>NC_086385.1:37927813-39180118 GCF_036588685.1 Mytilus trossulus | reverse complement strand
ACTACAATCTGTTTATTTTGTAGAATTTTTGTTTTCTTTATGTACTATACCATAAAATGCATAAAAAGTTGTCATACAAGCTTCAAAAAACTATCCCTATAACAAAAACATACACCTTATCTTTACTTTCTGTTTATGTTATAGCACACAAGCCTGTCAGCACTGATAAAAAAATTCAATGAAGAGAGGTCAAATTATATGAACTTGTCAAATTACAAAATAATGAGATTAACCATCATGATGATTTTTATATGATTTATATAAAAAATCTTACATCTGGGGTCACCTTCAGTACCATCTGATATAAACAAAAAACTTAGTCATTCATGATTGTTTAGTTGTAAGGTCCTATATTTGTTATTTAAATATTAAAATACTGGAATAAAGTGCATTTCAAACAATTCTTACAATAACAATGGGTCTAATCCCATGGCGTCTAAGGAAATACACATTTCAGAAAGGAAACAAGCCATATAATAAGGGGAAAAAATACAGAAATAAGACTTTACCTGCTGAAAAAGGCAAATTTGTGAGACTACCAAAAGAACTTGTATGACTTAGTGACTAAATCTGTTCATAATAAGAATGTTCAACTCATTCCTGCCTCTACAAAATCAGCTCGCTTTCTAAGGCCGAAGCCTCCGACAAAAACAGAAGTTGAAAAATGTGCTGAAAATGAAACAAAAACAGGGTAAGAATACTTTTTTTTGTTATTAAGCTTTCAAAAATAATTAAACTTGCTTAAAAAAGTCACTTATAAACAACTATGAAGAAAAAGGCATGTGTCCTTATATGCCAATTCTTTAAATGTGACAGCTGAAGAAAATGCAAGCTAGGATAATACTTATTTTTAAATTTCTAGTCCTATATATATTTTCAAGAATTAAATAGTGCATGATTTTTATATATAATATATATAAAAACACAGGCAAAGAAAAAAATATGCACTTTTGAGAGTAAATTTGATCAAAAAGCTTATTTAAAGAAAACACTATTGTAAGGGAGGTAATTCAAAATAAAATTATTTTCACCTTTCCAAAACTTAGTTTTTACAAATAAAAAACTAATTCACTTCAATTTTGGCAACATTTTTCAACTTCAGGTCAGAGAAAAATAGTTTTCGACTCCTTCGGATCAATGAACTTGAACAGATGTGGAATGAGGTTTTCATAGAACACAGAAAAATATCCCCTATGTGTACAGGGTTCATATCATGGGATTTAAGTGCAGAACAGCAAAGAGGGGCTGCCTGGAGGGAAAAGGCAAGCTGCAATAAGTGTTCTTACCATTCAAAAATGTTCAACCTTTACAATGAGGTGATCGCAAAGAAACGTGGTCGTCGAACAGCAGCTATTAATCTATCCATACAAGTCGCACTTAATCACATAGCTATCAGCACAACTGGTCTACAGAAATTATTTCTTGGTTCTAATATACCAGCTCCTTCCACTTCAAGTATGCAACACAGTGCTAATGTTGTTTCTGAAATTATAGAAGAGTACAATCAAAAGGATTTGGTTCAGAAAAGAAAATTACTGAAGGAAATAAACATATTAAGAGGTGATAATCCTAATATTATTAACATTCAGGCCGACGGAATGTATAATAACCCTATTTATTCCGGAATGGGTAAAACACCATTTCAACCAGCTACCCAATGTACGTATAACATGTTAGAAAATAATACTTATAAGCACAGTATTGTAAGCACAAGACAAGTGTCTAAGCTTTGCTCAAATAAGAGTGAACATAAAACAAAAACAAAAGTTAAATCTCACAAAGGTCACTGTTCCGCAAACATTGAAATGCATGACAGCATAGGCAGTGAGGAGCGATGGGCTAAAGACTGCTTGTTAGACCTGAAAAATGATGGTCTGGAAGTTCAAGAAATTACCACTGACCCTGACAGCAGTGCATTTAGAGCTGCAGAGTCTCTCTTTAAAGCTGGTACAACCAATACTCAGCCAATTCATTTTCTAGATACGAGACATGTGTCCGCAAATCATAGAAATTTTATTAAAAAAATGTCAGGTCTGAAGGAAATAATGCCGGCACGATTAGTTTCAGAGAAAGATAAAATGCTAAAAAGGTTTGCATTAGATATGGCAGCACGTTGTCAGGCAGAGTACAATGCTGCCTTTGATAAATTCAATATGGACTCTGTACGGGTAAAAGTTCACCTATCATATGCATGTCATGCTATAGTTTCTTGCTATCAGGGCGATCATAATGGTTGTACAAAATATTCCCTTGTTTGTTCAAATAGGAACAGTTTGAAGACATGGACTGAAAAATCAGCTTATCTGAAAAATAACTTTAAATTAAATAAATCAGAGAACACAGCAGCATTGTTACGTGAATGCGTAAAATATCGCCTTGGACCTACCATGCTAAACTGTACATGCAAAAACACTAACACACAAAAAGCTGAAGCAACTAACCGTGCAATACGTGCAACTGTACCTAGCAATGTAACATTTACCAGAAACTATAAAGGAAGGGTACATACAGCTATACATAACGTAAATAATGGCCCTGGAGAATCCATCGTGAAACTCTGTCAAGCGGCTGGGGTTCCCATCGAACCAGGAAGTCGTGCTGCCCATGGTCTGAAAAATATTCAACAACATAATGAAAAACATAAATCATATAAGCAGTCAAAGAAGTACACAGATCAGAGATGCTCAAAAAAACATGAACTGTATAAAATATATGATGAGTATCAGGAGGAAAAAGACTATGAGAAAAACAAACTTTTACCGACAAAACGACTGGCCGCAAAACAACCTCAAGAGTATTCGTTTGCCAAAAAACTCCGATCAAGACATGTTAAAAATAAATAAATTACCTGCATCAGATAAGACAACACGGTAAATGATTATTTGTACACTGTTTTGCCCGTCTACAGAAAATTCTCTCTATGTTTATACTGTGCGACTCTAAGATCAGGTGCTCCGGTTTAATACATTTGGGGTTATGGCAAAGGTGTGAAATATCTAAAGGATCACCGTTTGGAGAGAAACGGGGAAGATTTTCTTTTAATATTCTTTTATCTAGCATATAAGATAATCTGTGAGCTCTTTCAAGAGTTCTAGTGCCATCAGGCCAATTCATAACTTTTTTCCCATAGACCCCATGCTCCAAAGCTCCAACCCACACTGTACAGTCATAATTTCCATGATTTTTTTCACTTTTCTTAGACAAAGCTAAAGCCAATGCATTCCAAAATGATTCCATGTTGTTTCTGTAAAATGAAAACCCAAAAGGGGTCCGAAATTGGGATCCCAGGGAGGCTGAGGGGTGAATTCCCATTATTTACCTTATAGGTTGCACTTGTGTAAAACCAGCAATGCAATTTTCCATAGGAACTGCCTAAATTGCATATGCAGTCACTCTTCATTCAGGAAGTTTTGAGGAGAATGTTAGATTTCCCTGGAAAGGAGACATGCACTACTTTTTTTTGCACTAATAAAAACATATAGCTGTGCGGCATATTTTCAAGTTTTACTGCCCTCCATTTATAAACATTGCAGGTTCGCACTGAATTTTTCCATTAAATTTGACTCAACACCCAAATGTCTTCCAGTCCTCCTGAAAAATAAGTTAAATAAATAGACATTTTTATTTATATCCATTTAATTCTCCAATCAAGTCTTAATTAAAAAAAAAAAACTTTGCATCCATGGCAACAACTATGTAAACAGTAGCAGTATTTAGTGCACATTCAATTTCTCCCCAAAAGAGGCGTGACTTGCAAATCACACGTGATTTACAAAGTGCAACCTATACTGTACTTTCAAACCCCTTTTAGTATCAAAATATTCTTATATTCTTGTTGTTATATATGTAAGTAATAGAAAATAATAAGTTACAATGGTAGTTTTTTCATTATTGTATTTTTATAGTACTTCTAGTAACTATACCCTGTTTGCGGCAAGATGTGTTTTTTTCCTGTTCACTATTTTTTTTTTTTTATGCAATTTATATTTTTTTTTGTCTACTTAATAAACTCATTATATATTTGTGTTTTTCTTGTACCTTTGTGTAATAGCTATTTGAATCATGGTTAGTTTTACTACAATCTGTTTATTTTGTAGAATTTTTGTTTTCTTTATGTACTATACCATAAAATGCATAAAAAGTTGTCATACAAGCTTCAAAAAACTATCCCTATAACAAAAACATACACCTTATCTTTACTTTCTGTTTATGTTATAGCACACAAGCCTGTCAGCACTGATAAAAAAATTCAATGAAGAGAGGTCAAATTATATGAACTTGTCAAATTACAAAATAATGAGATTAACCATCATGATGATTTTTATATGATTTATATAAAAAATCTTACATCTGGGGTCACCTTCAGTACCATCTGATATAAACAAAAAACTTAGTCATTCATGATTGTTTAGTTGTAAGGTCCTATATTTGTTATTTAAATATTAAAATACTGGAATAAAGTGCATTTCAAACAATTCTTACAATAACAATGGGTCTAATCCCATGGCGTCTAAGGAAATACACATTTCAGAAAGGAAACAAGCCATATAATAAGGGGAAAAAATACAGAAATAAGACTTTACCTGCTGAAAAAGGCAAATTTGTGAGACTACCAAAAGACTTGTATGACTTAGTGACTAAATCTGTTCATAATAAGAATGTTCAACTCATTCCTGCCTCTACAAAATCAGCTCGCTTTCTAAGGCCGAAGCCTCCGACAAAAACAGAAGTTGAAAAATGTGCTGAAAATGAAACAAAAACAGGGTAAGAATACTTTTTTTTGTTATTAAGCTTTCAAAAATAATTAAACTTGCTTAAAAAAGTCACTTATAAACAACTATGAAGAAAAAGGCATGTGTCTTATATGCCAATTCTTTAAATGTGACAGCTGAAGAAAATGCAAGCTAGGATAATACTTATTTTTAAATTTCTAGTCCTATATATATTTTCAAGAATTAAATAGTGCATGATTTTTATATATAATATATATAAAAACACAGGCAAAGAAAAAAATATGCACTTTTGAGAGTAAATTTGATCAAAAAGCTTATTTAAAGAAAACACTATTGTAAGGGAGGTAATTCAAAATAAAATTATTTTCACCTTTCCAAAACTTAGTTTTTACAAATAAAAAACTAATTCACTTCAATTTTGGCAACATTTTTCAACTTCAGGTCAGAGAAAAATAGTTTTCGACTCCTTCGGATCAATGAACTTGAACAGATGTGGAATGAGGTTTTCATAGAACACAGAAAAATATCCCCTATGTGTACAGGGTTCATATCATGGGATTTAAGTGCAGAACAGCAAAGAGGGGCTGCCTGGAGGGAAAAGGCAAGCTGCAATAAGTGTTCTTACCATTCAAAAATGTTCAACCTTTACAATGAGGTGATCGCAAAGAAACGTGGTCGTCGAACAGCAGCTATTAATCTATCCATACAAGTCGCACTTAATCACATAGCTATCAGCACAACTGGTCTACAGAAATTATTTCTTGGTTCTAATATACCAGCTCCTTCCACTTCAAGTATGCAACACAGTGCTAATGTTGTTTCTGAAATTATAGAAGAGTACAATCAAAAGGATTTGGTTCAGAAAAGAAAATTACTGAAGGAAATAAACATATTAAGAGGTGATAATCCTAATATTATTAACATTCAGGCCGACGGAATGTATAATAACCCTATTTATTCCGGAATGGGTAAAACACCATTTCAACCAGCTACCCAATGTACGTATAACATGTTAGAAAATAATACTTATAAGCACAGTATTGTAAGCACAAGACAAGTGTCTAAGCTTTGCTCAAATAAGAGTGAACATAAAACAAAAACAAAAGTTAAATCTCACAAAGGTCACTGTTCCGCAAACATTGAAATGCATGACAGCATAGGCAGTGAGGAGCGATGGGCTAAAGACTGCTTGTTAGACCTGAAAAATGATGGTCTGGAAGTTCAAGAAATTACCACTGACCCTGACAGCAGTGCATTTAGAGCTGCAGAGTCTCTCTTTAAAGCTGGTACAACCAATACTCAGCCAATTCATTTTCTAGATACGAGACATGTGTCCGCAAATCATAGAAATTTTATTAAAAAAATGTCAGGTCTGAAGGAAATAATGCCGGCACGATTAGTTTCAGAGAAAGATAAAATGCTAAAAAGGTTTGCATTAGATATGGCAGCACGTTGTCAGGCAGAGTACAATGCTGCCTTTGATAAATTCAATATGGACTCTGTACGGGTAAAAGTTCACCTATCATATGCATGTCATGCTATAGTTTCTTGCTATCAGGGCGATCATAATGGTTGTACAAAATATTCCCTTGTTTGTTCAAATAGGAACAGTTTGAAGACATGGACTGAAAAATCAGCTTATCTGAAAAATAACTTTAAATTAAATAAATCAGAGAACACAGCAGCATTGTTACGTGAATGCGTAAAATATCGCCTTGGACCTACCATGCTAAACTGTACATGCAAAAACACTAACACACAAAAAGCTGAAGCAACTAACCGTGCAATACGTGCAACTGTACCTAGCAATGTAACATTTACCAGAAACTATAAAGGAAGGGTACATACAGCTATACATAACGTAAATAATGGCCCTGGAGAATCCATCGTGAAACTCTGTCAAGCGGCTGGGGTTCCCATCGAACCAGGAAGTCGTGCTGCCCATGGTCTGAAAAATATTCAACAACATAATGAAAAACATAAATCATATAAGCAGTCAAAGAAGTACACAGATCAGAGATGCTCAAAAAAACATGAACTGTATAAAATATATGATGAGTATCAGGAGGAAAAAGACTATGAGAAAAACAAACTTTTACCGACAAAACGACTGGCCGCAAAACAACCTCAAGAGTATTCGTTTGCCAAAAAACTCCGATCAAGACATGTTAAAAATAAATAAATTACCTGCATCAGATAAGACAACACGGTAAATGATTATTTGTACACTGTTTTGCCCGTCTACAGAAAATTCTCTCTATGTTTATACTGTGCGACTCTAAGATCAGGTGCTCCGGTTTAATACATTTGGGGTTATGGCAAAGGTGTGAAATATCTAAAGGATCACCGTTTGGAGAGAAACGGGGAAGATTTTCTTTTAATATTCTTTTATCTAGCATATAAGATAATCTGTGAGCTCTTTCAAGAGTTCTAGTGCCATCAGGCCAATTCATAACTTTTTTCCCATAGACCCCATGCTCCAAAGCTCCAACCCACACTGTACAGTCATAATTTCCATGATTTTTTTCACTTTTCTTAGACAAAGCTAAAGCCAATGCATTCCAAAATGATTCCATGTTGTTTCTGTAAAATGAAAACCCAAAAGGGGTCCGAAATTGGGATCCCAGGGAGGCTGAGGGGTGAATTCCCATTATTTACCTTATAGGTTGCACTTGTGTAAAACCAGCAATGCAATTTTCCATAGGAACTGCCTAAATTGCATATGCAGTCACTCTTCATTCAGGAAGTTTTGAGGAGAATGTTAGATTTCCCTGGAAAGGAGACATGCACTACTTTTTTTTGCACTAATAAAAACATATAGCTGTGCGGCATATTTTCAAGTTTTACTGCCCTCCATTTATAAACATTGCAGGTTCGCACTGAATTTTTCCATTAAATTTGACTCAACACCCAAATGTCTTCCAGTCCTCCTGAAAAATAAGTTAAATAAATAGACATTTTTATTTATATCCATTTAATTCTCCAATCAAGTCTTAATTAAAAAAAAAAAACTTTGCATCCATGGCAACAACTATGTAAACAGTAGCAGTATTTAGTGCACATTCAATTTCTCCCCAAAAGAGGCGTGACTTGCAAATCACACGTGATTTACAAAGTGCAACCTATACTGTACTTTCAAACCCCTTTTAGTATCAAAATATTCTTATATTCTTGTTGTTATATATGTAAGTAATAGAAAATAATAAGTTACAATGGTAGTTTTTTCATTATTGTATTTTTATAGTACTTCTAGTAACTATACCCTGTTTGCGGCAAGATGTGTTTTTTTCCTGTTCACTATTTTTTTTTTTTTATGCAATTTATATTTTTTTTTGTCTACTTAATAAACTCATTATATATTTGTGTTTTTCTTGTACCTTTGTGTAATAGCTATTTGAATCATGGTTAGTTTTACTACAATCTGTTTATTTTGTAGAATTTTTGTTTTCTTTATGTACTATACCATAAAATGCATAAAAAGTTGTCATACAAGCTTCAAAAAACTATCCCTATAACAAAAACATACACCTTATCTTTACTTTCTGTTTATGTTATAGCACACAAGCCTGTCAGCACTGATAAAAAAATTCAATGAAGAGAGGTCAAATTATATGAACTTGTCAAATTACAAAATAATGAGATTAACCATCATGATGATTTTTATATGATTTATATAAAAAATCTTACATCTGGGGTCACCTTCAGTACCATCTGATATAAACAAAAAACTTAGTCATTCATGATTGTTTAGTTGTAAGGTCCTATATTTGTTATTTAAATATTAAAATACTGGAATAAAGTGCATTTCAAACAATTCTTACAATAACAATGGGTCTAATCCCATGGCGTCTAAGGAAATACACATTTCAGAAAGGAAACAAGCCATATAATAAGGGGAAAAAATACAGAAATAAGACTTTACCTGCTGAAAAAGGCAAATTTGTGAGACTACCAAAAGACTTGTATGACTTAGTGACTAAATCTGTTCATAATAAGAATGTTCAACTCATTCCTGCCTCTACAAAATCAGCTCGCTTTCTAAGGCCGAAGCCTCCGACAAAAACAGAAGTTGAAAAATGTGCTGAAAATGAAACAAAAACAGGGTAAGAATACTTTTTTTTGTTATTAAGCTTTCAAAAATAATTAAACTTGCTTAAAAAAGTCACTTATAAACAACTATGAAGAAAAAGGCATGTGTCTTATATGCCAATTCTTTAAATGTGACAGCTGAAGAAAATGCAAGCTAGGATAATACTTATTTTTAAATTTCTAGTCCTATATATATTTTCAAGAATTAAATAGTGCATGATTTTTATATATAATATATATAAAAACACAGGCAAAGAAAAAAATATGCACTTTTGAGAGTAAATTTGATCAAAAAGCTTATTTAAAGAAAACACTATTGTAAGGGAGGTAATTCAAAATAAAATTATTTTCACCTTTCCAAAACTTAGTTTTTACAAATAAAAAACTAATTCACTTCAATTTTGGCAACATTTTTCAACTTCAGGTCAGAGAAAAATAGTTTTCGACTCCTTCGGATCAATGAACTTGAACAGATGTGGAATGAGGTTTTCATAGAACACAGAAAAATATCCCCTATGTGTACAGGGTTCATATCATGGGATTTAAGTGCAGAACAGCAAAGAGGGGCTGCCTGGAGGGAAAAGGCAAGCTGCAATAAGTGTTCTTACCATTCAAAAATGTTCAACCTTTACAATGAGGTGATCGCAAAGAAACGTGGTCGTCGAACAGCAGCTATTAATCTATCCATACAAGTCGCACTTAATCACATAGCTATCAGCACAACTGGTCTACAGAAATTATTTCTTGGTTCTAATATACCAGCTCCTTCCACTTCAAGTATGCAACACAGTGCTAATGTTGTTTCTGAAATTATAGAAGAGTACAATCAAAAGGATTTGGTTCAGAAAAGAAAATTACTGAAGGAAATAAACATATTAAGAGGTGATAATCCTAATATTATTAACATTCAGGCCGACGGAATGTATAATAACCCTATTTATTCCGGAATGGGTAAAACACCATTTCAACCAGCTACCCAATGTACGTATAACATGTTAGAAAATAATACTTATAAGCACAGTATTGTAAGCACAAGACAAGTGTCTAAGCTTTGCTCAAATAAGAGTGAACATAAAACAAAAACAAAAGTTAAATCTCACAAAGGTCACTGTTCCGCAAACATTGAAATGCATGACAGCATAGGCAGTGAGGAGCGATGGGCTAAAGACTGCTTGTTAGACCTGAAAAATGATGGTCTGGAAGTTCAAGAAATTACCACTGACCCTGACAGCAGTGCATTTAGAGCTGCAGAGTCTCTCTTTAAAGCTGGTACAACCAATACTCAGCCAATTCATTTTCTAGATACGAGACATGTGTCCGCAAATCATAGAAATTTTATTAAAAAAATGTCAGGTCTGAAGGAAATAATGCCGGCACGATTAGTTTCAGAGAAAGATAAAATGCTAAAAAGGTTTGCATTAGATATGGCAGCACGTTGTCAGGCAGAGTACAATGCTGCCTTTGATAAATTCAATATGGACTCTGTACGGGTAAAAGTTCACCTATCATATGCATGTCATGCTATAGTTTCTTGCTATCAGGGCGATCATAATGGTTGTACAAAATATTCCCTTGTTTGTTCAAATAGGAACAGTTTGAAGACATGGACTGAAAAATCAGCTTATCTGAAAAATAACTTTAAATTAAATAAATCAGAGAACACAGCAGCATGACACGTGATTTACAAAGTGCAACCTCTAATTAGGAACCGGAAACCACTATTTTTCTTCATTTAAGTGTTGTTTTGTCGTACTAAGGAGCTGTTTTTAACGTTTTATCATAACTTACATTGGATTATACATTACACATCTTTCAAGGATTAAAATCCCTTGAAAAATTGCTTGAAAGTAAAAAAAATCAAAAAATTTTACTCTTTTGCCGACATTTTGAAACCGGAAGTCACCTAAAGTTTCATTAATGTATTATCTAGTAGTTATTTATGAACTGTCATTTGCTTTTTATCAAATCTAAAAATGGATTTTACATAAAACACACTTTTAAAATGATTAGCAAATAATGGCTAATTTGTTATGACGCCATTTTCAAAATGTGTGATGGCCATCTTGAAAAAATGATTTTTTTTTCTGGCCAGCAGCGGATTTTTTATAAGTATCATTTAGTTAACCTTTATACCAAATTTCATGCTTGTATCACGATTTGCACAATTATGTCCATAATATCTCCCACTATGAGATCATACCATGATGGGGAAGATGAACAAATACTTTAAAGCCAAAAATATTCGCACTTGCGTGATTGGTACTTTAGATGATCTCATTAACCAACAAAAGCACCACCAAACAGCAATCGACTTAGGACATGTGGCCGCAACTTATAAGAAATATGAAAGATAATAAGTTGAAGTGTAACTTGTATACAGTCATACTAACTATACAGCAGGGTCAGTTCCGCGTGATTACCAATTCCAGAATTTTAACAATGAGGAAAAACAGGGTTCCCGAACTTCTGAATAGCTCGTATCGCATCTATAATCGTATAATTGGGGTGATGTAAATGATCTCTTGGAGGAATGGAAAGGTATTCTCAGTCATTCATTTCTTGGTTCAAACAATAAGACATGGAGTCACAACCTCTATTTTCAAACACAAAGGTTCGTGGTTTTATCTCCGTTTCTGGGAGACAATTTCAGGGACCAAATTGTCGGCTCTTCCTTCACACCATTTGCGAGTATTGTCTTCTGGAACAACGATAGTCTGTCGGAAGGATACGCGACTGATCACGTGTTAAAAGAGAGCCATACCACTTGCACGTAAAAGACAACTTGTTAGCTTCCAAAAAAAAGCAGGCTAATGGCGCTACAAGGCAGCACTCGCACAATAAAAGTAGAAAGGGGTATGATTAATTTAACTCATAATAACTTGTTTCCAAATACACTTGAAATAACTATGCTTAAACTAACATCTCTAGAAGGTCTATATTCTTGAAGATTCTCCAGGACTGTAAAGGTTATGAGAATGTAAAGGTTACTACTAGTAACCAATGATTCAGCGGTTTTCTCTGATAAATCAGAGTAACTACTATGAATATATGCTGCATTCTATTAAACAAGAGATGTCGACGTGCATCAATTTGATTGGCGTGCCGGTGCTATTGACAGGAGTGACATGCGGGTAGACATTGTCTGTAGGTGAAATTATGATATGTATTTGTGTATTAGAGGCAGTAACATGGCTACCTTAAAAAAACGATAATATTGACGGGTAAGTTATAACTAGATGATTGTGAGGATTGAATAAAAAAAATCTAATTTAACGGATTTCTTAATCTGAACGAACATTTACTGATTTGTTTGCTAAATCTCTTCCACAACCTTTTTATACCAGCAATCTTCTGCAATTTTATCATGATGACCTATATAAATATCACTTTTTTGTGAGTATGAATCTAAAATTCCTCAATTTTTATATCGAAACTATCCAGTTATGTATCCAAAATTCTTCTAAAGTCTTGTAAGTGCTCGTTCATTTCCGGAACAAATGGCTTTAAGCTTTGTATTACTTTTCCTTTCTTAAAATAGAAATAAAGGACTTCTTAACTATGTGAGAGACGTATTATTCATAGAAAGATGTCAAAGTGACGTGACATTACATTGAGTGCGGCACATAGTAAACGCCATGTGTGTGGTATTTACGAGAGGTATGAGTATGATGCAACGTATTACCCTAAAATTTTAAGGTTTCGATATCTACTCTAGTTTGTCTCAACACATCTCACTCCGTGAATCTATTCAATTTCTCTTTCTTGTTCTTCTTGTTTTGCTTACCAAACATTCATCACGTGGATCTCAGCTGCCGGTTTATTTTCGTGAAGTTAACAAATCAATGGTTCTGCATGTTTGAATTTGTGGTCATACTTGTCCAGCTTGTTCACTATTTTTTCTCACGTTCTTTTATTGCTGCATCATATTCTATTTGATTCCATTTTATATCCGTTTCATACGTGCTTTTGAATGAACCAACATTTCATTACAGCATCCGAAATGGCCCTCAGAGCTTTCATGATGGTGATATTGTGGTCATTCATGTTCCAGTATCTGAAGAAACTACACTTAATCGTCCCTTTTTATCAATGACCCTTTCTGTTGTTATTTTCCCTGAAAAGTGTTATTCAAGTTGGATGACCGTTTCCGATGGATTTGGGCTCTTTTTGGTGAGTCGTCCAAGTTCGTCCCAAAAGATGTCCCATTGGCGATAATCTGAAGACATTACTGGCCACGGCAACACTCGAAAGCGATTATTCTCCAAAACTCATTAAAATGTGTTTACAACGGGCGTTTTCTGTTAAAAATGTAGTTCAACGATGCAATCGGAGAAACGGGAGAACTAGTGGAGCCAGAATTTCGTTCCTATACCTTTTTGCATTTAGGTTTCCTTCACTAATTGTCAGATCGGGGCGTTCCTGGTAGGTTATCCATCTCATACCATTAATTCGCCACCCTAAAGCCAATTTGTTTCCTGTACGCACGCATCAAAAAGCATGCCTTGCACCTGCGGCAGACCATGTCTCTGCCGTCGATAAATGTCAAGTTGAATTTCGATTCAGCGGTAAAAAGGATTTGTTTCCATGTTAGTCTATGTCATCGAATCCGAACCCCCCTTATTTAACTCGCGACATCCTTCGATTCTGCGTAAGGATAGGTCACTTCAACGAACGACGAGCTCTTAGACTGCCTAAAATGAAGTCGGTTACAAACTGTTTGCGCATATAGCCTATTTTTGTTTCTTCCATGAGTTTCTCCAAATCGATTATGGAGATGAATAATGCGGATTTGCCAATCTTCACACAACCTCGTTTCACGTGAGTTGCAACCTCGGGGACGTTAAAATGTTGTACCAGTATCTCTGAGACGAGTCTTTAGCGCCAATCAAAGTCATTCTAGAGACATTGAAAAGTGCTCGATACATTTAATGATCAAAAGGAAAACTCAGTTCCATCTCTATTAAGGTAAATGGTTGAAAAAAATGCGTATTTGTTTGAAATCGGAAAATGGCGTTAAGTTATCTCCGAATTTAAAAAAAAAAAACTAAATGATCATGAATAAATTATTCAGGTCATTAGTTTTAATCGTGAAAATATTACAAACTAATATATTAAATATATTTTACTTAAAAAGTAATGTTTCTTTTTTTATATATATACACATGGAAAAAAGTATTGCAAAATATTGATTTTTTAAAACTTGAATAATCAGCCTTTAATTTTTGATGGAATAAGATAAAATATTTGTAAAATAATATTGAAACATAGTTTATGAAAATATTGGCATTTTAACGAACAAAAAATTATTGAAAAACAAATATTTATCTAACCACAATTCTAAAAACAAAATGAGGTGTTTTTTTTGTACAAAAAACTGCATTTTACCACTTTTACTGTAGTCGAACTTTACAATGTCAGACATTTCAAAATTAATCTCAAGATGATTGTTCACATCATGGTTAATCGTTATACGCCAAAGAAATAGTACTTTGTGCGCAGTCTCCATTTAAACGGTCAACCGCCACTTAACGTCTTATGATTTCTGCCATAAATCGACTAATTTGTTGCTTAGGTAGCAGCAACCATTTCTGATGAAGGGCATTGTTTATTTCATCACGTGTTTGGTCTGGGGTGTCCTTTTGTGCACTTTCCGCCCAATAGTGTCCCAAATATGCTCGATATAGTTCAAATCCGGGCTACGATCTGGTCAAGGAAGATAAACAGAATTCCATTTGAACAATGGATTTTCCTCCACGATGCTTATTTCCAATTTTGGAGAGCTCTGCACTACATTGGATACGGATAACTGTGTGTCTGTGCGTAAGCAAACGTCCCTGAAATGGTCTTATCGCACAATAACCAGAAGGGATGATTCAATCTCGAAAAATTATTGTTGAAAGGCTCCTGTATGCCCAGTCCTCTCTTTTTAGGATTGTATTGTATGTAATGGGTTTCTTTCTGACTAAGCTTCATCATGCTTGATCTTCCCTAGCAGGTGGCATAGGGGGTCTTTTTGATCTCGGATCGTCTTTTATATCGTGTATTGCCTGATTTTTATTCTCTAAACGACTAATAGTGGAAAAGTGATGACCAACAATACGTACAGTTGTCACAGCGACATTCCTGCCTCTCTCATGCTGATAATCTGCCATCTTGCTGCGGTTAAGAGTTGTGGAGTACCTATTTCAAGGTGTCAATCACATAACTTTATCTTGTCTTAGGGAAGGATAAATCCTACTTTGTAAAGAATCATTCTGATTCAAACAAAAAATTCTCTGAAACCGATATTATCAAGATGCTTGATTTCTTGATTGACAACATATTTGTTACGTTCGGAGGACGTGTTTTTCAACAGACTGTCGGCATCCTAATGGGAAAAAACTGTGCCCCTCTACTTGCTGACTTGTTTCTTTATTATTATGAGGCTGACTTCATGCAGGAACTTCTAAGGAAGAAAGATAAGAAGTTAGCAATATCCTTTAACTCTACTTTCCGTTATATAGATGACGTTCTTTCACTAAATAATTCAAAATTTGGTGACTATGTGGATCGCATCTATCCCATCGAATTGGAGATCAAGGATACTACAGATACAGTTAAGTCGGCTTCATATCTTGACTTACATCTAGAAATTGACAATGAGGGTCGATTGAAGACAAAACTTTACGACAAAAGAGATGATTTCAGCTTTCCAATTGTGAACTTTCCATTTTTAAGTAGCAACATTCCAGCAGCACCTGCATACGGGGTATATATCTCCCAATTGATACGATATTCCCGTGCTTGCATTTCCTATCATGATTTTCTTGATAGAGGGTTACTGCTCACAAGGAAGCTATTAAACCAAGAGTTCCAAATGGTGAAGTTGAAATCATCCCTTCGTAAATTTTACGGACGCCATCACGAGTTGGTTGACCGTTATGGAATAACCGTTTCACAAAAGATATCGGATATGTCCCTTACGCCGTAACTACAATCCCCTTCCCTTTCATGAATTTGACCTACCGAATAAAGACTATTTATCGGATTTGTAATCACATAAGCAACACGACGGGTGCCGCATGTGGAGCAGGATCTACTTACCCTTCCGGAGCACCTGAGATCACCCCTAGTTTTTGGTGGGGTTCGTGTTGTTTATTCTTTAGTTTTCTATGTTGTGTCATGTGTACTATTGTTTTTCTGTTTGTCTTTTTTTCATTTTTAGCCATGGCGTTGTCAGTTTGTTTAAGATTTACGAGTTTGACTGTCCCTTTGATATCTTTCGTCCCTCTTTTATAAACTTGGTTATTTAAAGTGTTAAAAACAATGAGGATAAAACACATGTTTTGCTGTGTACGGGTACAGTAGCTGCATGTACAGATAAGAACTTATCGAGTCGATAATTATTGATCAAACTCAGGTGATATTTAAATAGATTTTAACTAGTTCTATTTTAACAAATTATATCAGAAAAAAATAAAGAGTGCTTTTTTAATTTCAATTCGGCTGGCATTCGCACAAAAGTTTTTTCATCTTCGTCGTTTTCTTTTCGACATACCCTTGAAAAAACAAATCAGCCAGTAATCAGAATTTTTTTTATCAGTATTTACATAACACATTTTACAAAATACTTTTTTCCATGTTTATACATCTATTTTTATCAGACAACACCCGCACGTGGACGAGGGTACATATACCGTCTTTAAGGTTGTGGCGCTTGTATTGTCATTACTAAAGTTAACTGGTCTGTATGTAGTTTTACTATCATACTTTTTTAACAATGCAGTACTCTTTGCTGATTTTGGTTATCTGGTACAAAACCTCTGATATGAAAAAGCTGTTGAAAGAATAAAAAGGAAATCAGCCAGTAATCAGCATTCTTATTTATCAGTATTTACATAACACATTTTACAAACTCTTTTATTATGTTATTCGGATGGGGAAATTATGACTTTATATGACAAGATTTTGAAAATTAGTTTCTACTGAATCTGATATGTTTTTTTTGGGTTTTTGCGTTCTTGTCTGACAGTTGAGTTTTTCAATAATTTTTTTAGTTCCTTTCGACAAAATTGAACATAGCACCTTTTGAAGTCTTACGCAAACGATGCGCCTGTTTTCCCTTCACAGGACATTCACTGATATATTCAAGACGGAACGCGCGTCTGGAGTAAATATAAAATTAGAATACTGGTATCTATGATGAGTTAAAAACTTAAAATGCAACCACTGAGTCGATGCCACTGCTGGTAGAGATTTATTTCCCCGAGGGTATCACCATCCCAGTAGTCGGCACTTGTGTTGACTTGACTTATCATTAATATAATCTTATAAATTAACACCGCTTTGAATTTTTGAAAAAAACTAAGGTTTTTCTACACCAGGAATAAACTGTCTTACCTGTATTTGACAAAACTGCTAGGAATGTTTGGTTCTCAATGATCTTCAACTTCGGCCTTTATTTTGGCCTTTCAACCATTATTTTGATTCGAGCGTCACTAATGAGTCTTTTGTAGATGAAACGCGCGTCTGGTATTTATGATGAGTTTTTTTGTGTTATGCCGCTGCTGGCTGACCCCCCTAATTTTTGACATTTTTTTCAAATTTTGAGCCCTAGTTTCAGATTCTTGAACATAGTGCCCTTTGATACCTAGCGCAAAAGAAGCGCCTGTTTCTCCTCTACAAGACCTATATAGTCATTCCCCGTGACACCTCTCATTATTTTTCTCTAGAAGGCCTGGAATAGGCCGACCCCCCTAATTTTTTGACATTTTTTTCAAATTTCGAGCTCTAGTTTTAGATTTTTGACAAAGCGCCCTTCGATACCTAGCGCAAAAGAAGCGTCTGTTTCTCCTCTACAATACCTATATAGTCATACCTCGTGACACCCCTCATTATTTTTCTCTAGAACTCCTGGAATAGGCCGACCCTACCCCCATTTTTTGGACATTTTTTTCGAAATTTAAGCTCTAGTTTCAGATTTTTGAACATAGCGCCCTTCGATACCTAGCGCAAAAGAGGCGCCTGTTTCTCCTCTACAAGACCTATATAGTCATACCCCGTGACACCCCTCATTATTTTTCTCTAGAAGTCCTAGAATAGGCCGACCCCCCTAATTTTTTGACATTTTTTTCAAATTTTGAGCCCTAATTTCAGATTTTTGAACATAGCGCCCTTCGATACCTAGCGCAAAAAAACCCGCCTGTTTCTCCTCTACAAGACCTATATAGTCATTCCCCGTGACACCCCTCATTATTTTTCTCTAGAAGCCCTGAAATAGGCCGACCCCCCTAATTTTTTGACATTTTTTTCAAATTTTGAGTTCTAGTTTCAGATTTTTGAACATAGCGCCCTTCGATACCTAGCGCAAAAGAAGTGCCTGTTTCTCCTTTACAAGACCTTTATAGTCATATTCCGTGACACCCCCCATTATTTTTCTCTAGAAATCCTGGAATAGGCCGACCCTACCCCCATTTTTTGGACAATTTTTTCGAATTTTGAGCTCTAGTTTTCGAATTTTGAGCTCTAGTTTTCGAATTTTGAACATAGCGCCTGTTTCTCCTCTTCAAGACCTATATAGTCATACCCCGTGACACCCCTCATTATTTTTCTCTAGAAATCCTAGAATAGGCAGACCCCCCTAATTTTTTGACATTTTTTTCAAATTTTGAGCCCTAGTTTCAGATTTTTGAACATAGCGCCCTTCGATACCTAGCGCAAAAGAAGCGCCTGTTTCTCCTCTACAAGACCTATATAGTCATTCCCCGTGATATCCCTCATTATATTTCTCAATTTTTTCAAATTTTGAGCTCTAGTTTCAGATTTTTGAACATAGCGCCCTTCGATACCTAGCGCAAAAGAAGTGCCTGTTTCTCCTTTACAAGACCTTTATAGTCATATTCCGTGACACCCCCCATTATTTTTCTCTAGAACTCCTGGAATAGGCCGACCCTACCCCCATTTTTTGGACAATTTTTTCGAATTTTGAGCTCTAGTTTCAGAATTTTGAACATAGCGCCCTTCGATACTTAGCACAAAAGAAGCGCCTGTTTCTCCTCTTCAAGACCTATATAGTCATACCCCGTGACAACCCTCATTATTTTTCTCTAGAAGTCCTAGAATAGGCAGACCCCCCTAATTTTTTGACATTTTTTTCAAATTTTGAGCCCTAGTATCAGATTTTTGAACATAGCGCCCTTCGATACCTAGCGCAAAAGAAGCGCCTGTTTCTCCTCTACAAGACCTATATAGTCATTCCCCGTGACACCCCTCATTATTTTTCTTTAGAAGCCCTGGAATAGGCAGACCCCCCTAATTTTTTGACATTTTTTTCAAATTTTTAGCCCTAGTTTCAGATTTTTGAACATAGCGCCCTTCGATACCTAGCGCAAAAAAAGCGCCTGTTTCTCCTCTACAAGACCTATACAGTCATACCTCGTGACACCCCTCATTATTTTTCTCTAGAACTCCTGGAATAGGCCGACCCTACCCCCATTTTTTGGACATTTTTTTCGAAATTTAAGCTCTAGTTTCAGATTTTTGAACATTGCGCCCTTCGATACCTAGCGCAAAAGAGGCGCCTGTTTCTCCTCTTCAAGACCTATATAGTCATACCCCGTGACACCCCTCATTATTTTTCTCTAGAAGTCCTAGAATAGGCCGACCCCCCTAATTTTTTGACATTTTTTTTCAAATTTTGAGCCCTAATTTCAGATTTTTGAACATAGCGCCCTTCGATACCTAGCGCAAAAGAAGCTCCTGTTTCTCCTCTACAAGACCTATATAGTCATTCCCCGTGATACCCCTCATTATTTTTCTCTAGAAGCCCTGGAATAGGCCGACCCCCCTAATTTTTTGACATTTTTTTCAAATTTTGAGTTCTAGTTTCAGATTTTTGAACATAGCGCCCTTCGATACCTAGCGCAAAAGAAGTGCCTGTTTCTCCTTTACAAGACCTTTATAGTCATATTCCGTGACACCCCCCATTATTTTTCTCTAGAAATCCTGGAATAGGCCGACCCTACCCCCATTTTTTGGACAATTTTTTTCGAATTTTGAGCTCTAGTTTCAGAATTTTGAACATAGCGCCCTTCGATACCTAGCACAAAAGAAGCGCTTGTTTCTCCTCTTCAAGACCTATATAGTCATACCCCGTGACAACCCTCATTATTTTTCTCTAGAAGTCCTAGAATAGGCAGACCCCCCTAATTTTTTGACATTTTTTTCAAATTTTGAGCCCTAGTATCAGATTTTTGAACATAGCGCCCTTCGATACCTAGCGCAAAAGAAGCGCCTGTTTCTCCTCTACAAGACCTATATAGTCATTCCCCGTGATATCCCTCATTATTTTTCTCTAGAAGCCCTGGAATAGGCCGACCCCCCTAATTTTTTGACATTTTTTTCAAATTTTGAGCTCTAGTTTCAGATTTTTGAACATAGCGCCCTTTGATACCTAGCGCAAAAGAAGTGCCTGTTTCTCCTTTACAAGACCTTTATAGTCATATTCCGTGACACCCCCCATTATTTTTCTCTAGAACTCCTGGAACAGGCCGACCCTACCCCCATTTTTTGGACATTTTTTTCGAATTTTGAGCTCTATAGTTTCAGAATTTTGAACATAGCGCCCTTCGATACCTAGCACAAAAGAAGCGTCTGTTTCTCCTCTTCAAGACCTATATAGTCATACCCCGTGACACCCCTCATTATTTTTCTCTAGAAGTCCTAGAATAGGCAGACCCCCCTAATTTTTTGACATTTTTTTCAAATTTTGAGCCCTAGTTTCAGATTTTTGAACATAGCGCCCTTCGATACCTAGCGCAAAAGAAGCGGCTGTTTCTCTTCTACAAGACCTATATAGTCATTCCCCGTGACACCCCTCATTATTTTTCTCTAGAAGCCCTGGAATAGGCCGACCCCCTTAATTTTTTGACATTTTTTTCAAATTTTGAGCTCTAAATTAAACAATGATATAAAAGGTGCTATAATTTACAGGGTAGGACTACTTTTACATACGTTCATAATTGAAGTGGGTGCATTTGTGGCCCTACACCTACAAATAATCCGTTGATAGATTCAGAGTTATTGTGGTACTGAATATTAGCCTAAAAAGTAATGCGACTTGTTAAATCAATGGATTGGATAAAAACCATTTCAAAATTGAGTTAAAATTGCTATATTTTAACTGATTTTCTGCCTTTTTGAATATTTTTTTATTTAACGGCCGTTGTTGTCTTATTCTGTTTTTTGGTTTCTCGATATATCGCCTTATTGTTCGATGCTTCGAATATTTTGCAGGTTAAAACCGCTTGCAAGAACTTTAAAGGGTTCAAAAAGTTTCCTGTGTAAGGCTAACCGTCCCTATCCAATATACCCTCATTTTCCTGTGGTAGTAAAAATTTCCTCGACCGTCACCCCGGACGGCCTCTATTACAGGTCATACCTATTGTATTTCTTGTTCTCGTCGTAAACATGCATGAAATAGTTGCTATTGGACTTTAAACAACCAACAATCAACCAATCAAATTTTCGAAATCATACCACATGTATCTTATAAAGATTAATTCACATGTTTAAGGCTCAAATGTTCTGTCCAACTTAGTTTGCCGTAATGTTAAAAATAACATATACGCACAAACTATTTTGAATTCATATTAAATCAATCCGAAGTGAATGAACTCTATCAATAATCTATCTTCAAACATTTCATTCTACGCCAGTACTATCCTGAACTTACTTTAAAAATACTGAAAACCTCTTTTTCGATAAAAGGGTTGCGTTATTTTTATTTGTAATATTTATTGACCAATTTATTATTTTGTATACTACATTTTGTTGCTCTTGTTGCACACAATATGTGCCTGAGTGTATTAATAAACTTGTCTTGTCTTGATTATAGCAAGCTTCATATAATCTAGCAAATGATCACAAAAATAAAGGACAAGCGTCACAACTGGTGACATAAAAAGTAGGAACATGCAAGTTGGCAGCTGTGTGTTCTTATTTACAAAATTTTGTCTGTAATGAATTTTAATAAGAAAAATGAGTAACAAAGCGACAAATTCCTCGTTCTTTAAACTATATGCATGTATAAAGTTTTGTTAATAATAATAACAGTATGTACAATGTATATGTTAACAATTTAAGCTAGAGGCTCTAAAGAGCATGTGTCGCTCACCTTGGCCTATGTGCATATTAAACAAAAGACACACATTATAATCAGACAAGAATTGAATTCATGACAAAATTGTGTTTTGGTGATGGTGATATGTTGTAGATCTTACATAATTGAATATTCTTGCTGTTTACAAGTATCTCTATCTATAACGAGCTTTGCCCGGTAGTTTCAGCATGTAAATATTTTTCAAAAATTTCAAAAATTTCAAAAAATTTCAAAAAAAATCAAATTTTCCAAAAATGTTCCATTCGCGTACGGTCGGATCGTATGAGTATACGCGTATGGTCAGTACGAGCTGACCATACATGTGATTAGATCATATGGGTTATATTTAAACAGTTTATCAAAATCTTTATTTTTAATTTTACAAATTGTTATTATTACAATTATAGATGGATAAACTGAACATACGAACAATTGAAGTTAAACATTTGTTTGATTGAATATCTGCATCCTATTTTGATACACCGATACACCCGCCAAAAGTGACACTTGCTACAACAAGTATAAACGTAATATTTTTTTACATTTAAAAAAGTACATGTTTGCAGTTCATGCATGTTTCTTTTGGATTTGCATTTTTTTAGTAAAGTTGCTAAACATTCTAAAACAACTGTCCTCCCATATTATGTTTTACTTCAGTTATCTTCAATTTCAGTGATCGTAATATTCAATTAATGTATAACCGATCGACATGCTAAATACAAAAGATTAACAGAGTTGATAAGCGTGATTTTTAAAAATAATTAGAATATAAAGTTTTTTTTCAATTCAGTTGAACTTTTTATGCCCCACCTACGATAGCAGAGGGGCATTATGTTTTCTGGTCTGTGCGTGCGTGCGTCCGTCGTGTTCGTCTGTCCGTCCGTTCGTCCCGCTTCAGGTTAAAGTTTTTGGTAAAGGTAGTTTTTGATGAAGCTGAGGTCCAATCAACTTGAAACTTAGTACACATGTTCCTTATGCTATGATCTTTCTAATTGTAAAGCCAAATTATACTTTTTACTCCAATTTCCTGGTCTACTAAACACATAAAATGAAAGTTCAAGTTTCAGGTTAAAGTTTTTGGTCAAGATGGTTTTTGATGAAGCTGAAGTCCAATCAATTTGAAACTAAGTACACATTTTCTTTATGTTATGATCTTTCTAATTAGACTTTTGACCCAAATTCAAAGGTCCATTGAACATAGAAAAATGAAAGTGCGAGTTTCAGGTTCAAGTTTTTGGTCAAGGTAGTTTTTGATGAAGCTGAGGTCCAATCACTTTGAAACTTAGTACACATGTTCCCTATTGTATGATCTTTCTTCTTTTAATGCCAAATTATATTTTTCCCAATTTCACGGTCCATTGAACATGAAAAATGATTATTTGAGTGGGGCATCCGAGTACTTTGGACACATTCTTGTTTATATTAATTTGAGAGTTAAGTAATGTTGATCTGTAATATGCTATTGTATCTTATAAACTTGACCAACTTCTAAATATTAGTCAGACGTATGAGTATTTTGAAAAAGTACGCATACGGTCCAAGAACCCATACGGTCTTGAACATAGACACTTTGAAAAGTAAAATGGAGAAGAAAGATACGATTTTTAAAAAGGTCAACGAAGCCGACATTTTAAGGGATTTAAATGATGATGGTTGCATTTTTCCCCGGTAAAGTTAAAATCAAATTTGGTAATTCTAACATTAAAGTCGACAATTTAAAAAAATAAATGAAATAAAAAACGATGGCCCTAGTACGCTTCCATACACACATTTTTTTTAAAAAGTTGTCATTTATAAACAATAACAAGAGGGGCGGTGCTTCTTATCATACTCGTCGTCTCCAAAATTATCTACAAAACATTTCTCGAGGTTTGTTAACATCAGTCTTTCTTGTTGTAATTCTCAATCCCATCCACATACACAAAGTCATCTTCGTCACTGTCACTGCTGGACGGAATGGCATTTGCAAGGCGTAATACATCAATTTCAGAGTAAATAGTTCTGTCTTCGTGGCCATGAATAATACTTGTGCTCGCTGTTGGTCCTGCTTCAAATTCAACGTCTGCATAGTTAAGGCTGGATTCAGCATGCTACAAAAGAAAACATTTGTCATTTAGAAGAAAAAAACAGTTACTCCGAAGGTTTAATTGGTGTGAACATTTTCCAAATATATATTATATTCAAACTACTTAATATATAGTAATAATGCATTAAAAAGTACACAATAGAATTTTCTTTGGATGTTGGTATACCAATAGCACACAATTATATACCATTTTACTGAATTGAGCTAAGAAAACTACATATACCCTACAAGATATTATAATTAATATACGCCACGAGCGATAACATTACTACAGAACAACTATGGTAAGTATAATAAAAATTAGAAGATGTGCTATGATTGCCCTGCTCTAGAAAGACATTTCTAACATTCAAAAATTATTATATCGAATCATTTTAAAATTAACCACGTATTTTACTAGAAAAAATAATTACTTGCTAATGCTCAGTGGTTGGTGAGGTTCTTACATGTAAGACTAAGTGTTTCTCATTTTTTGATATAGATTAGACGGTTGGTTTTCGTGTTTAAATTTTTGTTTTGCATTAGTCATTTCGGGCCCTATATACGTTTGTAGCTTGCTGATCGTTGAAGGGATCGTAATTCCATATTGTTAAAACATTGTGACTCATTGACATTGATACCACTTTTCGTAAGGTCATTAGCACACTATGTTACGAATTTATCTTACCGACTATCTTTATTTGTTGAATTCAGACTAGAGCTGTCTCAATTGCAATCATCCCACATCTTCTTATTTTTATATTAAAGTGTTCAAGGTTTGAAATTTAAGAACAAACTTCCATTGGTCTGCACAAAAAAAAAATGTCAAAAATAACAATTTAACTTCAACAACCCTGATACAACAATATCAAACAGAACTTTTAATACGCTCAAAGAATCAAATAGTGCAAAAGTCGTAACTCCACTACTAACCGTGTATTGCAACAATCACCGCCTCCCTACTAACCTAATTTGGAATATACAAGGTCTCAACGAGCACGCTTTTAACCAATCATATTCCTAGAAGTGTATATGTGGTGATAAAATACATTACCTGCGTTGGAATGATTTGGTTATCATCTAGCACGTTTTGTTCTTCCGATATTTCGTCTTGATAATCTGAGAATATAAACAATAAACATGTGCTGTATGAATGACGATTGTTTACCACGTTTTGGCATTCATTTTCACTTTAATTAAATTATTTGCATTTATTTAGTTTTGTTCATAAACTTCATGCTTCTGAAAAAGACCCTTTTTAGCATGTTTTCTATATTGTACTCTCTGATAAAAGTTTGTTGGACGAAGTTGGGTTTTATTATTTTTGAATATGCATTCGTTTTCATTTGATCAAAACTAATTAACATACGGTTGCTTAATGCTGAAATTGACAGATTGAGTCCTGTAGTTGGGATATTCTCACCATTTAGTTCTGTCTGATGCCTATTGGAATGAGAAGGACGAAATTCTGATGCCAGGTATAAACGATTATCAACTGACTCTCCTATTAAAAAACATATACATCGTACATTTGAATTAATAATATATCACACATATAGTGCGCTTCCTGATACAATGTGCCAATATATTTCATTCAATTTAAATTCGGACAATTCGTAGATCTTTCTTATTCATAAGTCTTTATTTTAATTTTAATAAAGATGGGATTAAATGTGAAAACTTTGCAGTTAGATATGAAAAAACATCTTGAAGATACACATGATAAAAACGTAAACATTACTTGATGTTGGATTATATAAATATGTATATAAACATTAATTGAGATGGACCAATGTTATATATATAAATGTAAAGATATGTAAAGGGATATGTTCAACCCTGTTGGCTTTCAAGCTTTCAGTTCACAAGTCTTCATTAATTATCCTGATTAACAACCATTTATTGTTTTTTTTCCATTCATCGTCATTTCTTAGATTGCTCATTAGACTCTGAACTTTGTGTATAGGAAATACGACGGAATTACACTTTACATGTCTTGATTTCTAGACTGGATTGCCTATATGTGCACATATATAGCTAATGCTAACCATAGTTCCTTTATTTAAAAACATTTATTTTATTAACATTCAAGGATTATTTTGTACAAAGAAAGAAATGATTAAAAGGAGGACGCAATATTTATTCTAAATGGATAATGGGTGGGTATTGTTTAAGCACTAAGCATTTACAAAAACAGGGTCTTTTGAAAAACTCACACATAATTTTTTTGTGTAAAAAACAAATCATGTTTTTGTGTTTTTGTTATGTTCACACTGATTTAGTGTCCTGAATGGAAATCTTGTATCCTTTCCTTCCTATTATAAAGTGATTTGATGGCATCAGCAGATAGAATATATCATTGAAATTTATAAAAATGATATATAAAGTACATTGAGGTGATTTTTAACCTGTACTTATAAATACAACAGTGTAGAGCGGATGATAACTAATGAACCCTTTATATTTACAATTGATTGTGAATTGTTTCATATTTGTTTTTTTCAATGACAATAATATACAAATATCAGTTTCCTGATCATATGATTTACTTCCTCCCTAGCAAATATTCATTAAAAAAGATTTAAACCTTAAAGAATACTATAAACTAGTAAACTATTTTTTTGCAACACTACCATTGAAATTAATGAGTGCCAATCGTTGAGGGCTCATATCTCTTACATGTCTAAGAATAGTAGGACAGACTCAAAATGATTTGAAATTAAAGGCAAATCTTTTCTAATGGAAGTTGAATTAATTAAGGTAGGAAACAAAAGAATATAAAAAAACAAAAACAAATATTTTCACAAAATTAAAAAAACAAAACAAAACCAAACAAAACAATTAAATGCCCTTCACAAATTATGTTTTTTTTAGCAACAGAAATGAAAGTTTTGGTTTATAAATAATCAATCATGTCCCCAGATTCACCACTCCGTCACTTGTGTGCGGTTTAGCATGTTTTAACCGTTTTGCAACAGAATAGCTGTTTGAACATTGGCCACCCTGTCTATAGTACTTTAAAATACTCAAATGATTGCAGATTAATCAAACAATAACTTGAATGATAAATCTAGATTTTGTTACACTTTATGAGTAGGGCAGACATGTTACACATTAGTAATAGAAAGTTATTACCTTTTATCTGTTACAAGGTTTTCAAGACTTCAAACATATTTAGTAAAATAACAAACAAAAAATGATAGGGAAAAAAAACCTTGAAAATAAACAAAAATAGTAAATGCAGAGATTATTATTAAACGCTGATATCAATTCAGACGCTGTGAACTTATCCGTTCGTTATAGTTCTAAAACACACAAATACATAGCATAACTATCACATGCATATCGATGCGTTTTTTATAAATGTTATTCTATTTTTTTACCGTGTATATCCATTTCTATGTCTGAAATTCTGCAAAAAAATAAAAATAACATACAGTTTACGTATATTTTTGGTTCTAAAAATTTATTTCGGAAAGGCGAAAGATACCATTGAGACATTCAAAGGTGAACGTTTCTTTTGTTCACATAATAAAGTTTTTAGTATAATATTGACACGAATAATACTACCCTTCTCACAACAAAAACTACATCAAAAGTAAAATAAAAATAATGTAGAATTATAAAAGCTACAGCGACAAACACCAGTAACAAACTATTCGGTTGGTCATGATCATTCAAGAGATATGTTTTAAATGAGAGTTTAAAATACTTGTTTATAAAAAAGGTCGAGACGTTCTACGACATACCCCCGGTTCATGAACTTTCTGCTCAGACACTGGTGACGTTTTACAAAGTCTGAGTAGGAGCGGCAAGCTCTTGAATATCGAATAAGTTTGGAAATGTATATCCCATATGTAGGTGAAGTTGCTATATCTCTACTAAGGTGGGGGAGATTTATGATTTTGAAATTGATACTATAGAATTAAACTTGTGTTTAAATCATTTTATTTGTTCGGTGATATAATGCAGTCAACATTGAACCTTTTACTTCTAATGGAATTTGATTGACCGCAGCGTATAATCACTCTTTTGAAAGAATTTAACACTTTGAATCATGTCTGTACCATATAACAAGCTCAAATTTGTCCTTATTGTACATGTTGTAGTCAATTTGTTAAATTAATCTAATTAAAAAAACAAAGGAACATAGAAATATTCTCAAAATTTAATACGTGTTAGGATAGAGGATAACTCTGAAATAAATAAAATACCTGACTGATAATACGACATTCAATACAACATGTACAATTTCTTTAACAAATCTGCTATTATATGGTGTTATAGCTGTCATAATGTTCACGATAATATAAAACAGGATCTTCATATGCACAATAGCAATGCAACGTTTAAAGTTTATACAGAGATGAATTATGTATTGTTCCGTCATGCTGTTACTACTAATAAATCGAGTTACTACTATATTAAAAGAATTAACAAATATGAAAAATAATCCAAACATACCAGAGTTTGAATAAGAAATATAAAAACAAATCTGCCTTAATTTTCAAGCAATTCACATGAGTTGGTCATATAATAAGAGAAATTATTTGATATTTGTAAAGATGAAAATAAAAAAACAGTTTACCTTATGTCATGACTACGCCTCCTTATTCCTACAAAGTAAAGTACTTGGACATAAAACACATTGATTGGTGAATTTACAGTGCCTAAAGTATAAGATAAGTGTTATAATTCGTTAATACAAAATGTTTCTACAGTTCAAAGACTTTTAAATTTACCGTTATAAAAATCTTAAGCTGAGTCAGACTAAGATGTTTGATTTTTTTTTGACTGAGAGTAAGGCATCGTTTTCTATAACGCAGAATATAAGTATTTGATCAAACATGAATTGTTTATACAAATACAAGCAAATCTGATACAATTGTGGACTAATCATCAAAAAATGTTTTATGAATCTGAATATGAGAGGAACCTGTTGATTAACATATCCCTAAAGTTAAAACGATACTGGCTTTACTAAGCATTGCATGCATACAACCATGTTTAATTTTCCTTTACCTCGTACTTTAACTACTGCAAATACCAAGGCACAGCTAATTACAGCCAACATAACCATGATGGCACTTAAGATCCAACCCGAGGAACGCCTGATTTCTATGAATTCTACATTAGTGCAAAATACATTCAATTAACAGTTAATATATGGATTAAATTGAATTAGAAATATGAAAAGTTGAAATAAATACACATATATAATTTGAATTTGTATCGTTTCAATTTAAAGTGTTTCACTCTTACATGATCTCTACACAAAATGAAATGACAGAAAACTTAATGTCTCGATCATTACATAATTGTTTTCCAATTTATATTTGAAATTACTATCCAAACAATTATGTTTTGATGCTTGGAATTTATCTTTTTCTGTGGATATCAAGTTTTGCGAACTGATGGAATCTTTGTCGTTTGCATATACAAGTATTTATAACATGTTAACTTCGTTGAATATTCGTGTTTTGATATGATTTTACTTTCAACCAACATCCACGAAATCCGTGAAAATTGGTTATCCAGAATATAATATTGAATCCACGCTTCTTTAAAACTTTTCATCTCGAGCGAATGTTAAGTATGGTTACTGTAGACAAAGGTATCATACTCACTGAATTCTTTAGCATTTTCCTATACACGCCAATGAAGGCACATTACCATCGATACCCCCCGTTTATAAGAAGAAGAAATATGACAAAAAACAGAGCATACGACCGATTTTATAATACCAAGCGCCATCCAAAGTCTCTAACCTATTGACATATAACATATGAACATTAAGAAATATGGTATAATTAACCATCCACCAGAGTGGACATAATGCATGAATCTGAACATCATTTCAAGCTAGGTTTGTTATTTGCTACAATTATGTTCTGCATTTGTCTGTATTTAAGTTATTTTTGTTATAACAAGACTAGTATTATATTTGAAAATATAAAATTTCGTTTTAAACAAACAAGTATACAATTTATATTGTACAGTTGCAGATGAGAAAACAATCAACTAGAGTCCAAACGATAAAAGTGATAAACTAACTTGCTGAAACAACAATAACTTCAAAGCTGCTACAATTGTATGTATTACATACTTCCACAGTATAGTTTCTTAAATCGTTGCTTCCTGTCATGGCAATTTTAAACGTCAACTCGATGCACTCCACTAAAACATTGACGTTATAAAATGCCAAGCTTTCTTTACATGTTGACTGAATAAACGATCTAATCGATTTAAAAGCTTGCTTTTCTTCCTCTTTATGTCCTTCTTCAATTTTGCGAATTCGCCCACTAGTTATCGGAGATGAGCTGAATACTTTTAAAATAATTTTTGCGTCTTCATGATACTGAGCAAACCATGTGAAGCTGTTGTTTGAAACAAACACCGGCGGTCCTGAAATATAAACCTGAACTTTGTCATTATACAGAGAATAACTGTACATCTTATAATCGGCGTGACTTTATCAAATACCAATACGAAATGTAAAAATCCAGGCTAAAAATAACGAGTAGGTTCGTAAATTCAGTGATGGTACCTCGCTGATATGAACTTGTATAATTGAAACTAAATAGCAAACCAGTCTGAAAAAAACCCTGATCATTGAAAATGGAAACAAATTCTATAAACAAATATTGTTCGATGCAGAAAAATTGTCAATTGACTTCCAAATTGTCGGAAATACTCCACATTTTATGAAGCATTGTTTTGGTCAATGTTAACCTACACATCAACCTCTCTAATTTATGATTCTTACATAAAGAATTAAAAAGGTCACTATTCAACGCTTTATTTTTATAATATTTTACTATGACATTTCAAAGGCAGAACATTCATAAAACTAAAATATTGTAAAAAGTTATAACAGCAAAATAAGATGTATTACCTTTATAATCTACGGCGACAATTTTTTTTTGATTAATCTCTCCATTCATATCAGGAATACCAATTTTTACGCGGCATTTATATATCCCACTGTTTTGGTAATTGTTCTTTTCGAGTACAAGTGTGCCGTTTTGTGTGTTTCCTATGTAACGTATATGTTTGCCAAACTGAGACAGATGTTCCCATTTTGCAAATTCATATGTTTCCGGATCGCTGGATGCTTGGCATTTAAGAGTGATCTTATTTTGTGTTTCTGTTGTATCTATGGAGACATCAGGAGGATCTAATAAAATAATAAAATATACGAAGCATGCGTTCAAGCATTCATCCATTCATTCATTGAACAAAATATATAAAATGAAAAAAGCCAGAGTTTTCCTACGGTTCAAAATGAAAAACTAATAATAAAACAAAACATAGACAAATTTTCACTTCCGCAGTCAAGGATGACATCAAAAAGATTCAGTTTCAAATCAATTATTATCACAGTGTTAGCTTACCAGATAAAACTTCTTAACAATTTTAATTGTACTGGATTTTAATTTGTTTTCCTAACAAATTTGCTACATGGTTATTCTAAGGTATAACTATTTCCTACTGTGATCTTATATTCTGTATCAGCAAATGTAAACAAAATAAATGTGCTTTCTGTCCTGCTACTTACATAAAACACGAATTTGTTTTGTTGCACTTGAGAAACCTATGCTATTTTTTGCAGTACACGTATATGTTCCACTGTCTTGTCGAAGAAGAGGAGTAAATGGAATGCAGTGTTTCGAATCATTCAATCTTTTTATTCGTTGTGTGTCTTTGATCCACGTAATATGGGTTGCTTTTAGAGTCCCGCCGGATTTACAACATAGTGTTGCATTCTGATGTTCTCTTAGAAGCATGCTATCCGGAATGATAGACACAGTGACCTTTGGTTTGCCTGAAGGAGTAATACAGTTAGTAAATTACTTCGGCTGGATTAACTTTTTGACCATTAAGCGAAAAGAAATATGTAAGCATGCAAGCTGTACAAAATGAAGCCAGAATAAACAATGCAATAGTTGCAATATAACATTATACTGGAAATGGATAAAAAAAAAAGTTGAAAAAATATGTCAGCTAAAAATATTTTTTTTTGTCTATGAAAATGTTTAATTGAGTTCTTAAGAGAAAAAGGCAACACAAAGTATTAGGATTTAAAACAGAAGTTTTACTTGCAAAGATCTGAGCTTTTCAGAACTATGATTTCAATAAACTCTCATTTTTAATCATGCAGTTTGACTACAACAACTACAGATAATAACATTAATAGGAAATTCTATTTTTTTGTCGTTCAATAAGGGCATATCTGTTCATAATTTGCCAGCCCAATAATACCGGTACTGTTTCCATAATGAATTCTGCTGTTGTCCGGTTTGCATATGACCATTACAATCATCATTAATTTATATACAAAGATATTGATGTTGGATCGAAGATGAACCAAAATACTTATTTCGCACTTTTTCACGTTGTATCGTATTCAATTGCGATTTTTTTGGTTCGGTGTTTGAGTATGATACTAACATTCATATTCAGGGCTGCAGGTCTGACATGATTTAAATCACACTCTTCTATAATTCAACGTTGATAAACTAAGAAATTATTTTCCAACTCAGAATTACTATTTTGTTAATGCTATGTATGACTTTCAAGTATGTTCTTCTATTGAACGAACCCTATTTGGTGCTATTACATTATTTTGTAAAGAATTTCGCTGAAACCAAGACTTCAGGCCATTTTAAACTTTCAATGTGATGATAGTTTTTATTTTGCCCCGAGTTTTAAGGCCTTTGACTTTAAGATGAAAAACGGCAATAAAATATCGTTCCTTTTGCTATATGTGTGGTTTGTGATGTACATGTACTGCTTTTGAGTTATGGATAGATACCCATATTCTTTCTTTGTTTATCCCTCAATATTTAACGATTGTCGTCATATATATTTGATTTTTATGTATATGCGTGACAAACCAACCTGAAACATCCAATTGAACTTGCTTTGTTATTGGATGGTCTAATGCTTCGTTGAATGCTGAACATATGAATATTTTCATATGATCCGATGAAGATGCATTTAATCTGTAAGTGATTGTTCCATTTTGACCACCTTCTTTTATAACTGTTGTATTCGTTATCCATTGTAAAATTTCTGTCGGTTTTCCACTCTGTACTGAACACACTAATTGCAGTATGCTTCCTTCTACAACTTGCAACGTATTTTTCTCTGTTTCATTAATTATCTTTAGATTTGTTGGTGGTCCTGTAAATAGAAAATAATCTTTAAATTCGATTTTAGAGCATACATCTATATATAGTTTTGAACATTTCAACATGTTTGAAACGTATGTTTTTTTTCAGATGTTTTACCATAATTTACGACAAGTAAGTTGTCGTTCAAGCAGAAATAGTTTTTTAAACATTGTGTTTATATAAATAAGAAACTTGTGTATATGCAAAAATTATGATTTGAAATGCATTATAAATGTTTTGAAGAACACGAAAATTATATTAATATTCGGACTCCCCTATATCTCCCGAAAAAATCAGAAATCCGTCTTTATTTTCGTCAATATTAACATCAGTAAGGATGATTTAAATCTCTTATTTTAATTCTGGACACACTTCCGTTACCAAAAAATCCCTTAAAAATAACACTAAAAACCGTGTCGTCGAGATGTTCCATAGAGGTTGATAGTAATTGAGGTGACTTATATTTCCAAAATTGTCGACATAATTCTAATACTTTATAACGGCGTCAAGCAATGTTTATTCATTATAGATACATGAAGGGGTTCGATTTCAAATAAGTCATATAACAAATACATATCTATTTATTTTTCATAGTAAAATATTACATTGTCCTACTAGTTTTAGAAATTATTAATTAACGACTTGGTTTCTTAAATTGACGACTAAGCAATGCTGCCATTTCATAAAAACGCTTAATCATCCGGATACTCAAGACAGTTCTCAGCTTCAAATTCAAATGGTTGTAATTAATGCAGCGAAAATATTAAAAAAAAACACACCTTTTTATAGACTATGTACAGGGTTAATTAGAGCATAATGCAGTTTTAAAATGCTTTTTAGTCATACTTTTTGAGTTTAATCTTGTAAAGCCGCATTCAGGTGAAATAAGCAATGCAGGTGAAAGACAAACACAACTTATAAAAATGCAAAATATGAGAAGTAAATTTACAGAATACCAAACTCAAAGCAAATTCAATACTTACTTTTAAGTAGCACTTTGTAAACATGATTGTTTGTTTTGTAATTCTCGACGTATTGACATTTGTATATCCCTTCATCATCAATAGAAAACTCTTTTATCATCAAATTACATGTTTTGTTTTCGTAACTTCCAACTACATTGATATTTGGTATGTTTAACTTTGTGTTAACTCTAAAGCCTTCTGTATAAGGAAGCACATTTTCTTCGTCCAGCCTGTCTGTCTCTGATGATGACCTATTTGGTCCAACCCAGTTTCCGTTTCTTTGACTTATACATGTACAATTCAAGATAATAGTATCTCCAGTCCTGACAAGAACTTCCTGTATGTTGCCTATTCAATACAAAACTATTAACATATTTAGTGTTGTACGAAACTCATACGCACCAATACGATTTTGCAATGCATCTTAACAAGTTGAGTTGTATCCAAATATGTAACATTTCACATTATTTAGTAGTTTCGATATCATCGGTAAAGTAATGTTGCCTTAATCTAATATTATATCATTCACCATGAATTAAAGTCAAACGAAACGAGTTTTCTTGAAATTTTAATGGTATCGAAATTATTGTACCAATGCATGCAGATATATTAAACTTAGTCTTGCATGCAAGTTTTTTTAGATATATATTAGACGTCTATAACTTACTATCGACTAATATGTTTTCATTCAGTGGGTTTTGAACGCATGCCACTTAACTTTTTGTTTTTGTTGACGAAGTTTACTGGATCGGGAAGTTGATACCCATGATAAAAGTGCCCGATGAAAACGTGACAGAGAAGTAAATTGGACGATCCGGAACATTTAATTCATATTCTACATGTGAATTACTATTTATTATAAGATTCTAAAAAATCACGTTCACTTCTTTCAGAGTAAATCTTAGCCATTATTGTATACAACATATTAAACTCTTTTTTTTTTTTTTTTTTTTTTAAATTTTTATGTTTTATATGACTTAGATATAATAATTTTACAATATCACATATAGATTATCAATTCAAAATGTATCGAAACCAACAGAGAATTGAAAGGATCCCTTCTATAACTTATATGATTATAAAAGATTTTCAGTTTAAAAATTACCGTTAAAATTTGTTTTCATATTCCTAATACTTTACGATCTTTGGGTTGGAACCAATCATCCAAATTAATTATAATATTCCGTTTTGGAAATAATACTGCAAACAAGTTATTAACCTAAATGGAAGCAAATTAACGTCCGTCATATACACGGACAATGTTGAACATTATTATTGTTTTCATGAATGCCTTCAATTTGTGATGAGCATATTTCATAATAACTGAAAGATGCTGTATGTCAAAGGAAAAACATAATATTTCATACATTTTCTGGAAAATTTGCTACCCAAACGTTTAACAAATGTCTTAAACAAATAAACCTTTCAACCCTTGTGCTCAATCAAAATAATAAAATGTTATGCACTATAGATGTATTTATAAATAAAAAGATATGGTTTTAGTGTCAACGAGACACGTTTAACTCTCAATCCAAGTCACAATGAATAAAAGGTTAACCATTACAGCCAAAAGCACGGCTTACAACATGGAGCCGTTGTTCATACCAAACAGCAACATATTAAGGGCCCTCAAATGACAAGTGTAAAACAAGTCAAACAGGAAAATCAAATGGTTTATTATTACGGACACATATCTTTGTGAGTGTTCGTAACTGTTGTTGGATGTTTCTAATGATTGATAGATGCACAACTGTTTATTTATACTGTCATGAAAAAATTGCCTTTTGTCAGTTATTCTTATATTTTGAAATTAAACTGATATTCAAGAGGAAAAGTTTTATTTTCACTTACTATTTTCTCTATCTTGTTACGAGTCTTATGTTTGATTATGTGACTTAATTTTGTATACAGATTTGGTTAAAACGTTTAAAAGTTGACCAAGCACAGAAATGTAAGTAAGTTGTCGTATCTTAATGGGTTTTGCGAGTTTGTCGATTAAAGAAAGATCTATGCCTTCCCTTTTTCTTTAATGATACGGAGACGAGGTAAAGTTGTGACAACAACAAAAAAGTGACATAAAGACGAAGATGCAAGTCTTCTACATGGCGAAAGACTTAACCCGTTTAGTATATTACAAAGGTCATTGATAACAAATTTATAATCAATTAAATCGAAAAAAGCAATAACTTTATTTAAGCTAAATTGTTAAAGGAAATGCAAATATGGTAGACAGCAAAGCAACAATCACTGAATTATAGGCTTTTCGTTTTGGACATGAACATTACGACTGTAGCGACCTTTAACATATTCGTGCGTGCTCAGTCTTCTCATAACATGCAACAAAGTTTTAATAAGGCAACTTGGCATTAAGAGCAAAAAGACATAAACATTTTTATCAACTAATTGTTCAGTCTCAGGGTGATTTACAACTGCTATATATATTATCAGGTTTTTTTTCTTTAGTTATGGTTGATCCTTGGTCAATTGTGTATTTACTGTCTCATTGTAGTATACTGCTATTGTAACTGCTACGAACTTAGTAGTGATATCAAACCTCTATAATTCCATGTTTGACCAGGTACAGATCAAATTTATAATTACATATATAGGATAGTTAATGGTAGTTTATATCATTTATGTGTGTAAAAAATATTAATAGAAAGAAGGTGTTGAACATTTAGTAACAAAATTACTATTGATAATTATAAATTTTGATTATATTACCTACAACCTGTAAAGTTTTCAGGAAAACAACAAGAAGTGTCCTTTTATCCAACATGTCTAAAACAAAAATACGCAGAAGTTTTTATTTAATTTCAGTTATAAAATTGATAATCAATTGTATATATTTATATTATATTATACTGGTCTTTTCTTAATCGTTATACATATTAACCTCAAAGCTATGGTGGGTTTTAAACATATTGATTATTTCAAATCTATTCCAAATGTGATGCCACAAACGCCATCCATATCATAAACCTTTGGCATTTTTGCCCTCAAAATCTATAGCAGATTTTGAAATTGCGTAATTTTCTCGGGAAAAGCAGTAAAGTAAAGCGACAAATTACGTCATCGCTGACGCATACGACTGCGGGGCAGGTTGATTATAATACCATTGCAGATACTAGCTTTGCTTTATCAAAGGTTTGTATGTACATTTGGCATCGCAACAGGTGTCACATGCGGAGCATGGAATGCCTACTCTATTTTTACACCCGATTTTACTCTCAGCTTTTTTATCAATTCGCATTGGTGTGTTGGTGTTGTTCCTTTCTGTAGGCATAATACATGTTTGCTCCCGCTCTTTGTTTTCTTGTCCTCGTTTTTTTCTTTTGTTTTTTTCTGTCGTTAAAAAATCGAATTTGTACTGTGTCCTTAGCATACCTTTATATTTTGTTCATAATTTTGTGTTATGCAATGATCATTTCACTATGGTACTCTTAGAATATCTTTCAACACCATCAACAGATATTTCAACTAAATTACAACGATTACCTGTTATGGCACTACTTCAGCAAATATGTTTATTATTAAGTTAAAAAAAATCTGTTAGATTATCATAACTGCCTACATAATGTTCAGCTATGGTAATGTTTTTAAAAACATGTTACGTTGGAAATAATGTAGTAAGATATTTCGTGAAAGACAATATGTTTTAGGCAAGTCTATCGTCAGATATAAACTGACTGGGACTCCTTTCTCCATTTTGAAACTATAAAATCTACCATAGAAGAGGAAATACGAAAAAAATGCCTTTGTTTTTTATTCTTAATTATTTGCCTTAGATTCCGAATGGCAAGATGTAAAATTTACAATATATTTGAATCATGAAATAAGTTTTAAAACTAAAAAATGATTTGAAGCCTTATATATAAACACGAACTGTCTCTATAGATATAAGGGCTTCAAATTCAAAATTTACTGCAAATCCGAATACCCGTACCAATTTATCAATTTTATTTGAGTTTCCATCATTTTAAATCACTTACCTTACATTTTATTTTCCCGTATGCACTTGACAATCTACATTATATATTGTATCTATTCTTCCTGCTTAACTCACTTGGAATAGGAAATGGAAACTTATGTTTTAATATTAATGTAACGTTGACGACCATTCAAAAATATGTACGACGCATCACACATTGTCACAGTTTTCGTGTAGAGACATATACCATATTCATTTTCACCCGAGTGTTTGAATAAACCATAACACTTTTGACTCCCCTATAGCAAAAAAAGTTACAGAACTAATCTCCTATGTGTAATGTTTGAACTTATAAAGAGCATGTCCGGAAAAAAAGTAACTGATCGTGAAATATTTAACTTACTACAAATGTTTTGCGAATATTCCTGAATAATTAAATGAAATTAGCTTACGGTATTTTCTTAAAAAAACAATCGATAACATCAATGATCATACATTTAAGGCGCATGCAGTTACTACTAAACTTTCGGGCCTAAAATGTATAATTTGAAACCAGCAATTTTATTGGCAAAGAACGCAAAAGTTGGGGCTAAATGATGATTTAGTTTCATTATAACAAATTGGATTTTTAGTATTTGAATGCAATACATAACATGAATAAAATGATAACAAATACACTGCAATAAGGCTTGAATATTTGAACTAAAGTAAAACATTCTTCTATAAAGGTTACAAAAAAACATTAGATTTTTTGGGCGCAGCCGTTTTATGAAGATAACATGGAATTCAGAATTCAGAGTATGGATAATCCTGATTGGTCGATAAAGTGGAATATCGAGAGGCAAGGGAGATAAGAAAAGCAACGGTAACCATTTGTTGTGGACCAATAAATACTGTTCTCATAATTTTTCTTAACTTCTAGCAAGGTTTCGTTAAAAAAAATATTTTCTAAAGTCTGCATCTCGAATCAGGCTATCACTGTCGTCTACGGGGAAATTAGCTGTAACAGTTTATGGCATTCTAAAAGTTTCCAGGTAATCTGAAATTGCAATTTCCACGGTTGTTTTCGATGATGGTCTAAATGCTTTATTTTCAATTGATATTTTTAACGCGTAATGCATAATTTTGATAACTTAATGCATGTAATGTGTTGCCGAATATTTGAAAGCCATGGTTGTAATAAGAACCAACATAGCTGAAGAGCTAAATGGTGAAAAAGGACAGCACAATAACCAGATCAAACTTAGATCAACTTTGCTCGAGTGAGTTGATAAGTAATGTCATGAAATGTTTTGGAAAAACTACTGTAATAATTTGGAAGGTGTGTATAAAAGAGGGACGAACGATACCAAAGGGAGAGTCAAACTCATAAATCTAAAATAAACTGCCATGGCTAAAAATTAAAAAGACAAACAGACAAACAATAGTACACATGACAAAACATAGAAAACTAAAGAATAAACAACACGAACCCAACCAAAAACTAGGGGTGATCTGAGGTGCTCCGGAAGGGTAAGCAGATCCTGCTCCACATGTGGCACCCGTCGTATTGCTTATGTGATAACAAATCCGGTAAATAGTCTAATTCGGTAGGTCACATTCATGAAAGGGAAGGGGATTGTAGTTACGACGTAAGGAACATATCCGATATCATTTGTGAAACAGTTATTTCATAACGGTCAACCAACTCGTGATGGAGTCCGTAAAATTTACGAAGGGATGATTTCAACTTTACCATTTGGAATTCTTGGTTTTGGAGCTTCCTTGTGAACAGTAACCCTCTATCAAGAAAATTATGATAAGAAATGCAAGCACGGGAATATCGTATCAATTGAGAGATATATACCCCTTATGCAGGTGCTGCTGAAATGATTCTACTTAGAAATGGAAAGTTCACAATTGGAAAGCTGATTTCATCTCTTTTGTCTTAAAATTTCGTTTTCAACCGACCCTCATTGTCAATTTCTAGATGTAAGTCAAGATATGAGGCCGACTTAACTGTATCTGTAGTATAATATAATATACATGTATATTAAAGAAAACATCCTTCGTCATTAAGTTAATAGTGAACCTCTGTATGAATTTATAAGAATTAGTTGAACATTTGTCCTCAGTTTTGCAAACCTTCCATGGCATATTAATATATTAATATAGAATATGTTACCAGAGGTAGGACAAGAAAAATAAACCTGGTATGTACTTAAAAGACAACATTTGCCAAAAAACATCGAAATATTTTCTAATTTTTTTCAACTTATATTTATATCTATTACTCATTTTCAGTTTGAGACACATCTAGAGGACTCTATACCGCCCATAATATATATGACCAAATTTAGAATATTGAAAATTTGCTACGAAAATATTGTGAAAACATGTTGAGATAAAGCCATACATTATTCGTACCTTTCAAATTTTTTCAGACCAAATGTAATCCATTTCTTACAACAACAAAAAAAGTTCATGATAATATGTATATTATTAATGGAAACGTATTCAAGCAATGATTATTAGGGACGAAATAACGTCAGCAAAAGTTGTCATACATATAAATATAGAAATATAGATATACTTGTCAATCAAATCAAATAAAATCTCGTTCAAATGCCCCATTCCTAGGCATTGTTTTGAAATTACGGCAATACTAACTGCATGCTCCAGAATTTTACCGAAGTTAAAATAATCCATGATGGTTCTTCCTTTATATTCTTTTCTGTTGCAACAGATTTCGTGCAAGTAAAACGACACTATTCGTGTAATTCGCATATATTGAAAATACATGAGTGTAATGTATTACTATTGATATGTCAAATGCATATGACGGAGCAGAGGGTTTGTCACGGCTGAGGAATGTGAATTTGACAATTGTAAAGTTGAAATTCCTCTGTTTTTCATTGATTCTAGTCTGAAGTCTTTCAGCTGTGTCAATATTATACAAAGATCAGATACTGAGCAGATATTCTATACTTAAGGTAAAAAATGTACTATGGTTTATCTTGGGTTCACTGCGATATACATGATGAAGGCAGTTGTTTGAATATGGACTATAAAGTTACAGGACATAATCAATTCATCAACAACTGAAATGTTTAAGATCTTTGTAAGACACTCTTTCTATCATAAGCCGTACATATTAAGTGTTATATTTTATTCCCCAAAATTTACATAACTGTGTATATTGTTTTGTGTTGTTAGCTTTCAAAGTTCATGTAGCTAATTGAACCTACTTCCGTAATTAATTTCGGAAACAATAGATGAGGAAAAGGGAAATAATTGTATTGTGTCAATAGCTATAATTGTTGTATAAAACAAATGTTTCAGCTGTAATCAATTATACTTTGATAGTTGATACAAAAAACTTCCTTAATTCTCCATATTGGAAACGCTATTTTGAAACTTGTCATTTTATTAAGCAGACAATGTACATTTGAAATCGAGCATACATGTTACACCGAATGTAACACAAGCTGTCATATTTAAATGATTCGCGTGTGTTTGGTGCATCGTACTTGCTAAAGACGATAACATTCAGAATTGCGAAAATCACTAATAGACGCGCTGAAACTGTTTGTAATGACATAAATAGAAATGCCATTATTTGAAATTCACATTCTACTACAATTAAGTGCATATTTTTGTAATATATATTTGGTTCTTTGGTGCAATATATTGAATAAAACAGTCCAAGTTATAAGCATTACACTTTGCATTACCTTAATTCCCCTATTCCCCTAAATACATAGATTGCGATATAAGTGTCAAATATTTGGATAATATATATTTTAATGCTACGATTTATCCACTTGTCAAATATTTATATTTTCATCCTCGTCGTCACTCCGAACAAGTACATCAATCGGTACATATTAATCATCAAATATAAATTGATAAAGGCAACATTAGCATACCGGTCTTTAAAAATCAAGCATTGATTGAGAGAACGAATCCGGATTAAAAACTTAAACTGAGGGAAACGCATTAACTTCAATAGGAAAAAAAGAAATAGCAGGAGCATTGAAGTACAAAAAATTCAAATGCCGGCATACATATAAACGAACTATGTGATATCAACTGCCATATTTCTGACTTGGTACCGGACATTTTAGGAAAAAATGGTAGGTTGAACCTGGTTTCACGGCTAGTTAAACCTCCCACTTATTTGGCATTATAAGAAAATATCGCCAAACACTACATGGCAGAAATACAGCACTCATATGACAGAGAAATACACAAACAAATAATATAAAAGTCGACACGACATTCAAACCGAAAAACAACAGCAACCATCTTACATTAACGACCGACAAGCACAGGACAAGCACAAACAATGACGCTCTTGCATAACGAATATGTAATCTTGTTCTTCATGCAATTATTGTCACAATATCAGTGAAAACAATAACCATGATGACAATGATGGTATTTGGAATCATATATTCTACAATGGTCAACCAAATGGTGATAGGGTTCTTAAAAGTTGTTCAAGAGATTATGTGTAACCTTCTGCACATTGAACTGCACTCGGATTGCAAAATGTGTGTTAGAAACATTACACCCGGGGTTGAAGTCATAAAACTTTTGCTCCAGTATTTTGATTGTGTTATGATATTGTAATTATTGTATTTATTTATGTTGGCCTGATTTGTGTTGTGTGGCCTGATAGTTGTTTACAGAATAATCTTAGAACTATGCAGTTTAGAAATCACTGGAACAATCGCAGAATAATTGGAACTTTCCATTTGACTTACATGAGGATTCCAGAATGATCCTCCTAAAAAATGCGTTAAAATAACTTCTACAATTTACTAGAAACTTCCGTTGTAACTTTCTAGGACGTTCCATTCTAGAGTGTTCTAGAATTTTCCGTGTCAACTATATATATGAAGACACTAAAGTTAAACTCCAAGACTTAGACTTAGACTTAGACATTGATAGACATAAGAATTCACAGCATTTGGATTGACACTTTAATTCTCAAACAACATCATATTGGATTGTGACCTTAGTAGTGAACGTAATATTCAGATTGGATTCCGAGAAGATTTGCGGATACAGATAAATATAAAAGAGTGGACTCATAATTTGAGAGTTAAGTTGACAGTAATATTTGTGTAATAGCTTTTGTAAATTTTTGTATAATGAATCTTGTTAAATTTTATTATTGATTTGTGTCTTTTTTTGGATACAATTTAAAGGTGTTTTTTTTTTTAAAGTGTAGCCAACAAAAGACACAAATCAATAATAAAATTTAACAAGTTTCATTATACAAAAATTTACAAAAGGTATTACAAAAATATAACTGTTTCTAGTAAAATGTTACCAATTCTATCGTTAATGTAAAATAAGTAAAATACAAATATATAATCCATATTAAATGTATATTATAACTACGTTTTTGTACAAAAAAATCAGGTTTTTAATGATTAATAATTCAGACTGAATTTTGTATTCAGACTTTCAGATAACGTCAAGATCAAAATTCCCGTTTTTAGACTTAAGAGACATGTATTGCCGAAATGCGCATCTGGTGCAAGGAAATTGGTACCGTTAATTTTATTACTATCACTGGGTCGATTCCTTTGCTTGTGGACTATAAGTCACCGGGGGTATCACAAGCCCAGGAGTCAGTTCTTCGGTACTGGCATGAAAATACGTTTTTTTTTGTGTTATTAAAAGGAGTAGGTCCGTTAAAACCCCTTTTTGGCCCCAAAATATAACAGTTTTACACAGTTGTTAAAATGTAAAATTTTAGTTATTTATTAGACAGTTGAATGTTTCTGCTACATAAACATGGGCTGTTTTTTACAATACAATGCACATGTATCGGCTTGTAGCACCATTAAGTCATGCTAAATTACTGAAATCTTCAAAATTCTATCATTTTAGTTAAATTTTAGACGGTTTCCCTGTAAAACGAAAGTGGCCGCATTCGTGTTCATCCTTAATATTTAAATGTAAGTTGTATTTTATGATAATACATAACATATATAAAGGTTGTGGCTGAACACGGATGCGGCCACTTTCAATTTTGACAAAAACCATCTGAAAAGTGACGTTTTTTGGGCATATTTGAGAGATTTTTCATATTTGAGCTTAAATCGGATCGTTTTTAATGACTAAATCAGTTAAAATCTTTCATTTATACTAATTGAATCAAGTGAAATAGACACTAAGTGTTTAAAAAGTGGTCAAAATCTTTCGTCAGATGAAACTGAAATTTGGGGCCAAAATGAGTCCTTACCGGACCTACTCCTTTGCTGTTACAAAATATTATACATTATTATAAATTAAGGAATGTATCTCCCTCATGCAAAGCTCTGATTCCTTTCACGGATTTGGCTATACTTTTTGGACCTATTAGATTATAGCTCTTCATCTTTTATATAAGCTTTGGATTTCAAATATTTTGGCCATTAGCATCACTGAAGAGACATGTATTGTCGAAATGCGCATCTAGTGCAAGGAAATTGGTACCGTTAATTTTATTCATTCTTTTACTAGTGCAGGAAGTCCTTGTGGTTGGTCAGATCAAATATTGCGATTCATAAAAATCAATAATTAAACCCATGGTTAACATCATCAAGTTACTGCTGTAACTAACCAACAAATCAAAACATATATATATTTATAATCATGTCTTAATTATTCTCTATTTCATTTTTATTTAAAGACAAACAGACAACAAAGAATAAACTTTTCTGCGACAATATAATTGAAACGAAGTAATTTAATATTTTTTTTTTATTTGTCATAATGTTATTATTTTCCCATGTTGCCTTAGTTAATGTTTCATTTACTGTTTTGTATCATATATGCCTTCAAGAGGTATTCACGAGTTGATTGTTTGGTATCGAGACTTTTGCCTGTCTAAGTAATAACACGTTTGTTCTTGTAAATTACAAGCCATGGACTTCGTTCCTTATCATTTTGGAAAGCATTTTTAGACTTGTCAGCTGTTATCTCTCTTGGAAAAATTATTGTGTTTTGATACATTTGTGACGTTACACTACTATACAGATGCATTTCAATATTTCCAGGATCGATAATCTGATAAGGATTTTCATATCCGTCTTCATTCGGCAGTTTATTTGATATACATGATATACTTTCTACAGAACTTTCCAAAGAGATTTCCTTTTCAAAGGAAGATATAGCACTATTTGTACTTTGCGAAACTGATCTTTTGACGCTGGTAATTGCCTCCGGTGCACTGTGTATGTCTTCTTGGACACTTGTACTGCTATCATTTATTGGTCCTATTTCATAGTATTGACCTTCAGGTGGAATTTCTAAAATAATTTTTGAATTCTTCTTACGTCTCAGTAAACAATAGATATTCAAACATATGCTCAGTATTAGAATTCCCCCTAACAAACTAATAATCACCTCCGAGATAGGATAATGATATGTTTCGATGTTGCTGTCTGTAATAAAAAAAAAGCAAAAACATACAACACTTTTTGCAGCAGCACAGCAAACTGTGTCAGCATACTATATTGTTTAATTTAAAATACACATGATATACAAATGCCCATTTCATTCAAATAAAATGAAAGCGATTATTTGATACATTACCTGTAAAAAGAAAATAATGAAGATGACTTTAGAATTATTTTCTTTCTAATATGAATTATATTTTATATTTAAATGATTGGAAAGATATTAATTGAACACGCATAGCACATAAACTTTTTTTTATATGCATCACCAACAAAGTTACACACTCTTGGTTTTGAAAATGCAATTCAAGTGTATGCATGCATACATGTATTAATGAACAGATATATCATGTTAAGGAGAGGTATTTGCGAAAAATACTAGTCGAGAGAATGTAAAATTTGACGAGCCGTAAGGCAAGGGAAATACATTCCCAAGACTGGTATTTTTCGCAAATACCCCTCAAGAACATGCTATATCTGTTTAATTACACCGAATGGTAACGTTCAAAAACGCATTGATGATCGTGACGTTACAAGCGTCCACTCTTATAGGGTATTTTTTGGCAAATACCACGGCAGAGAGGGTAAAAAAGGCATATCCTTTTTGCAAATACCTCGACGGCGTAAAAAAATGAACGATATCCATTTGATAACAGTACATTGGTGAAAAATACACTGGCTATCAACCAATCAAAACCCAGGATTCTTACATAAGGTGTAATTATGTTATGAAAACTACAACCTCTTCTGAATTGTTAGATCTGCTACCAAAATGAGATAAATAGCCTACAATAGGTTGTTATCTTCTCCCTAGGTTCAGTTTTAAGTTAACAGTATATTTTAAATTGCATAGTTCTTGTGTTAATTTTGTTTTATCTTCTTGATGATAAATTTTCTTATTTTTACTATTATTTTTTTTTAATAAAGATTCGTTGTCCCGTTGGTTACTTCGTTTTTCAAAACTCATCAACGTATTTCGTTTATGAATTAGAATTATAAATATCTTCATTTGTAATATAATAATAATATATATAAACTAGTCCAAATAATTATGATATTTTTAAAGGGTATTATATATTATTTTGACGCCTTACATCGACGTCATAACGCCGAACTCTTAATTTCAGTTGGACTTTGAGAGGGAATTTACTTTTGTTTTTAAACGTATAGGGGATTTATCCCTAAGAGTTTGGTGAAAACATTATTTTATAATCTCCTGAAAAGAAATCAGATAAACGTTTTGAAAAAAAAATCAGTCGACGAGCTCCCGCCTCGGATGAAATTGTAACTTAGTTTATGATTACCGTAGGGATTAACTGGAAATATTTTGCATACAAAAACACATAAAAGGTAAGGATTTATATATATGTAAAACAATTTAGCTTTCAATGAAAATTGTATGGCTAAATTTGGTCTCAAAGTTGAGAGCAAAATATGCTCTCAAAGTTGAGAGCAAAATAGGTTTTCAAAGTTGAGAGCCGAAAATGGTGGCTTCAGCATTATGCGTCGCAGAAAGGCGTCAAAGTTAAAATTTCAAATACCCTTACAGGACGTCGTAATTGTTTTGACTCTCAATATACATGACACGCATTATCCTAATAAAAACACATGATGTAATGTTCATCGGGAAGATGAAATATACACAATCTTTACAAAACAAACGCTCTTCATTTTATAAAATGAGTTGAAAATCTATTGAAATTTACCATTTGAAAAACATGCAACCAAAGTAAACTTATATGCCTACCTTTCACCTCCACACAAATTGGTTTGAATAATTACTTCGCCCAACGACATTTGCAGCATACATACGTAGATAATACTTTTTCGCGAATAATATGTGATTAAGTGTGTACTTAAATTCTTGCTAAATTGTGATGGTTGATTGCGCTATCGGTCCTACAACTTTCCATTCTGATTTTGTCTCTGGTTTATACTCAATATAAACACTTTGAGGTTGTCCTCCGTCAAATCCCGGCTGCCAATAAACCACCAAAGAGGAAGCATTAAATACGGCTGACACTTGTACAGGAGGCTCAGGAATATCTGAATATAGAGACCCGGAAAACAGTGTAATTATTTTGGTCTTGATATGTCAACAGATAAATTTAAAGAAAAACATTAGATCAACAAATTGAGATATTACCAATATTTGAAGACAATTCTCATCAATGTAACACACATAAATATAAGAAATTGCATTAATCTAAAATACAATGAAGTAAATTGGTTTAGTGCTTTTGGTTTTGCGAAATATTTTAGCCATATCGGTTTATATACTCAAATGGATGTCAATGAGTTGTATGGTTAGAAGATATTCACAACATAACAAATATTTTCAAGTTTATCAATCATTAATTGTTATAGCAATATGAAATATATTCTATAGGCACCAATTTCATTGGAAATAAAAAAGAAGACTTATTCTTAGCTTTAAGCGATAATTAACAACACTAATTATTTGTTTTCTCTCAATTATACAGTTAGTATTAAATAGAATGGTACTTTTGTCTTATTTTAGTTTCAGACGTAAATTAGAGATTTTAAAAAGTTCTGAATTACTGGTAAGCATTTGGTTTTCTTACGCAAGATGTATTTTTTTTGTATTTATGCAGTTGAAATTACGGTCAACTTTTTAAAATAATATGCCGACATGTAAAGTGTTATGGTCTTGATATTGTAGACACACGCTTTATAATTTGCTGATCCTTTTGACATTTCAAGTTAAACCAGGAGGCAACAGTTCGTTATTTAACCCTGCAATATGTACATTATTTTAATCGGTTGTTTGTTTATGAATTACATCATGATACTTGGGATGTCATGTATTGACTTAAAGACTTAAAAACTCATGTGCATTTCTTTCTGAACAAGGGTATAACTAAAAAAAAGTCTTGCATTTTTGTAAAATTTCTCTCTCAAAATGCACTTTTATTCATATAAAAATCTTATTAACAGGTTAAACTGGGTCTGTAGTTGAAGGTTAAAATCATATGTTTTATTTATTTTGTGGTTTGTAAAGGTTTGCTAGAAGAAATAAATTATACATATACATTTTTTTCAGAATTAAAAAAATAGATCATTGTCTTCTAGTGCTGAAACAAATTATATTTCTTTCAGCAATGGAGAAAAATACAGATTTATTCAGAAAGTCATATTCATGAAGATGATACAAGAATACTTGGAAAAAGTAGAACTATGAATTTAAATATGGGTCAATATTCCTAATGCGCCTGATATTGAAGAACACACAAGTTGTGTGTAAACAAAAAATATCTATGTAGTATTATAAAAACTATGCATTTATTAAAAGCTTTCAAAGTATTAAATTTTCAAAGAAATGATTGCGGTAAAAAGGTGATTTTTTACCATGAGGAGCCGCATCACGAGATATTTTCGGGGTATGCTAATTTGAGGGAAACATTCATCACACTTCGTACCTCGAAAATTTAACGACGTATGTGAAAATGTCTCAGCTTCGAAACGAACCGTCATACATATCCAAGTTTAAGATATGGACTGAGCTAGAGAAGAAAACCTTACCATAGCCGCCTTTGTAGACACAATTGCCCATATTCCCCCGATATCGAACAGATATATATTAATACGTACTAGTCGATACGATGTCTACAGTATATGTATTACATCCTTTTTGGTTACAAGCTTCTATTGAATAATTCGCAAAGTCATTCTCAAACGCCAAACCTAGATGAAATACAAGTTTTATTGCAGAAACTGTTACATTGAGACAGTGGATTAAATCGTGTGCAAGAACTCTTCCTTGTGTGATCCTTGGATTTAAAACCTTGTTTTTAATTGATATATTCAGTTGTATGTTGTCAAATTTATTATACAGGAAGGCTGTTATGTTTAATTCAAATCCATATTGTCCAAATTGTACTCTTCTGTTGGATGAAATGAAGATCGGCGGTGCTACCAAATAAAAAAAGTAGTTATTATATGTTTTTACATTTCAACTAATCCATGTATCTTTTGGATTGATTATATCATTGCCATAGATCAATATAAAACTGTAATGAATCTATAAAATTCAAATAATATAAATATCAAAGATATCAAATATAATTTTTGCTATTACACATGCATGCATTTTATATCATCCTATCAAAGCGACAGAAAGCATTTTGTCGCATGAACAGGCCATTTATACTGGAAGTAGAAATAAACAACGAAACCACTATAATAGTTTTATGCCTTTAATCCTGTTTAAATGTACCTTCACGTTGAACGAAAACTAATCCTTCTTGATATAACATTCCAAGTTTGTCTTGTATACCATTCGAAACTCTGCATATGTAAATGCCATTATTCTCATAAAGTTTGTTCTTGCTTTGTGCAATAATAGAAAGTTTCCCATTTTGAGTTCCTTGCATTTGACGAATGGTTTCATTGAATTCAGAACGATGTAACCAGTGTGCAAACTTGTAATGTTTAGGTTCACCATTTGGTTGACAATGTAAATACATAACTTGTCCATTTTCTTGGTACGATGCACGGACTACTGGAGGATCTGTAAAATATTACTTACACTTCATTTTGTATTATAGTAATTTTAAAGTTATATTAGTTTTCAAAACGATTCAGTCTTGACTGACGAAAATATACAAAAACTTACCAATGCTTCGTTGTAGAAAACTTGATACTATTGTCAGAAAAGACGATGGTCCATAAAAAGTAGTGATTTGATTAAGAGTTTTTCTATAATAAAACCAAAACCAAAAACTAGAATGAAAACAAAAGTATTCTACGAAATCGAAGGCATAAGAATGGAAATGCCTGATGCTGGTAAAAAGTAATTTCACAAAAATACTTAGAGGAAAATCTTTCGCAGAAAGTCCCTAATCAAATGGCAAAATCAAAAGCTCAAACACACCAAACGAATAGATGACAACTGTCATATTCCTGACTTCGTAAAAGTGCTGAAATCATACCTTATTGATTGATATCAACTGAATCTTAATTTTTTTGTTTGTTTAAACCGCTTTCGAAAGATATCTCATATTGCCTGTAGTTGTTTGTTTTGATTGTGCTGACATGTCTCTCTGAAAATCAAACTTTCAGACATGATCAAGACTGTGCATTTAAACAAATCCTTTAATCTGTATGGCTCTTCTTAGACATGTAATATGTGGGTAAAAATGAAAACCGGTTAATATTCAGTGGCAGATTAAATTCAGGAAAAAATAGTAATGTGACGTTTTCAAAGCCAATTATTATTCTCAAATAAGTTAATACTTTGCAATTTTACTGCAACCAAGCAGATTGAAATGAAAACATTTTGTCAAGGATTTGCCAGTTGTTACGAAGAGAATATTTTGCGATACTGTCTCAGGAATTTTTCTGATTATAGTTGTATTATGTGGCAGTTTTTTGATCTCTCGTATACCCAATACAATTATGAAGGAATATGGGGTAAATGTAAAACCCAAATATGGATCGTTATTATTGTTGTCTTTAATCTTCAAGTCACAATGAGGCATTCAACGATGATCAATACTTCTCGTATCTGGTAGTAATTTTAAGTTGACCCTTCACGTTGCTTTGAGCAGAATTCATAGATAAATATCATACAAAGCTGCATTCCTTCTTTTGTGACTTTTTGTTGATACCAACTAGTGACTGATAAAAGTTTGCGTTATGGTTCATATCTGAGACAAATTCCTAAATTAGTTAGGTGATATTGCATTTCATCAACTGCTCCAAAAGAAATTCTATTTGCACAACTGCACAATTACGTTATATTTTACAGCATTATCATAACTAATTGGATTGGACCATTTCTAGCAATTGAGAAATAAAGTCATCTCAATATAAACAATGTTTATATAATTTATTACACTTTTTCTCACCAGAAACCTCCATATTTCCTGTCCACAAATTTGGCGCGTGCACCAATTGTGTCTCTTGTATTAAGAACATACACGTATACAAGTATATCTATGCAAAAGTGATCTTTCAATATGCAACTGATTTTTCTTCCGTAATTTATATTTATATGCAATGGTGGCTAAAAAATCAATAAACTCTAAAATGTGCCCAATATATCATGTCTCGTATAATAATAAAACTTACATTTAACTTCGATATCTATCTCCAAGTGTGATGTTCCTATGCTATTTGAAGCGACGCATGTGTATCTCCCTGTATTGGTTCGATAGATGGGATTGAATATCACACAAGATTCATTATCATTTGCGACTAAGGATTTAACATTTCCAACCCATGCTATCTCATCTATAGGTGGGTTGCTGTTTCCTTGACAACACACTTCTAGCGAATTATATTCAATCAGTTTTACAAGTGCGGGATAATCGACAGTCAGCGATGGTTTGTCTACAAATGATAAAATATAAGTATATCATGTTTATTGGGTATTTTATTTGTTCACAATTTATTGATGGTGCCCATAATACTTGTGCTGAGCCAATTTTAGACATTTTATAAACATTGACGAAATCTCCCTTCGAAAACACACTTGCGTTTTTGCGGGGAAAAAAGCGCGAGTATTTAAATAAAAATCAAGACTAGATTCTGGAGCAATATTTCTTGTTTGTCCATACCGGTAAAGCTTAACTGAATATCTTTTGATGGAGAGTATGTACCAATTACTAATAAAGGTGTTTTTATACAATAATTATTATGAACATGTGTATTATCTAACTCAGTGGTTGCATGGTCTGTGTGCAACTTGATATTTACTGAGACTACATTTGTACGTGAATACACCTTGCGTCATTCCTCGAGCCTTTAAGCAGCTAATTCTATTTAATGCATTTATGAATATTATTCTGTTTGAATGCCAAAACCAAATGTGCATCGAACAATTTATAATAGTTATTCACGTGAAGTGACATTATCACTAATGTGTTGATTTTTTTTGTGTATGGGTTGAACATGGCATTAGAGGGGGAATATCAAACTCAGACTTTTCTTTAGATTTCATCTGGCAATTCGTCTGGTGATCGGTTTCGTGTCATTTTCACAAATTCCAATAAGTGTTTCCAATGTTTTATTTTCAAAAATAGGAAAGCAAAATATTTTGTGTAGCACGATATACGACTTTACCAGTCATGAATTCTTTAGAATGTTTACATAATGCTAATGTTATAACGTCACTGTAAGACAACTTGAATTCGTAGTTAAATCATTTAACGCAGTTTAATCCTGGCTAACTGGATTCATTCATACAAAAAAACCTCAATATTGTTAAAATCTTACACTGAATGTATAAGATAACTTCATCAGTCAATGGTTTTTGTAACGTGGCACTAACAGCAGAACATTCAAATGATTTCAGGTTGTCCGTTTTGCTTGGAACAAACGAATATACTATTTCACCACTTGCACCAGTCTTAATGGTTGAACCGTTTTCTTTTAAAAAGAGAACTTCTTGCGGTCTACCGCTGTTAACAGTGCATACGATATCTAGTGTCTGTCCTTCGATTCCACGAACATATTTTTGTTGTCTCGTTTTCAACGTATTCAAAAAGGTTAAGTTGTTTGGTGAACCTACAAATGATAATTTTTTAAACTTTTGATATGACACACGACAAAACATAAAATTATAAATTGCATGAAATTAATGGAAAAAAACCCACCAAAATACCAACATATTGACAACATAAAAGAAACAAGTTTTGAATACCATACAATTAAAACCATTGTTACATACAGCTGTTTTATACTCCCCTTATATATAACACTATAGGTTGCTTTTCTGTAAATATTGACAATGCAATTTCCCATAGGAACTCCTTTTACGGCTTAAACTATACCTCTGTTACTATGAAGTTTTGAAATAATGATCTTATATAAGAATTGAAAGTTCATATGCACTACATTTTTTTAAAGGTCAAAATACAGGGCTGTGCAACAATTTTCAACGTTTATATGCCCTGAACCTTTCAGATTTTAAACTTTAACACCAATTTGCCTAACTACCCTTACCTCGAATGAAGGGTTACCACAGACTTCAATGTAAACAATATGCACATGTATATGTACTGGTAACATTCCCAAGTTATGTCCTTTTTAGATGAAACACAGAGAGCATAACTGGGAACCAGTATGTTAACAAAATTGATGTTCTATGAATATTCTAAATCTCCACAAAAGAGTGGTTTGAGAAACAGCTGTATTTACGAAGTGCATCCTATAATCCAGAATCAGTTTACATATGTTTTTTCTTAATTGCTTTATATATCAATATTTAAACAATTTAATATATCAGTAGAGAAAAATCGTTTGAAATATTCTTATATTTCGTTATTGATTGCAATTTCGAATCTCGAATATTACAATTCAATAAAATCTGAATATTATGTAGTAATAAGTTCAATTGATTGATTTATGGGAGTTAAACACCATTTCAACACTACTGTGGTATTTAATGACGATCAGTATTTGTTGATGGAGGAAACAGAAGTCCACGAAGAGAAACATCCGACCTTCGGTACGAAAACTAACAATTCTGATCAATTAAGATTGAGGTCGATTGAAACTGCACGAGGATCTGTAGTAATTTGGCACTGTTAGACAAGAACGTGTTATATGAATGAAATCTAAATGGTTGTATTCAATCCAAGGTTTAACAGATGTAATATACATTTTGGCACTTACGCTCTAAATTAACGTTGAATCTATGTATATAAACTATTCCAGATCTCCAATACTCGCATGTGTAATTCCCCTCCCCAACTTCAGAGATATTTCTGACAATCAAACTGCATTCATCGCTTTTGCTAATTCCAATTATATCAATGTTTAAGTCATGAAGTTTCGGATTGAGCAGAAACCCAGCCGTATAAAGTTCTTCCTCATTTTCATCCTTTTGTGTAATTGAAGATATTTTTGGACCTGTCCACGCACTTTCATTAAGTAGACCGCATGTGCAATTGAGTATAACATTGTCACCTTTTTCTACCAAAATCTGTGTGTAGTCTTTTTTATAACTAATTTCATCTACATAACAAATAGACAGATTTGTTACAAGTAATTTCGTTGAATAGATTACCATACTTCTACTTAAAGAGAAATCATGAAACTGTAATTTCGAAAATATTTACTAATGATTTTAACAGTGTTAATCTAAAACACAGACCTGTATATGTAATAAATGTATGTTCTTGTTTTAATTAATTAAATTTATTAATTTAACCAACGCATTGTTTTGTTTGCATTTTAACACTAATGATAACCCGATTATGTTTCTGATTATGCCTAGCGTTATAAGAGATACTAAAAACGTAACAAGTAAGAAGTTATATCTGGATGCATTGTGTAATGTAACTTATATACACATATAGAGAGAAACTTATTTGGTTGTTGACAGCTGACAGCTTCTAATATTTTAATGTAGATACATGCTAGGCTTGTGTTCCGTTGACAATTCGCTTTTTTTCATTTTACTGAAAACGTGTATATATTACTTATATTTATAATCGCTTAAGTATGCTGCAAAAAAACCAGGAATAAACATGTAAAAGAGGCACAAGAAGATACTAGTAATATAAGATGTATATTGAAATTTTCTACATCCGTCTAGATAACACAAAACCAAGGCACACAAATAAATAATTTGTAATCACCAGCTACTGTAATATCTAATTTCAGTCAACAAATGTGGTCATTGTCCAATATTGAAGAGTGACGTTAATTATTGCAACAGGTTTTAAAAGATGAAACGATTGTAAAATTTCGAAAAAAATCTATTCACAATTGTCAAATTTATGAATATATTACCTGCAGAACAACAATCAAACAGGTGTATCAAAAACATCTTCAAAATACTGACAAAGATCCTCATACTTAAACATTAGTAGCTGAAATTTCAAGATATGAAAAGATTAAAAAGCAAAATTGTTTTAAATTACCAATCATAATTATTATACAACGATTTTGAAATGCAGCCTTTTATATACTATACATATATGTATATACACAAATGTATTTCATATGTTGAAACATACGTAAATGTCGACAAATGTAAACTGGAGATCACTTGCTCATGTGCATCGTCACAATAGAATTACAGTCCAGCTGATCGTATTATTACTGGTGACCTTGGCATTGTTACCAATGAGCAACTAAGAGAGTTGTTAGACAAAGGACCAAAAAATAGAATCCCCAGCCCATCAACTGGAAAAAGAATTTCAAGTTACTGATGAATGCAGTTGAGGACTGTGCAAAAAAATGGGTGAAGCGCGAACCAGACGAACCAGAACTGGACACTTTGTCTGAAGGGATCAAAGCTATTCGATCATTCATTCATAGGTGCATGCAAAAACTACGATGTAATATGGGTACTAGAGTTGCTAACCCTTTCAAGAATCCGTAGGTTGTGGATGCTTTATCCTCTCTGCATGACAAATATGTCGTTGTTCCAGCCGATAAAGCCTCCAATAATATTGTCTTCATATGTAAAAAAAATATTATTAACAATGTCGCACTACAGAGCTTGGAATTGATAAAACTACTGGTAATCCTACATATTCTTTAACATCATTTACCAAGGAGGAAATGTTACAAAATCATCAATCTGCCTTCTTTCTTTTGGTATCAACATAATAGAAAACGAATAAAACTTGCCCTCATTATACGGGATACCTAAATTACACAAAACTCAATATAAAGAACGACACATAGCTGGGTCTTCAAAATGTTTGACTAAACATCTTTCTAAAGTACTGACTACTATTCTTTTTACAGTTAAAGATGAACTTCAAACAAAATGTGAGGAGATATATTCTACCAGTGGTGTTAACCAGATGTGGATTCTCAAAAATTCGAAAGATACTGCTTAACCTAAAATCACAATCTTTGCAATTTTTGCAGCAACATAAACAATTTTGATTTTTCTACGCTATATACTGCTTTTCCCCATGAGCAGTTGAAAGATCGACCTCACCATGTCATAAAACAGAGCTTTTTCTATAAAACTGGGAATCGTAGATACAAATTTCTTGTTTTGGTTTACAATGATTAATCTTACTTTTGAATTATAGTTTTTCATATGTAACGTCAGTTTTGTGCTCTTTCAGAAATTTCATAAATTCAAATCTGACATATTTTTTGTGCCTTTTCGCCATCGTGTGTAACGTAATTTTTTTATGATTTATTGCGTTAAGGCCAGGACTGTGTCGGGTGTGTCAATTCTGTGTTGGTCTTAGCATTATGTATTCGGGTTTAGTTTTCTGTAATTAGTTGATACATTAGTTTCATTATGTACATCTCTTTTATTTTCATTTGCTAAAATTACTGTTTGCAATAGCATTAATTGTTCTAAATAATAAGGATGTTCTTATCCCAAACATAAAAACATAGCCGTATTTGACACAACCTTTTTCAACTTTTGATCCTCAGTGCTGTACAACTTTGTACTTTTTTCACTATCGATCTTTTATATCTGATCGTCACTGGTGAGTCTTGTGTGGACGAGGTTCGTTTTTGGCGTATTGAATCTTAAACCTGATGCTTTTTGTTATCTATTAATAATGAGTTTTTTGTCTAATATGTTCTCCTATTTATTTGAATTGTAGTCATGTAATATAATGTTGTTATTTCAATGTTATATTTAACATAACTATTAAAGTGCGAGGTTTGGCATGCCACAAAACTAGGTTCAACCCACCATTTTTTCCTTTAAAAATGTCCTGTACCAAGGCAGGAAGATGGCCATTGTTATATTATTGTTCGTTTCTGTGTGTGTTATATTTTAACGTTGCGTTGTTTGTTTTCTCTTATTTTGGAGTGTAAATTCACATTGCGCTAAGACGTGTCACGGTACTTGTTTATCCCAAATTTATGTATTTAGTTTTGATGTTATGTTTGTTATTCTCGTGGGATTTTGTCTGATGCTTGGTCCGTTTCTATGTGTGTTACATTTCAGTGTTGTGTCGTTGTTCTCCTCTTATATTTAATGCGTTTCCCTCGATTTTAGTTTGTTATCGTGATTTTATTTTTTGTCCATGGATTTATGAGTTTTGAACAGCGGTATACTACTGTTGCCTTTCTTTATCTAACATCTAATCAAATCCGTCTGAATCTGTCTGAAGAACTGTTCTAGAACTGTCATCCTGACACATTTTACACAGTTCTGGCTAAAACAGTTTTAACCTAGAACTGATTTGTTCAATTCTACCTAGAACGTATTTAGACAGTTCTACCTAGAGCTGATCCTGACAGTTATACCTAAAACTGATCCTGAAAGTTATACCCTACATGTAGCACAATTTTACGACTAGCACAATTCTACGGCTAGAACAGTTTAACAACTAGAACAGTTCTACGATTAGAACTGATTTAGTCAGTTCTAAGGCTAGAATTGATTTAGTTAGTTCTATCCATAGCACAGTTTTAAGAACTCTTTGTCGTAAATATAAATAAGTCAAAAGAATATAATATGACCAGTGAGATGACCTAACTGCAGTGACGTCATTTGTAACTGCTTTTCAATCCTGGCAGGTTTGTCATATCTACGACTTGAATAGTTGTAGACAGTTTTGCTGACATTTCTACTTATACATGTTCTAGGACAGTATAAAACAGTTTTATGACAAATTATTCTGACAGTTCTTATGACAGGTAAACACTGATCTCCGCTGTACGTTAGTCATAGTGACACAACCAAATTCATAACATGTCTGCGCTAATTCGTCCACATTATAACACCTTATTTAAATTTTATTTTACCTCAGGGGTGACTGAACATACCTAGTCATACATTCTCGAATTCCAACTCAGTTAAAGTGATATGTTCAAAAGCAGATTGTCTGCCCCTATTCGACACAAGTAAAAAAATATAGTATTGTAATGTTGATATGATGTTCATTTGCACAATGTATGATCGGCAAGTTACATCTAATGTACTGCTATTATATGTGCAAATTATACAATTTTATCATTTTATATTTCACGCTACTAAAGATTTGACACGTCTTGACTCACGCTTGCAACGAAGTTTTTCTCAACACTTTTATAACTTTCCCAGAAAGATAAATACACGTAATTAATAGCCAAATACGTAAACAAGTACCCCTTAACTCGGATATTGCAATTACACTGAAAGCCACAATTGATGCAGTTGGTCCCCTACTCATAAAAATCGTACAGACTTTTCACATAATGGCGTTTTGTCTTCGACGTATTGCTGTACAGTTGCATTAATAATACAATTATATGTACACAGATCTATTATTGTACAGACATGTTAACATGGTTAATATTACATTGAAATGACCCCAAATTTAGATAATATCATAAACTGTTTAAATTAAAAAAATACATAACGTTTTGCAACCAGGTTATTTGAAGCAACATAATAAAGTTTATTGAAAACAAGTAACTTATAATTAGGAATCAAAGAAAACTAACCTGATTACAGGTGGGATTAACCTTTTTCGTGTATGCCTGCTAAATAAAGATGCTGATATCGCACGTACATTGCTCGGTTTATATTACCACGTTATATGTTCTGCCATGTTTATGTACATGAACCAACACTTAAATAAAAAGTAAAATCACAAAAATACTGAACTCAGAGGAAAATCAATTTGGAAAGTCCATAATCACATGGCAAAATCAAAAAACAAAACGCATAAAAAACGAATGGACAAGAACTGTCATATTCCTGACTTGGTACAGGCATTTTCAAATGTAGAAAATGGTTGATTAAACCTGGTTCTATAGCGCTAACCCTCTCACTTTAATAATAAAACGAACACACACAAAATTGATGCAAAATAGATAAGTTGTCAGGAAAGTGAACTTTTACCATATGCACCATGTTATAATCAAACCAATACACAAACCAATTTAATATTTTAATTCTTCCTCCTTTTGAATGCCTGTTTCCGTTATCACTAATTGAAAACAATAGGAAAAGGAAATTATAACAATTGAAAACTTTGAACTCGGATCATTGTTATTGTATCAGATGTGGTGGTTGTTAACTCTCTTTTCTAACCTTAAATTGCATATAATTTTATACATATTTCGACTATTGATTTATTATTATAAATTAGCCTTTATATATCTAAAATTGCTCTTATAAGACATTTGTTTATCTTGTTTTGTGAAGTTTTAACATATCAATGATTAAAAATGTCGAACCTTTGAAAATGATACGAATATCATTTTTTAGACAACCTTATTAAATTGTGTACAAACTAGCTGTTAGTACACATAATAAACCTCGAGCTTTTAAACAGCAAGCTAAGTGCATCTGCCAAGTACCCGCATTTATTTCTTAATTTTGGTATATAAAATTTGCATTCATGAAACAATTAGAAGTTAGTCAAGTTGGACTCAATTTTAGGTGCAACATCAATTGCATGTCTTCCAAGAATATTGGAAATATCTACGAGATTTAAAATCAATTAATCTGAACATCTAAAGTTCAATATAGACGCTAGCTACGTAATTGATTTATGAACTTTGATAATGTAATTATTATGTATCTACTGTTTTAGGATATCATTAAATGTTTAAATTGAGGAAACAATTGATGCAGAAGCGTTGTATTTTAAGAAAAATATTTTGTTACCTAGAATTTGAAGGAAAAAAATATACTTTTGTTTGCATTTTCTAAGACTTGTTTGAATGAAAGTCGATATGATATGATGAAACGGTTTCGGAAAAAATCGCGCTTTTAATTGATCTGCATATTATTATTATACCCGCATTACTCGGGGATCTTGACTTTGCTTGTTTAACAGGTATTAATCATCTATAATACTAAAATTACGAGGTCAAATTTGTCAGCCGTCATCACGTAAAAACGACGAATCAAAGAATTCAACTTTATATATAACTAGTATAGTACAAAGGTGTAGATTAATAATTTCACCACTGCAGGCCCGTTTGTTTTCCACGTAATTAATATTGCCAATAATTAAGAAGTTCCGGGTCGAGTCCGATACCGATACCAATAGTATATTCACCTGTTACCTATTACCTTAGCTGTACGTTCCGCATCTGACAGGCGCACCACCAAACGGTGTTTTCAGGATTAATATGCTATATACACGGGTCATAATCACAGGATTGACACTACTCAATTCTATCAACTATTGTCAAATTGTTACCTATTGTAGTATTTTAATCAGTAAGACTTTCTAAGATAACAAAACGAATACTAATCACAGTTCCAGTTCGAGATCAAACAGAAAGATTTGAAAGCAGAGAAAACTGTGTATCTTATAATCAGCATGACTTTATCAGATTACAATAATAATACTGAAATAAGGCTTGCGCAAAGTTATATACTTTAATTCAGTCACGGACCCGCGATATCACGGGTGTGTTCTAGTGTTATAGATAAAGGAAGATGTGTCAATGCGACAACTCTCCATTCAAATAACAATTTAAAAAAGTAAACCATTATAAGTCAAGGTACGGCTATCGACACGGAGCTTTGGATCACACCGAACACCAAGCTATCAAGGGCCATAAATTGCTAGTCTAAAACAATTTACATGTTATATCTGTAATACAAAAAAACGTCGACCTTATATACTTTTTTTCATATTTCGACATCTGATATTCATAAAATCATTAACGAATAATTGTGTTTTGTATGTGTTATACTAAAGCATTTTTTGTTTAGGGATGACATCAAAACTTAATGAAGGATAACAGACTTAATTCGCATAGTTTTTGACTGACCCCTTCCCCTCCCCTCTTATCTTAATTTGGGAAAAAAATGATTGACCAATAGGAATATATGTAAAATCAATTTTGGATTAACAAAACTTGCAGCAAAACTGACCCAGCCCAGTAGTCAACACTTCGGAGTTGACATGAATATCAATGATGTGGTCATTTTTATAAATTTCCCATTCACAAAACTTTGATTTTTTTGAAAAACTAAGGATTTTCTTATTACCTTAGCCGTATTTGACACAACCTTTTTGGAATTCTGGATCCCCAATGCTCTTCAACTTTGTACTTGTTTGGCTTTACAAATATTTTGATATGAGCGTCACTGATGTGTCTTATGTAGACAAAACCGCGCGTCTGGCGTACAAAAATTATAATCCTGGTACCTTTGAAAATTATTGACCCCAACCCCAAACTCCTAGATTGATCTTTTGGTGTCGTCCCTTTCAAGAAGAGAAAGTTGGAGTATATGTTACCAATGTGATTGAAATCAATTCTCCGAATGTACTCTTCATTTTCGGTCTGTTTATCATGTGTCACAAGAGAACTATATGTTATAAATAAATGAAATTGCTTTCAAAACACTTAAATAACGTAACTATCATAAAGTCATCTCTTGAACATGCATCATATTCAACTATGTGTAGGCATATTAACATTTATTAGTCCACAGTATATTGTTTCATGATGCTACTATAAAAAAGAAGATACGATATGATTGACAATGACACAACTATCCACAAGAGACCAAGATGATACAGAAGATAACAACTATAGATCAGCGTACGGCCTTCAACAATAATTAAAGCCCATACCGCATATTCAGCTATAAAAGGCTCTGAAATGACAATGTCAATCAATTTAAACAAGTAAACTAACGGCCTTATTTATATAACAAATGACATGTTTTTCGAATCGCGTCGTAGATGTCGTCTCATAATATACCAGATCGTTCTCAAACGGTTGAACTGATTATGACAAAATTTGACAGCAATGCTTGAAATTACCTGTAAAACAAAGGAAAAAAGTCACATTCAGTTTATTTAACAAAACTGTATTCTTTAAATACATATAAGAAAAAAGGAACGAAGGACAAATACACAGATTTGCCATGTTTACTACGTTTACATGCTCAAAAAGTAACTAATACTTGTAAGCTATTAGTGTTTAAATTCATTTAACATCTCTCTACAAAATATGTGAAAGTGTAAAATATGTTGAAAGACGTGCAAATGCTAAATCAAAGTGAAAAAATGACAAATAGTTTAATCTTTATAAACACAGATTTGCTATGCTTGTTTTGCATAATGGACACAGTTTTGGTACTCCGTGCAATCATCTCTCTGACATTATATCAAGCATTAGACAAATCTTAATAATTTATTACAAATACGATGTATGTTTTGTTTATTGTTTTTTTTTCTTGATTGAAGTCATTATTTTCTTTTATATATTACAAGCCACGGATTTTTGACACCATCCATTGCAATATTTAAGTTTTTTGTAGGGTTTGCCGATACAGAATGTTGCCATATTGTGGTGTTTTGATAATTGTAAGATACAATACTACTATAATGATTCATATCGATATCAAAAGTATTCATCGCTTGATACGGATTTTCATAACCGTCACCAGATTGTTTTATTGAAGAGCTGTCATCAGAGCTAACGACATCAGCCCTTACTAGAATATCGTGATTTTCGATGATACTTGATACGTTATCATTGTTTATATTTGCCTCGTTGGATACATCATCAAAACTACCATTATTATAATTCAAAGTTTCTACTTCATCATAGTTATCTTCTGTTGTTATTTGAAGACTATTGATTCTGTACGTTTTTGCACGCTGAAGGCAAAAGTAAACATGCGAGCAAATACAGATGAAAATAATTCCTCCAACTAAGCTGCTCATAATTATCCAGCAACGGCCATGTGGAAATGTCAATGTTGAGTCATTGTCTGGAATAAAATTACAAATGGATAAGATTCTTTAAGTGTATTTCACATCCATTTAAAGAAAATCAATAAATATATTATTTTGTATTCATTCGAATTATTCTGTGTTTTTCTCATGTACTAACATTTAAATTATTAAACTTATATTCATGTTTCATATATTTCTAATTTCTAATTACGTGTAAAGGTTCTATTTTGGTGGTTTATCTTTATCATCTTAGAGTTCAGTTTTTTCGTCCATAACTTTAATCAACTAGCGGTCATGATACAGCACTATTCTAAATGAAATATATTTTTTCATGATTAATCAAATTATAAGAATGATTTGGATCTACCTATTCATTGTTTTGAATACAAGACACAATTGTTTCAAAGGACGGCAAAAAAAAATTTGTCTGAAAAATGTTTTAAGGAGTTGAGATTTTCTAACAACGCAACTCATCGGAGCAGAATAAAATGTTGCTCTGATCTGTAACTTATCTAATATTTTATCCCGAACTTTTAAGTCTGTAACCTGTAAAAGTTACGAAATCAAGCAGAGTTGGACATAATAAAGATCTGATCTGTAACTCAATAAAGTACTCATATTCTGTAAATCGGCTCAATGTGTAAGGTCATTTAACATAAAAAGCTGTGCAAGATATGAAGTCCGTATCACAGTTATTTTGGAATTACGAAAAGAGAGAATGATGAACCAGTGCAAAACACTATGGCATCGGCCTGTGTCATCGGGACAACACACATATCTAAAATAAAGTTATATCAATATTTCCTGTCACATTTGTATTTCGTGTTTTTTTTATTTTTTTAATTGTTATTTCCTTTTACACTTATCTTGTTTAAAACTTTATATCAACCCTTGTAACGATTCTTCCTATCAATGGGAGCAAACAAAAAAGCAATGTTAACTAAACACAGTTATATTTTACATGCCCGTACAATTTCGTATCTCTAAAACTTACTTAGAACACTCTTTGTATTTTTATCTGCAATAAAATATTTACAAATATGAAAACATGATATCGAGAAATGAACAATGGCACATTCAAAGTGACTTATATTCGCTATTTGTTTCATTCTCGAAGTATACCAAATTTAAAAAGCACCAAATTTTGTCATGTGTTGAGAAGTATATCAAATTTTAATATGGCAACAAAAGAACAAAAAACGGCAAGTTTGTTTTAGTTTTTTTTTTACCTTTCTGTTCATATCAAACAATTTCAAACAATAACACACTCTACACCTCTGCACGTTAGGAAAACTCTGAATACAACTCTTTAAAAAATCCGTAGCAAAGAAAACATGTATGTTTCTTTTCAAAACACCCTCATGTTTTAGTTGTAGTTCAAACTTAGTCGGCCTCCATTCTGGATGGCCTGCATTATTATAGAACAAATGTTATGAAATTATTATTAGTGTGTTATCATGCGTAAGATGCATGAAACATTTGAAAATGAAATAATTAATACAAAATATGAAAACGAATTAAGATATTTAAATGTATATGCATTGCTAATCAAATTATTAAGTATATTCGAAAAAGCACAGTTTATTTTATATCTATAGGTTAATACTATTACCAAAACATTCAGATAGGTACATCGAACATATCACTCTTAAATACATTTACCTGTCGAAATTACAGCAACGTCATAATAACCACATCCATATTTATTACACACTTTTGCATAATAATTTCCATGGATGTTTTGTCTAGACATTCTCAATTTGAACTTAAATTCGTGGCATGGCAGTTTGACACTGACATTATGAAATATCAAATGCTCTTTACATGTCGAATTCATCAATGAACCTACTACTTCAGGCATTTGCTGTTCACTAGTCTGTTCTATACGTTTGAGAATAGGTGCACTAGTTATATCAGATAAAGTAAAGACTTTTGAAGTTACATTCACTTGTAAAGGACCAAACCACATTTTTATGTGGTTTAAAACAAACACTGGCGGCCCTGTAATATAATTAAAATATTTAATCGTATAATTAGCGGACCAATTTGAAATAGATAGTCGTTTAATGATGTGACAAAACATATAATATGCAATTGTTTTGATCATCTGAACAAAGAAAGGCGAAAGTGACATTCAAACGCATTTGTCGAAAATGTATAGCATTTTGATCGCGGTAAACCCTTTCAATTGCTATTTGGTAGTGTTTCTTTTGATGTTGTAATGCTACGTCACTATCTCAGACTAGGACGAACGTTGTTGCATTTTAATCCGTTGCATTTGTATGCACTTGTCATATGTCACAAAGTAACAAAAGCGTTACCTTTGTGTTTTCAAATGTTTTCAATAACATCTTTTGTTAAGAAAAAATATACCAAAAAGGATCATAAAAAACATAACATCATCAAAACCATGGAACCCAAGGAGAACGCAAACACAAAAATGACAGACTTAAGTCTATAAAATTAAAATAATCTTTCGTCCGTCCGTTTCAATCTTTTGTTTGTATTTTCATTCGGAAATCTTTGACTTGCACATTTAATCGCAAAGAATGTTTGTGTAAAAAAAAAACCACGAAGAACGAAAGGACTATATACACTTATCATTATTACCGGGTTCAACCATTATATACATGAACAACATAGGCGTGAAAGCAAACGCATTGAATACGAAGCTGAAATGCATTGAAAACTTAAAATTACGAATGTCTTTTTTTCAATTTCCTTTTTATTTAAAAGTGATCTTACTGTATGTAAGGTTAACTCCTAATTGTGTTTGAACCTGTCTTGATATATCTATATTTATATTTTCTTTACTAAAACACATTTAAAAGTATACACTGATCAACACAAACGCTACCAAAACAAGGAGTGCTTGTAGATACTGCGGCAAATTCAGACCTATCTTTTCACGTATCGTAAAGATATTTCTAAATTAACTCAACCTATATCTGGAAATAAGCTTTGTAACCCTAAATTGTTGATTAAAATTCACTACTAGAATTTTTTAAACATTTGTTTGAAGGAATATTATTAATTACAATAATTTTTAATGGAAAAATTCTATTCAAATAAATCAGAACTGTTTTGTTAGATTTGATAGTTTTAGATGTTTTTAAGAGCTTGCATTCAATCAATCAATATAACATGCAAGTCAAATGCAATTGTACTTTCCAAAAAACTCTCTAATCGAACGAAATATTTTTTTCTCAGTATTCTTTTTATCTCAAAAATTGTTTATTCAGTCATGTTGACGAAGTTATTTCATAATTGTGTGATACACATCGAAGTTAGTATAGACTAAAACAGGTTAATCAAACTGGACAGTTGTTGGTGTGTTGTGCTGGTTGCTAGATCTCTATAAATGTCCATTTGTTTGTATATACATTTTGATACATTACTAAAAATTTACAACAATTTTCAGCTAAATGTTAAATCAAGTTTAATATAATTACCTTCGTACTGGACGAAAATTGTTTTTTTCTGATAAAAATCTCCATCCATATCGATAATACTATTGTTCACTCTACAAATATATATCCCACTGTTTTGATACTCGTCTTTTTTAAGTTCAAGTATACCGTCTTTGGTGTTTTCTATGTATCGTATATGTTTACCAGATCTCGATATATGTTCCCAATCTTTCAACGTGTATGGCCCTAAATCGCCGGAAACATCGCACTCAAGGTATATTTGATCTTGAAAATTCGTTCTTTTTATTGACACGTCAGGTGGAGCTAACGAAAAGAAAATGGACTTTAAATAATATTTGTATTGTTATGTTAAATTTATATAGTGGCTGTATTCATAGTTTACGTCACAGCATCATTTAAATAGACTTTAAAGACCGGCATAATCATGATAAATATTTGGGCTAGTATTGTGAACAAACAGGGTATCGTTCCATATAATTATATCAATTTGAAGTTATATATGCGCAACAAAAACACGTCACGGTTAGGAATGTCATGTGCCTTCGTAAATGAAGATAACATTGTATGTTATTATTCTGCGGTTTACATGTTGTAATTTAATTTTAAATCATCTATTGTTGCATTTATCTGTGCTCAATCTCTTTGCGTTTGTTTTCATTGTATTCCTGTATCGTAGTTTTTTTTCTCATTTAGGCGACATTGTTCAACATTGCCACAGAAACTTGAAGTTTGGTTACAATAAAACCAGATCACTTGAAGTTTGTTTAGCAATAAAACTAGATCTAACCCATCACATCTTCCTTAATATGTCATTTACTTATTTAGGAATAAGGCAGTGGTGGTCAAACAAAACGTTTCAATGTTGTAAGCTTTGAGTGTGTTTCTTTTGTCATGTTGTTTTCATCTTATATTTAATTGTGTTTACCTCGGTTTGAATTTGTAGGAAACCAACCGGAGAACTATTGTACAATTTGGAAATTTATAACGTGTTGTTGTCATATTTTTCTACACCATTGACATGTTATGTAATGTTAATGTACTCAACATTTTTGTCTTCGATCGTCAACGAAATTTCGATGATTGCATATCCTTATATTGAACATACAATTACTACTTACTTTTTAAAAGAAGTCTGTAAAAACGACTAAATGTTGTATCATTCTCTAAGTATTGACAAAGGTACTTTCCTTCATCATAAGACGAAACATTTGTTATCATTAAATTGCAAGTTCTGTTTTTGTAACTTCCCACAATATACTAGTTTGATAAGTTTAACTTTGGATTAATTCGAACCCCCTGTGAATATGGGATTAACTGTTCCTTGTATTCATCTTTTATCCTTGATGCTGATTTATTTTGTACATTCCATATCCCGTTTGATGAATCGGTGCATGTACAATTTAGGACAATTGTATCACCCGCCCGCACAAGTACTTCTTTTACAATTCCCAAATAATACAAAAAATGTAATATCTTATCCTTTTTCAGAAATCGATATATGCAAACAAATTGAAACTTTTCTTTGCATTTAAATTCGTTTATGTCTTACATTTATTATTGGCTATACACAAAAAAAATTGACACTTTTGACTACATCGCAATGACCCATTTGTAGAGGACGTCACAGAAATGTAAAAGAAAACAACCGATAATCATCGTGAAAATGCATCAAAAACTACCTCGACCAAAACATTTTACCTAAAGTGGTACAGACGGACAAACGAACGGACGTACAAAAGAACAGAGAAACGAACGAACGGACAAACGAACGAACGAACGCGCATACCAGAAAACTGAGTGCCCCTCTACTATCGTAGGTGGGTGGGGCAAAAAAGTCAAGTATCAATATGATCTAAACTGCATTTGTTGTAAAAACTGGAGTAAACAAAAACTAATTATTGTCGGGACAGACAGACGAACAAACGAACGAACGCACGGATGCACAGACTAGAAAACATAACGCTCATAAATGAGGCATACAAATCTATTGTCGAAAGTGAAAGTAGTGATTTGGCAAAAATGCAAGGAGGGTAGAGATTAGAGGGAGGCAGGACCTTTTTCGGGACGTCGGGATCGGGTGTTTTTAAGCTCGGGGTTTGGAGATTGATCCTTACGGGATCCGGGAATATATATTTTTCGATTTCAGGATATGAATGTCTTTAAATAATGCATCTCGGGATTTCATGTTTTTAAGCCCAGGATTTCGGGATAACAACCCCTCCGAATACCCCTAGATTTAGCATTAGTCGGTCTTAAGTCTTTTATACAAGATTCATATCCTATCATTGGCATGTTAATGAGGCTCTCAAAAGAAAATGCACCCACTGATTGAATTGTCCTAAAAGCATATTTCATAAAACTAATAATGGTCTATCTATAGGCAGTTACTTTTATTTCATATTTGAAGCGGTGCAAATTTTTAATTTAATTTGATTTTTTCCAAAAGATGCATTTTAGCAAAGGAGAAGAATAAGTGTGTTCCGAGGCCAGAAACACGAAAATGATTGAATTCAACAGAGAGGAATCAAATATCGGACTTTAGAAAAAAGGAGAGGGCTTTTGATACCTTTTTGTGAAATTCTCCATACATAATATATCTTTTTTAAAAAATCATCCTACAACAGTCCACACGCTGTATATGCCCGCGAGTTCGCGGGGTGTTCTAGTATACGTATAAACATATAACAGAACACTGACGTCTCATGATGTGTTATTTTGGTATCTGAGTATCCTATCAAGTTATAATATTTCTCTGCATGTGGAGCAGGATCTGTTAACCCGGAGCACCTGATATCATCTCCAATTTTTGGCGGGGTTCGTGTTGCTTCGTATTTAGTTTTCTACGTTGTGTCGCATGTACTTTTGTCTGTTTGTATTTTTCTTTGTTACACATGGCGTTGTCAGTTTATTTTCAATCGATGTGTTTGACTGTTCGCTATACCTTTGGGTCTTTTTATGCTATCTTCCCGTCAGTGTAAGTTATCAATTAAAATTTAATTTTCAATAGGTTTACTTACCCTTTACCATGTTTACCAGTATAACTGAATGGTTTCAACCTAACAAAAATTTTGGACTGTTTTGATATGTTTAATTTGACTATCATGATAGTAGAACATTGTCGTTCCTACACAATTGGTGATATTTTGCTTACTACTAATGAACGAAAAACTAGTATTGCATTACCTTCAACCTGCAACACTTTCATGAATAGAAAAATTAATTTCTTTCTGTTCCACATGTCTGAAAAGAAATATATAAATGAGCTCATTTCAGTTTAAATAAAATGTACAGATTGATATTATTTGGTTATTTTAATTTGTAAAGTTATTCTAGACAGAAGAAACTCACATTCGATATATACTTGAACCGTGTTACCTGTATTTTCATTCCTACTTGTGATTTCTTCGTGTAAATTAAACACATTAAATTTATTCAGGTATTATCACTTGAAATCTCCAATATTTAATAGCATAATACTTCCTTCTAAAATCATTGATAGGCATGACTGAAACATGAAATCGGAAATTAGGGTTTAATATACATGATAGAGATGTCTCAATTAAGATTTTTTTTATAATATTCAGTACATCACTTATTCGGGTAGTTTTATTTGAATTCTTTTCGACAACAATTTTCAGACTTGTTTTGTCTATTATTTTGACAATAATTTATTCAATTTGATCTTTATAAATGTATAGTTATTGTTTTTGTGTTTTCTTTCTTTCTCACCCGGGTTATGGTACAGAACATGTTTTAAGCTTTAAAGTTTATTTTCGGTGTTTCGAAATTGTATTCTACAGTTCAAAAAGAAACTTCCCTTCACATAAAACATCAGCAGTGTATGACATTTAGATACACAAGTTATAATTTACATCTTACATCTAGAACTCGATCTCAGTCCATCATTTTTGTCCATGAGCAAAGAACAGAAACTGTAAAAAAAAATGATAAAAAAAAATAACTAAATTAATTTGAAAATAAGAAAAGGAACAGTTGCGACAAGAGCACGTTAGAGAGATGAAAACCCCGGATAAAGATCATTTGTTACTTATTTTGTTATAACGATTCGACTTAATTCCTGTGCCTTGCAAAGTGGAAAAATGCATGACAAGTGATGCTCAAATAACCACGGGCCCGTGTTTGCTATATTGAATTGCACGCAATTCATTCATTTTGTTTTTACTTTGATTTGTCTCCATCTTACCTTTGGTTACATAACGTCATTTAAATTCTGTACATATACAGATTATATATATACAAATAGAGATGATAGAAAATTTAGTCAAACTTAAATAATTTACTATTTTATTTTACAAACAAAATACAGTCCGCCCCTAAACACCGTAAGCCTTATACTAGTAATGATTTACATAGAGCCGCACACTTTATAAAGTGATATTTTCAATTTAATATTTATCTATTTGTTTAAACACATTTTGTGTTTTTAGTTTCTATGTTGCGAGTACCTATTAGATTCTTGTTTCCGATATAGATATCGGAAACTATAGAAATATGAAAAGTGATGTGGTTTCCTGATGTCAATTGCTATTTTAGTGGTTTTATTTTTCAGCTCTTGTCAATTGAAGTGCGCCTTTTTTTTTTTTTATCTTAGATTGTTTCCTTTGTTCTCTATAATACAAATGTGAATACAAACACGACTCTTTTTTTAATTTTGTGTTAAATGCAATGTAAATTGCATCTCAACAATAAATTTATACCAAATGTAACACGAACTGCATGTTATATTCTAATAACTCATTACTCAAATCTATGAAAAGGAACTGAACGACAAATTACAACCTTATATATAAAAAAAAATGTGGTATGATTTCCAATGAAAAAACTCTCCACAAGAGACAAACTGACTCAAAAATTATTCACTATTTGTCACCATACGGCCTTCAATGAGAAAGTCCCGAATAGTCAGTTATATAAGGCCCCGAAATGACATTGTCAAACATTTCAAACGAAAAAACTAAGTCCTAATTTATATACAAAAAATAAACACATAAACAAACGACAACCACCGAATTACAGGCAACTGACTATGGACCAGCACATACATATAGAATATAGCGGGATCTTAACCCTCAACCTAACCTAGGGCAGTGGTGTAACAGTACATGTAATTGAGAAACTCATACAGTAACTGTTGGTTTTAATTTTACAGTGTATTTCAACTTCAAAAGTCTAGAAGTATTACATTACAATGTTTTCATTTTTTTAGATACACCACATTTCGATTGCCCCGAGCTAGTTAGATCCTTGAGCATCCGCATGAATACGGAACTGATACTTTTAAGTCATGCTATAGCATAATGCACAGAAAAATAACGTTTGAAAGCTCTTACTTGATTAGATAAGTATAAATATTGAGATCTAGAACGATCAATAATCCATTTTTACATTAGACTAAATCCTTTTCATGCTTGACATAAATCAGATATAAGATATTAGTTTTCACTCCTTCCGGTATTAAATACACTTTTTTGTTAATTTTCCTGTAATTCAAATTTTGTAAGTTTACCTTGAAATTATTGAAGTATTTTTGTGTTACTGACTACTAAGTATTATTAGAATGCAAATTATAGTAAAGAAATTAGAACTTGACGAAATTGTTATCTTAAAAGATGTAATATTCAAACTGCTTCACTTGGTAATGTTTGTAACCCAAGAGTCGCTCTAGAAATACGATAATTACGTTGCTACTGTTTACAGATTTATTATTAATTCTAAAATGTGCATTTAAAGTCAATGATTCAATGTAATTGTATTTGCGTAAGATTTGGTTAAGAATTATTTCAATAAGTGAGTAATTATCAATTTATCGTTCAACGCTGCTGTATGAAACCCTTTTGCGTCAGTTTCTGTTCTCATATATGCCGATTGTACTGATTGTCCTTAGGCACACTTCAGATATTGTTTGAATCGATACTATTTATGATTTACTAGTGATGGTCTTATTTACAACCTTGGTATATAATTTTCTAAGTGCTTGTTCAATTCTGTTGGCCTTTAATTAATTATATACACAGGAAGTGAATCGCTTCACTTGTCCAAAAGATCAAACCGGTAGGGGGACAGCAAAACAAACACAAACTCAAAATAACATTTTTACAAGCCTTGTTAGCAGGTTGAATGAAACGGCGCGAAACAATTGTATTCTGCTTCGTGCTGCGCACTACAAATGAATATATTTCAAGCATTGCTTGTTTTTTTTTTAAATCAATGTTTTACAAATCTTTCAAATAAACTACCGCATGTAACATATAGGCTTTGGATAAGAAAACGACTGTTACGTCCATTTAAAACTCTACAAACACATTAAAAACAAAGCGTTATATAATAATGGTTTTACGTTCAATTCAATTTTACTGTAAAATGACGCAGTTGAGTTTTAAATACATTTAATTTGGAAGTATTTGTTTAGCGAATAAAGGTTGTCATTACCTTTTTCTGAAAAAATACGAATACACCTCTGATCATGCTAATAGTTATCAGAGGTACCAGGATTATAATTTAATACGCCGGACGCGCGTTTCGTCTACATAAGACTCATCAGTGACGCTCATATCAAAATATTTATAAAGCCAAACAAGTACGAATTTGAAGAGCATTGAGGATCCAAAATTCCAAAAAGTTGTGTCAAATACGGCTAAGGTAATCTATTCCTGGGTTAAGAAAATCCTTAGTTTTTTGAAAATTCAAAGTTTTATATTCAGGAAATTTATAGAAATGACCACATAATTGATATGTTATGTAGGTAAAATTATAATGTTATATAATAACGAATTATGATGTGGACACTGTTAAACAATGGACAATTTATCTAATATACTATTTTTGGTAATGGTGTAAACCGTGTTAAAAAAGAAACAGAAACAAAACGGGGGTGGGGGGCTATGGATTTTCATTTTTTTGACGACAAGTTTAAAAAACATTTTTTTCTTTCAATATTAGCATAACATATGGTGGCAGGTGAGGGTGAAACAAACAAATTTGTTTTCTCATGGTCAAAAACAAATTATTTGTTTCTCCAAAAACTGGAGAAAAAAATCTATAGCCTTGGATATTCTAATATTTCAATCATAAGTGAACCTAGTAAATGCATGTTTCACTCATTTGAACTGCAATTTTCATAATACAGCTCAGTGATTTTTCATGTATATAACAAGCCACAATTGTCTGAAACTTCCCATGTGATATTAAAGATTTTAAGAAGTTTTTTTAACAGATTCTGATGAAAATATTGTTGTATTCAAATTTTCATAATTTCAAGTTATAACTTTTTATAACCGTCATTAATCTGTTTATTCGAACAGTTATCAGTGGAGCTTACGTCATCGTTCCTTAATATTTCATCATTGGTTTCAGTAATTCAGTTTCATTATATATTTCAAAGCTTCTACTTCATTATAGTTGTTGTGAGGTTTGAAGCATCAGGTCGATGTTTTTCGAGTTTTTCTTACTATACTACCCAACAATAGTTATATTTTTTCAAATTCAGAATTTCATGTCTCGAAAGTAATAAAACGTATATTATAATTCAAAGATTCGTCTTGGGATCCTGTTCTAAAAATTGGCATCCTCCATTTTTCCTCATCTGAACCGCCCATTTTTGTGATTAGTCATAACTTTTGTAAAATTGCGTTGTGTTTTCTTTCTTATTATTATCTCGTTATATTCATTTAATTTGACTATGATGCATTGTTTATAATGTTATTTATGTCAGCTTCATGAGATAACAAACAAATAAATATCTAGAGCTTGTTGATTTTCGTAACACATGTAGTGTTTTTTTTTTATTGAAACAACAATATTTGTTGGAAACAATTGTAGTTAAGTGTGGCACCAATTTCGCTGAATTAGACGAAGTATACATGTATATAGAGGCTAGTCTAGTTTGCCTTTAGGTGCGTGATTAATAATTTACGTTGAAGATCAATTGTGACGTCTTTTTTTCTTTAATCAGTTTGTTGCCTTTTAATACACTTAAATTCTTGCCATTTAATTTGTATGACGCAATACATAGCCAGCTGAATGACACCTCCGGGTGCGGCAATTTCTCGCTACATTGAAAGACTGTTGGTGACCTTCTGTTGTTGTTTTTTCTATGGTCGGGTTGTTGTCTCTTTGACACATTCCCCATTTTGTATTCTCAATTTTATAACCATGATAATACGACTTAAATTTGGAAAAAGACATATATTTAAAGTTGGACATATCTGTAATTATTCAAACCTATATTAATAGATGAATATCAAGTGAAAATATATTTGTCGTCTTTGTAAGACTTGGTTCTTAAGTTCTAAAAAAGGTCTTCAATTGAGCTTGATGAATTAAACTTCGTCCGTGGAGATTTGCAAAACAACTTGGTCGAAATATCGAGGGGCATGCTAATTAGTTAGACTTGGCAAAATATGTTATAATAATGTTTGGATGGAACAATTTATCAATTGTTGTTAAAGATAAAATTGAGAATGGAAATGGGGAATGTGTTAACGAGACAACAACCCGACCAAATAAAAAAACAACAGCAGAAGGTCACCAACAGGTCTTCAATGTAGCGAGAAATTCCCGCACCCGGAGGCGTCCTTCAGCTGGCCCCTAAACAAATATATACTAGTTCAGTGATAATGAACGCCATAATAATTTCCAAATTGTACACAATAAACTAAAATTAAAATAATACAAGACTAACAAATACCAGGGGCCCCTGACTTGGGTCAACCCTCCCCTATACCTCTAGCCATTATGGAAAAGTAAACGCATAACAATACGTACATTTAAAATTCAATTCAAGAGAAGTCCGAGTCTGATGTCAGAAGATGTAACCAAAGAAAATAAACAAAATCACAATTATACATAAATAACAAAAGACTACTAGCAGTTAACCGACATGCCTGCTCCAGACTTCAATTAAACTGATTGAAAGATTATGATTTCATCATATGAATATCAGGCATAATCCTTCCCGTTAGGGGTTGAGTATCATACCATCATAACATGTATTAGAAGAACATAACCCGTGTCATGCAAACAACTGGTTTTGGATCAATGTGCTTAGTTCCGATGCAAAGACCCTATAAGTGAATCAATATTAACGCCAAATTATGCAATCTTTAATAACCTTACAACAGTATCGTAACTATATTCCTTCCTTATAAGTCTATTTAAAGGTTTTGTTAGTTTCTGCGGTGAATACTGACATTTTTGTGCTTTATAAAGAATATTTTCATAAAAAATTGGATGTAAAATACCTAAACGTATAAGAAGTCTGCATGTTGAGCTATATTTACGAATGATGTCCTTATACCGATGATAAAATTTAATAAATGTTTTGACTAGTTTGTGATATCGAAAACCCTGGTGTAATAATTTTTCAGTAAAACATAAATTGCTCTCGTTAAAATCTAACACATGGTTACATACACGAGCGAATCGTACAAGTTGAGATATATAAACACCGTAAGATGGTGACAAGGGAACGTCACCATCTGAAAATAGATAATTAACGATAGGAAATGAAAAATCATCTCCTTTATCATAAATTTAAGTATTAAGCTTTCCGTTAGTGATATAGATATCAAGATCGAGGAAAGGGCAGTGATCATTGTTAGTATTAGCTTAATTTAAAGTAAGTTCAATAGGATACATTGCTTTAGTATACATACTGAGGTCGTCATTATTGAGAGCCAAAATGTCATCCAAATATCTAAAATTATTATTAAATTTGTTTATCAGATGTTGTCTCGATGGGTCTTTGCTGATTTTTGTCATAAATTGTAACTCATAGCAATACAAAAACAAGTCCGCAATAAGTGATGCACAGTAAGTCCTCATTGAAATTCCGATAACCTGACGATATATGGAATCTCCAAAGGGAACAAAAATGTTATCTAGTAAACATTCAAGGGCATATTATATAGTATCAAAGAATGTCGAATTGCCATAGTTTTTTGTTTATTGCTACTAAAAAATTACCTAAAAGAGTTGGAACATATAGATTTACATTCTGACTTTTTAAAAGCCCATTTAATTAGGTGGGTGATTTTTTTCTAAATGAGAATGTGAGGCAATGCGGTATACAGGGTATAAAAATCGAAACTTTGAACAGATTCAAAATCACAAATATAAGCATGCAATTTATCAAGTACTTCCAACTAGTACTTGAAACACACATCTACTAAACGTTAACTATACATCGTAGATAAAAACTACAAAATCATTACTGTAACACCTATTTGTATATTAATAACAACATAATGGCAATACGTTACGCGCGTTTGGGTACACGCATTTAGAGTGTTAAATCTTGTATCTATACTGAGTTTTTATACAAAAAAGCGTATCTAAACACTCCTTTATCGGTAAACAAATGTGTAAAGTTCAAAACAATGTTATCATCTCTTTATCAGTGAATATATGTTCAAAATGCTGTGTCTTAAACACGTAACTGGAAGTTTGAAAGCAAAATCATACAATACAAGTTATCTCTTCATTATTTATTTATTTTTATTTACAAAAAAATCAAAGTTACACGTATACGGTAAACTCATCATAGATACCATGACTAAAATTTTGTATGCAAGATGCGCGTTTCATCCATAACAGCTTTCAATACAGTTGAAGAATAGAGAATCCCAAATTTCGAAATATGGAGGATTGCTTAGGATGCACTGGGATTTCAACAATGTTCACTAGATGGAATGTACTATTCCTACATTTGTTAGATATACTAAATTATTTGTGTTTAAACTACATTCACTCCTTTTGACAAATTTAAAGGCAAATTTCATATAAATATTCCAAGTCAGAGATACTGAATACATCTCAATCTCGATGAAAGATATGGATTTGTGAGAAATTAGAAGTTTGCAGCATGACACTTGCAACGACTGCCGATATAGAAATCATAAATATCTCATACTGTCCTTTAATTAGCAGTTTAATTAAGAATTTTAACTCAAATTGAGACCTACATATTTTTTCTTACGATAGCTATAGTTAACGAATTATAAATTGATTCAGATGAATATAGACATATTCATAGCAACTTCTTTATCTCAATCATATATTAAAACATTTGGAGTTCAATATACAAAATACTTTGATACCATGATCATATGATAACATGATCAATGATGTATTGAGCTATACTTAGTTTGAAACAATGATAAATACTCAAAGCAAGACAATTGACGAGCAATCGCAAAATCACAAAAATATGATCAATTTGAAACTAGATTAATACACTTTTTTTTCTCTTTTTAGTGCCAGTATACTGTAAATGTATAGTAAAGAATATTGTACGAACTTTAGAGTTTTTCGTCCATCATCCTAAGTAATGCATGTTGAGACAAAGTATTTAATAGAAATAATTATGGTTGTTGTTATCCCATTATTTTCTCTTGTATATAACCAGCCAGTGATTTATTGAGCTATCCATTGTTACGTGTTTTGGCGTTTTTTGCGGTACGTTTAACGGGAATATCATTGTGTTTTGATAATTGTCATTGGTTATACTACTATACTGATGCATATCGATATCGCAAAGATCAATCGTCTGATAAGGATTTTCATAACCATCACCAGATTGTTTTAGTGAAGAGCTGTCATCAGAGCTTACGACATCAGCCCTCAAAACCACATCTGAGATACTGTCGATATTAACTTCTGCTACGTTGGTTATTTGTGCAAAACCATCATTGCTATACTCTAAAATTTCTATTTCACGATCATTTACCCGTGCAGAGGTGCTCAGAATCCAATTTGATTTTTTGGAACGCTTCACTGAGCAGTATATTTGTAAGGCAATGCAGATGATCAATATTCCACCAACTATACTGCCCGTGATTGCCCAGCAATCAACATATGTGTGTGTAGGTTTTAATACCTCGTCGTCTGAAAATAAAGAAATTAAAAAAATTAAACAGACAGTCGGTTAATAACAATATAACTATAATCATAACGATGTTGTAGGTTTTCGTTATATTATGCTGTTTCAATTTCCATAAGGTGTGAAATGTTGTTTGCAAAGCTCTTTCGAACAATTTAATAATTTCTTACCTAATTGAATTACATTTTTACTTAACATATTTTAAAACAGTTTAAAATACGATGTTAAAATACATTTGGACGCAGTGAAAATCTCCTTTGTTCTGGACTTCGTTTTCAAATAGCCTCATAGACATCGAGGATATTTTTAACCTTGCTGTTAAAATAACTTAAGAACAAAAATACGTTCGGTTGTCATATCTATGTAATGAAAAATGAAAACAACAGGATAACTAATTTCATGCGTCTGGAGCGCGTTTCTTAATTAACCGTTACCATTAATGTTTATAACATGATATATCAATTAAATACTTTATATCGGAATGTAGGTTTAATATTTGTTGGTGAAATAGGCGGTTAAAAATATGTCAATTTTTTATAATTAACACTGGTCAATTATGACTTTTTTTTTACTTCGCAGTGACACAATTTTGTGCACATTTCAAATTTATTCACTCCTTTCATTACCCTTAGATTGTTCATTGTTGAAAAATGATGATATACAAAACATCCCTTTGTTTAGAGAGATACTGGTGTATGCCGTTCACAACTGAATACACTCATCATAGAAACCGGGACTAAATTTTGTATATACGCCAGAAACGCGTTTCGTCTACAAAAGACTCATTAGTGACGCTCGAATCTAAAAACTTTGATAAGGACAAATAAATTACGAAATTGAAGAGCATCAAGGATCAAAATTCTAAATGTTTGCAAAAGACAGCTTAGGTAATCTATGCCTGATGTAGAAAAGCCTTAGTTTTTCAAAAATTCAAAATTCTGCTAACAGTTAATTTATAAATATAACCATATCAATGATAATTCATGTCAGCACAAACAGTGCTAACTACTGGGAACGCGAATTTATTTTAACCAGACCTTTAAACTGCTTTCAAGATTTGTTAATATATATGCTTGTTTTACATATTCATACCAATACAGAACTAGAGCTGAATTTTCACTCAATGTTTAGCCATACCCTATTAGTGATTGAGATAGAATTTGGTTGAATTTGGCTCAGTAGTTTTAGAGGAGATGGTTTTTGTAAAAGTTAACGGACGATAAACGACGGATGAAGAGAAAAGTTCCATCGAATCAATAAAAGGTGATATTTGAATAGTGTAGAGTGATACCAAAGTTGCAACATACATGTAAAATTAAGAATGGAAATGGGGAATGTGTCAAAGAGACAACAACCCGACCATAGAAAATGTACCTGTTAGCATGATCTGAACAATAAATTTATTACATCCTTCCATGTTACAAGCTGTAATTGTATAATTAGTAAAATCATCCTCTTCATCCAATATAATCTGGAAGGTTACTTGTATAGAGGATACGGTTACATTTACATTGTGAAATAGTTCATGTATAAGAATTCGCTGCTGGTTACCAGGTATATTCAAAGACTCATTAAGTTTTGAAATATATGCGTGTATCCTGTCAAACTTATTGTACATAATCACAGTCAAATTAGTCTTCTGACCCAATCTTCCATTCTGTACTTCATTGTTTGAATTCACAAATATTGGTGGGGCTAAAATTTAAAAAAAAATGTTTTAGACATTTGTTGATAGATAATATTGTGTTAATGTTTCTTTTGCCTGTTCAAATACATTCCATGATAATTGATTGATACTGATACGATGTATTAAATTTTAGCCATGTGAATGTTGTGCGTTTGTTTCTTTTTTACAATATTTGGATGATTTTCCCATGTTTTTTAAAAACACTAAATTGTTACATATACCCAATTTTTTAAACGTCTGAGCTTTATATAAATTATTTCAACTTTAACTAAGAAGAAAAAAAGTTGTAAGTGTATGCATTATGTCAGATAAAAGAATGACCATTCTCCCTGTTACATGTTTTCTATTAAGACATAGCAATACTCATTGGGCTTGAATAATCAAAAGCATTGATTTGAAATTATTGTTTTCTTAAAAAATGATTGACTCATTACACGTGCATAAGTTGAAAAATAACACGCCATCCCGAGATAATTGATCGTTATTGAATTTCCGTTTCACAAATAATATCATAATTATATGTTTATAATGTTATAACTGCAATCCCCTTTACTTTTCACGATATATATGACCAACCGAATTAGACTTATTTAATACAGGGTTTGTACTAACGTGAGCAACACGACAGAAAAAAAACATATGTGGAGCTGGATATGCTTACTCTTCCGAAGCACCTGAGTTCGCCATTAGTTTTTGGTGGTGTTAGTTTTCTATGTTGTGTTTTGTGTCTGTTTGTCTTTTTCTTTTTCAGTCATATCTTTTCTAGTTAGTTTTCGACTTGTGAATTTAAAACTCCATCTGTTATCTTTCGCCTCTATTATACATATTGGGTTGAATCCAGACCATATTTGATCGCATATTATAGTCTACGGAATTTAAAGGAGTTGGTGTTGATCAGTTTTCTATGTTACGGTTTGTACATTGTTGCTTGTTTTTGGGTCGTTTATTGCTTAAACGCCATAGCATTGTCAGTGTACTCTAGACTAGGTACATATCGCCTCTCAATTAATTGTACTATACAGATAAAAATTACAATTACACCAATAGATAAGTATATTTTAACCTTAAGTGGTTATTTCACCTTTATCGTTGATGAGAATAGTCCCTTTCTGTGCTAATCTCCTATTGTCCCCAACCATACCGTTCGTTGCTAGACACGTATAGATGCCATCATTTTCGTACGAATTGTTTTTACTATTTGATTTTGAAATAGTCAATTTACCGCCTTCAAAACTTCGAATATATTCATTAAATTCAGAACGGTGTTCCCAAAGGTTAACAGTGTAATTATCAGGCTCTCCTCCTCTAGTTTTACAATCGATTGTTTTTTTGTTCACAAAATTCGTATACGTTATTTCCATAACCAGAGGATCTATAAAAGAAAATGATAGAGAATTTTCAAAGGAAGCATCATCCTAAAATGAATACCTAAAAAATAAGGATAACAAAGACTATGTATGGTTCAATGTCAATAGTAATTGGTTTCTTTAGTACAATGTTGTATATAAACTCATCACAGATAAATGTACCAGGATAAAAATGAAGCATTTACACCAAACGTCAGTTTCGTCTACAAAAGACTCATCAGTGACGCTCGATAAAAAAAAGTTGAAAATGCCAAATAAGTACGATAAAAGAAAAATCACAAAAATACTGAACTCCGAGGAAGATTCAAAACGGAAAGTTCCTAATCAAATGGCAAAATCAAATGATAAAACACATCAAACAAATGGAGAACAACTGTCATATTCATGACTTGGTACAGGCATTTTCAAAAGTAGAAAATAGTGGATTGATCTTTGTTTGATAGCGCCAAACCTTTACTTGTACGACAGTCGCATCAACTTCCATCATATTGACAAGGATGCGTGAACAAATTGTCACAAATAGGGATACAACAACAACACACCTAACCAAAAACTGGGGGTTGATTTCAGGTGCTGCTCCAAATGTGGCACCCGTCGTGTTACTCGTGTTATTACAAAGCCGGAAAATAGTCTAATTCGGTAAGTCAAATTCTTGAACAAGGAATGGGATTGTTGTAAATACATAAGGAACATATCCGATATCATCTGCATATATATGGGATATTCCATAACGGACAACCAACTCGTGATGGCGTCCGTAATATCTCTTTTGTCGTAAAGTTTTGTTTTTAACCGAACCTCATAGTCAATTTTAATATATAAGTCCGAATCAAATGGCAAACTTAAAAGCTCAAACACATCAAAAGAATGGATAATAACTGTCATATTCCTGACTTGGTACAGACATTTTCGTATAAAGTTGAAGAGCTTTGAGGATCAAAAATTCCTAAAAGTTTTGCCAAATACAGATAAGGTAAATCATTCCTGAAGTAGAAACGCCTTATTATTTAGAAAAATAAACGTTTTAAACAGCTAATTTATAATTTTGATCATATTAATATTACCAGCAGCTGTTTACATTGTCGGTGCACCCAGTCTTACTTACTGTTGAGTTCAATTCAGTTAGTTTTCCTCAGTTTTGATTTTACGTTGCATTGTGTATCGATACGGATCTATGAGAAGTTAACAATGGAAGATTGGTGCCTCCTTTAATGTACGTAGATCATATGGTTTTCATCGGAGATGGTGTATGATTGCAAATCCACATTTTTTTTAATGACGTGAATGTCAGTAGTTATAGGCAACCGTATGTACTTAGCCCAGTTCTGATTCTTTATTACTTTGCAACAATGACACACTACCTGATAAATGATAAATTATTGCACAGTACACTTTCATAAATATTTGTATACAAAACACTAAATTGAAAACTAAAGACTGATTAGACATGTTACGAAAAGGTATATTCACGACGCTGCAGTTGACAAATTACACTTTGAATGTGGGGGTTGTGTCAAAACTCAAAACACAAAAAGATTACCTGTGTATACATTGAATATAATTTAAAAACCTGCATTGATCCTTTTGGAGGCAATTCCGTATGGAACGAATATTCAATTACATTTTACCATAAGAAATATGAGAAATAGATAGCCATGCAAATATTGGGTGAGGGGGTACGTTCGTGTAGATGCAAAAGATTTGTGGGACAACGGAGACACGGGGTACATACGTGTGTGAATTCTTCGACGAGCCCTGAACAGGTCTGTCAAATAATCTGGTATTATGATCTATTTTATAACTACTCGTGAATACATATGTTACGGTAATTTTTCAAAAGTTATGAAAAGCAAACAAAGGAGTGTATGCATTTCGATCCATTTATCTACCACCTATTTTTTTATTTAACGGGGACTGTTTTAAAACATCTTAAACAGGATTTATTTTTACAATTTCAACATGAAACATGCATGTTGCATTATAGTTTTAGGAAATTTACTCGCGGTCATATAGCTTCGAAGACATGTATTTTTCCCTTTATTTCCTTACAACATTACTTAATTTAAACAGTTTCAGCTCAACTTGTATCTTATAAGTGGTTTGTGATTTATTGATTGTGTGTGACCTTACATCCAGTGGCAAATATATTTCATGCGCGTTCAGAACGGTAAGAGGTTTGTGTAATACATGACCCACTACTCCCCGGTTGATCATCCCTGCATGGTATCAAATGCACTGCACAATGACTTTGCATTTACACCTTTTAACACTACTTTATGCAGATATTTTGTATTTTATAAATTCCTGAAAAGTTTTGTGGAAATTCGCCAACCGTTTCCTTAAAACATGACAATAGAAACATAAAACACCGATGATCGATAGGTCTTTTCTCTATTGAAGATAACAATGGTAGGGGGTTCTCTAAAAATATTCATGGCGTTTTAAAATCAAATCTGTTGGATGTGTACCTATTACTACTCTACGGTGGTACCTTTTTCATGGAGGGGGAGGGGACTAGGATACAATTTGAAAAAAGGCAGGACAGGAGTTTCGAGTTTAAAAAAAGGGCAGAATGAGCAAATTCACACAAAATAGGCAGGATGACAATTCATGTCAAAAAAGGCAAAAATAAACTAATAAAAAGTCCGGACGGAATAGGGCGATAAAAAGGCAGGAAATATATAAAAAAAATGTTAAAGCCCGCAAAACTTTTCATTCGCCTGTCCTAAGTCAGGGGTCGGCCGGTAGTTACGTGGTGGTCGTAAGCTACTGTCTGTCATGTGTTTTTCGAAAATGGTTACCCCTACATACGTCATTAACTAAGAGCTTAGATACATGTGATTTGAATTTACCAAGACGCACAAGAATTAAAATTTACCTGTTTAAATTATGATCAATGACTATGTTTTGACACCGTCCTTTAATTTCAAGTCTAATTTGTCAACCTCAGCGTCGAGAATATACCTTTTCGTCCCATGTCTAATAACATGAATCCAACTCAAATACAGAGGGAAATTTAATCGCAAGAAAAAAAGATGTGTTCCACTAATTGACCCTGGCATGTTACTCATAGTTACATGCAGTTTTATACGGTAAATTCACAATTGCGGAAAAAGAGACACGATTGTATTAACGACGAAAAGAATATCCATTTATATGCAAGGATATTTGTAACAAAGCTATTACATAATGGTTTAAATTACCCACCTTGTTATGGCTCTCTTAACATTTTCGAAGGGAGAACTTTTTTTGGTAAAACAAACGGTGGAATATCGTATTAATTGGAATATGCATTCCATATGTCGAAATACAGCCACAAAAACAACTTTATAAATTTATAAACATTAAAGCACCTTTTGTGACGTAAAGTTTTATTCTCAACCTACCCTCCTTGCCAATTGATAAATGTTAGTCAGACTAAATGTTACTGTGATATCCTATATTTCAAATTAAATATGATAGATGCATTCAATATAATCATCAACTTATTCGGTGAGAACACAACAACTATATTAGAGGAACGTGATTTAAAACAAAGATGATAGCTATTTACAAATGTATCATTCTTCTCTAAAAGCGTCTGTGTGTAGTCGGTTTCATATGAATAAAGCTGCAAGTCTGAAAGAAGAGAAGTATATTTTGTCTCCTTTGAATGTCGAATGTTTGTTGTGTAACTTGGCCATTGAAATGATAAGATTTATTGTCAATAAAAATCTAGGATATTAAGAATTTCAACTAGGTTTTGGCTGTTGAAACAAATTTATTGTTAATACTTGGGAAAGAGGTTTATTAAAACAATTGCCTGTCCCGGAATATTACGTGTTTGTAAGGACAAGTATGTTATTCAGGTATACATATAACTGTTAGATTCTGTTTTAGAGTAGAGCTGTCGTAAACTATTCTAAAGTAGGACTGTCCAGAACAGATCGATCTAGGTTTGAACTGTCCGAATCTGTTTTTATGTCATAATCTGTCCCACAGCAGGACTGTCATAATCAGTTTGGAGGGTAAACTGTTAAAGTAAGAACTGTCAGTATTGATTCTAGGGAATAACTGTCAGAACTAGAATTAATGATTCAAAACTTTGTTTGTCAAGATATTTTTTTTATATTAGAACTGTCTAAAACTGTGACCCATTTTTTTTTAGACCGGAAACTATGGTAATAGTGTCTGTAGAACAGTTTATCAGACTGTTTTCAACATATTTTAAAGAGAACGACCTGATCCAAATCATATTTCAATATACATGTACACATGTATGTTGCAACCTTTTTGTCACTTTCAATAACACTAAAATAAAGGCAACAGTAGTATACCGCTGTTCAAAACTCATAAATCCATGGACAAACAACAAAATCGGGGTCACAAACTAAAACTGGGGGAAACGCATTAAATATAAGAGGAGAACAACTGACACAACATTAAAATGTAACACACACTGAAACGGACTAAGCATTAGACAAAATCCTATGAGAATAACAAATATAACATCAAAATCAAATACATGAATTTGGGATAGATAAGTACCGTGACACGTATTATAGCAATGTGAATTCACACTAAAAAAATAAGAGGAAACAAACGACACATCGGAAACACAACGTTAAAATAAAAACACACACAGACACGAACTATAATATAACAATGGCCATATTCCTGACTTGGTACAGGACATTTTTTTAAAGGAAAAAATGGTGGGTTGAACCTGGTTTTGTGGCATGCCAAACCTCCCTCTTTTATGGCCATGTGAAATAACATTAAAATAACAACACAACATTACAGGACTACTATATAAATAAATAGGAGAATATAATTGACAAAGAAACACACGAATAATAGCAAACAAAAGGCAACAAGTTTAAAATTTTAACATGCCAGAAGTGCATTTTGTCCACACAAGACTTACTAGTGAGGCCCAAATAAAAAAGTTTGAAAGCCGAAACAAGTACAAAGTTGAACAGCATCGAGGACCAAAAGTTCCAAAAAGTTGTGCCAAAAACGGCCAGGGTTTTCTGTTAGGTACCAGAACATCCCTATCATTTAGAATAATTTATACTATTGCAAACAGTAAATTTTATAAAATGACTATACAAAAGATATATGATAAAACTGAAGTATCAACTAATTACAGGAAACAACCGAAATACATTACATAACCCGACGAAATGCAACATATCCGAATAAGTTTAAACCTCAACGCCAAATTCCGTCATATTTGAATTTGTAAAACAGATCATTAAAAAATTAAAAATGACGTCACATTAGAATGAATAAGATAGAATAAGGATTGATTTAAGATTATATTTGAACTATAAACTGATATTACATTTAATAACAATGCACATTTCAATACTTATTAATGGCAAACTAAGGTAGCAATTGACTATATTTATATAGCTACATGTATGTCCGGTTTGTTTTAAGCTTTATCAAAATCAACTGTTTCACTATGGTATAGTCATTATTGTTCTTGGGGCGACAATTATCTAGTAGGTTAAATGTGAAACAATGATAAAAATGATCAATGAAGAACACATTATATGCAGACTTATGCAAAATCACGAACATTCAACTCCATTTCAATCCGTAAAATTTGATACCCAACAAATACATGTTTATATCCATAGTATATAATAAAATACAGTGAAGAATTTGATATCGGACAGTACTGAAAATCGATCGCTTAATATGTTCTTAAATGTGTTTATTGTTTATATCTTGCAACACAAAAAAACTTATCAACAATACTTACTACTTATTTGCACATGGTAGGTATCTATATAGATATTTCCATTTTCCCAATATTCACATTTGTAGGTTCCTTCATCAAAATCCGAAAAATGTGTTATAATGAGGTTACATTCACCGCTTTTGTAATTACCAACGATGTAAATGTTTGAATTTTTTAGTTTAGGATTGAGTAAAAGTCCTTGCGTATAAGGTATGTAACTTTCATCTATTGCATCTGTTTCTCTTGCTGCAACTCTTGGGTATTTAATGACTCGCCAAGAACTTTCGTTCTGATTAAAACATGTGCAGTTAAGGATACCAGTTTCATTTCTGACAACAAAAACTCTTCTGTCAGGAGAAAGCGTCTGTGTTCCTATGATATAATAGTTAAAAAGAAATGGTATCATAAGAAACCAAACAAGCTGCAGTTGGTCATGTAAAAAATAAAAAATAATATTTTGATTTTGAATGGTTTATTTAAGGATTTTATAGAACCTTTCGATAAGATAAAGAGCCAATTTGGGTATACCAGATGTGCATTTGGACAAATAATTTCTTTTCAACTATGCTCGAGGCCAAAATATATCTGAATATTTAAAAACGAATACCAAAAAATGAAGAGCAAATCAAACCAAAAAAAGGTCTAAAGTATAACCAAATTCGAACAAGGAATCACTGCTCTGCATGACGGAAATATTTTTCTTAATTCTAAATAATTTTCAAAACACCAAATTTTACTTAAACACTTTCTGTGTTTCATCCTATTATCAGATTACTGGTTATTGGGCTGGTGATACTCTTAGGAACTAATAGTCGTCCTGTACCAAACTAGTGGTAGTAAAAACATAAAAGGTACCATTTGTGATGTAACAGATACGTCTTTCAACATAAATTTCTCTTCAGTGATATTCATGGAGAAAATAAATAAGTATGTCGAAACTCTGATACATGTAAAAATATAAATTTGTCATGACAAAAATATAACAAAAATGTTGTGTCTCAAAACATGCTAGACGAATATGTTGGTAATTTAGGCACCTATCTATTAATTTATGTACACACACAGATTTTTTTCTGCTTACGCTTTGTTTTATTCTGTGAAAACATAGATATAGACAAAGGAGCCTTTTGTTTTTTGTGGATGTCGTTTGTTTGTGTGGTTCATATGTGTTTCTCGTTTCTTTTCCTTTTTTTATAGATAAGGCTGTTGATGTACCTGTTTGAAATGTTTTACACTTGTCATTGTAGGACCCTTTATAGATTGCTGTTTGATGAGTTCATACTCCGTGTTGAAGACCGTACTTTGACCTATAATTGTTTTTTTTATACACTTTGACTGGCATGGAGAGTTGTCTCATTGACAGGCATACATGTACCACATCTTATCGGACCACATATAAATTATCACGTTGTGATTGGTTAAACGCCGTCACGTGGTGACCCCCTATGAGACCGTAGGGGGTTAGTAAGTTTCATAGCCACTTAGGGGGCTCATGACGCGTTAATGGTGACGTCATCTATTAATGTTGTTGGGTTTCATTGTTTATTTTTCAACAAAACGCAGCAGAAAAACTCCAGCGTCCGATAAATTTGTTATACGGTTAAAGGCAAAACCGCCTATACACCTTATCGCTATTTGTCCGCCATTGCTGGAAATCACACAGGTTCCCGTAAAATTTTGACGTCATAAAACAAAATATCTGACTCCACAATGGAAAAGTGATTGTTGTTGACGTCAAAAGTCGAGCGGCCGGGTCAGCCGGGATTAGCGATAAGATGTATTGTTTATGCGCATCAACTAACGCAACTTGGTAGTGACATAAAAGCTCTATGACGGTGTTACTAGCAATAATAAAACGTCAAAATATAACGTCCTATTTCTTTTTTTTAACGGATTCCAACATGGTGCACGCTTAAAAATAAGTCCTTCAAGAAAAGAGGAATTAAGCGTCGTGCTGAGATCTTGTTGAAATTTAGCACAAATGGACACAAAAGATACTACACTATATTTAACCTTCTTTCTTATAAAAATAATAAAATATAAATTTTGATATCGACTTTTTGCATTTGCGCCGATCTACATATATTTTTCTTTATTCTTTCACATGCATAGATTTTGTCTTATATTTGTGCCGATCTGCATTTCATTTTTTTTATTCTTTCACTTGCGTAGATTTTTTCTTTCATTTGCGCCGATTGTGTACAGGTTAATAAGATAGGTGAAAGTTATTTTCATGCCCAATTTATGGGCATTGTGTTTTCTGGTTTGTGCGTCCGTCTGTCCCGCTTCAGATTAAAGTTTTGGTTAAAGTTTTTGATCAAGCTGGTTTTTAATGAAGTTGAAGTCCTATCAACTTAAATATAGTACACTTGTTCCTTATGATATGATCCTTCTAATTTTAATGTCAATTTTTCAAATATTTCAAAAGTTAAGTATTCAGAAGGTCAGGCCGATAAACAATTAGTTTTGACATACTGGCAACGTACAATGTATGAATGTAACTGATGTCTGGTTGATTCTCGTAAAATAATGTCGGATCTTACAATGAAGTTAAAATTTATTTAAACTGCTTATTTGACAAAATCTTATAGTAAAAATAAAATTATGACAAAGGGTCATTGTTGTTTGTCATTTGTTTCATTTCAAATTGTCTTAAAGGGAAATGATAAACATTTTTTCCTAATTTCACTGAAGCTTACAGTTAATTTACTAATGTATGTAGATCAACACTTTGGTTAGCTTGCTTGCTTTGTTTGTATATTTTGTATATCATTATATTTTGATAACGTCCAATTGAATTTAAATATTATATATACAGGTTTACATACCTATATATGAAGATGTCAATAATCTTAATTACAAAGCTTGAATAAAAATTTATACAAAGCAAGGAAGCCAACCAAAGTTTTACCCTGCATGCATTAGGAAATTAACTGTAAGGCAAAACATATTAATAAAATTAATATTTAGCGAATGTGAATTAAAATCAAAATTTTCGGTGTTTAAAACTAAATTGTTGTAAAGATATCTTATGACAAAAACAATTGCTCCAAGAATAATATCCAACACACAATCTCTCCCTTTCATTTAGCTACAACTATGACCGGAAAGATTGAAAATAAATTTCGATTTTCAATGCCGGCAACAACCTTGTCTTTGTTTTAATTTCCAAAATGAGCAATTAAGATTTATAATATTCTATCCTGTTGGAGAAATCTTACTTTGTAGTTTTCAACGGAAAATTATTTCGAAATTAATTTTTGAATTAATTTTTTTTTGTATTTTATATTTACTGTCTTGTTTATTCAAAACACGTAAGGTAGTAATAACAGGTATTGCATTTTATGATAGATGTATAACGTTTTAGAATCAAAAACTTTAATTCATATATTATACCTATAATTCAATTTCCTTAAATCTTAACGAATTCACAAACTAGATGGAACACTTTCTATACGTTCGTCTTAGTCGGGAAAAATAATGGTATAAGAAGTACGCCCATGCTTTTGTATGTTCGTCTGTCAACAGTCTTTAATGAGTTCGTTACGGCAAACTTCTGAAATTGGCGCAAAAAAAACCACACACATCTAGTTTGATATAGTCAAATACTCTGTAAGTAAGTTAGTGCCATCTTTCACTTCTTTTTTATTTTCAATAATTTTCTCATGAGGGGCAGAGGAGAAAACAGACTTTCCTTACAAAAGCGGCGTGAAAGGTTATTTCAACAATTTTCCATTCCGACGGATGGTGTTTCTGACGGTTAATGTTGTTCGGCAACAACATCATAAGAACTTATACTGATACATGCATTTAATCTCTTGTATTACCGGATAATAAAGTAGGTGAATATAGTTGTTAGTCTTGGAAATTTAAATGTGGGTTTCAAACGTTCAATTTGCGATTTTTTTCAAACAGTGCGCCAGCAAGGAAAGTTTGTACTATAACGTCAGTTGCAATGTTCTGAAGAAAGACAACTCTTTTCTTCAAAACGAACGAGAAAAAAACATGAAAATTGCTCATAACTTTTTTGAAAGGTCGGTGACACACACCTTTTTTTGCTTTATTTTGAAGAGTACACATGGCACTTTCCTTCTTGAAATTTTTATGAATAAATCACTGTAGATTTATTTTTAAACTGGAAACGTTTTTTATTTTTATGTTTTATTTTTGGCGGGAATGACATAAATCATATTTTTAAAGATCAAAACAATATGAGTTTTACACTCTTGAACCTGTATTTGATAGATACACATCTACGTTTTAACGTGAAACAAGAATTATGCTTGGAGGTTTGATATAAAATATTTTATTTAGAGTTAAGATAACAAGCAAATATTATGTTAATATTCGGGAAAACACGAAACTGAGGTTGCTATAGTGACAAAACTAAGTCGGTGACCCCCAATTTTTTTCATCATATTTTGTTCCTCAAATCGGGAAATACCATCACACAAAATTTTAAGGAAAAATCACTGGTAAGAGGAATAGGCTGTTTGTATTAATAAAGAACATATTTCTGGTATTTAAATCACATCACAAGGACATACCATTGATTTGATTGATTGATTGTTAGTGTTTAACGCCACTCTTGGGATATTCCGTCGCGTTCAGTTTGTATGAGTGAAGGAAACCGGAATGCCCGGAAATCAGAAGAGTGCAGTCTTAGAGCGGGTTCGGACTCGCATCCTACATGTTGTCAGACTGACTAGTGATTACAGTAGTAAAACTACTTTGGTCACTTGGCTACCGAGGTCACTGTTTATACCATTAATAGATCTGTCATTGTATTATTTCATTTGCACATGCATCATGACAAATTACTCAATGGAACATTTTTGTAGTACTTCAGAAACACTTTTTTATTTAGGACATAGTTGTATGTATTTTTAGGTTAAACATGTCTTACCCATTGAATAAAACACACATATCATCAATAACTTGAAAACACTGGAAAAAAGCAACTTCAGAATGCTGTTGTAATTATTCATACCTGTAAAAAAGTAAATAGTTATAATTAAACGGATATGTTTTGTGATTGCGGATAGTATTAATTAGACAGACTTTGGACAGCGTTTGTCTATGTGTGTTTTGGCTTTTTCAAAGAAGTAGTGAAAGGTAAAAGAGTTCTAAAGGTTTTGATATATCGAAAACGGACAAATCATTAGACACAGCAGCAAGCCAAAGCCGTATTTCAATTTTAGTTAATGATACAGGAATCAAAGTACGACGGTTCTAAAATGGTTCTGGAAAATACAGTGTACGCTCTAGGATTTTTGACCTACATGTACTTTGGTATACCTGGGTATATATGTACAAGCTGATGTATTAAGTTTCTAAGTATGTGCGTAGTATAATTAAAAAACTGTCTATATGTCAACGCAAGAGAAAGCGAAATAATCATTTTTACATGAATAAACAATTTAAACACTGCAAGGTCAAACCTTCCGGTTCAAAGCCTTGATAAAAGAGGAGGGAAGTAATAAAAAAACAAATATTACAAAGGCGCAAATGTCCTATGTAAAAAGAGCAAATGTCCTTTTTTAAAAAGCGCAAACGTCCTATGATTTGAAGCGCAAGTGTCCAAAAAATAGAGCAGAAATTATCTATAAAAACGCACAAACGTCCCGTGTCGGTATAATTGTTATACATTAGATTTCGTTTCACCAATTGCACAATCAATAACACTATATTTCTAATTATATTCATTAATTGCATGCTTGATTTTTTAACGCAAGTTTTTGTACGATTGGCTATATCGTGGAGGTCAGTTTTTATTGATGGAGTCCTACGAACCTGTTAGTGATACAGTGGATAAACTACCAAGACCAATCAGCCACCGAACCCCCCTGTCTAATTAGAAACTAGTAGATAATATAATATCTTTTGAAAAAAAACCACATTATTATTAAACATTCAATTTAAAAATTGTCCAATCTCGAGTGTCCAATATAATAATTCTTCGATATGAAAAAATGTTACGATATTTTAACAGTCATGGTCTTATTTTGAATTCAATTGGAGTTGAACAATAGTCTTAACAGACCGATTTGATGAAGAAAAAAATATTCACCCCAAGTTTCAATGTGTAATTCCAAATGCTGAAACATTATACTTGTTCACATTTTATAATGTTGAAAAATACTTATAATTGTTTATCGAATTGTCAATAAAACTCGAAAAATAGGGAAATTATCTTTAAGTAACAAAACAAAAACAATTTAAAGTTCTTATTTGTTAAAAGTTAGTCAAGTGGTTTCAAAAGTACATATTTCCTGTCGAATCAAAATGAACGTAATCAGCTTCATTGTTCAACTGTTTTGCAGTGAATGTTTTTGGGGTGCAAGTGGTAATTTTTTTTTAATTTAATTTATTCTGCATATGACGTAATTTAAAGAACGGGTTAGTGAAAGATAATTTGTCGTTCCTTATTTTCCACTTCTATTAAAATCATATAAAATAAGTGTTTTGATCAATGTCATTAAATACAAGTGTTCCATAATATCCAAGTCACAATTTGTAAAAGTAAACTAGTATTATACGTCAAAGCACGGTCTTCAAAACGGAGCTTTGACACTCATCGAACAGCAAGGTTTAAAGGGCCCCACAAATTACTAGCGTTCAGCCATTCAAACGGGAAAACCAACTAATATATATAAAAAACAAGAAACGAGAGAAACTTATTCACCACATCAACAAACGACAACCACTAAACATCAGGTTCCTGACTTAGGACAGGTGCAAACAAATGCAGAGGTTAAAACGTTTTAACTGATACTAACATTCATCCTTAGCTAATACAATTGTGTAACAAAGACCATTTTTATTTTAATTTATACTTTACTTGTACTTTGGTGAGGCCTGGGAACATTGGAATATGTGAAAGCTTTTTCTGACTCCTTGGTGTTTTCACCTACAATACAAGGTAACATATTTTGCCCAATAACACCCATTTATTTTTTCATATAATAGAGATTATAAAATTTTTATATTTTCCATAATCTGGTTTAATTCAATCAAATATTTGTGTGGGTATTGCAGCCTGTAGCTCATTGCATATTTGGCATGGCCATAGATGGCGCTCGCAGCTTGAATCAGAATTTTGGAATTTCCGTATCAGCTTGAATTAGAATTTTGGAATTCCCGTATCGGGCACTTGTTAATTTGATGTCGACTAGAAAGCAGGTGTTACACAAATTAGTTAAACTATTTAAAACCCGCCCACCCTCCCTATGAGAATAGTTGCTGCTGTTTTTGTTTTATATTTTCAGGCACTTGTTTGCTGTATTTGATTGGAATATTATGGTTACCAGTATCTAAGTATTGGACCAATAAACTTGCGTTTCTATGAATTAGACACTTCCGTTATTCAGCACTTTATTAACATAATATGGACTATTGTGATTTAAGCATCCAGAATTAATTTTAGTTTTTAGTAATTAACAATTTTAATAATTGGAAAGAAAACAAGACATTTTTAAGAAATTAATCATCTTCTACTATCATTAGGCGCAGTGTCAATTTTGAATGTGGGAGGTCCAGGGAGACTGGTAGTGATTGGGGGATTATTTCACTCGGCCCTTGCTCTGGGCCTGACAAGTTCTAAAATTTGCAGGTTTGGAAAAATGTGGTTAGTGGTAACGGTGGGTCTACAGATGGGTGACTGTGGGAACTCCTCCACCTCATCTTATAGAGGGGAGGCCTACACCTGCCAACAGGTGTGGCACTAATAACTAGGGCATTGGTAATACGAGAGTTTTCCCTGGTCACTCCCCATGGTAGGTGGTGGTTTAACCATGTTTAACTACCAGGGGTTTTATGACACTATGTCAAAATAGGTCAGCTGATAGCCATTGTGTATAGGTAATCGGTAGTCACCCTGGCGCCTCAACAAAATATTATAGAATACTCTGTAGCCAAAGTAATTCATACATATATTCTAGTCATGAAAATTTAAATACAAGTTGGTGTAATAAAATGTATGTTCAATTCAAAGGATTGTTTTGTATAAGTTGTAAATGAAATACAGAGGATGGAACCTCTACACAAATGAGTATAATATACAAAGAAAGTCTATAGTATTTTAATTTTGGTATTTGTGAATTACTATTAACAACAGACAAAGAGAGACAACTCTAGATTAATTTTTAACATAGTTTAGAAAATACGTCAACAACTCTTGATCGTTGTTTTTCGTCTCATTGTTATTCGTTCAGTATTGATATAGGGTCTTCTTATATGAGTATTGCAATTAAGGCTTCAAATAGCCCATAAAAAGCTATTTAACAAATTTAAGCAGATTTTTCATTTTATTTCTTTTGATTTGAGACCCAAATTATATAATCATGTACTAATGCAAATATAAGGTAAAAGTCGGAGTCATCCTTTTCACCGTCATATTTAAAAAATCAAATATCTCCTAAAGTTGCTCCATGACCTATCTTATAGTACCAACTTTTAATTCCTGATTTATTTTGTTTTATTCAGTTTTACCTAAGTACATCCTAAAGCATATTTGACTTTGAACAGGTTTGGTTTTATGTTTGAATGTATACCCTTTTGCGGCCTTTTCGGGAATTTTTATGTACACATACATGTTGCCAACTGCAATTGGATGTTGTCCCCCCCCCCCCCCCCCCCCCCCCCCCCCCCCCCCCCATTTTATCTATTATATAATTATGATCTACGATTCTATCTCAATTTTCTAAAATATCTGTTAGTAACATACTTTCAGCTGAACTATTTTCCTGCAAACTGTAATTTGACCTCTGGATGACATTTTTGTCTTTTGCGTTGTGAGGTTGTTATCTAAATGAAGTTTTCCCCGACATCTAGTTGTTTCCTGTCAGTCTATTTTGCATTAACTTCTTGGATATTTTTATTTATTTCATATACATTCAGAACTCAGATTTTATTGGATTCTTTCAAATTCTATTAATACTGTTACATGTGTTCGAGCCCTTTTTTATGTCAATTTTCTGTATTGCAGGTGTATATCTCGTCTCACTAGTTTTACTTAATATGTACTACCAAGTATTAAGTATGACAATAATTTTGCACTTATGTACTTTCGTACTGTCATGACTGTGAACAACAACATCTTTTACTAAATGTATATAAAATATAAAAGAAATTCGTACGTTATAAACTCGTAAACACCAAGTTAGTTAATTCAAATTTACCAGTGAATATTAGTTTATTTCATGCCATTTCGTCCAAGGTTAGACTTAAAATTAAGAAGGGAATGATGAACTTGTCAAAAAGAGACAACAACCTGACCAAAGAGCAGAAAACTGCTTAAGACCTAGTTTCAACGGGTCTTCAACACAGCGAGAAAATACCGCCTTTAGAGTCGATTGTCGATTGTTTGTGTGGTTCATAAGTGTTTCTCGATTCTCGTGTTTTATATAGACTAGACTGTTGGTTTGTATGGCCCATTTATTGACATTTTGTTTTTCGGTCCGTCCAACCGTTTGTCTGTTCCGCTTCATGTTAACGGTTTTGGTCAAGGTAGTTTTTGATGAAGCTTAAGTCAAATCAAGTTGAAACTTACTGCACATGTTCCCCGTGATTTGATCTTTAAAATTTTAGGACAAATTAGACTTTGAATCCTATTTCACGGTTCACTGAACATAGAAAATGATAGTGCGGGTGGGAGTGGGGCATCCGTGTACTATAATGAGACATTCTTGTTTCATTGGTATTGTTACACTAGTCATGTTAGGGCCCGTTATAGCTTATTTTTGCATTAGTGGAAAAGCAGTACGGAATTGTGGTACAATAATGTAATGACGTCCGTAAAATTTTGACTAATTGTTTTCCTGTTCGATATCAACATAATGGACGACCGAAATTATACATGCCGAGTATTGTAACTTTTTATTACATTTTGTCTACAACATCTAAAACGAGACTTCGGTTGTATAAATTCCCAGCATTAAATATGTATGTCGCTTCAGAAAGGACCCCACTTCCCCCTACCCACCTATTCAAAGCAACTTTGAATTACGGATGACCGTAGGATTAAGAGAGAACTATCTTAGTTGTGAATAACTGGTATCTGATCTTTTTTGTTGTATCTTATAGCACATACAAAAAATAAAATAAATGACAGGAACCCGATTGACCTGCAACAATGAACAAATCCAAAAAAGAAGTTACACGGCCTTTATGTAAAAGAAAAAAGGTCATTGCAGGCAAAAGCCGAAGACAATTAAAATCTTTACGGCTTCGATGTTGGAGTGGGCACAGAATAAAATGTAGGGCATCAAAATACGCATGTGGTAAGGTTGCTGTCTTATTGCAGTCAATACTATATTTGTTTATATTACCATTTATAGAGAAACGACCATTTAACTTAATGGGGGTGGGGGAGGTCAATGGATCTTTCCTAAAAAAAATAGTCTGATCCCCGATTGATGAAAACAAATATTGATTGCAGGGACCCAGTTTAGTTTTTCAATACTTTTTTTCGTATTTCCTGTCTATTTGTATTACATTATTTACGTTTTTAACGTTGGCATTATCATTTCTTTGTTTTCCAGAAACATGTAGTTTACTGTCCATATCCGTATACTGAAAAATTCTTAAAAAAGTTGATTGATAAAACTTTCAAATGTTCGCGAATAAAATTCAGACTGAGACAAAAATTCTTTACCCCTCCCTCCCCCATTTTTTTTTTTACGCTAAATGGTTGATTCCTTACCAACTAAACATTGTAACAGCTATCATATCATCTATTTATTAATAAGCACAGCTAAAAAGAATAAAGACCATATCACGTTATCTTTATTACCTATCCTAGCTGCTTGCTTTAAAGTATGGAAGAGTTGTCTTTCATGGTGCACAAAACTCATATTACATTTAAAATACATATGATATAAGTCCCTCAGAGTTTTCTCCCATGTCTTAAATTAACATTAAAAGTTTATAGGTATTAAGATCTTCAAGTTACTTTATTGTGATAAACTTAACTAAAGGCAAGTTGTATGTACTTATAAAAATGAACGCGTTCAATTATCCTACATGTATGTAATATATTCTCACAACTATGTCAATTAAAAATGTACATTTATTATAAAAAGATATTGGAAGACATTACTATCCATATGAATGGTATATGGATTTTTCCTAAATTGTGAAATTAGCCGTTGTGTTGATTCACGACAGACTCTCAACAGACGAACTACATCTGTGAGAGTTAGTTCTGGGTCTTTACATGATGTGGGGGGAAAACTAGCTGTGACAATGCCAAGGATGGTACATGACATTGCTGCCGATATAGAGGCAGGCCGGGATCGACTGACACCTAGAATATCAAGAAACTCGCTATTAATTTCATAGCGACCTGATCAGTTTATATACTAAGTTCTAGATGTCCTAGTAACCCTTAACTGACTGTAACAAACAAAAGAATGTGTGGTTTATGAGTTATCGACAAAATGTATAATACACAAATAAAGTTGCTGACGTCGCTTGACCGTTGTCCGAACTTTTAAGATGCTCTTTATAACTTTACTAGACATATATATAATTTGGTAACTTCTGCAGTCTCATTGTCCAGACAATTTCAATAGTTTATAAAAGTGCTTATTTGACATATTTGAAGTATCCAACGCTTGAAAAATGTATAGAATATTTCTCAGTTTATCATGTTCATTTATTAGTCCGATCGCTAACAACGTAACACTGTGGATCGTTTTGGATACTCATATATTTTCTAAACTCGGTTACACTAGTAAACTAGTATAACAATATTTATATTTTGTTTATATTCCACATCTGACCCAAATGGTTCTGTTCAAAATACTTCGATTGCTTTGTGACTCAAGTAATGTACAGTTACAAATAGTTCATACATAATCAGGAAGATAACAGGCCAACAATGTGTACAATAGGAAGGCCATGCAAAGTAAGTCATGGTTTTACAAAGATTTTTGGCAGGCAATGTAAGTCATGGTTTTACAAAGGTTTTTGAAATGGAGATAATTTGGGATTGGCCCAACACGAAGCATCGGGTTTATAGTCCGGCGGCTACAAGCATATTTCAGAATTGTGCACATCCTGCTACAAGCATGAAATTTGGCACAGACCTTCCTCAACTATTACTCTTTTATTTCAGATAGGGAGGCATTTTAAAAAAATGTCTCACTTCCGGTAAAATCCAAAATGGCGGACGTATACTTGAATCAGCCTAATATTGAAGGCTAGTATTTGAAAAGGTGTTACTATCATGCTTCTAGCATGATATTTGGTACAAACCTTTGCTATGTACTACTTTTAGATATATTTTATAGATAAGATGTCTTCAGAAACCCTACTTCCGGTTAAAATCCAACATGGCGGACATTCTACTTCAGTAATTAAGCTTATTTTTTAGGGAGGGTAATTGAAATGTGGTTTAACGTATTGCTACTATCATTACATTGCGCAGGAACCTTTCTTTGGTGCTTCTTAAGGATACAATGTATAAGACACATGTCTTACAAACCCTTTCTTCCGGTAATATTCAAAATGGTGGACATAGAAATATCAATTTATTATTCAAAAACGAGTCATGATCAACAGTCACTGATGATGCTGTCAACACTATTTCGCTATTCCGTGGCATAGGGGCAGACGAAATACGGATTGTGTTTTGGGAGGTAAAAATCTTTAGATTAATATCTATCAATGGCCCTTCAAATGCACTAGGCAATTAGTGATCACGCATACTTATTTGTGACCCATACCTTTACCAGTTGTCATACGGTTCCCTCTTTGCTTGAAAAGGAAAAAAAGAGTGCATGGGAGACATTAATGGTATTTGAAGATGTGACTTGAACATAAAGAATGATGATTGTTCAGCCGAAATCACCAGTGTTTTACTATAAGATCACACACACTTTTCAGATGGAGCTAACATGATTAACGAAGCAAGAAAATCATTTTTTGCACAAAAGGGCAGACTAATTATAAGTAAGGCTATTCCCACAACTTGGTCAGGTCTTTTCAAGCATGTTAAACGTGCAATATACTAATGCAGGTGTTTAGTGAGACGCGCTTAGGATTGGCTCTTATGCTACCTAGTCCAGGAACTAATGGATTGTGAAGGTTCCTTTTAAAAAAAAATCTTTCTGAGGCCTCATCATTTTTTCAGAAGCTTGTACATTGTGGATGTAAGAAAGGATGCCGTGGTCATTTTTAATGTTGAAAATCGGGTCCCCCGTGCACTGCTTTGTGTGCATGTGGTGGTGACTGTGAATACACGTTGTATTCTTGGCCAAACAGTAGTTATTTTAAATATGTTTTAGTACTATAGTCATTTTATTTTGTTTTAATCAATCTATCCAGTACTCTACATCGTAGAAATGGAATGAGGACACATCTTAGAAATTTACGTCATATTTTTACCGGAAGTGTCAACTTTATATTTAAACATTTGCAACATGATAGGATAAGTGTTTTTTGGGATAACTAAAGCCAAATGTTTAATGAACAGCACAAAAAAAAATCATTTTCTTTACATTTTAAAAAAAAGTTGAAAACTTGAATAATAAATTGATATTTCTATGTCCGCCATTTTGAAATTACCGGAAGTAAGGGTTTTTAAGACATACGTCTTATACTTTGTATTCATCAAAAGCACCTAAGAAAGGTTCCTACACAATGTAATGATAGTAGCAATACGTTAAAACACATTTCAATTACCCTCCCTAAAAAATAAGCTTATTTGAGTACAAAGTCCGCCGTGTTGGATTTTAACCGGAAGTAGGGTTTATGAAGACATCTAATCTATTTAATTTATCCAAAAGTAATTAAAAAAAACAAAGCTTTGTACCAAATATTATGATAGTAGCATGATAATAACACATTTTTACACACTAGCTAATAAGTAATAGTTGAGGAAGGTTTATGCCAAATTTCATGTTTGTAGCAGGATGTGCACAATTTTTCACAAAACCGCCGTACTATTAGCATCCTAATTGTCTTTTTCTGTGTTGTCTTGTAGATTGCATTGTTCCAGTCAACAGCGGTTAAAGAAAGAGTTCTAGTATTGGTCGGTTGCTGAATGTTGATATTGGGCTGTATTGTTATTAGTTGGATTGTCTTTCCAATATGTTTGATGTAACACAATAACACTTCTCCCTCAGTTAAAAAGTATGAGATCGGAAGAAGACGTAGCTATAATATGACCCTCAACCACTCGATCTGTTGTCAATATTAGCCTTAAAAAGTTTGTCGTTATTGAGAAAACTAATCATTGGGTCATTTTGTGATTTACGTGTCATTTTTTCAAAATGTAATCTCTGCTGATGAATCGTAGAGCCAGTCTTTGTATACTTTCTATACAGTTTGTCTTTTTAAGCTATTAAATTGGACCCATATTCAAAAAAAAAAATACAAAAGAGACAAACTATCTATACTAAAATTCATTGCGAGGACCAATGAAGACTGTAAGTGACAGCACGCAATTAATCCTTCTTACACATTAGACCTCGGTGAAACTTTGCAATATAAATTTGAAGAGGTGGTACATGTACATTTATGATTCCCGATAAAACTATCCGTGCGAGCTATAATGAAGTGGGTAGAAGTTATACCAAATCCCTGGACATAAATAAAGTAAAAGAACGCAATTGTATGTCACTAAAAATGAAGTGGTTGTAAGCAATGATACTATGCTTCTTTTTACATTTTTCATTTTTTATGTCTGTTAGATAAAAATGTAATATAATAATAACGTTTGCAATATGTGTTGTTATTTCTTTGATTTTGTGTATCACTAGTACTGCTCGTATCTATTATCTTACACCAGGAAAGGGGGTAAGGGAAGAGAGTACAACATTTTTTCAGACTTGTGTTCGTTTTTTATTGTTCTAGCCTACAGATTGAGATTTATTATAATGACTGTCCTTATATAAAGTAGATATTATTTTTGCTATACAGTTTTCGATTTTATTTGAATAATAAACTGCCTTATATGGCTATTAGTAGGGTCTATTTTGATCATGCAATTGTTTGCATAACAACTTGCATAAAATAATATAAAAATCTAATTTTAAAGTACACTAAGATAAATGAAACCCTAACATTGTCTCGGTTATTGTGAATTTCGGACATTAATATAAAACATATCAGTATGAAAAAAACCCATCAAAAGTAATTAAAATATCATAAATCGCTGTCATACGAACATTATTTTTGTTTTCAAATTGTAATTCCTCATTGTTAAGGGCCTTTTGGTGACATATATTAATCACTAATAGCCAAGTTATTTGAAACCTGGTGATAAGTTGCCTTATTGTCAATCCTACAACATATACTTTTTTAATATAATATACTGCTTCAAATTAAATTTTACCCATTGAAAATCTTAAGTAAAACTTAGAAAAGCCAAGGTCATGTGCCTTACAATATTATACTAAGTAATTGTTTTCTATTATAAAATTGAGAATGGAAATGGGGAATGTGTCAAAGAGACAACAACCCGACCAAAATAAAAAAACACAACAGCAGAAGGTCACCAACAGGTCTTCAATGTAGCGAGAAATTCCCGCACCCGGAGGCGTCCTTCAGCTGGCCCCTAAACAAATATATACTAGTTCAGTGATAATGAACGCCATACTAATTTCCAAATTGTACACAAGTATGTATATTGGTACAGTGAATAGCTCCTTTAGAAATGTATGATACACGTTTAGGTGCAGCCTTTCACATATACACCACGTCTGAAATATCATGATCAGCTCTCTATCAGATGATTACTGTCCCAACAGCATCAAAGACGTCAGTATCGTGTATAATAGTAACTTAGGAACATTATAGAAAAGAACAAGTTTTAACATAGAATCCGTATGTGAACTTGTGATAAATTTTGTTTTACACGATGTAATTTTATACATTTTGAAGTTATCTATACAAATTTATGTAAAAAAAATAAATATTCTTGTCCTTAGTATTTTTTAATGAACACAATTAGGCATTTTCCCAATAATGATACATGACTAACAGGTGACATCCCATTAGTCCGGCAACCATTATTCCGACAGCCCATCACTCCGACAGCCCATTTTCCCGACAGTCCATTACTCCGACAGCCCTCTATTCCGACAGCCCACTACTCCGAGAGTCCACTATTCCGACAACCCATTACTCCGACAGTCCACTATTCCGACAGCCCATTACTCCGAGAGTCCACTATTCCGACAACCCATTACTCCGACAGTCCACTATTCCGACAGCCCATTACTCCGAGAGTCCATTATTCCGACAACCCATTACTCCGACAGTCCACTATTCCGACAACCCATTACTCCGACAGTCCACTATTCCGACAGCCCATTACTCCGAGAGTCCACTATTCCGACAGCCCATTACTCCGAGAGTCCATTATTCCGACAACCCATTACTCCGAGAGTCCACTATTCCGACAGCCCATTACTCCGAGAGTCCACTATTCCGACAGCCCATTACTCCGAGAGTCCACTATTCCGACAGCCCATTACTCCGAGAGTCCATTATTCCGACAACCCATTACTCCGACAGTCCACTATTCCGACAGCCCATTACTCCGAGAGTCCATTATTCCGACAACCCATTACTCCGACAGTCCACTATTCCGACAACCCATTACTCCGACAGTCCACTATTCCGACAGCCCATTACTCCGAGAGTCCACTATTCCGACAGCCCATTACTCCGAGAGTCCATTATTCCGACAACCCATTACTCCGACAGTCCACTATTCCGACAGCCCATTACTCCGAGAGTCCACTATTCCGACAGCCCATTACTCCGAGAGTCCACTATTCCGACAACCCATTAGTCCGACAGCCCATTATCCCGACAATGCATCTGTCTTGTGTGTATGGGTAAATTTTTGCAACATTCAAAAAGCATTTACTGTGTCTGAATATCGACATATAAACTCTATACAACTGATTCGCTAAATTCGCGCTAATCGTCAACGAAAATAATCGATGACTTTTTTTCTTTATAGTATAAATAAGTACAAAAGCTACACATCATGCGCTTACATATATCGCTTGTGGAGCATGTTCTCCAGTAAATAAGGAATTTGGCACAAATTATAAAAAAGTTATCCTCATTAGAGTCCTGAAAAACAAGAATTCAATAATAAGTAACCAACTTGACGCCCATCTCTTAGTACTTATATGAAATACTAAACACCTGAAAATTGTATTCAATTCCTTCATATGAAAAGTACTTTACACATATACATTGTACGTAACTCGAATATTTATTTTACAATATACACTAATTTATCATACATGATGCCATTTTTCTACATGCAATATTAGTTAAAATGCTGTTATAACATCACATAATTACGCTATGACCAGCTGCAAATATTACATTACTTTTTAAAAATATGACCTAGCTTCTTTATCCAATACGCTAATTCAGACCTTTCATTCCGGTGTTATAAACATGCAATCTGATGAGTAGTTACTGGAAAATACGGAGGTTAACGAATTCTATTAATGGATGGCAAAATGTTAATAAAGAACCAAATTACCAGCCAGGTCTAGAAAACTATAAACCTGACTCTTGTGGTATATAATCTGTAATATGTGTTTCTTTCTTTGGCCAGTGTCCATGTAAATTCTACCCCAGGTGCACAAATAAAAAACTCAACTTAACCGCCAATAACTAAGAACCAATCAAAGCAAGAGTTCAATTTAAACCTCCATGAATATTACACATCATTACCCAATACGTAAATCATATAGAAAATCAAGTCATAAAGGATAAATATCCTAAAATAGTAAAATACATAGCAAGAGTGGAATAGTTAAACTAAGAATTAATGTTAAAACATTGTTGTGACGTCAATCTTTTGTTCTACCCGCTATTTATTTCAGTAATTGGACTTTGTTGTTCTTCCCTCGCCGTGATTTGAACCCATGCTACTGAGACATCGTGACACCAAATCGCCTGCACTGCAGCCGTCCCGCTAGACCACACAACCACCTAGGCTTCACAATAATAAGGATTTCGGTGGCCGTGTATTACCTTTCCTCGTCAGTTTTAATCTAGCGGCGTACTACAGTACATGATATATAAGACATGGAGATGTTATTGTCACAGATCAGCTCAATTATCTATAGTAAAGGATCCTACAAACTAATGCTAGATACAGTCACAGAAAATAATTATATTTATAAGTACGCTTCAGTCAGTGACAACTCTACAACAGATTTATCCATCGGATCACCAGCAATGATGGTGATACATGGCTGTGTACATTATGTATATACAACTTGTCTAAACACTAACCCAACAATGTTAGATCTGTAAATTTGCTTTCGCAAATTTGTTGTTCTTCCATCGCCGGGATTCGAACCCATGCTACTGAGATATCGTGACACCAAATCGCCTGCACTACAGCCGTCCCGCTAGACCGAACGACCAACTGGGCTTTACAATAATAAACCTTTTGGTGGCAGTGTGTTACCTTTCCTCGTCAGTTTTAATCTAGCGGCGTACTACAGTACATGATATATAAGGCATGGAGATGTTATTGATACAGATCAGCTCAATTATCTATAATTAAGGATCCTACAAATTAATGTAAGATACAGTCACAGAAAATAATTGTATTTATAAGTACGCCTGAGTATATATACACGAGAGATTTGAAATAAAATCGACTGCAGTGTTTTATGCAGAATGGACTGTTATCGGCTTATGTCCCATACAGAATTTAGATTTTTAATATAGATCAATGATTTCCAACGTACAAATTAACTAATTTATGACGCATAAAAAATCACTCAGCTACATTAACAAGCACTTTCAAGTAGAAAATATTAACACTCAGATTTTAAACACATATCGTTGTATAATTTCTTGTTCTCTATCAAATACGTACAATACAACAATTAAATAGTTTCACAATGTAAATAAACTAATGATGTATACATACGGTAATGCTCCACTGTGTCTAAACCACACCGGCAGAATTTGATCGGACTCGATGGTATCTAACGTCCGGCACAATGACGGAACATCAATAAACAGAAGAAAGATAGGTTTCTCCTTATTTTCTTATTTTTTTAATGATATCGAAGAATATATATACATATACAACTATTTTCTATTGTGAGTTGCAATATTTTCTACAACCGTTCTATATTAACGGAGAAATAAGTCAAAATGCATGTCAAAATGACGAATTGAGTGAACCTTGCCTCGAATTGTTTAATTTCTCTTTAAATTGTTCACATTATACGGAAAGAAAGGTACGGGAAGATAGATATTGACACGGAGATTGCAAATTTAGTTATTATGAGCATCTCAATAATTGTAAATCTGTGTATGGAACGAAAGAAATGGGTCATGTCAAAATGGGACTGGCCGGTTTCGTCAATGTATACAACCCGGTTCCGTCATAGATTTCAAAATGCATAACCCGGTTTGGTCAAATCAAAAAAATCATAATCGCATTACATTATAATTGATTATTTAATTTCAGAGTTCAAAAGGAGTTTTGTGGGTCGTTCGAAAACAAGTTCGTTCACCGGACAGCGGCTTATTATTTATATGAGTCTCAGATTCAAATAAATAATAAGCAAATTCCTACTCTTATAGAACTCAAATATTTTAATTTTACTTTGCATTCCGAACTTTTTTAACAGCATATTGAGATTAAAGCTCTTTAAATATGCGTTTTCTATATGAGTTATGGGAAAATATGTTGAACATGTTTAAACTTGAAATTAAAGTTTACGGTCTTAAAAATCGAAACACACAATTGATATGTGATTTTCTCGCACAAAAGAATGGACACCTTTATAAGTAATTTAGTCATTCCATGTATGTAATCTTTTCTACCATCGTTAAAAATAAATCTTCTTAAGGATAAACGTTGATGATAAGACAAATTTATATGCATGCATAATCGACATAGAATGTAGGATTACAACTACCATGCATTAAAATAAAATTTATTTATCACTAATTGTAACTATACTGCTATGTACAAATTAGTATAACAGTCTCAGGTCATCGATAAAATTCAATAATAATTATTTTGTTAACATTATTAAAAAAACGAGTATGTACTATCGCCATTGTGTTATGATGATCGTACACTGACGTTGGTCAATAGGTCCGAGTACACAGTTATTTCGTAGTGCATTTCTTTTAGACAATAAATGTAAATAATAAAAATCTCACCTGCGCTTTCTCAATAACATTTTTACAGTGTGTTGTACTACTTTTGGGACAAATTATATCAAAATTTTAGAAAACTTCATCAGCTCTAACTCAAAATATGGACAATTTTGTGTTAAGGGGGTCTTGAAATCTTTTGACAGCTTCCGAAGTGCTAATTTTTTACCTTTTTCAGCTGGACCTAATCACTACTTTACCTAAATATTTATGACCCAAATGTTTTTACAGTGTCATTTCACCCCCCAACTTGCTATATGAGGCATAAAACATGGAGAATTAAATTTGGAAGGGGTATAACATAAATTGGCAAGTAACACACTGTCCACATTAAGGACTATATTTGTACAGTGTCATTTCACCCCCCAACTTGCTATATGAGGCATAAAACATGGAGAATTAAATTTGGAAGGGGTATAACATAAATTGGCAAGTAACACACTGTCCACATTAAGGACTATATTTGTGGACAACGAAAATCAAAGGACGATAACTGTGTACTCGGACCAATATATTTTGACAATATATACGGACAGAGGGATTCAGTTTATTTCAAAGTGGGCGTATTTCGAACAACTTGTACATACCGCCGAGCGTAGCGAGTCGAACAATATTTTGATTATTTTTGCTTTACAAAATCGTTAAATACAGGAATCAATATAGTTTTGGCAACCGAAGGTGGGGTCGGGGCGTGCAACCTATACGCCATCTAGATTCGCCACTTATCTTATAAAGTGTATAACGAATTAAAATATTGTAAGAAATGAGAAAACAGGGACACCCGGGAAATCGGATTATGTGAGTTGGATTATGTTTATTATAATAAATGCCGAAAATCAAGTTCTTTTTATCGATTTCTATACATTTTTCTCAAATATATATAAAAGTTATATAGGAAAATGATAAGGCAGACAAATATACAAATAAATCGACTTGGCCGATATCCTAATCAGTAAAACTTATTGACCTTTAATTACGATTTTTTTTTCATTTCTTTGCGTTTTTACACGCCCATCCCAATTTTGACAGGACGTATTATTGTATACACCCGTCTGTCCATCCGTCCTTCCATCCGTCCGTTCCTTCATCTATCAGTCATTCGGTCCGTCCGTCCGTCGTACCGTCTAGCTATCCGTCTATCTTTCTGTCCAGCGTAAACATGTCGCACCGTAACTTGAGAACAGCTTATCTAGTTTTCATGAAACTTAACAAGTTATTTCTTGGAATGGTCAAACGATTTGTAAACCTTTTAGTGAAAATCAAATTAAATCTTTTTGAGTTACAGAACTTTGTAAGTACAACAGGAGTGTGTTTTTTTAACATGTCGCGCCATATCTCAAAATGGTTAATCATTATTGCATCAAACTTTACACACTTCTTAGTAATATAAATCTTAACTTCTGCATACTTTAAGGTGATGATTTAAATTTTGTTTTTTAAGCGTTAATTAGGTTTTCTTTGTAAAAAAAAAGGGGGGGTCACATACTGCGATGTATCTCAAAACCTATATAAAAAAAATATCATAATGTTAATGTTAAAAAAATAATTAGATATCAGTGTTTGCAATTGAGTATTTATATTCCATTTAAAATTAGTTTGAAGATCAGTGAAATAACGGATGCGACTTTCATTAGGAAAATGTGTAGTACTATAATTACCTATGTAAATAAATGTAAACACGCCAAGTTTACTTTATAATACATATATATTTAAATTCTTTCGAAAGACAATGTTCAGATCCGTGTTAACGTTGCTTTTCATAAATTGTTGGTTTTAAAAAAATATAAAAAACCGGGTGATATATATAGACGAAACCGGGTGTTGTGTAGTAAACAACAATGACGAAACCGGTGTATTTTTATTTGACATGACCCATTTCTTTCGTTCCATACACATAAATACAAGTATTGAGATGCTCATAATGACTAGTTTTGCAATCTCTGTGTCAGTATCTATCTTCCCGTACCTTTCTTTCCGTACAATGTGAACAATTTAAAGAGAAATTAAACAATTTCGAGGCAAGGTTCACTCAATTCGTCATTTTGACATGCATTTTGACTTATTTCTCCGTTAATATAGAACGGTTGTAGAAAATATTGCATCTTACAATAGAAAATAGTTGTATATGTATATATATTCTTCGATATCATTAAAAAAATAAGAAAATAAGGAGAAACCTATCTTTCTTCTGTCTATTGATGTTCCGTAATTGTGCCGGACGTTAGATACCATCGAGTCCGATCAAATTCTGCCGGTGTGGTTTAGACACAGTGTGCTCGTGACAGTAAATGATTAAGTGTAAACGAAAATGGCTTATATTCAATGAAATGATAAATATATATTTGAAGTCTAATTTGTCGTTAGGTTTCGAATATCGATAGTGTTTCTTTTCGGCTACATCCTACATGCATATCAAACTACTATGCGTTGTATTGTAAAAATTGATAGACATCAAGAAGTAGAAAAGTTTTGAATCAACATGATATTCCTTTCTTACATGGATAAAAAGTTGAACTATATAAGTAGAAGTTTGAAGGCATACAATACAATATTATTAATATAATACAAGTCACTCTGTGGATAGCTCCAAATTGTATCCAACATGACATTATTCTTTAAATGTTCTTCGGTTCTATATGGAAGCGCATATGGTACACCCCTTGTAAAGTTATTTTGTTGCAAATAAGTCGGAATTATTAGTTAAGTTGTGTGTTACAAGCTGGAATCAAATCAATATGAGGAGTCAACTTGTCGGAATGATTATGAAAAAGTTGCAATACAATGTCGACTTGCTAGAATAATGTAATGACAAAATAATAAGATGTCGACATGATGAATTCTACTTGTTAACTAATTAAGTCGACAACTTGCTTATTTAATGATAAAGTAAAACCACGTGACCTTTTTGGAAAAACATAGGTCTATTTTTAAATCGATGTCCGTATCAGTCGTTTTTTTTTAATTTGCTTCGGATGTTTGAAGCTATCCATTGAGTTCAAGTTTAAATAAAGTTCGAGTTGATGTGTAGAATTATTTGTTGTAAAAAGGGAGAACAGCAGTCAAATATCAGAAAAAACGTCCTATAAAAAATATTTTTTCGGACATAAGGGCGATATACAAACATCACTTAGTCCGGCTCTTTAATTACCTTAGTTTTCCAAAGGAATCAGTATTATAATGGATTCGTTAAGGATTCCACGCAACCCTCTGTTTCGCCTGCGATTGCTGTTCTACGTCAGTGTAAAATTGTAATATTGATTTTAAAATGATTATATCTCTGTAACATGCAAGATTAAAAAAAAAATCTTTATCTTGATCTAAAAGATTTACTCCTATACAAGTTTTATAACAAATCATGGAGAGTTACACATTTATCAGAACAAAAAAGTTTATTAACTGCAAATAAAAGCAAACTTATATAAAAATAAGAAGATGTGGTATTATAGCAAATAAGAAATCTCACCACCACATACCAAATTAGGGAGAAGTTAACAACTATATGTCACTGTGTGATTTTCAACAATGAGCAAAACCCTCAACGTTTGTTAAGCTATCTCGAAATGATAAATGTAAAAAGAAAACAAGAAACGTAACGATCTAAATGACGAAGACGCCGACGATATTACCGACGACAGAATAAGTTTTGTTGTGTTTCACTTCCGCGACATTAATTTTTAAATGACTTGAACTTTATTCTAAATTTATGAAACACTTTTAATCAACTCACAAACAAGTTACAGGGAAACGACGAATAAGATATGTTCTAATATTCGTAACCACAATTCCGTACTCTTTTCATCAAGGATGACCTACCACAGTAAACCAAATCACTTGGTTTGTAATTTTACGAATAACACTAGAGGTGACTCACGTTGGGCAGGACCAGCTTACCCTACAGGAGCACGAGATCTACGCCGGATTTTGATAAATTTATATTGGCCAGCAATACCGATTTATGGAGTCAGCCAGCTGCAACTGATTTTTTATAGTTTTTGGTGTGCTGTTACACGGCGGTCCCATGTTAGGGTTAGGGTTGAGGGCTCACAGAAATGTTCAACTCCGCCACATTCTTCATATGCATGTCCTAAGCCAAGAGCTTGAAGTGTAATTGTTGTCGTTGGTTCATGTGTTTCATATTTGTTATTCGTAAATTGTTTTGTTATAAATAATGCCGTTACATTTCTAGTTTGAATTGTTTTACATATCCACGTGGTTGCTTTTTATAGCCGACCATAACATTTGTTGAAGGCCATACGGCTGCCTATGATTGCTGACAACCTGTCCATTTAAACTCTGGCTGCTAGTTGTCTCATTTGCAATCACACCACATCTCCTTACTATATTTAGTAGTGGCGTCGGCGTCTTCGTCATTAAGATCGTTAGGTTTCACGTTGAGTTGTTTTACATTTCATTTTGGATTCTTTTATAGCTTACCATCAGTGCGGTAAAGGTTTTGTTCATTTTCCTATTTATATTTAGCTAGCGGATCCCAGCCCGTGCGCTTCCTTTGGATATATAATTAACTGCGATTCTACATAGATACAAGCTATAGGAACAGGACAGGTTTTTTTTGCAGTAAATAAAACTGTTTTATCCTGACAAGTTAATAAACCTTCATGAATTGTTATTTATTGCTTCTGATTGAAAACTTATAAGGAAAACAAACGGCTGGACTAAGTAGTGTGGGTATGTTCCGGACCATATAAGTATTTGGACCATATGCGTCGTATGGTCATGACCATATGGGTATATACTCATATGGTCGGGGTTACTAACACGCTTACTTAAAAACAAACTCTTCATAAGGTATGAACCTTCTAGTTGTCACGTCATTGAAAAGGTAATTTTATTATATTCTAATAATAAAAAATAAAGAATAAGTAATTTCACGTAGTAAATTTTACTCACTATTTGTAAGTACAATAAGAAGATGTCAAACTCATATGCACATATCGTAAATTGAAGTTTTGATACTTTACGGTTTACGTATACCGGTGGTTGTCAGGGCGTCAGTGGTTTATCAAGTTTATTGTATAAGGTAGATAAAATCACCGACAAGGACAATGGTTTATTTAATGTGTTCCGTGACCATGGTGTACTGCAGTCATGTTACGATATTAGAGATCTAGAGCTTATTAAAAAAACCCACCGTAGACACATCATAACGGCATCGGTATCACTGCAGCTGCAAAGGAAGGCTAGCTTGTCACTCGCACGCAACAGGTATAACTGAAAAGATTCGTGTACAACCAAGACGTACAGCAAAGCTATGGTACCGTAAGGAAGTAAATGTCTTCCTAAGCGTTCATGCAAGAATACAATTAGCGATGAAAATTAAGATCAACTGACTGTGGCATCTATATTTCATGTTTATGCAGCCTTTTAATTATAAAATTTATACACTTTTATGTATCCATTATTTTTTCTTTTAATATTATTGAAACGTTTCTAATGCATATTCACAAAATACCTATATGTAGCAAATAATTATATGGTTCGGCCCGTCAATAACCAAACGCGAATATACTGCAATTGTATTTTTGTCCATCTTATGAGTTAAGCCTTTTTCAACTTTTTTTTTAATATTTCGTACTGTTATACTAATGTCCCAGGTTAGCGGGAGGTTAGGATCCCGCTAACACGCTTAACCCCGCCACATTCAGTATGTATGTGCCTGTCCCAAGTCAGAAGCCTGTAATTCAGTGGTTGTCGTTTGTTTATACAATGTATGTTACATATTTGTTTTTCGTTCAGTTTTTGTACATAAATAAGGCCGTAGGTCTTCTCGTTTGAATTATTTTACATTTGTCATTTCGGGCCTTTTATAGCTGACTAAGCTGTATGGGCTCTGCTCATTGTTGGTGTGACTTATTTTTTTTTAATTTCTGTGTTATTTTGGTCTATTGTGGAGAGTTTTCTCATTGGCAATCATACCACGTGCAGTCGGACCATACGCGTATGGTTGAAGTAAATGAGTATACGCATATGATCATGAACATACACTTATGGTCCAAATACCATATGATCCGGAACAGGAATATCCCCCTTATGTCCGAACTATTGTTATTTTTTTGGACCTTTTTTTCTGATTTTTGACTGCTGTTCCCCCTTTTTTATACCAAAATAGCTCACAATATCAAATCGAACTATAATTTGAACTTGAACTCAATGGTTAGCTTCAAACATCCGAAGCACATTAAAAAACGACTGATACGGACATCGATTTAAAAATAGCCCTATGTTTTTCCAAAAAGGTCACGTGGTTTTACTTTATCATTAAATAAGCAAGTTGTCGACTTAACTAGTTAACAAGTAGAATTTAACATGTCGACATCTTTTTATTTTGTCATTACATTATTCTAGCAAGTCGACATTGTATTGCAACTTTTTCATAATCATTCTGACAAGTTGACTCCTCATATTGATTTGATTCCAGCTTGTAACACACAACTTAACTAATAATTCCGACTTATTTGCAACAAAATAACTTTACAAGGGGTGTACCATATGCGCTTCCATACTTCTATGATGACCTTGCAGTACAGTTCGACATGTACATGTAGCAGCAATTTAATACGAGTCTATATTCTTATACGGTTAAAAGATGAATAATCCTCCTACATCATGTACATCAGGATCGCATCAATTAATCTGTGAAAATAATCGATTAAACTATATAAATTGAATCATGAGGTGGCATACTAACTGGTGTGATCTTGTTGGTACTCATATTACGATGAACATTTTTATATTATTTGCAATATTTACATATGATGAAGACATATTTTTTCAATCAGTTTAATTGAGGTCTGGAGCTGGAATGTCAGTTAACTGCTAGTAATATGTTGTTATTTATGTATTATTGTCATTTAATTTATTTTCTTTTGTTACATCTTCTGACATCGGACTCAGACTTCTCTTGAACTGCATTATAATGTGCGTATTGTTATGCGTTTACTTTTCTACATTGGCTAGAGGTATGGGGGTGGGGGTGGGGTGGAGATTTCATAAACATGTTTAACCCCGCCGCAATTTTGCGCCTGTCCTAAGTCAGGAGCCTCTGGCCTTTGTTAGTCTTGTATGTTTTTTAATTTTAGTTTTGTGTATAATTCGGAGTTGAGTACGACGTCCATTAATACTGTACTGGTTCATACAATTTTTAAGGGGCCAGCTGAAGAACGCGGAGTTTCTCGCTACATTAAAGACCCTTTGATGGCCTTTGGCTGTTGTCTGCTCTATGGTTGGTTAATGTCGCTTTGACACAGTCCCTATTTCCTTTCTCAATTTTATGGTTTCGTGTTTTCACTTTTTTTTATTGATGACGTTTTATGTTTTTTTGTTTATGAAGTCGGATAAATAATTTCATTTTTTCTCAGTCGACCGAAAGAGATCCAGACACTTATCAGGTTGCTTCGAGTTATCCCCGATCTTCTGCCAGTAACATTTACTTCTTTTCAATTTCTGTTGGTTTTGATTTTTGTGCGATTATCGTCCAAAATCTAATATTGTTTTTATTGACGAATTTGATGTATGTTGTGAAATAGAATTATTTGAAACCCTTACTCTCCATGTGTAATTAATACTTAACGATTCAATACGAAAACTACTGTGAGTTCATGTATTTTCGTGAGTACCAATTTTTCGTGGATTTAGGAAAACTTACAAGTTTGTGGATATTTAATATTGTGGTTTTGTCAAAGTCTGCATACAAGCCTGTGGGAAATTTTTCATTCGTTGAACATTTAACTTTGTAGTTTACCTGAACATCCACGAACATTGGTATCCAACTTATATTAATAAAATTACTCTTACGTCATAAAACTTTCGACATTCAGAGAATGACACTCTTTTATTTTATTTTTTATAAATATCTCGATTTTTTATGTACTACGGACTACTTTATCTATGAGATGTGAAAATACTTACACTTGCAACCCGTAACATGTGTAAAGGTCTTATCTAGTCGAATTGAAAACTCTCTTGGGTGTCTTTTACATTTTTGACATACCTTTAATAGGGGAAAATTAATTAAAATGAATATGTCTGCACAAAACATTAAGTGACACAATAATCATTAACTTACCGGTTGTGTTTCTTTTGACTTTTTGAACAAGGCCTATTATAAATTTCAATTGAAACATAAACTTTGAATTGAGATCATATATTATTTGTTTATGTTTTAAGAAGAAATGTATATGTGAAAAGATATGTACGTAAGATAAACAAGTGAAAAACAAAAGTACAGGTTCCCGCCAAGCTTAGGGAGAAAGTAAAGAATCAGACATACTCAATGACGTTATTTATCATAACATCAATACGTTAATTTTGTAGGCACTTTAGAAAATATTTTTTAGATGTTTGAAATGTCACTAACGAAATTTTTTATTGATGTAATTTTTATGTTTTTATTTTTGTTTGTAGTGGTGATTGTTTGAACGTTGAAACGATGGAGGTTTTGTTGATTAATTTGATATATAATTAATCATACTATATAACATGTAGAACTCTGCTAACCTACGATGTACTTTGCACAGAAGAAGTACAACAATGACTTTTAAATCTGAAAAACGGTGAATAACTTTATAAGATATTTTCAATATGTATTTAAGAATTGAATGCTTCTTTTTGTAAATTTATTGGGTGGTAAAAGCGTTGACCGAAGTACATTTTGTATGAAGCGCGGAAGCGCTTCATTCTAAAAATGTACGCACGGTCAACGCTTTTACAACCCTATAAAGTTTCAAAAAGAAGTATTCAATACTTATAATTACATTTTTTTAGCTAAAATCATGAAAACACGATTTTTATCCAGTTTTATTTAATTCACCTGTGCACTTTTTTGTGGGACCTCGTGTCATCATGCATGATAAATGTTATTGTCTGATGCAATTGTTTACGGAATAACATGTTAGCCAATCAGAATAACGTATTATAATGAAACTTACATCTAATGTAATTATATAAAAATGATAAAAATATTTTTCATATTTTCATATAAATTCATTTGATTCGTCTCATTTTCCTGTCTGAACGATATCAATAAATCTTGAGAATGTAAAGAAGGAAGGATTCGTAAGAAGTTACATTGTACGTCTTTGTTCATGCGTATATCATATGAATAAACTATATAATTAAAAATAACAAACACTTAAAGATGTAAGTTGATAAAAGTCAGTGTATCAGGTAATGAATTATCGGATATTTAAATAACAAAATTTCATTCTTTTGCTTCTCAAGATAATACCTCTTTTGAGACAATAAATAGACAAATAGTTAAGATATATAGCTTACTGAAGTTCGCTAGTGAAATCATGACTGCGGCAATTAGAATCAAAGCTAGTTTAAATTTTGCGATAACGTGGGATTAACCTTCAGCTAAACGGGTGGTAATTTTGTTTTTGGAATATCAATTGAAAACGTTGAAATTTATACAAAGTTTTGAAGCTGTTGGAAAGCTGAAAGGAAATCAAATAGAGAGTACTTATTCTATTGGAATATTTAAGGAATGTAACTATACGTTGGTAAATTAATTTAGGAACGGGTATTTACATGGTAAAGTAACTTTTTATTTTTTATTATTTTTTTTTATTTGCAACCCGGATGAGAAATTGTCACACAGTTGTTTGACAGCTGTTAGTTTTTAGATCATAAATTACATTATTTAAATAATGGGACAATAATGGGACATTATTATTGAATATCAATTTAACAATACTAAATACTCGTCCCTGACACAGATACAAATCAAGTGTTTGATGTTTAAACAAAATTGAATAAAAAACCGACATTTAACATTTAAACTGTCACTGAGCAAAATGATAAGTTATTAATATGTTTGATCACGTCAAATAAACGGACCCTTTAAAGAATTAAAATATAGCATGGATAAATTTCAAATCACAACTTTTTTTTCTTTTTTTTCTCAATGAAAAACGTGTAGTACATTCCTATACTACATATCCTTCATATGTCATCATGCACAGTTATGTTCTTTACATCAAATGGGACCGGCTTCGTATTGTTAAGTATTCAAACTAAGTAGAAACTTTCATGGATAATTTCAGCCATTAAAAATTCTGTTGTATTTATACAAGTGGCCTTTCAAATTAATCAAATATCAATTACAGTTAGTATTAAGAGCCTACTCCACTGGTTTATACAACAACGATAATAACTTGTTAGTTTTGTAAAGAGAAATTATGATTTTTTTTCAATCGTTCATCATCATTCCTTCCTTGGTGAAACCTTTAAAAGAATTCATTCAGCACCGTGTTGTTTCTTTAAAGGAACGCGACACCACTTCTTATAGTTAGAAAAGGTACCAGACTTACAATTCAATACATTATTCGATTAATCATTGTTGATTTTTTTTCACTTTTATATTTAGCACTTGGCAAATAATATTCACACTTGAGTTTTTATTTAACCTTTTACTATAAGATTATATACTAAAAAAAATTTAAAAAAAAGAACGTGTCCAAAGTACACGGATGCCCAATTCACACTATCATTTTCTTTGTTTAGTGGACCGTAAAATTGTTGTAAAAACTCTAATTTAGCATTAAAATTAGAAAGAGTATATCATAGGGAACATGTGTATAAGGTTTCAAGTGGATTAGACTTCAATTTAATTAAAAGCAACCTTGACCAAAACCTGTCATCTGAAGCGGGACGAACGGACTGCCGAACAGACGAACGAACGAACGAACGGCCGGACAAACCGACGAACGAATATATAGACGAAAAGTCGGACGAACAGACGGACGAACGAACGAACGGACCCACAAACCAGAAAACATAATGTCCCTTTACTATCGTAGGTGGGGCGTAAAAACAAGTGAGCAACATAACAAACTTATATGATTTGAATGTTTTGGTGTGCTAAAGCACTTATTGGCCACAATAAATAAGAAGGAATAAGTTCGTGATGGTTTGTTTTTTTATGTTGTACTATAACAAGATAACACAACTCAATGAAAATAAAGTGTTTTATTTTGATATCATGAAGTTATAATTATATAAAAGTCGTATTAGGTCGAGATATTTATAACTGCATAATAGGAATTTTATACCATTCCATTGGCATACAAATTGTTCATACATCAACATGATCAAAACATGGAATATAAAATATTTGAAAATCACCCCTGTCATAATGTATTGAAGGTTGTTGTCTGAGGCAAATAAGTCACACATACAAGTGGTAAAGATATAAACAACCATCATACAAATGACAGTCTAAGTAAGCTAGAAAAATCAAATCTAGCTCACCAAATTGTTTTGAAAATGTCGATATCAATTCAGAAAGTAAATAGCGGGGCCAAAAAAGTCTAGCTTGGGTAAATTCAAAGAGTTAATCTGTTAGCATTATTGAAATATATAAGCAAAACAAAGTGAATATATACCTTTTTATTACAATTATATTAAATTCACACCATTGCATTTATCATGAATAATGAAAGGTAAATTCTAATTTATTATATTTTACTAATACATGTGCTGGCGTGTACATAAAAAAAGGGTTGGAAAGCGATCAGGGATCTTGGAATGAGGAGATGGGAAGCGTTAGTAAAAGGAATGACAACATGGACAAGGCCCGTTGAGAAAGATGTGATGTTAAATGTTTTTTAACCGATTTTCGTCTGGGGCTTAAGTGAAGCGAATTTAGAAATGAAAGAAGTGAACAAAAAGTGGTAACCCGTGTGTCCTTATAATGGGCGCATGTTTTTGAATTTGTTTTAGGTTAAATGCTACGTTTTTCTTACTTCACACAAAGCTTGGCATGACTATATGTTATGTTTTTTTCTCTGAAAAAAACCGTCGATGCTTGGTCAAAATACACAAAATAATATATATTTGTAGTGAAAAAAATCCGTCCACATTGAGTAGGTCTTTTAGAAAACGCAGACATATAGCTATTCGTTCTTCTACAATTACTTACGCCCATAGACTTCTCAAATCTATACGCATAAGACTAATCAAAACCAAACTCAAGTTCAAATTGAATACTCACTCGATATTTCCATGTTTAAAAATAAAATACCAAGTTTATTAGTGTACATCATTGTACATACAGTGTTTGTTACTTTTTGGAATACATTGATGTCGTATTGCTTGAATAATTCATTAAAATTGCATGTATCGATGATCCGCGCCCGGTTATCAGAAATATCATATAATTTAACATATTTAACGAAGGTTTTAAACGTAATGTTAAGTTCAACTGAAAAGCCTCCATTTATTCAAATATTAGATGCCGAAACTCATACTCTCTCTGTTAGTAGTACTGTTTGTATACTTATAATCCACGTTCGGCTAAAAATTCTAGTTTGATATTATATAATTTAAATAAATATTACATATACATATAATCTGTTAAAGATATATTTATCTATTTGAAATGACACTATCCATTATTAGTATTGATATAAAATAGAAGATGTGGTATGATTGGCAATGAGACAACACTCCAAAGGGACTGAATGACACAGAAATTACCAGCTATAGGTCACCATGCGATCATCAAAAATCAGCACAACCCACACCGCATAATCAGCTCAAAACGGCCAATAAATGACAATGTTAAACCTATCAAACTAACTAACTATAAAAATCATTTGTTGAATAAAAGACCAATACAAATACTAAAAAAACATGTTGAGGTGGCTGGGTACTTGTATATCCCAACATTAAAAAGACGAGAGTACTCGCAGATACTGACAGCTAGTATGCATTATTTGTGTTTAAATATTTATTAATATTGTTTGAACAATGAAGCGTTGGAGGTTTGTTTGATAAATTGCTAATCACCTAATAGTTCTCTGCTTATATAACCTACATAGAAAAAAAACCTCAATATACTTAACATAAAATTTTGAATCAAACCACAATAACCATAAATCGTTTTTGAGATACGGTGCAACATGTGAAAAACACACATCCCTGACTTAGTTATAAAGTCCCGTAGCAAAAAGAATTTTTATTCTTATTTTCACAAAAAAATCTACAGATCGTTTGACCACCATACAAAACAACCATGTCAAGTTTTATGAAATTTTGATATAAAGTTGTTCTTGTGTAACGGTGCGATATGTTTACGCCAGACAGACAGACGGATAGACGGACAGAAGGACGGATAGACAGCTACCATAATAGGTCCCGTCAAAATTCTGAAGGGCGTATAAAAACTATTTGACATTTTATTTCCTTTGATTTAAATGTGTTAATAATTGTTTCCGGATTTTTATAGTCGTTTTATATATCTCATTTAAATGTCGATATCAATAGATTTTATTAAGAATGGAGTAGTCTTTAAAACATCGTGTCTAATTTTCATGCTTGTAAACTATCCAGTTACATTTAAATTTGAATTTAAAAGCCAGTGTACATGTAGCTATGATACAGATATTAGAAAGTGCATTATCGGGTATTTAAAATACGCGTATTCATTCATTCATTCATCGATATTTTATCAATGATAATACGTTGCTTCAACAAGATACACATAGTTCGAAAAATATAAAATACAAAAAGATGAGATATATATAGCTTACAATAGTTTGTTAATAAAATCATTACTGCGGCAAATTAAATCATACCAACAAGTTCGAGTTGGCATTTGGTGATAACGTGGGATGTATCTCAGCGAAACGGTGAAACTAGTAAAATTCTTTATGAAATAGACGAAAAACGTGGAAAGGAGCATTTATACAAAGATTTAGAGTGTTTGGCAAACTGAAATGAAATAAAATAAACATTACTTATTCCATTGGGATATTTAGAGAATGTAATAATACGACATCGAGATACAGAATATGTAAGTTACATTTTCTATATTAATGTGAACAATACAAACCATGAACAAATTACTTTGTTTAACTTGATTCGTATATGTCTATCTGAATTAATATTAACACTAACGTTCAATTTAACCTTTTTACTAACCGTACAATAAATTGTCAAAAAGTTCAACTTTGATAGCAGTTAGTTTTTTAAACCTTTCAAATTACTTTTGAGATTATATAATTTAAATAATGTGAGGTTTCTTTTGGATATCAATTATACATGTTTTAATACTAAATACTTAAACGTAACACAGATACAAATCAAGTGTTTGATGATTTAACAAAATTGAATGAAAGACTTTTAACACTTACTGTCACTTTAACAAAATGATAAGTTCTCAATAGATTTGATCTAGTCAGGTGTAAGTACCATGTAAAGAGATAGCATGGAGACATTTAAATCATAACTCAATAAAAACATGTAACACTATTAGTTACACAGTGTGTAAGTGACCTAATACGGTATATATGGGGTCAGTAAATTCCATATGGGGTGAGAGCGACTGTCTTAACGTGTAAAATTTAGACTAGTGACCTATCACAATGAGCAAGTCTTCAATACAGTTGGCATTAACATGATTAAGAAACTACTTCATTTGATCCTACAAAAACAGATGCCAACTTGTTAGATTTAAATTTGTTTTATAAATTTATTTCACTTTATCATCACTTTCTTCTTCTGTTGAAACCTTTACATTTTTTTCTCAGTACTGTTTTTTTTTTCTAAAAGGACGTAACACCACTACTAACCGTGTATGAAATAAGCCCCACTCCCTTATAACCTTATATGGAATATAAAAGGACGTAACTCCAATACTAACAGTGCATGAAATAAGCCCAGCCTCCCAACTAACATAATATTGAGTATACACGCTTTTAACCAATCATATTCCTAGAAATGTATAGGAGGTAAGATAAATTGGTATACTACATATCCTTCATTCGTCAGCATAAACAGCTATGTTGTTTACGTCAATTGTACCGGCTTCATATGGTAAAGTACTCCAACTTCATAGAACATAATTGCTATAGTTAATTTTCAGTCATTACATTTGTACATCTTTCTAAAAGTTTACATGTGCCTTTATTCAAAATTCAGTGATGTATATTGAAATCAACGACCAATAAACCAAATTGGCTATAAATTGTATTTGTTACACCACTTAAGCTATTATGCACAGGATTAAAAGCAAATGTACAATATAGTGAGTATATGAGAATTATATAAGAGCAGTTAGTTTCTTTCTAAACCTAAATTACTAAAAATTGCAAATACTGAAGCGAAATAATTGATAGGGAATTATACTGATAGATTGTCAAAATAATCTGCCATTTGGTAAATGAATATAGTGCCAAAAAAAAAAATATTGCACAGACGTTTTGTCCTTATTTTCTAAACCACTAGAACATGCCATCAAAATCGCAGGTCAATTGGCCAAGGATTGAAACAAAGAGTGTGAACATAATAATAAGGGAGACATAGTAAGGGTTTTGACTCGGTAAATGTATATCATTCTATTTCTTTAAAGAAATGAAAATCAGGAACATAATGGAAAAGTGCCTATTCATTTCGGTTTTGAAATAAAAATATCAAAATAATCGAATAAATGTGTGGCAAAATGTGGTTGTTTGTAATAGTAAGATATTTTAAAACCCGTTGACATTACCGAATGGGATCAAAATTAGTAACACAATGAAAACAATCGATGAGCATGCGCATTGGATCAGTTCTGTTTTAATTTTTTATAAATTTGAAACGAACAGAAGCAGACTTTTGACTGGTTGGTCTGGTTTTTTTTCACTTTCTGTTGAAATATCACGGATTGTATTGGGTCCCTGCTCCTATGTGTCCTACATATGTTTTGCAATAGCCCGGAAATACATGTTAAAATTTATGACAGAATGCACGACGTCATTACAGTCGTCTGCTTTTTTTTCTTTCTATGAGTTTAACTCAACTAACTAAAGTTATTTTTTATCTTATTTTCGCAGAGGAATGCATTTACCAAATACTTCATCTTAAATGTATAGACTCTATCTATTAAAGAATAAGATACAAACACATTTATATTTACATTTCTGCAGTATGACTTTTTGGTTACTTATAATCATTATGAACTAAACATAATTTTAGTTTTTTAATTGATCTACGAGTTTGCAATTCGAAAATTCGGCAATTTATTTGTCGTATTCTTTTTAAGTGTTGTTAATTAATAGATCAGTCTTTGCGTTATACTTTTAATATTAACAATTTTTTTTTCTGTTTTCATCTTTTTTTTTTTGTGGAGATTGGTTGGCTGTTAACTCATCGGAAGTTAAACCGCGACAAATTTCATCAATATGTGTTTTATGGTGCTATTTCATTCTGTAATGTTATAAGATTTTATCTGTTTTTGGTGCATGAATGATATCAAAAAATCTAAATGATGGCAAAAAAATTAATACGTTTGACGTTTTGATTACTTGTACATGTACCATATACATAAATAAGATCCTATTTTGTATGTTCGGAATGATAATATACCGTTAACTTCAAGTTTAATTTAGAAATGTTTGACAAATATGTATAATTAAATTACTCGGCAAATCAAAAGCTTTAACGTTAATACCATTTATATAAACGTAAACATAATAGTGAGTGTTTGTAATTTTTGTATAGCGAACTTTAAAAAAAATAATTACTCAATATTTTCTAACGTGAGCGACCCTAGTAGAAGTCTAGGGTAGTAAACCAACCCCTAGAAGAAGAAACTCACTATGCCTTTAAGTGGATTACTTATTTATTAAACTTTTTTTTAGTACTGTGCATTGCTATATAAAATAATTCCTATTAAATATGTGTCACTAGCGTCACATCAAAAGTTAAGTAAAATGAAATATCCGTCTAAAGATGCTACTTGACATCATGCAACCAACTAACCAACTAAACAACCAACGTACGTATATTGATATGTTAAAAAAAAGTGGAAAGATCTTCGGACACACATGTATAGCAATATTTGAAAGGCCATTGTTTTGCCGAGTGAATAAGTAAGTAAATTAATACTTTTGATTTGCTCCATTATTTAAATATCTTAACTCTCGACTCTCGATTAGTAATCGTCAACCTTGTTTTGATAGTTCTACGTTTAAATAAATTCATAACGTACATCATGTAAAAATAATTAAATAACAAGAAACCATCCTTTAGTTTTAAAGAAACAATATATTTATCGGATCTCTAATATGAGGGCACTATTGATTATCCCTTTGTTAATAATAAATAGCTTAGAATGAACAAAAGTCAACTTGTGTTCAGTAAACTACAGACGTAAAATGTATGTGGTAATGCATGTAAGTATATTTCGACCATTTTAGTCATATCTAGTTTGTACTTTGATATAACGGTGGATATACATGCAACTACACGAGTGGTAAGGGTACAGGTATGTAGAAATTGTTACAGAAAAGTGCATTTCAGCAAAGTGTTGTAACTTTGACAATTATTTCAAAAGCAGGGATTACTAATTATTTCCAATCAACAAACAAAGAACAGTGAACTAAAAATTAACTTACATATTCCAATTCTTTAATTGTAACCGCGTTTCATCAATATAATTTTAATCAGTATCAAAACTGATTTGAGATCGTGTCCTTAAAATAATTCATTTGCATATCATTGTTAAATGTAACCGGCTATTATTTGAACTTGGAATTATTTTTAATTATGGAATTTGCTTGATTTCTTGTAAATGATTTTTTTTTTAAATTCCATGTTTATTCTGTACTGAAATGTTCTGTGCTGCGCACAACACTTTCTATTACAAAGAAAATAGTACATTTTCAATAGAATGTACTGTGCCGCGCACAACACTATCTAACCAAAATACAATGTATGGAAAATGTTATGAACCGCTCAAATGATCATAATACCAGATTGTTGATAATATTTTGACTTTATTGTTAATTGTTCGTAATTTTATCTTTCATACGTTGGATTAAATACCAAGTAATATTCAAAACTGGATGATTTCAGAAATAAAGAAATTGTGTTCATAAACGACAGAGGCGAATATGGGTATCCTGAACTATGTATTCATCATTGCTCTCATTTACACAGAAACCAAGGGTATGTGACAGTATATTATTCTACAGAATATTGGTATTGCCATTTGTAAGAAATAACCAATTTCTCTTTTTATTTTCAACTAGTTTTATTATGAAAATAACATCATTATGTATTTAAGGAATAACTGTAATACTCTGTCTATGAAGAAATAACATAAAAATGTGGTGCACACTGAATTACCCGCGTAGCAGGTTATTTTAAAGTGTGCACGACATTTTTAATGTTTTTTCGAAAATAGACCAACAAAATATTACAGTTATTTTTATAATTTAATTCTAAATCTAATTTTATAACGTGGTAAACCATGAACAAACGTTGATGACGATACGATCACATTACTATATTATTTATATGGGCTGATAAACATAACAACGTCAGCCAATCAAAAGACGTGTTACATCAAAAATCAAATTATAACAGGTTAACGCAAGGATCAGAATTGTCAAGTCATACAAAAGTATAAAGCAATTTTAAACAGATTTCAAAATTCCTTCAAATGATCATATGTCAATTCATAAACCATCGCCCAAGTAGGTGGTGACTTGTACATACTTAATTTTACATGATACATTTTGATTGTAAATTGGGAATGTTGAAATGTTCCAACTGGTAAGCTTAAATCTCTGGCAATAACACTTCAATTCAATCTGGACTACCTGTTACCATCAACAATTTTGACGGTTACATTTTAGTTCATATGTTGGAGGAATTTGAATTCATAAATTCTGATCTTATAAAATTGAACCACCTAACTTGTCGGAACCTGAAAGCTTCCTTTAAGCATTCTGTAGATTTATTTTTCATTTTTAGTTTTGTCAGATATTAATTTCCAACGAAATCAAAGTTTCAATAGTTATTGTTTGCTCTATAAGACATATTTACGGTTAAGAAATGTCAAAAAATAATTTAAGGTATGCAATCAGGGATGACCTGAAAAATATTCAATCATAATCTTATAACCACACTTTCAACAAATGAACACACAAGTGGTTAACTGCAGTTGGGTGCAGACCAAGCATTACATGTAAACGGGTCTAAAATCTTAACGCGGCGTTTATTCGCGTGCACTTCATGCAAACGCCCAGTTAACCAAAATTTTAGTAGACATGTATAGTAAACGGGCGTTTGCTTTCGCGTTTACTTCGCGTTAACGCGAAAAAGGCATGTCTTTTATATTTGTAAAAGAAATTAAACGCCCGTTTACTGTTTGTAGTAAACGCGCGTTAACGCAGATTGTCCTCGTATCCTGGAAAAACTGACCTACTATATCACATGATAAAAAGGTACAACAAAATATCCATCTGTCCATTTTCGATCAACATATTGAAGATTGCATTTAATATGAAATGACACCTCTTTAATTAATTTATTATGTTGAAAATTTACTTTAAAAACATAGTTTTGGGGATACAGAACACCTAAGAAAAGATAACTCTTACTCAGAGTCTGATTCATTGCTACGTTTTAAATTATGTGCAATATGCAAGCTTTTAAAATATCATGATCAGAATGTTTACATTATTGCTAAGACCAGCTACACATCCTTTGTTATTCATTTAATCTTTTAAATCATTTAAAGTTACTAATTTTCCATAAATGAATCCTTAAGAAGACATAATTGGGAAATTTCAAAGTGAAATAAATTTACCAAAAGAAAATCAGGATGTTAGAAAGGGAAGGAAACATAGAGAAGGACATAACTGTTTTCGTTTTTTACTTGGTAATGCCTAGGTCTTAAATAAAACGAAATAAAGTACAAAAAGTCAAAAGTCTAAGGATGCTACCATTTGATTTGAGGGGGTTGGGTAGGGCTAGGATTTAAAATTTTGTCCTGCATGTTTTTGTATAGTTGTAATCATCATTATTGTCCTGCATTTTTTTATTTTTAATTCTTTACAGACCTGCAATTTTCATTAGTTTACTGAAATTGTTTTCATAAGTTGTCATCCTGCTAGTTATGCCAAATTACTGATCCTGCTTTTGTTTGTTCCAAAGCCTGTCTTGCCTTTTTCAAATTTCATCCAAGCCCCCGTCCTCAAATGAAGGTGGATAAGACCTTTAACGGGACTCCTAGATCAAAGTGTTTTTAAGGTCGGGATTTAGGGATTGACCCTTTCGAGATCTGGAAATTCTTTTTTCGAATTCTGGGATGTCCGGATTTAAATTTATCTAAATTCGGGACATCGGGATTTCGTGTTTTTAAGCCGGGATTTCGGAATCAGGACCCTCCTACCCCCTCTCAAATGGTAGCTCCCTCGGACAATAAAATTTTAACCAAATGAATAAGAATCCCTGGACAATTACACAATGCTTATGTTTGTAGATATTCTTATCAAATTGATTAAAGCAAATTTGAATTGACTCCGCAATACTTTTTTTTAAACGCAACGTGTAGTTTTTAATGAAATACACTATGACCTTAGTAATACATGTCGTAATGTTAAAAATATTACGAATAATTTATAATTTAATAATTGCCGTCATATTTTTTAAAGTGCAATTGAATTTTTTTTTGCATATTCATGTAAAAAGTTAGAAGATACCGAGGGGGGTAATCAACCATGTTCCGGAACAAGGCAAAAAGAAGAAAAAAAAGTTAGATTCAATCCAAAAAACACGACACATATTTTTGCTTTCTTAATTCATCTAAATAAAACAAATACATCTTTTTCCAACCTTTATCCTGAAAATTAACGGGTGTCTTCTATTCCGTCCGCACTTTTAGGGAAAGTAAAATCTTTATTTAGAATCATAGTTGAAACTGAAACTAAACATGTATGAAATAAATAGAACATGTTATTTTCGCTTTATCAAATTTAAATTTCGAAGGGATAGCAAAATTTGTTATTTTCTTTTGTTGTGCTTTTGTCGTGTTTGTTTATATTTCCATTTTTTTTTATCAAATGCAATTTTGAAATAAATATAAAAAGAAAGTGACTGTGTGGTGTTATTGCAAGTGACAAGTGAAAATGTTTCTTCTCAATTAAGTTTCAATTCAAGATTATTACTGAATAGAGTAATCGTTCTCTTGGGCCCCAAAAATAATGTGAAACTTGTAACTTTTAACTAAAAACCAGTTGTATCTAATTTTCATAACCTCTGCAGAAATACTAAAAAAAATCTATGTTTAACGAATTTGATTTATAAGGATTTGGCACAGTCAGCTCTTTTTCATCTTTCATCAGCCGTGGTTCTTTGCACCAATAGTTTTGTCGTTAAGTTTTGAATTGTATTTTTTTTAATCGGCCAAAAGGCAGAAAAATTGAAAATCTTGATCATATATTATGTGTATTTTTGGCGTGTCATGCTTTTAATTTCAACAGCTTGTATCTCAAATCAAAAATCAGTAACATCCTTTTTTGCCCCTGCAACTGCAATTATGGGGATGGTGGTGGTGTTGATTTACCCCTGTCCGTCTGTCCTTCTGTCCTTCCCATAATTGGCATATAGTTATTTGCCATAACTCCTCCTATTGTTCGATTCTTAGGAAGTTTTCACTTTGCTGTCTGTTGAGTAGTTAAGTACGTACAATAGAAACGATGCCCTTGTCAAACAAGTTTATGTGACTACATGTCCATTATGTATTCCGTGTGCATTGTTTGGTTTGACATGTCATTAAATGTGTATATATTGGTGTATGGTCGATTAAAGCTTGTGTAATATGATTTTTTAAAACAAATATGAATTCATAACTACATAAAAGTCATGGCCTGTACAAGTGTTTCTTACCAAAAAACACAATTATCTTCCTTGAGGTCAAAGTTCAAGGTCACATGAAGGTCCAAATTTTAAGAAGGCACACTACCTCATGATGATACATCCACATGCCAAAGATGTAAGGCCTAGGGCAAAAGGCAAAGAGCAAGAACAACCGACTAGTATAGCACTCCAAATGCGTAGTATTATGAAAAAATTCAACGACACATTTTTTTTCAAAATAAATCCTTCTTCAAATTCTAGAAGCACAGCATTCGCTTTTCGGGGCAGAATCTGATACCCCCTATAAAAGTTCTGCCAAAATTTTAAAACCGGAATAAAAAAACTAACAATAAAGGGTATCAGTGAACTAATATTCACCTCAGCTATCATTCTTAGCTATGCTATTGTCAATTTGGGATATTTTTTTTTAATTTTTAACAAATTCAACCCTATACCCATATTTCAGAAACTTCCAATTTTGGCCAATACTAGTATGTAAAAGATGCCATATTTGAGATGCCAAATCTTTTAAACCAATGGTTCAAATCTTTTAAAATTTGTACAAGATGTTTAGGTTGGCCTAGTTTAAAACAAAAAATAAGAAAAACGAATCGACAGGACTTTTTGGGGATAATGTGTTGGGTACCATCTTTAATTGTGAGTCGATATTTGTACAAGTAAATTTTGAACGGCAGAAAAATAGAAAATCCGCTGTTGAAAGTTTTTGAAACTGATTTTTTTGCAATTAATAAATGTTTATATTTCTTATTAAAAGTGTTTTAAAATTTTAAGGTTTAAAACACATATAGGTAAAATATTAAGTCATTTTAACAACATAAATAAATGTACAAATGCACACAACGATTTTTTTTATAATATACACAATTAGTTAACGTGAAAAGTAAACGCGCGTTTACTTTTAAGTGCACGTAAAACTACAATTGCGAAATCTGTAGTAAACGCCTGTTTACTTTTACGTGCACGTAAAATTAAACTTGTATAATCTGAAGTAAACGGCCGTTTACTACTGACTAAACGGGCACAGAGTAAACGTGCGTTTCCCCGAGTAGACATTCGAAATTTCCGTTTTGACCGCTTTAACGTAAATAAAGTAAACAGGCGTTTACTAGTAAACGCGAAATTTAAAGTTAACTAACGAAATATGTGCACGCTGCGTTAACTTGCGTTTACTTTATGTAATGCTTGGTTTGCACCCAACTGTATGAACATGATGAAATCCCCATAGAAAAAGATTTTTTTTTAAGATGAACCAGTTTAGACATATTTTTGAATTGCGATATTTCCAAACATTGCAAACTATAGCTTTTGACGTTAAATGTCAGTGTATTGTCATGTTTTATGGGTCGATCTAGAGCGATCTGCCATTTTTGTTAGGACCACCTCAATTTCATGGTGAATAGGATTAAATATCTTGTCAAATGACCTGCTAAGGGGTTAAGATAAGTAAATCATTAGTTATAACATATTTCCAATAGATCTTTTCAAAACTCTCGACATCCCCCAATGAGACCTACAGTTTACAGGTAAAATTGAGGGTTCGTCTGAAAGACAAAAACCCATAATGATTATCGTCACGTAACTTATTCAATTGGCTGTTATAAACTGTCTTAACCATATTGCTATAGAAAATATATTTGTCTGTCATTTAATATTTCTTTTTTATGTATTTACATGACATTGCACGTTGAATATTTTTTTTAAAACAAACTGCAATCTTTTTGCATCTGATCCGCCTTCTTTTCTATTGTATGCTTATGCGCGTTTTTCACCATATCATATTGTGACGCATGCCAAAAACGGTTATTTTGTTTGTGTTAAAGTTTTCGAATTTTTTTGAAAAGTAATTATAACCAGTTATAAGTGTGATACGGACCGACTTAATGTTTGTCAATCGATCTTCACATAAGCTGAGGCATATCACAGTTACATATTCAATTTTGGGAGGGATACTATAATGTGGATTTTTAAGGTCGAAGGAAAATATCACGTATCTATTTTTATCACCGATTGACTACTCCGCTTCAAGATACAATGTACATTGAATCCTGACATTAAAAATAAGGCTGATTTACTATGCTGGTATATAGATTTACAATTTAAAGTTCACATATGGTCAGTTTTGGTAATGTGGTCAAATAATTTTGTTGTACAAGTCAGATGGAGGTATCAAAACTACTGAAATTTTGTTACGTATCAATATTTTGAATAAAATGAGAACATGCTGGTATCCTAATTTTATGTGAACCAAAATGTTTTGTTATTATATTGCAATTTTGCTGTCTGTTGTCATGATTGTATTATACATTGAATCCTGCCATAAAAATTATGGCTGATTTAGGGAGCTACCATTTGATTTTTATGGGGGGGCTAGGATGAAATTTGAAAAAAATAGGCAGGACAGGAGTTTTGAGTAAAAAAAAAGGCAGGATGAGACACTTGCAAAAAAAAAAGTCAGGATGACAAATTATGTAAAAAAAGTCAGGATAAACTAAAAAAAAAAGCAGGACCGGATAGAGTGAAAAATAAAAAGGCAGGACAGAGATTACAACTAAAAAAAAATGCAGGACAAAATTTTTCATCCTAGCCCCCCCATAAAAATCAAATGGTAGCTCCCTTACTATGCAGGTATATAGATTTACAAATTAAAGTTCACATATGGTCAGTTTTGGTGGATGCAGTCAAACAATTTAGTTGAACAAGTCAGTTGGAGGCATCAAAACTACTGAAATTTTGTTACGTATCAATATTTTAAATAAAATGAGGACATGCTGGTATCCTAAATTGATGTGAACAAAAATTTGTTGTTATTATATTTCAATATTGCTGTCCATTGTCATGATTGTATTATACATTGATTCTGGCATAAAAAATATGGCTGATTAACTATGTAGGTATATAGATTTACAAATTAAAGTTCACATATGGTCAGTTTTGGTAATGCGGTTAAATAATTTTGTTGTACAAGTCAGCTGGAGGTATCAAAACTACTGAAATTTTGTTACGTATCAATATTTTGAATAAAATGAGGACATGCTGGTATCCTAAATTGATGTGAACAAAAATTTGTTGTTATTATATTTCAATATTGCTGTCCATTGTCATGATTGTATAATACATTGATTCTGGCATAAAAAATATGGCTGATTAACTATGTGGGTATATAGATTTACAAATTAAAGTGCACATATGGTCAGTTTTGGTGGATGCGGTCAAATAATTTTGTTGTACAAGTCAACTGGAGGTATCAACAGTACTGAAATTTTGTTACGTATCAATATTTTGAATAAAATGAGGACATTCTGTTATCCTAAATTGATGTGAACAAAAATTTGTTGTTATTATATTGCAATATTGCTGTCCATTGTCATGATTGTATTATACATTGAATCCTGACATTAAAAATAAGGCTGATTTACCATGCTGGTATATAGATTTACAATTTAAAGTTCACATATGGTCAGTTTTGGTAATGTGGTCAAATAATTTTGTTGTACAAGTCAGCTGGAGGTATCAAAACTACTGAAATTTTGTTACGTATCAATATTTTGAATAAAATAAGGACATGCTGGTATCCTAAATTTATGCAAACCAAAACTTTTTGTTATTATATTGCAATTTTGCTGTCCATTGTCATGATTGTATTATACATTGAATCCTGACATAAAAAATATGGCTGATTTACTATGCAGGTATATAGATTTACAAATTAAAGTGCATATATGGTCAGTTTTGGTGGATGCGGTCAAATAATTTTGTTGTACAAGTCAACAGGAGGCATCAAAACTACTGAAATTTTGTTACGTATCAGTATTATAAGTAAAAAGGGGACATGCTAGCACCCTTAATTTAGGCGAACCAAAATTTGTTGTTATTATATTGCAATATTGCTGTCTATTGTCATGATTGTATTATACATTGAATCCTGACATTAAAAATAAGGCTGATTTACTATGCTGGTATATAGATTTACAATTTAAAGTTCACATATGGTCAGTTTTGGTAATGCGGTCAAATAATTTTGTTGTACAAGTCAGCTGGAGGTATCAAAACTTCTGAAATTTTGTTACGTATCAATATTTTGAATAAAATGAGGACATGCTGGTATCTTAAATTTAAGCGAACCAAAATTTTTTGTTATTCTATTGCAATTTTGCTGTCCATTGTCATGATTGTATTATACATTGAATCCTGACATAAAAAATATGGCTGATTAACTATGTGGGTATATAGATTTACAAATTAAAGTTCACATATGGTCAGTTTTGGTAATGCGGTCAAATAATTTTGTTGTACAAGTCAGCTGGAGGTATCAAAACTACTGAAATTTTGTTACGTATCAATATTTTGAATAAAATGAGGACATGCTGGTATCCTAAATTGATGTGAACAAAAATTTGTTGTTATTATATTTCAATATTGCTGTCCATTGTCATGATTGTATTATACATTGATTCTGGCATAAAAAATATGGCTGATTAACTATGTGGGTATATAGATTTACAAATTAAAGTGCACATATGGTCAGTTTTGGTGGATGCGGTCAAATAATTTTGTTGTACAAGTCAACTGGAGGTATCAACAGTACTGAAATTTTGTTACGTATCAATATTTTGAATAAAATGAGGACATTCTGTTATCCTAAATTGATGTGAACAAAAATTTGTTGTTATTATATTGCAATATTGCTGTCCATTGTCATGATTGTATTATACATTGAATCCTGACATTAAAAATAAGGCTGATTTACTATGCTGGTATATAGATTTACAATTTAAAGTTCACATATGGTCAGTTTTGGTAATGTGGTCAAATAATTTTGTTGTACAAGTCAGCTGGAGGTATCAAAACTACTGAAATTTTGTTACGTATCAATATTTAGAATAAAATAAGGACATGCTGGTATCCTAAATTTATGCAAACCAAAACTTTTTGTTATTATATTGCAATTTTGCTGTCCATTGTCATGATTGTATTATACATTGAATCCTGACATAAAAAATATGGCTGATTTACTATGCAGGTATATAGATTTACAAATTAAAGTTCACATATGGTCAGTTTTGGTGGATGCAGTCAAACAATTTTGTTTTACAAGTCAGTTGGAGGCATCAAAACTACTGAAGTTTTGTAACATATCAATATTTTGAATAAAATTAGGACATGCTGGTATCATAAATTGATGTGAACAAAAAATTGTTGTTATTATATTGCAATATTGCTGTCCATTGTCATGATTGTATTATACATTGAATCCTGAGATAAAAAAATATGGCTGATTAACTATGTGGGTATATAGATTTACAAATTAAAGTGCACATATGGTCAGTTTTGGTGGATGCGGTCAAATAATTTTGTTGTACAAGTCAACTGGAGGTATCAACAGTACTGAAATTTTGTTACATATCAATATTTTGAATAAAATGAGGACATGCTGTTATCCTAAATTGATATGAACAAAAATTTGTTGTTATTATATTGCAATACTGCTGTCCATTGTCATGATTGTATTATACATTGAATCCTGACATAAAAAATATGGCTGATTTACTATGCAGGTATATAGATTTACAAATTAAAGTGCATATATGGTCAGTTTTGGTGGATGCGGTCAAATAATTTTGTTGTACAAGTCAACAGGAGGCATCAAAACTACTGAAATTTTGTTACGTATCAGTATTATAAGTAAAAAGGGGACATGCTAGCACCCTTAATTTAGGCGAACCAAAATTTGTTGTTATTATATTGCAATATTGCTGTCTATTGTCATGATTGTATTATACATTGAATCCTGACATTAAAAATAAGGCTGATTTACTATGCTGGTATATAGATTTACAATTTAAAGTTCACATATGGTCAGTTTTGGTAATGCGGTCAAATAATTTTGTTGTACAAGTCAGCTGCCCTTACAGAAAAATAAGGCTTCTTGCAAATATTTGCGGCAATGTTGCTGCAAATAGTTGCGGCAATATTGCTGCAAATATTCATTTTTCGTATGCAAATTAGTTTTCTTGCAAACAGTTGCTGCAACATTGCCGCAACAACTTGCGGCAATATTGCAGCAAATGTTTGCGGGGAAATCAGTAGCTGTGATTATTGCAGCAATATTGCGGCAAGTTCATTAGCTGCAATGTTGCAGCAATATTGCAGGAAAATTAATTTCTTGCAATATTGCGGCAACATTGCAGCAAATCTTTCAACAATTCAGGTGTAAAATTGGGAATTAAAAACTAAACATTTAATAATTTATGATTTAATAATAAAAAAAAATGTCTCTGTCCTCTGTTGGTTGAAAATGGTCTCTGTCCTCTATAGGTTGTCGTGTTACATCTGTGTAGCTTTCAGTTCTGTTTCTCTATAAGTCTCACTGTCCTTAAAGTTGAATTTTCTGATTTCAAAAATACTGCAAAATAAAAGTTGAAGAATTTTAATTAGTAGACATAAAAAAAATTACTAAAATTATAAAGATACACAGATATAAGTTACTACTATATGGTTTAATTTTGGATGTAACTTGTCTTCTGATTGGCTGACGTTATTTTGTTATCAGCCCATATACATAATTTAGTCTTGTGACCGTGATATCATCAACGTTTTATCATAGCTTTTTACGGTTTAAAATGGAATTTAGTATTAAATTATAAGAAATGACTGTAATATTTTTTCTGTCTATTCAAAATAACATAACAAATTTGGTGCTCACTGTTAAATGACTCGCTACGCGTGAATTTATTTCACTTAAAGCGCCAAAGTCTAAAAGTGATCAAGTCCTTCTAGAAATTGCATATAACTATAGAATACATTTAACCTCATGTCAGTACTAGGTTGTTATTGTTTTTTTTGAATATTTGTTTTTCATTGAACTATAACATAATTGGTCTAGTCTATTCTTTAAAATGTTAATTTTTGTGATAAGTTGTGTATATATATATATATATGAAAGCTATACATTGTTGCCATTTGTTGACAAACCTCTTATTGGCACAGTTAAATCACAGATCTCTAATTTAATACCAAACTGCTTTTATGAGAAGATTTCTTGTTTCAATATAAGTAATGTTATTTCTAAAACATACAGTAATTAAAAGATTTAAAAAAATATCTCCTGTCTTACACAATATTGATAATATTCATGTGCATAAATCTATTGTCTAATACTTTTGCCAACTCTATTAAATTAAGAAGACTCTTTATTAATCACTATTTGAACTGTTAAAGAGCATGCACTTATTCAAAATGGTGGACATTCAACTCCATTTTACTTACCAAAAGATGTTGTCCAAATTGTGTGTAAACACCAATCTTCCTGAATCCAAGAGTCATGTCAACTGAAGGCTAGCATCTGCATTACCCAGTGTCAATAGAATCAATTGGATCTTTTGGATCTAACATGTCTAAATCCATTGTAAAATTCATATTACTTTGTTCCTGATAGAAGACATCTTTGTTTGTTGTATGCATGTTCATGTCCAGTTCAAATTTTGAATATATGTTGATCAAGGTTGCTTAGGGTATTGTTTCAATGTGATCCCTTTGAAATTTGCCCATAATTACAAATATCCATTGCCTAAATCTTGAATATTTGTTATTTATTATAATATATAAATAATTATAAATACATCTTTTTTATCTTTGGTTTTATAAGTTATAATGGAAATACATACAAACAAGAAATGCTCTGCCCTTAATTTGGCCTCAAACTCTCTGTACATTAATTTATGGTTCTTCCTGTCTCTACAGCTCCACAGATAATGAAAACCAGATGTGCACATTACATTTCTATCACCAGCTCATATTACTAATTGAGATGAGAGAGATAATTTGTGTATAAATAATTTTAAAATAATGATACTAGAAATTAAACTGCAGGTGAGGCTAAATTCATTTGATGGAAAATATTAGAATTAAAAATATTGTTCATAGAAAAATGTCACAAAAAAGTGACAAAAAGGCATAATAATACATATAGAACAAAAAGTATTATGACTCAATTATTTAGATTAAATTTGTTGAAATGAATACCAAAGTATTCTTTCCTTACAAAATATCTAAAATTGTGATAAACGTGCAGTTTAGGAATTCTTTATAAGCATTAATTGTTATTTGAAGATTATTTCAAATAAATTATTCAAATATCCAGATTTATCTGAGTAAAATAAAGTATGACCATAACAAATTTAGATAATTTGAAGTAATTCCATAACTGAATGTTCAAAGAAACCATACGTTGTGTATTATTTGAACCTTAAATCTTTAAAAATGTAATATTTTAAAATGCTTGAAATATTGGTGCATTACTACATGTCTGACATTATTAAAGAAATTTTTCTTGCAAAGTTGTTGCAAATAGTCTTTCCTTAAATAATAAAAGAAAAGGTTCCTGCAACTTTCTGGCAAACAAATTCTTTCTTGCAACATTGCAGCAAACTTGCTGCAATTTTCTTGCAAACAAATTTTGTTGCAGTAACATTGCGGGAATATTGCAGGTAGCTGCAACGACCTGCAACTTTCTTGCAAACACTTCTTGCAAACAAATTTGTTTGCCGCAATATTGCCGCTATATTGTTGCAATATTGCAGCAAACTTTTCATTTCTGTAAGGGTGGAGGTATCAAAACTTCTGAAATTTTGTTACGTATCAATATTTTGAATAAAATGAGGACATGCTGGTATCTTAAATTTAAGCGAACCAAAATTTTTTGTTATTATATTGCAATTTTGCTGTCCATTGTCATGATTGTATTATACATTGAATCCTGACATAAAAAATATGGCTGATTAACTATGTGGGTATATAGATTTACAAATTAAAGTTCACATATGGTCAGTTTTGGTAATGCGGTCAAATAATTTTGTTGTACAAGTCAGCTGGAGGTATCAAAACTACTGAAATTTTGTTACGTATCAATATTTTAAATAAAATGAGGACATGCTGGTATCCTAAATTGATGTGAACAAAAATTTGTTGTTATTATATTGCAATATTGCTGTCCATTGTCATGATTGTATTATACATTGATTCTGGCATAAAAAATATGGCTGATTAACTATGTGGGTATATAGATTTACAAATTAAAGTGCACATATGGTCAGTTTTGGTGGATGCGGTCAAATAATTTTGTTGTACAAGTCAACTGGAGGTATCAACAGTACTGAAATTTTGTTACGTATCAATATTTTGAATAAAATGAGGACATTCTGTTATCCTAAATTGATGTGAACAAAAATTTGTTGTTATTATATTGCAATTTTGCTGTCCATTGTCATGATTGTATTATACATTGAATCCTGACATAAAAAATATGGCTGATTTACTATGCGGGTATATCGATTTACAAATTAAAGTGCATATATGGTAAGTTTTGGTGGATGCGGTCAAATAATTTTGTTGTACAAGTCAACAGGAGGCATCAAAACTACTGAAATTTTGTTATGTATCAGTATTATAAGTAAAAAGGGGACATGCTAGCACGCTTAATTTAGGCGAACAAAAATTTGTAGTCATTATTTAAATGAATTAAACTATTGCTGATTGTGGCTGCATAGTTCAAGGATGTATAACTAACAAGGACGTATACACCTAACATCAAATATACTTCTTTTCAAAAATATACATAATATGATTGAATTTGATCTCGGAATATATATATTATTCAGTGCCTGTTATCATTGTAACCGTGATCGTTTTTATAATAGATAGATTGTCAGATCACAGATAAATTTGTGTTACGTTCTGTGCGTACTTATTTTCAAATATTTGTATTTAATCCTGTTCATAAAACGGAAGTATTAATTTTCAAATTACTTTATTTTCGATGTTTATACTACGAAACAAAGATATTAAAAATATTTGTTTTTAAATCAACGAAGAGCGGTTCTGGTTACAAGTTAACTTAGTGTTGAGCAGACCAGTCAAAAGTTAACTTGGGAACAGGTCTGGTTTTGGTCGGATTTGTCCAAGCAGAAGTTAACTTTGTGGCAGGACCGGTTTCCAAGTTAACTTATGTTAACTTTATGACAGGACTGGTTCCGAAGTTAACTTATGTTAACTTTATGACAGGACTGGTTCGAAGTTAACTTATATCAATAGCGGACCTGTTTCCAAGTTAACATCTTTGGCAGACATAAAAACAGTCCTAGGACCAAGTCCGCTTTTCAAGTTAACTAGATTTTGGTCCTAGGACTGGTCAGAGCAGTCCTATATTCGGTCACAGGTTAACTTTGACCAGTCCAAATGACTGGTTATCAAGTTAACTTGCTGTACAGGTTAGGAGTGCACCCATCTGTACCTTGTTAAATTTGATGTTTTTCTTTGATTAATTGTAAAACAATATATATTTTACTTCGCAGTATATACCTGCGTATGAAATATATACACATCAACTCGTTAAATACTATAGAGCTTGTTGTCATTGTAAAATCTTTGTGAATAGAGCCAAGCAGGGTTTAGATGGTAGTCCTCATGAACTTATCGACCGATAAATTGGTCCGAGTCTTGAAACCAACATACCTTGTCCCTTTGTCGTAGAGTCCCAATCTCGTTCTCCAGTTTCCGGACATGACATTTGGGTTTCATACAAGAAGAGGGAATTGTTTAGCATAGGAGTTTAATGTGGTCCGTGTGGATCAAATATTGTTGGTTTAATGTTTTACACTGTCATTCTTATATTCTGTTCTACTTTCACAGGGTTAGAATTTGATTCTCTATTTCCCAATTCCGATACATAGCTTTTGTTTTGTGAATTTTTCTGTTTTTCTCGTACTATTTTTAGTTTTTTTACATTTCATTTATGACCATACATAAGGGAGGTTTTGGGTCAAAGTAAGCTAGTAAAACCCCATCGCATGTTTTGTGCGCATGAACTAGTCCTGAGTGTAATTGGCACGTCTTTTGACACGGTAGAATATATATATTGAATGATGTGATATTTTTACAGTATGCTTCGCTTTTATATTCAATCGATTTAAGTCGATCAGAGAACCCTGCTTTTTCGTATTTTTTTTTTGTTTCTCGTTTTTTCTTTGGAAAAAGGGGGACTTACTGTAAAAAAGAACATGCATTACAGTTACTCTGAATGTGTGTTTTATGGGATAACATTTCTACTGGGGAAAGCACAAAAACGCAAGGGACATAAAATAGTTATCAAAGGGACCAGGATTATAATTTAATACGTCAGACGCGCGTTTCGTCTTCATTAGACTCATCAGTGTCGCTCAGATCTAAACAGTTATGAAGCGAAACATATAAAAACTTGAAGAGCATTGTGGACCCACAATTCCAAAAAATTGTGCCAGATACGGCTAAGGTAATCTATTCATATTTTCATGCTACGTCAATCTCTAAAGACCCAAATGTTGCTAAACACCTATCCGACCTCCATGGTAAATATGTTGCTATCCCCGCAGACAAAGCCCAAAATAACATCATTTTTGTGTGTAAAAGTAATTACATTAACTGCTTGATAAACGAATTCGGTATTGACAATTCGTTTGGAAACTAAACATACAAATGTATACCCTCACGTGCTAACCAAAGAGGAAATCCTGGATAATCATAGGTCTGTTCTTTGTTCATTTGGAATTTCAACCAAAGATGAAGAACTGGATCTTCCATCACTGTATTGTATACCTACACTACATAAGTGTCCTTACAAACAACGGTATATTGCTGGGTCTTCCAAGTGCTCCACGAAACCTCTTTCTAAATTATTAACATCTATTTTATCAGCAATCAAAGTGGGCTTCAAAGTTATTGTTAAACTGCCTATTCTAGAGGTGGCGTGAATCAGATGTGGATACTTTAAAATTCCAAAGATCTTTTAGAGTACATACAATCTAACTCTCACCTGCATACGGGGTATATATCTCCCAATTGATACGATATTCCCGTGCTTGCATTTCCTATGATGATTTTCTTGAAAGAGGGTTGCTGCTCACAAGGAAGCTATTAAACCAAGAGTTTCAAATGGTGACGTTGAAATCATCCCTTCGTAAATTTTACAGACGCCATTACAAGTTGGTTGACCGTTATGGAATAACCGTTTCACAAATGATATCGGATAGTTTCCTTACGTCGTAACTACAATCCCCTTCCCTTTTATGAATGTGACCTACCGAATTAGACTATTAACCAGATTTTATATCAAATAAGCAACACGACGGGTGTCACATGTGGAGCAGGATATGCTTACCCTTCCGATGCATCTGAGATCACCCCTTGTGTTTGGTGGGGTTCGTGTTGTTTATTCTTTGGATTTCTATGTTGTGTACTATTGTTTGTCTGTTTGTCTTTTTTCATTTTTAACCATGCGTTGTCAGTTTGTTTTAGATTTATGAGTTTGGCTGTCCGTTTTGGTATCTTTCGTCCTTCTTTTATGGAATTAAATCGTCCTCAGTTAATGAGTTGAATCGGCATCCGAACAGGACGATACACCTACAAGTAGCCATAACAGTTTGGGCATCATTTTTGTAATAAATTTAGTAATTTCCTGTTGTTTTCACGAAGAAGGTCCATTTTTGGGCGTTTTTTTCCGCTTTCAGTTTTTATTTGCTCGAACAGAATAACGCGATTCTCTTTAGGAAAGTTGTATCATTGTCAATGAAAGCAATAACACTTAGAGTGATCAATACTATTATTTTCCTTTTTTTACTGTTTATACGAACCCGCTTTATTTACGTTCTCGTTCTGAAATGTAGGTGGGGAAAATTGTTAAAAAGGTCTACAAGAATCTGTGATAATATCTAATACATATTATTTCAGGACATATTGTATGGAAGCTGCAGACTAAACCAGCAGTATTTGGAAAGGATATACAGTTGGCATGCCATTTAACATCTGCACCTTGTTGTACTGGATTTACACGAAAATGGGTCAAAGGCTATGATGTAGTTATTCTAAATGAAGCATGTTCTAATATTACGAAGTACAATGAGTATTTAAACAGCTCTGCCAGCACATCGATCCTAACAATAAAAAACTTCAATGAGAACGATGTTAACATACCTTATGAATGCACTTACGGATTCGATATTTTCAGGAAAGTTTTAAATGTAACATTTTTTGAATGTAAGTAAATAAATTAGTTTTTGAACATATGTTTGGAAAAGTCATTGCTGCTCTGAAATATATTTATTTGCATTACATTTCTGGTAGACATTGTTTCTATACTGTTCTGATCATGTACTTTTATATAAAAAAAATACTTTACCTTGTGTAAGGAAACTAATTAGTCGTTAGATACGAATCATTCAAATTATGAACGTTTCAAAACAGATTATAAATTTGCTCCGAATACGCTTAAGAATGTGACTTATCGAATTTCGCATATGCTCGCTATTGACATATTATGAATATATGAAGCTTCAATATGTTCTTATACTTGATACTGACGCTTCTAGGTCAAAGATAATTCCGTATAAATCTTTAGTTTAAACAAATATAGATAGATGACAATTGAAACTAGCAGTTTTTATAACGTATTTTGTTAAAGTTTTGTTTAAATTACAATGACATACCTACATAATTATCTTATAATTTATCATGTTTTTTTCTTGTTTAATTGTTATAAACACGAAGCGTAAATTTATAAACTAAACAATCCTATTTTGATATTTAACAGATCATCCTGTCGAAAAATTTCCATGCAACATAACCATTAAACAAGGTTATGTGGAAGCAAATATCACACTGATGAAAGTTTTTCCTACACCAAAATGTTATGCGACGGATGGGGTGAGTTTTTTAATCAGCTGATGCATAAAGGCTGAATGAAAACAAGTGCATCGTGTCATGGTAATTATTTAATCCTTTCATTAACACAAAAAAAAAGGAAGATATACTAAATATTCAAAGCCGTACAATACGATATTTTCTTGGTGTTCACCGTTTTGCGCCTACTCTCGCCCTACATGGAGATGTTGGATAGATCCCAAGCCAGTTTCGAAGATGGATAAACATGGTTAGGTATTGGAACAGACTCCTCAAATTGGAAGATGATCGCATAACGAAGGTCGCCTTTAATGCAGACTATAATCGTTGTACCGACAATTGGTGTAGCGAATTGTAAGAAATTCTCTGTTAACTTAATTTAGAACATTATTTTGCTACAAAAACTGCTCTTAATTTGAAAACTGTAGAAATGAACATTCAACGCCTTTATTCAAACATGTGGGATGATGATATACAACAAGTGCCAACACTTCGAACTGATATAACCTTCAAATGTACATTTAATCAAGAACAGTATGTAAAACAAAATCTAACTAAAGTCGAACGCTCGCGTTTAGCACAATGCAGATGTGGAATGTTATCTCTGAGAGTAGAAACAGGAATATATACATGTAGGTGAAAAACCAGAAGAAAGAATTTGCAAATTTTGCACTGCACACGTGACCGAAACTGAAAATCATTTTTTACTAGACTGTACATTCTATTCTGCTATACGATAACATGTTTTTGGTGAACTTTTATTAACTACTTCCTTTATTTATATGGACAAAAAGAAAAGCTTTTTTTTTTAATTATCATTCATACTCGAAAACTAGCTAAGGCAGCAACCGTTTGATTTCCTGGGGGGGGGGGGGGGGGGGGGGGGGGCTATGGTTTTTTTTGGAAAAAAAAGTTTGTTTCCAGGTTTTGGTGAAATAAATAATTTGTTTTGGACCCTGAGAAAAAAAAAAATTGTTTGTTTCACCCTCAGCTGCCACTATATGTAATGCTAAATTTGAAAGAAAAAAATTGTTTTCGGTTTGTCGCTAAAAAAGTAGATTGTTCTTCGCCGAAGGCGAAAAAAAAAGTTTGCACAGAAAAAAAACTCATAGCCAACCCCCCCCCCCCCCCCCCCCCGAAAATCAAATGGTTGCTGCCTAAATACATTGTACAGGCATATAATAAAAGACGCAATTCTGTTTATAAATAGCTCATATGTTTATATTTTTTTTAAATTTATACTCGTTAACTTAAAGATAAGTTCATGAATAATTCGTTATATTCAAGAACGTGATATACTTGTTTTATAATTATCTAATTTCATCTGAGGTGATTTATAGGTCCATTGGGCCGGGTGTTTACATATTTTTCATATATTGTATGCTTATAATTTGTACATATTTACACATGTCACTATACTAAATAATTTACTTACTTTTACTTACTTACATTACCGGTATTCACTAGTATCAAATAATCATGGAAAGGGGCGAAATAAGGCTTTAAAATTTTAAACTCATGGATAAAAAAAAATGACAATTCCTATGCCAAACAATACGAAAACCGATTATAAAACAAACAAATTATAAAAAAAACGCACCAACTCAGAATCACGAACACCAAAAATCAGGAATAATCCGGTTCAGGTTGAACATACTGTCATTAGTATGTTTGTTAAGTCTATATTGAACATTGAAATACTATTAGAATATTCCAATAGTATAATTATTAAACATAAAGTAATGAATAATTTAAACGGATTTACTTATTTGTATAGTTCTGATAAAATGATGTGCTCATTGTTTTAAAACGTTTGATGTAAGAACATTAGTAGTCGAAAGTAAGATGTATCAAATTGAAACGATGTGTATCTTTGAGCTGTAAAAACCGTGTCAGTAAGAAACATACATGTAAGTTGTTATTACCTTAAATACATTTAAAGTAATTATTTGTTTTAATTAAATCCCGTCTATATAGGGTCGAACTTATCACTTCTCTTTTGATTTAAACAAAATCAGGCGGTCAACATCTACACAGATGATCATGACTGTGACCAATTTGTCAAATTGCAGAATTACAGCTGCTGTAGTTAAATTTCCAAATAGTATTTTGTGTTTACAGGTGAATAATGTGAAGCAATACGTGAATGTCTCTAATGAAAGAAATGGCTTATTTTACACGTCAAATATTTATCTTCTGTTGGACATCAAACAGAGCAGTCAAAAAGCCGTTGTAGTCATTTGTACTGTTGGACATACATCTTTTACAGTGATGAACAACACTTTACCATATTTTTTGGGTAATGTTGCAATTAATTGGAAAGTTAAAGATAATTTAGGCACAAATTAACTTAATACAAATGACGTTGCGTTTTACAATACTGAAATCCAGTAACACAGCGTTTATAAATAAAAGGAAACATGTTATGTATTAGTATATAAAGTGTAAATTGAAAAGCAACCCTTAACGACATTACCAGTATACAAAACTGAAGAGAAAAAAAAGAAAATACCACTATAACAACCACAAAGGAAACGTGAACATATGGTTTAAAGCAACCGACAAGTTTCATAACATTATATAATACTCTTAATCGTCGTACGCTTAAGTAAAGCTACTGTGGATAAAATTTACAGCAGCTTATCATTTTTTTTGCAATCGACACCAACACACCAAACAGTCAAAATAACATAAAATATTGCAAAAGTTAGTTTCCTCAAAACACTCGCACCTGTTGCTAGTTTTTACTGTTCCGGATATGTGTTTAGCTCACCTGGCCATAAAGAGTCAATATGTAAACTTTTTCGGAGCTAATTACTAGAAAACTAGGAGTAACATGATATTGGTTTGCTGCTACCATTTATAAAAGACCGATTAGTGCTATTGCTACTACTCGAATCGTTATTAGTTCCAATTTAAATTATTTTACACTTTACTATTCTCTGCATAATACATTGGATGAAACGAAAATATTATTTAGATATAGTATTAATGGTTACATGTACATAGTGTTCTAGTGACCTAATACGCTATATATGGGGTCAGTAGATTGAATTTGGGGAGAGAGCAAATCTCAAATCCCAATATGGAATTGACCCATATATACCGTATTACGTCACTTGCCCACTATGTAACGAATTTATCTCACCGTCTTTTAAACATGTGGTATTTAGAATAGTCACGTACCAAAATGAACAAATCTTCAATACCGTTTACATTAAGGAACTGCTTTGGTGGTTATACAAAAAAAATGCTAACAATTTAAACTTGTAAACTATTCTATGAATTAATTTCGATCTTTCATCATCAGTGTCTTCGTCTGTTGAAACCTTTAAGGTTTTTTTTTCATAAAGGGACGTAACACCACTACTAACAGTGTATTGAAATGAGACCAGCCTTCTAACTTTATATGGAATATACACGGTGTCCACCTGGTTGCTTTTAACCAAAACTATTCCTAGAAACAGGCAATATTATCATAATGATCCCAATATCACGCATATGAAGACATTTACCATGTTAACCTTTCAAAAGTTGACCTTAAATGGAATGTAGGATTGTTTTTGAGTCCATTTAAACATAAAGCATATTTAGCTCGTCGTGTATTTCGTGAACTATACATCATTGACTTTCAAATATTCGGCTTTTTTAGTTCCTTGTGAAAGTAAATTCAGAAATTTTGATACAATATGGTCACTTCGAAGATGAGCTATGTCATCGTGTCAGGATTTACTGATGAATATCTCATTTTACCTTTAAATGCAGACATAACGGACTTACGTATCGAACCATTTCACATTGACGATTAATCAAACCATTTGATATTGAAGATCTTTTTACTTTACAACTATGTAATTGTTCAAATTGATTTCTCTTCATAGTATGCAAGGTGTGTCAGTGTTAAGTACTCGATTAAAACTAAAATGACAAGCACTTTTAAATTACTATTTGTTGTTATTTTTTTTTTTATTTTTTTTTTATGTTAATATTAATATTCTTTTTAGCAATAACAGCTACTAACAAATATACCTTGGGAATTCGTGTTGCGAGTGTATGCATCGTAATAGTGACAGCTATTGTCATCATATCATTGTTGAAATATCTGAGGTGTTGTAAGTATCCTTTGCTTTTTATCATCAAATTATTATACAAATACCAGTTTTTGAGACGACGTTAAATAAACACTTATAACAAAAATTAAACATTTTAAAATTTTAAAATTTTATAATAAATGTTATTTTAGCCTTATTTTCATATACTTATAGCAGTGATAGGATTAGTGTTACGAAGTTTCAAATGTGTCGTTTGATTCTTCTTATTTTGCTATTTAATACTTATAATCGAGCCCTGCGGATAAAAGATAATGTAATTCAAAGACAACTTCATTGTGCTTTCTCAGATATGTCTTAGAACAAACCGGAATCCCTCCCGATTCTGTCTTAGGACGTATTATATGACACATTCGATAAAGAAACTATATTTTAATTAGTGTACAGGAATTATCACACAACTAAACATGAAAAGAATTAAGGAAAACAATCGTTGTTCTCTTTACTAACATTTCTCCTTTTATATTATAACATATAATTTTTTTGTTCATCGGGGCCATTATTGATAATGTTTCTTCCTTTCTTTTGTGAATAAATTCTCATCTTATTGCTAGAGCAGTTTTACTTGACTGGGCAGGGTTTATAAGTTTGCTTAGTTAAGACCAGTCCATCTATAGACAGGAGTTTTGGGATAAACTCATAAATGAAGTGTCCAGTTATTCGTCCCATATCATACACTCAATTCTTTTTTATATGCATTTGGTGACACTGATAGGTGATTAGAATTTGATAATAATTATAACGGCAATCATCCTTATCACACACATCTTCAAATAGACTGTCCGTATGCAAATCAAAACATAGGCTCCGCCCGATAAGTTGAAATAACATCGGTATTAATTTCTGTTCACATATAAACATAATTTAAAAACATACTTATTTCTATTCTAATGTGTATGTGCTTTACACAACGGAAAAGCGTTTCGATCGTTAAAAAGATATATTTATTTTTACGAAACAATATCTATATTTAGGTTCATTTGAACAAAAGACACACTTTAAAATATTTAAAAACAAAATCGCTGATTGGTTGAAATTTATTCGGTCATCCAATAAAAAAAACATTTTTTCATACATCCTAAAATAGCTAACAAAATTTTACACTGCTATAATTAGGCACAGGTAAAATCTTTTGCAATCGGTTATTTATTAGTATTATATATCGCATTCAAATATAACATAAAGTAGTAAAAGATTACTTTTGAAAATATTATACATGTTACATATTATACAAAAGAGATGATTTCAGCTTTCCAATTATGAACTTTCCATTTCTAAGTAGCAGCATTCCAGCAGCACCTGCATACGGGGTATATATCTCCAAATTGATACATTCCCGTGCTTGCATTTCCTATCATGATTTTCTTAATAGAAAGTTATAGGAAAAAATTGGGAGTAAAGATAAAGTTATACGTTTGAGTTATTCTTCAATTTAAATTGTTGTTTAAATTATATTTAATATTTTGATAAAGTAGCCTGTTTTAATACACTGAATTTTAGATTTATGAATATCCCTATATTTGTTTTTCGTTTGTAGGGACTAATTTTAAATGTTTAACCTGGAGTAGAAGAAGCGAGCGTACTCAAAATGTGCAACAATGCCAGTCAGGTATGATATTTAGTTCGTCAAATAACACTAACTATTAGTTCAGATAACTAATGAACGACATACTGTAACATATAAAACTTTTACCATTTTATTATAATAGAAATAATTGGATGCATTTGATAAAAGACTGCATTTAACAATTTATTAATTTAATTAGACTTTCATTTGTATGGAGTTGATATCATAATGCCTTAATGGCATGTTTTTTATATACCCATATATGTTTTACCCATGCAGATTACGTTGTTTGTTTTGACAGGTTAACTTGAGATCATCACTCGTTTTAGTGGGGTTTGTGTTTCTCCGTCTCGAAATTTTTTTGTTGTGTTTTGTGTATTAGTGTTTGCCTGTTATCTTTATTAACCATCAATGGCGTTGTCATTTTAATTTCTACTTTTAAATTGAAAGACCCTCTGTTATCTTTCGGCTCTCTTTTTGTGATAATCTGATAATATCTTATAGTAAAATAAATCGTGTTGTTTTGGTTATATTACTAAATAATGACCATACATTCGCTACTCGCGACAAATTCAAAGATTGAATCATTAATAGAGCCAGTGATCCAGTGTTTATATCAATGTAATCATATTTAAGCAGTTTAAAAAAAAAAACATTTAATGGCCCCGCTACAAAGTGCTCAGTTCCTTATTATCCGTCATTCTGTTATTCCACTATTCTATCATACTGCAATGAACAATCAATTGATTTTGTTTAATGCTTTCACATATAGAGCTGAATTTTAGTATTTAAGTCCACCATGAGGTCTTCACCAATAACATTGGGGACTAATGACCTTGACAAAGGTCAAATGGTCAACGGTCAAGGTCATGTCCCAGATAGCGAATTAAGTGTTTTTAACCCTATATAAAGAATTTTTAGTGTGTTTTAAAGCTTTTTAAGGTTGACCTTGGCCTTTGACCTTTCAATTTTTTATTTGATATCTCAAAAACGGTTATACTCACAGAAATAGTAAATAGTGAAAAATGTTGAGTTAACTAAGGCGCAACTTTTTTACATTTTGACCGAAGAGCTTTGACATACCATTAATTAAATTAACGGTACCAATTTTCTTGCACCAGATGCGCATTTCGACAATACATGTCTCTTCAGTGATGCTCGTGGCCAAAATATTTTAAAATCCAAAGCTTATATAAAAGATGAAGAGCTAATAATCCAAAAGGTCCAAAAAGTATAGCCAAATCCGTGAAAGGAATCAGAGCTTTGCATGAGGGAGATACATTCCTTAATTTATAATAATGTATAATATTTTCTAACAGCAAATTTTAATAACACAAAAAATCCGTATTTTCATGCCAGTACCGAAGTACTGGCTACTGGGCTGGTGATACCCTCGGGGACTAATAGTCCACCAGCAGAGGCATCGACCCAGTGGTAGTAATTAAATTAACGGTACCAATTTTCTTGCACCAGATGCGCATTTCGACAATACATGTCTCTTCAGTGATGCTCGTGGCCAAAATATTTTAAAATCCAAAGCTTATATATTAAGGGGTATAATCCCCGTTAATGGTTTCTGAAAAGACAAAATCAGCTTTTACTACATAACCAAAGGTCCTAGACCCATGGGGTCTTCAGCAATGACATTGGGGGCTAATGGCCTTGACAAAAGTCAAAAGGTCAAAGGTCAAGGTCAAGTCCCATATAGCGAATGATGTGTTTTGACCTTATTTAAAGGATTTTCAGTGTGTTTTAAAGCTTTTCAATACATTTTACGTCTATTGGAACATGTTTTTTACATTATAAAAGGAAAGACCTCTCAATTATTCAAGAACAATTGAAATTTTAATTTGTTTATGTTATTATGTCTTTCCTTTTTGGATATAATGGTTTATTTAGTGTTGTATATTTGGTCGATGTCTATTTAGTTGATACACTTTTAGTGAATTGTTCATTTTTAAATGTTACTGCTCTAGATCTGTCATTGTCGTTTTCTGCTGTTAGACTTGCTTTTGTCTCTAGTTGATGTACCCTTTGAAAGTTCTTGTTTTATCTGACCTGAGCTTTTCTCGTCACATGGCGTCTGTCGTCCGTTTTCGTCTTTGTTAACTTTTACAAAAATCTGAAATTACTGGTCAATATGTGACCGAACACATGTCTTTTAGGAAGTCGTCTGACAGTTTTGGTTAAATTTGGCATCAGTTATAATTGGTATTATATCTAGTTTTAAAAGAGTGTTGAATAACCCTGCCTGTCAGCCAAGATAGCCGACATGGCAAAAATTAAAACACAGGAATAGTATGCAAGTGCTGTCTATTGAAAACTGCTATGAATAGCGAAACCCTGATGTGAAAAACATGTTTAGAATGTAGAGTTCTACCTTATGTCCATACACGCCAAACGGTCAAATGATTTCGTTTAGGAGTTATCACCCTTATATGACGAATTTTACCACTTTCCAACGTTAGCCTATTATGTTGAAATATATAATAAATAATAAATAGAAAAAAACTTTTACAATTACAAATACAGCAAGACAGTCAAAATCTTAACAAGTAGGGTCAAAATGTCCTGCAAAATCGTGAGTCGACTCGATATTGGAGTTTTTCGCTGTTAATGAATTTATCAGTCTTTGTTTTTTTTCCAATTATCTTAAAAACTATAAGCGATAGCTAGAAACAAAAATTATCAGCATGACAAGATCTACAAACAAGTCAAAATTTCCATTATTGGTGTAAAAACTAAAGTAGATAAAGAGATTTTTGTCATGAACTATTCAAGATACTTCAAGCCTATAATGTTGGAGAGGTCCTAGAGGAATGGCACGTGCTCTTTATAGTCTCTTGTTGTTTGTAGCTGTTATGTTTTTCCAACACTGTCTGCTATTTTCTTTGATATCTAGCTTATATGCTATTGTCAACATAATTGTTGTGTAACTTCGTTACTTCAGTCGTTATTGGTTTTCGTAGTTCCTCCCATTCCCCCCTTAAATTCCGTCCATATAAGTATTTCTTTTCCGTCCATATAAGTATTTCTTTTCCGTCCATATAAGTATTTCTTTCCGTTTCCGTTTCCGTTCCGTTTTCCGTTTCCGCCGTTTAGCAACACCCCTTTTAAATTGGGGGAAAAGGAATCTAGCATATTAATCATAAAATAAAAAATGTATCACAAAATTGACAAAACTTATTAGCATCGTTGCGCAACAATGTTTTTAATTGTTTTAAATATAGTTTATTAAGTTACTGCTCACAAAATCAATTTTGTTCATTTCTGTTATTTCTATGGCCATACCATTTTTTTTTATAAAAGGTAAGCGTCATGTGATGTTAACAAAATGTGATTTAAAACTTATCAAGACAAGCACCATGGCAACATTGGTATTTCTTATGCAGAACCTTACCATATATCTTCCACGTGCTCATTTTGTGTTACGTGTTTACGGATATGTTCCTTATTCCATTCCATTCCCTTTCCACGAATGTGACCTACCAAATTAGGCTATTTACCGGGTTTGTAATACATGTAACCTAAGCAAAACGACGGATGCCACATGTGGAGCATGATCTGCTAACCTTTCCGGAACACCTGAGACAACCCCCAATTTTTGCTGGGGTTCGTGTTGCATTATCTATATGATATGTCTTGTTTACTCTTATTTGTCTATCTTTTTTCTTTTTTACCCATGATGTTGCCAGTTTAATTTCGATCAATGAGTGTTAATGTTCCTCTAGTATCTTAAGCCCCGCTTTTGCCTTAGAAGCTATTGTTTTGAAACAAAATCCACTGGATGTCTATGTTTGCGAAGTGCAAAATGTCTACAGCCTTTGATTCCAGCAGCTTAAATTTATTTTTCTTCCATCCTGATTTGGATTAAAGTTTGTCTAACAAAATGGAGGTATAATATAAAAAAATGTTCCAAACTCTTATGAACCAAACCAACAAACGATAACTATTAAACATCAGGTTCCTGAATTATGATAGGTGCAAACAAATGCAGATGTTTTAATCGGCACCAACCTTCACCCTCACCTTAAACAAGTTTACACGTTTAAAAATAGAAATCAATAATTTTAAAACCGCCGATAATTTGATAATTTCTATTTGCAGCTCATAACAATGATCAACCCAGAGCTTCACAGTCTATATCTCTGTTAAATAAAGAAGAAAAGGAGTTATAAAGATTAAGGAGTTGTTTTTCCGTATTTATGCACAAATGGAGACAACCTAACATGCACTCAAACGAAGCTGTAACTGACATACAATTATACAGCCACTCACGTTTATGTAAAGCATATTATATGCCATTCCTTGAACTCACACACGCGTGATAGTGATATTCATAATTGTGCAATACGCTTTGTTTCAGCTTGCTTTACTGTCGTAAATGTCTCATTAGAAAACGAGAACTTGAGGACGTCATGGTAGAAATATGTTGTTTGTGATAAACAACTTCATTTTGTTTTTATTGTTTTTATTGTGTTATTGATCTGCTTAGTTAAAACTTGTTAATCTGTTTTTATTCCAAAGGTCTATCTGGGTTCCATGATTCAGATTAAAAATACAATTTGTTGATATTTTATTTATAAGTATTTTAGATAATTCATATATTTTACTGTTTTTGAATTAATTTGTTTTTAACACCGTTTTCAACTCGTGTGTGCTATTTTGTTTACTTAAGGTTTTGACCATGCATATATCATTTTTATGCAAACTTGTTATGACCTTAATACAAATAGTATTTCAGAACAGAGAAAATCAACGCTTTTTTGTTTGCTCTTACAAAAAACGAAAACAAATATAACAGAAACCCTTCTGCGTTTAAACAGGCACAAACAAGTTATAGGGGCATTGATATAAACATGTCCCTAGGTTGCTTTCCTAGTGAAGTCTATGACGTTTACCAATTGCGATAATTGTAATTGTATACTAGTCAACAAAAGAAATGGTACAAGAAAATGCATAATGAATGATTTCCCAATTGGTTTAAATTTTCACAGTGTTATTTTTTCATATCAAAACCATTCATGTCATGCAAAAACGCGATTTTTTTTAATTTAATTTTTGTTATTTCAAAAATCGTATTATTTTCCAACAAAAAAAAATAGAACCCAAAATTTAAAACTTAAACATCATGGATTGCTTACAATTTTGAATGCCTTTGCAGATAGTTGAATTGTCATCTCCAAATTTAAGTGCCGACTTTTGTCATCATGTCCCGCAACTCTGTATTTTCTTTCAGTTCATTATGACTAGATTCTTTTAATCGTATGCATTTGATTAGTAAATGCTTTTTTTTTTCATTGAATAACTTATTATTTATTATATTATTATATTATATTTTATAAAATTTTCCAAAAATGTGTATCTTTTTTTACCGGTATATCTGAAAACTCTTGTTTAATAACAAATTAAAAAACAGCTAACGGATCAAATGATTTTGATACGGTAGATATATTTGCACACTATCACAGTGTTGGAACGGAACTGTACGGTTTTCTAATATTTTGGTCATTCGGGAGACTGTCAAGCGGTGCTCCGACATCCGAAAAATAACAAGTTGCTTGATGAAAACTTTGACGAACTCTTATGTTCCTATATAACGTTTCTGCTTCAAGTTTTGATAGCTAAAACATTCTTTATGTAAATATGAACCAATAAAATAATAAGAAAGATAAGTGCATCAAAACGTTTTCCTTAGAATGGTGGAGCTCCGTGTAAAACGATCAAAACTGTCACACAACAGCGATCAAAAATGTCAAATAAACATCGAAAAATCATTGTTTGCTACCTGGATTTTCACATGTACCTTTTCTGATATATAGTCTTACCTGTCTGAAAGTTTCAAAGCCATTGTCCCAGTAGAAATCCAAATATATTCTTTTTCTCCATGTCGGATATTTTTATTGACTGTACAATCGCTCGCAAGTTGACTGTAATATCACTCGGAGCCTTCCTGTAAATCACTTGGAGCTTTCCTGTAGAATTGCTTGGCCAAATTTATTAAATACATTGCATATACATTGTATTGGTTGTTTATTGCTGTCCTATTTGTTCATCTATGGTATTTGAAGTGAAAATAAGCACAAAACCAGTCATTTTGACAATTACGATTCTATTAAGGAACCCTTTTAAGGTGACTATATCAGAGACAAAAACAAAACGTGTACACTACACATAAAAAAGAAGATGTGGTATGATTGCCAAAGAGACAACTTTCAACAAGAGACCAAAATGACACAGAAATTACCAACTATAGGTCACCGTACGGTCGTCAACAATGAATAAAGCCCATACCGCATAGTCATCTTTAAAATGTCCCGAAATAACAATGGAAAACGACTTCGGAAAACTAACGGCTTATTTATGTACAAAAAATGAACGAAAAACAAATATGTAACACATAAACAAACAACCACTGAATAAGTATACAAGACAAAAAAAAAGGACAGTACAAAATATGTTAAGAATCTAATCTTAAATACAAATGAAAATAATCCTCGTACAAAATAAATATTTATATATACCGAAAAGATTCTCTGGAAAGTTAATTGGCATATTTTGAATTTTACTTAATATATTATTCACCAGCAATTTTAGAAAAATAATAAATACATATTTGAACAATACAACAAAGAATTTTTCAGCACAGGATCGGGATATTTTAACTTGATATGTACCATAGTTTGTTTGAAAAAGTGTGAGGGAATCGACACATACACCACAGTTCCATATCGACCCTCTGATTGGTTTACCAGAAGATTGAAAATGGTCATGTGGTGTATGTTAGATACCTCACACTTTAAGCAAGAAACTACATTGTAACACATTTTCTTTCCTGTGACATCAGTTGAGAACTTTACCAAATGAAAAAGTGATTGGCTATATGTGTAGATACACCATATGATGAACTAAATTTTAAAGCAAAGCTTTATCGTGAAATTTGGCCTCTCTTATGGTGTATCTACACATACCCAACACTTTGGTATAACAAGGAATTCGAATGTGGAATTGTGGTAGCTAACCACTGACCCAAGAAAAGACACGTATATGTCAATATACATGATATTAAAATAGAAGATGTGGTATAATTACAAATGAGATGTCTGTTTATTACAAGCTATACATGTAGCTACTGGTAGAAAAAGCTCCAGTAAAATTAAATTTTATCAAGGATGGGAGAGGACTTGTCATCTGAAAGACAGAGAAAACACAAAATTCTTCAACATATTTTTTTTTATATCAATGTCACGATTCAGGAACTTTTTAATATTCCCAACTACATGTATAGCATCCGACAAACGAACGAAACAGTTGTTTTTATTTAGGGAAAACAACATTTTATCAAACCACATTTATATTTTCAACATAAAAATAAGGAGATGTGATATGATTGTCAAAGTTAAAAAATAAATGGATTTAAGCAATTATAGTCGGCTATAAAAGGTCCCGAAAAGAAAAATAAGCTAGAATCAATACCTTTAGAATTTAACTGACGGCCTAATTCATAATAAAACAATTTACGAAAAACATATATGACAGACGATGAAGAGCTAAGACAAGAGCAAGCTGGCTTCAGAAGGGGAAAAAGCACCACTGAACAACTATTTGCTTTAAGAAACATCATAGAACAATGTTCTGAATGGAATGCTCCTTTATACATCAACTTTGTAGACTTTGAAAAGGCGTTTGATTCCATACACCGGGAAAGCTTATGGTCCATCTTAAAAGCTTATCACATCCCAGCCAAACTCATCACAGTAATAAAACTCTTTTACGATTCATTTGAGTGTGCAGTACTAGATGAAGGAATACAATCAGATTGGTTCAAAACAAAAACAGGAGTAAAACAAGGATGCGTGATGTCTGGCTTCTTATTTCTGATGGCCATTGTTTATGTCATGAAGCAAACAATAAAAGACCATGAAACAGGAATTAGATGGAAATTTACCACCAAACTAGAGGACCTTGATTTTGCGGATGACCTAGCATTACTAGCTTCCAAATTCCAGCATATACAGTTAAAAACAAGTAAACTTCAAGAAAATGCCAGCAAAATAGGATTAAAGATAAACGCATCCAAAACAAAAGTTATGCGGATGAATACCACGAATAACAACCCGGTGAAATTAAATGAGAAAGACCTAGAGGATGTCGACACCTTCACTTACCTAGGGGGAATAGTTACAACAAAAGGTGGCTGTGACAATGATATGGACAACAGGTTCAAGAAAGCTAAAGGCCAATTCAGCAGGTTAAGAAAAATATGGAGATCATCGGTACTGTCTTTTAAAACAAAGGTCAGACTATTTAACAGCTTAGTCATATCAGTCCTACTGTATGGATGCGAAACCTGGAAAACAACTGAACAAGACAAAAAGAAATTAAACACCTTTCAAAATAGATGTCTCAGACAGATATTGAAAATAAGATGGCCCAATACAATTTCAAATGAAATCCTCCACATAAGAGCTGGAACAAAGAAGCTAAGCGATGATGTTATAGAACGGCGTTGGAGATGGATTGACCATGTACTTAGGATGGATGCCAACAGTATATGTTCAGTTGCACTGACATGGAAACCAGAGGGAAAAAGGAAAGTTGGACGTCCCAAAACCACCTGGAGACGGACTGTAGAGACAGAACGAACATCACTTGGATGGAACAGTTGGGCTTCAGCAAGAACAGTAGCTAAAGACCGTGTGAGATGGAAACAATGTATCAGGGCCTTAAATGCCGACCGGCATGAAGAGGATAGGTGAGGTGAGGTGATATATGACAGACACGAACCAACGACAACCACTGAACTACGAGCTCTTGACTTAAAGCAGGTACATAAAGAATTTGGCAAGGGTAAAAATGTTTGTGTGCGCTCATTTCTCCCTAAAACTATCACAGCACAAGACCAAACTATAAAAATCAGATGAATAATCGGATCATCATACTATCATTGACGATATCAGACCAGGTGCGGATCCCGCCTTTCTACAAAGGGGGATCCAAACCACGAAACACCATAAAAATCGAAAAAAAAGGCTTCAACCACCAAAAACTCCCTCTCCCCGCATACCAGATCCGCTAATGCAGGCTGCAGCCATTCAAATAAAACGTTCAAAAATCAATAACACTTTTGAGTGTGTAATTTAGGTTAAAACAAAAATCGATAACAATACCAAAAATCGTAACAGAAAAAGGAGAGAAAAATCATACCAGACATATATTGTATTGGATTGCAGTAGTTTTAATAAATATTTAGATGACAAAAGTATCATGGAAAACATAAACTGATCATGAATGTGGCAGAAGAAGTTTAGCATTATCTACTTAAGAGTTATAATTAGTCATATGCCACTAGAAATTATTACAGCAAAATGCATTGACTAGCTTGCTTGCTAGCTGGACCTTGAAGTCATAAGAAGGTTAAGTAGGTTACCCTCCTTTCGGAGTAGTATAGTTGGACAAACGATGAAAAGAAAAGAAAAGCTCCGAGTGATTGTACAGGAAGGCTCCGAGTGATATTACAGTCAACTTGCGAGCGATTGTACAGTCAATAAAAATATCCGACATGGAGAAAAAGAATATATTTGGATTTCTACTGGGACAATGGCTTTGAAACTTTCAGACAGGTAAGACTATATATCAGAAAAGGTACATGTGAAAATCCGGATAGCAAAAATTGATTTTTCGAGGTTTATTTGACATTTTTGATCGCTGTTGTGTAACAATTTTGATCGTTTTACACGGAGCTCCACCATTCTAAGGAAAACGTTTCGATGCATATATCTTTCTTATTATTTTATTGGTTCATATTTACATAAAGAATGTTTTAGCTATCAAAACTTGAAGCAGAAACGTTATATAGGAACATAAGAGTTCGTCAAAGTTTTTATCAAGCAACTTGTTATTTTTCGAATGTCGGAGCACCGCTTGACAGTCTCCCGAATAACCAAATTATTAGAAAACCGTGCAGTTCCGTTCCCACACTGTGACTATACAACAAATCTTGTTGTTTCTTGATAACAATTATTACGTTTAGCTGTTATTTAATAAGTGTTGAAATAAAAACAAACACGTTTTGCGAAGACCCTGCAGTTTAATTTTATCGTTAAAAAATTGATGAGTTGTCTTCCATTGTACACGAAATTCTTATTTTGACTAAATCTGATATAAGTCCGCCAGAGTTGTCTCCCATATTCTTTTTTTTAACATCGAGATTTTCAAGTTTATTTAGAATTGTTAAATTATTATAATACAAAATAAACTGTTTACGTACTATGTAAATCAACATCTATTATATAATTTTACAACTTTCCTAATTACACTCAGAATCGTTTACTGCGATTTTATTCAAATCACTACCGTTCATTTTTCTACATTCAATCACTGTCTCTTTCCTGGAATGCACTATTGTTTTCTTTAACTTTATAGATATTTATTTTAACCACATCAGACAAAAATGGTTATAAAATATTTCGAATGATTGTTGACTCATGCAATGTCCAGTGACAAGTATTTCATGCATATTTATAATGAAATAAGACAAACGACGTCTACAGAAGGGTTGCCATTCAAGGTAAGTCTAGGTCTAGGGTATTTGAAGTGTAAATAGTTTGTTAGTCAGCTAAATGAAAGCATTGGATTTAATGTCTACATGTCGTCTACATTTCTTTTTGTTATTGGGATGAACAAGTACCCGGTCACGTTCACTATTATTTTTATCCATATAATGCGTTAAGTCTTTTTCAACTGATTTTTATAGTTCGTTCTTATGTTGTACTGTTATGCCACTGTTCAAGGTTAGGGTAGGGTTGTGATCCCGCTAACATGTTTAACCCCGCCACACTATGTATATATGTGCCAAGTCAGGAGCCTGTAATTCAGTGGTTGTCGTTTGTTTATGTGTTATATATATGTGTTTTTCGTTCATTTTTTGTACATACACAAGACCGTTAGTTTTCTCGTTTGAATTGCTTTACATTGTCATTTCGGGGTCTTTTATAGCTGACTATGCTGTATGGGCTTTGCTCATTGTTGAAGGTCGTACGGTGACCTATAGTTGTTAATTTCTGTGTCATTTTTGTCTCTTGTGAATAGTTGTCTCATTGGCAATCACACCACATCTTTTTTATATACTAGACGTAAGATTATGCCTTCTTTTAGGAGCTTATTTATTATTCACAAATTTGACAACATAAGTGTATATTTTAAGATTTAATCAATCATCTTTTTTTCTGAATCCGGTATGTAATTTGGCATCATTATGCAGGTTTTGTTTCGCCGTAATACTAATACTACTCCAAAATAGGGACGTATTACAGAAAATGAATGCCCCGCCCCTTCTCTCTTTTATATTGATGTTTCTAGTTGTTGGTTTGTCTGCCTGATGGTACCTTTTTTTTATCACTTTTTGTTCGATAGATTGTTTCAAACTCATTAGCATTATGATACGTGTAATGAAAAGCACATGTAAAAGTTATCTATTAACTAAATATTGATTAAAAACAGGCCATTCGAAAGAAAAGAAATGTGTACTTCTATAGAAAAAGAAAATATGGTATGATCGCTAATGAGAAAACTCCCCACAAGAGACCAAATGACACAGAATGACAGTCTAGCATTGTTTTTGTTTTTTTTCCATTATATATATTTTAAAAGTGTAATAATTTACCACCTTGTACTTTCGTAGAATGTTATGTTTTTTTTTTCTTTCTCTCTTTTTTTGGGGGGTATATACGCCTCCTGTTGTGGGAACAGAGATATACTAGACAACCGTATTGCCTTGTTCGCGTTCTTACATTGTAAGTGTACGATTCTTGCAATTCAAAAGTCATGTAATATTATCAGATTATTGCATGGCATTTTTCATATCGCATGTATTATCAGCCCTAGGTTAAACATCAGACCAAAAGCCGCATGGCGATATGAAAAATGACATGTTATGATCTTGATCATAATTATGCTTCAACAATGGAGAAAAAAAAGATTCATATATTGATTCTTTTTACGTGGTTCTTAAGGAGAAGTTCAAAGAGTGAAAAGTTTACAAACGTCGGACCCCAAATTTAGTACATTCGATATGAAATCTTTCTATCATATGAGAAGAAAAGCATTTTAATATTGACGAATCGACAAAAAAATAATTAACAATATACATAATGAACTGTTTGGAAAAGTCAACGTTTTCAGAGTAACTTTCTAAATTATGTTTAAAACTTTTAAGAAATACGTTTATTTAATAATTTGTTTGTTTTTTCATATTTATTTTTTTATTATTATTTTACACAATATACTTTTCAGTATCCAAATAATTGTTTTGTATACTACTTTGTAACGTTTTTCACTGAGCATTGAGGTGTATTTTCCGGAATATGCCGAGTATCACCGAAATGCTATGCGATAACATGTGATAAACTTTTCATATTTATTTACTGCTATTATCATACAGTAAAAAGTATGTGTTATTTAGTCTAAGTATATAATAAAGGTTTATTTAAGCAGTTTCTTTGACGAGTTCGAAAATCAGTGTCGATCAATTATTTTCAAAAGAGTTACACCCCTTGGAAACATTAGTTATTGAAAAAAAATGTACACTGGCGCTTGCATTTGTACATTTCTCGCAAAATTTGTATGAAACGTTTATTAAAGGTTTATATAACCATATTGAATGTCTTGAACGGGTTCTAAAACCGGTTCCGATCAATTATTTTTAATAGAGTTATGCCCTTTGGAAACATTAAGAATATGTAAAAACTTGTATCTATAATACTAAAATATCGAGGTCACATTTGTTAGCCGTCATCACGTAAAAACGATGAATCAAAGATTTCAACTGTATATACAACTAATATAGTGCAATGCTGTTGATTAAAAATCACACCACTCCAGACCTTTTTGTTTTCCACATAATTAATATTGAAATATTGCCAATAATTAAGAAGTTCCGGGTCGAATCTACGGAAGCCGATAAGGGCCATTCAAAAAAAAAATTATGTCGTTATTACGACATAGCATGTCGTAATTTCGACATAACATGTCGTTATTACGACATCGCTATGTCGTAATTTCGACATAACATGTCGTTATAACGACATCGCTATGTCGTAATTTCGACATATCATGTCGTAATAACGACATAGCTATGTCGTAATAACGACATCGCTATATTTAAAATAATATGTATTATGATAGGCAAAAGACTAAATGACAAAGAAATTAACAATTATACGTCATCATAATGTCCCCGATAATTAGAAAAAAACCCGCATGGTCAGCTTTAAAAGAGGGAAGAAAGCTTCCAGAGGGAGAGTCTCCGAAATGCTGTGTGGCAGACAGTGTTATTATTCAATTATTAGCTCCCTTGGTAAAACTCAAAATTTCATATTTAATGTATTCTATTGTTAAATAATTTACATGAAGCTTAATAAGTATATATTTGTTAATTGCATAGCTTTTGCTATTTGAATTCATTGTAAAGTTTAATATTTGCATCGTCGCAAAATCTTTGGATACCTTCTTAGGATACCTTCAGTGAGAAATTTATATATGTTATAGATAACAATTTAGATCAACATGGCCCATAGTGCTAGGCTGTATAGTCAGACAAAGTCGTTAAGATTAACAAGTTACCGGTCGTAGAATAGCTATGCAGTCACACATGTTGGAAGAATGTAATGTGGAATTATTAGAGGACTGAAATTGTACAACCAAGCTTTCCATCTCCCTTAAAATGAGCGCAAACTACATGGCTTCTTGGTATAAGGGTGAATTGAAGTTTTGATAGCTCTATTTCTACTTTCAAACGTTGGGCACGCGCGATGTTCGTACAACCCCTAGGATTTAAAACAGAATCTTCGAAATTTCATCCGCAAAATAAAATAAAAATGTTAGAAAAAACGAACCAATATTAAAACAAATTCAATATATGTTTTGAATTATGTTTTTACAGCTCTTGCTCATCTCCTAAGTAATATCTAGTATATTTGAGGATTAAAAAAAGAAAGCTATGTGAAAAAAAATGGATGTCCCCATCCAACGTTACATTTATGAAAAACTGTTTTAACTCTTATGTATAGTGATCCTATTCTCTGATCTTCTTGATTCTTGACAGGAACAACGACATGTGTCGGTTCTTTGTGGCGTTAACGCCGTTATTTTACCAAATTTCATTTGACTCGACTGCATATTATAGTAGAAAATGAATAAAAATAGTAAGACAATAATAAAATCTAACAAAAGTACAAATATTTGCCTCATGTGAGTTCAAATATTGCTGATTCAATAAAATCTTCTCTACACAGTTGTTTTTCAAACGGTAGCCATTTTGTCCAAGTTGATATTTCGTTTTTCAAAGCAGTTAAAAGGCGTATTTTTTTATAATTGGTCAAAGCAAAAGCTAGATATACGAAGAGTAAAAAATGCCAAGATTCTTTCCTTATTAACTACATATTTGGGTCTTAAAGGAATAAAATGCTTCCATACATTACAAAACGGTAGCCAATTTTTTAAATGTGATTAAGTTTCAATTAAATTTTTATGATAATTAAAAAAAATCGTGTTAGGAAATTTGGAGAAAGATGTTAATGATTGCTGCCGAAATTTTTTTTAGTGCATGTTGCAAAAGACTCCGCCCGGGGAAATAGGTTCGACACAGGTTAAATTTTGCAATTTTTATTAATTGTATAGCTTTTAACGATTTATTTAAAAGAATTTGGAAATGGGGGAAAATCCCATTTTATAAAAGAAATTGAAATTTATGTTACGGAAGTACTCCGAAATAGATCATTTAAAGTCGTCACTTCAGTTAGGTGCAATCACCAATATCAAAACACTTAATACCAGTTCACGGAACATTTTACTTCGCGATTTGTCCTGCTATTTCGTGATGAAAGTATTTCCTGTACTAGCGAAGCCGGAACTTTTCGTTAATATAAACTTGTGCATGAAATGGAGGTAATTGAAAGATGAATCCCAAACAGCAACGAAAACCGTTTCATCGAATTGAAAAAAAACGGGATTATATTTGTATTTGCCGTTTTCGCGGACGACCCAGGAGTAAATTACTATATTTTAAAATGTATATATCTGAAGATGACTTGGGAAATTATTCTCAAGCCAAGGTTCAAGTAATTGAAGGGGTGTATTTCGACAACTTATGTGTCAGGGAAAATACAATTCTATTCAAATTTAACCAAGGGTAAAAATGTTCGATTTACTTGCAGAGATATATTTGTATTGGGGATGAATTAAGATATAGAAATTTTACAATGACAGATGATATGCAACTTGAAAGTTAAACATCCGCTATGATAAAAAAAATATGAAAACCGTATACATGTACTTCCGTCTCATCTTTCCTTCCTACATTACTTGCGACAGTACTGCATTTTAAGTTGAAATAACTTAAAGGGTAAACATTATTATATCGATTTCCACAACTCGAGGTAATTTTTTGATAAAATGACATCACAAAACGAACAGAACCAGAATCAACCAACAATATAAAAAAACGAATAAAACTTGCAAACTCTTCGACGTCGCATTTTGTTGTAGGAATATCGTGCCCAACGTTTGAAAGTAGCATTAGAGTAATTGATACTTTAATTCCCCCTTATAGCACAAAGCCATGTAATATGCGCTTATTTTGAGGGAGATGGGAAGCTTAGTTGGCATGATAGGCTCACATATTGACATAGTATTATTACCGTATGATCATGGTCATACGGTCGTAATTAGTCAGAGGCTAAACGTCAGGTTCTGGTTAATCTGTTAACGGTATTTCTGTTATTTCATTGGTTATAAATACAGCTTCGCGGTGTTTCCGGAATGATTTTTTGGGAAATGAAGGTCTGTTTAACGTCTGATTGGCTATTAACGAGTGGCATGCATTATATGTTCAACGCGTCCGTAAGTGGGGTCGGTTTGAAATCATGATACTAGGTTATAAGTACATATTATGATAAAGTGTTCATTTGCTATAGTGATTAGTTATGATGATAACTCACGACAAACTGTCAATTTCGTGCAGATTATATAATCATGTGACAAATGTGAAGATTTAATCTTGAAATTGTTTTGCTATTTTTGCAAGAAACTGTAAATTTATGTATTATTGCTATTCTCTAAAAATAGAACAGTAATGCGTATAATTTTCACTTTACACTGCGTATTAAAACGGTTAAATGATTGAGATACTTTTGTATTTGATTTCTTCGTTAGCTTAGATTTTAAATTGTAAATACACGAAACGTATGCTCCATGTATAAAAATAAAAACCATCTATTTTTCATTGCTTGGACATATTGTTTAGAAAATATTAAAATCACGGAATTTACCGAAGATGTAATTTCGTTTCCAGCAATCATCGCTTCATTGATTTCTGGTGTAAATAAACAAACTCGACGATACTGAGAAGGATACAAAAATTACAAGGTGAGCAAAATGGTTTCTGATGTGCAAAGAAGCCTTCCCAAGCACCACAGTATTGTTATTGGCAAGGGTTTCAGTGCACTGTAGGATACTAAAGTGTCAGTTGTTGCAAATTATATAATTTAGCTTTTTACCATGTTTACAGCTCTATATTTGACAATGAGTCGTGAATGACCCTCAAGGCAATCATTTATACGATCCTTCGAACCCAAAAAACTTGTAACACAGTGAACTCTAAAAAGGTTGTTTGAATGTGTGTAACCAATGTAACCATTAGGTGAAGGAAAGTTACAAATAGACTGGGGAAATTGTGAATGATTTATGATACATGTAGTTTGTATGAGTGTAACCAATGTAACCATTATGGCAATGGGGGTTACAAAACAAGATACCTATATTCAGGTGCACATTTTGTGCCTTATATGATCAGCCGTGAGTCATTATAAAAAAGAAGATGTGGTTATATAATGATTGCCAATGAGACAACTGTCATGACTGTCTACAAGAGACCAAAATAACACAGACATGAATAACTATAGGTCAAAGATGATCAATATGAAAGGTCCTGATATGACATGTAAAACAATTCAAACCAGAAAACCAACGGCCGTATTTATAAATGAAATAAAATGAACTAAAAACAAATATGTAACATATAAACAAAAGACAACCACTGAATTATAGGCTCCTGACTTAGGACAGACACATACATAAATAATGTGGCGGGGTAAAACATGTTATTGGGATTCTGATCCTCCCCTAACCTTGGACAGTGGTACATGTATAATAGTACAAGTTACAACATGAGAACGAACTATAAAAATCAGTCAAAAAAGGCCCAACTCATCAGATTGCCGAGTGATATATCAAAAGCACTGAAAACTTCATTTGATATGTCGGATTTCCATCTCCTTTCAATTTATTCACATCATCAGGTCTTACACTTAGTATATTTTTTCGTGATGAACATTACTATTTGCCATAATTTGGTTTATTATGTAGGCCGGAATCACTGAAGCATGACTGGAGAAGTCGCCCCCTCCCCCCTTATTGTTCCAGCTGGCCTGATAATCTGTCCTTTCTTAAACCATTGATGTCATACAGCAATTACTTTTCCATTGTGGCATCATATGTTTTTTTATTAAAACTTCAAAATTTTACTTGGAATATTTGTGATGTACATGTACAGTTTGTAATGGTGGACATATACATATTGTAGCAATAAGGGGTATTTAAAGCAAAATAATTGATAATAAATCAACCCAATGGATATAAGCTTAAGCATACTGTTAACTTGTTAAGTCATTTTTCTTTCACACAGCATCTGCATAGAGTGATAAGATATAAATCAGGAGATCAATCACTGGTTTTAGAAGTCAAGAATTTTTATATTTTTACTTATTTGGGTAGATACATGTAGCACAACATTTATCTTGTCATAATACCTGTACCCTCAGTGTTCTTCATGAAAACTATCACACTGATTTTAAATCATTATAGGACAGCACAGTGTATAAGCAAACATTTCAGGAGGCAAAGAGTCTTTTATAGGCTGACTGCAATAGTCTGTATATTATCTGAAAAAGCTTAGTTCTTGTCAACTTTTTTTATTATTTCAAACATTTAAATAGATGTCTCCCAAATTTGGTGTATTTCTATTTGCTTTTTCAAAGTCATTTTCATTTATTTTTCAACCTGGCCCAGAAATATGTGGTTACCTTTAATATAGCTGATTTAGAGAAAGGCGACCTGGGTCTAACAAAGGCTATATGTATTGTCAATGCAAACATTTTACCTGTTCAACACCAAATGCTGTCAAGTTTGGGGCCTCTGGTCATGGCTCTTTTTTCATAATTTATCTTACATGTTAATGTACATCTCCTTTGAATTTGTTTGCTTATTTGTTCTATGGTCTATCTATGCATATCTATCTATATACCCCAAAGGCATAATGCCATTTTCATGGTCCAACAAAAATGTTTAAAATGTATACATTTTACTTTTTTCTAGCTTCTCTCATGTAAAAGCTGAACCTTTTTGGTCACTATTTATGTGTTGCGTTTAAATAAGAATTGTAACACTTTACAGTGACTGAATAGGTAAAAGAAATACTTCTCAAGAAATAGAAAAAAGAAGACTGCTTGGAACAGCACCAGACTACATGTATGTATGAATAGAAACTCAGATGGGAATAGCATGGAGGATATTATATGTCCTTGTGAATAAGCAAGAAAAGCTTTTAATAATAATGCCTTCTTTTTAATTTACTAGAGTTTTCATTCATTATCTGTGCAAATTTCAACATAATTTGTGATAAATTCTTATCTAACTTTACTCAAACTTTTAGTGGTGGATCCAGAAATTTTCATCATCAGGAGCCCACCTACTGCCTAAGAAGGGGCCAACTCCAGTCATGCTTTAGTGATTCCCTATTAAAACAACCAAATTTTTCCTACAAAAGGGTGGCCCAGGCCCCCTGAAAAACCCTCTAACTCCACCCCTGACTTTGAAAAATTTAATATGACTAGTGTTTCATTGACCAAAATACCGGTGCGTTCTGTGATAAATATGCACAATTTTATAAATGAGAGGGGAAAGTAGATCCACATGTGGTGTACCTGCACATGACAACTGCAAACTGCATTATTTTTTTTATCTCAACCAATCAACTGATCATGCTGAAACTGACATTATCAGAGAGTACACATCAAATGAAAAATCTCAAATAACTGATACATATTATAAGATATTACAGAAATAATTATTTTTTGATTTATTACAAAAAAATGTGTTCTCGATCTTGTAGATAGATATAACTGGATCTCATATACATGTATATAAGTACCATAGACAACTGTATATCCAAGTCACAATTTATAAAAGTAAATTATTAAAGGTTAGTGTTTGGTCTTCAACGCAAAGCCTGGTTAACACCACACAGCACTTTTATATAGTCCATATCAATCATGACAATGGCGTAGGGGGTTAAAAATGTTCTCGTAGGTAAATAATATTGCCACAGAAATTTTTTCATGAGAGTGTTATAGTCTATAGCGTATTACTTCCTGTTTGGTGGAATAGTTAAATAGAAGTCAGTACATTTTCTCAATCCTATGTCGCTTTGAAGGTGTCATGATTGTCATCCTCAGCTTAAGCAATGTGTTACTGTAATTTGAATTTCAAAACGACTGAGTGACGTTTTTCGAAGCACTGGTCGATTCCACCATAGAGAATCACATGACTTTAACAATCAGTAAAATCCAGTGAAAAATATCTTTAAAAGTAAAGAATTGTCGCATAAATATTAAAAAATAGAGTACACAGGAAATCGCAAAGTTCACATAGTCTAGTATGATTAATCATTAAAAAAATGAGCAAAAAGGGGGGAAATGGGGTGTACGCCCTCTACACCCCCCTCTGGATCCGTCACTGCTTTCTGTTTTCCATTCTGTCAAGTAGTAATTCTCAAAAGTAATTGTAGGTTATATGCTATTTTTATCAAGTTGATTATAGACACAGAATACATTTTATTATAATATCATTCCCCATTTTCATTCTCAACTTTATAAAATCTCTCCCATTATAACGCGGGTCGACCAATAATACATAAAAAATGACAAATTAGTAGAAAAAAGCTCTATGTTTTCTTTTGCTTGGAGTGCAATATTCCAATAAAAATAAACTACTCACAAACCACTGATCTCAATATAATCAGCTAAAAAACGGCAAGCTTCTTAGAAAAGCTATTACTTGTCTTCCAATACTATCTGTTCAGCTATTTGTCAAGCGTGTATTTTCTATCCCCAACCGTGTTTTATAAAATATATAAGTTTCTCACTGAAGTTATTCAAAGAAGGTATCCAAAGATTTTGCGACGATGCAAATATTAAACTTTACAATATAAATAAATATCTTTAACCAATGAATTCAAATAGCAAAAGCTATGCAATCAACAAATATATACTTATTAAGCTTCATGTAAATTATTTAATAATAAAATGCATTAATTATGAAATTTAGAGTTTTACCAAGGGAGCTAATAATTGAATAATAACACTGTCTGCAACACAGCATTTCGGGGACTCTCCCTCTGGAATCTTTCCTCCCTCTTTTATAGCTGACTATGCGGGGGGGGGGGGTTCTAATTATTGGGGGCATTATGATGACGCAGTGGCGGATGCAGGTATTTTCGAAAGGGGGGGTGCTAGCCCAGGGCAAAGGGGGGGTGCAGGGGGGTGCAAACATATGTCCCGATTCAAATGCATTGATCGGCCAAAATAAAGGGGGGGTGCGGACCCCCGGAACCCCCCCTCTGGATCCGCCACTGTGACGTATAGTTGTTAATATCTGTGTCATTTAGTCTTTTGGCAATCATAATACATATTCTTTTATAAATAGCGATGTCGTTATAACGACATGGTGATGTCGTTATTATGACATGACATGTCGAAATTACGACATAGCGATGTCGTTATAACGACATGTTATGTCGAAATTACGACATAGCGATGTCGTAATAACGACATGTTATGTGCAGATGGCAGTTAGGTCCGCTGCTGTATGCCCTGAGGTAATCGGTGCCCTCAGGTAATCGTGGCAATAGTGCCCATATGCGTAGTAATAACATGATCTAAAAATAGAATAAACCAGAAATACATCATTGTACTTTCTATTTCGACTGACAGTATATGTGCGAAAAATAGGAGAAAACAGGAACACATACAATTTTTTACAATAAGTTACGACAAATAATTCACGAAAAAAATCCAAATATTTGGTTTATTTGTGATTATTGCAACGTGAACAGATATGTATTTAGTGAAATGTAAATGGGGGGGGGGGGGGGGGGGGGGGGGGCTATGGATTTTTTTCCTTCGGCGAAAGACAATATTTTTTGAGACAGGTCGAAAACATTTTTTTCTTTCATTTCAATTTTAGCATTACATATAGTGGCAGAGCAATTAGAAACAAACTTATAAAAAAACCCATAGCCCCCCTCCCCCCTGAAAATGAAATGATTGCTGCCTTAGTTTCGTGAATATCCTGTTGAAACTTTGACTATCATTGTGTTTGGTAATATATGACACTTACATATGGACAGATTACGCATATATTGATTTTGGTTACTTCTTTTAAAGTAACATAAGTAGAAAATGATAAAATTTAATAGATAGATTATAAAAATCAGTCTTTTTTTTTTTTTTTTAAATGTTATAATATTTTATTTGAATTTTACATTTGTTAGAGATACATGAAGTACCGGTACCTTATCCCGGCCTCGTTAACGTTAGTATATAGCATTTTATTGATAAGTTAGTACTTGTTAGTGCACAATATGTATATATAGTAATAATGACATGTATGTAACTGAATAGAAATATGATAACATGATGTATAATAAATTCTAATTTATGAAATTAATTTAATTTTTGCTGCAACCAGATTATGGAATTTTTCATATTTGCCTTCTTTATTTATCAATATTTCATGATATTGAAGAAATTCTTTTTTGAAAATTTCAAACATATTAATTATGTCACCCTGACGGAGGTCGGGTGACATATTGTTATTCTTTTTATGTCACCCTGACGGAGGTCGGGTGACATATTGTTATTGTACGATTCTTTTTTTTATTCATAATCTTTCTTATTATTCCACACTTTTTTGTCCAGACTATTTCTTAGAATTGTATGGACCAATGATGATAGAACTCTAACATAATGTTAACCCCCATGTGTAGATGTGCAATCGGGGGGTGGCACTTCCAAGATGGCTGCCGTTGTCATGGAAACAGAAAGAATGTGAAAAATCGGAAAGTCTTCCAAAATAAATGAAACTTTGGGGAAATGTTACTTGGCATGTGCAGACATGCCATCCATCTTTGGAATTTTCAAAATGGCCGACGTTGCCATAGAAACAGTTCAAATATGAAAAATTTCAAAATGGTTTTATCTTTCTGAAAATTTGCAGATTGAAGTATTGTGAAGTATATATGTCAATTCAATGTTATTAAATTTCGAAATGGCTGCCACTTAGTGGCAATTGGCGGACCAGGGTGACATCCGCTATTGCTCGCAATGGCAATTCTAGTTTATTATTCTTATTCCACACTTTTTGTCCAGCTTAGTTCTCGGAAGTGAATGGACCAATGTGGATGGAACTATAACATAATGTTGATCAACATGTCTAGTAGTGCACCTGACTTTGGAATTAAAAACATGGCTGCCATTGCTGGCATTTAAAAAGTCGGAATGCGAGTACATATGTTCAAACTCTTTGCGATCATTTTAGTAGCAATAAACAAAAGAACTATGTCAATTGGACATGCTTTGATACTATTTATGCGCTTGAATTTTATTTGATAATATTTTTGTTCGCTTAAGAGATTCCGTATATCGTCAAGTTATTGGAATTCCAATGGGGACTAACTGTGAACCAATTATTGCGGACCTGTTTTTGTATATTATAAGTTACAATTTATGACTTAAATTAGCAAAGATCCATCAAAACAATATTTGATACAAAAATTTAACAATACTTTTAGATATTTGGATGATATATTGGCTCTCAATAATAACGACTTCCGTATGTATACTAAAGAAATTTATCCTGTAGAACTTACTTTAATTAAAGCTAATGATAGCAATGACCACTGCCATTTCCTCGATCTTGATATCTATATCATAAACGGGAAGATTAATACAAAAATTGGTGATAAGAGAGATGTTTTTTTCATTTCCTATTGGTAATTATCCATTTGTAGATGGTGACGTTCCCTTGTCAGCATCTTATGGTGTTTATATATCTCAACTTGTACGATTCTCTCGTGTATGTAACAACGTATTAGATTTTAGCGAGAGAAATTTATGTATTACTATTAAAAAATATTACACCAGGGTTTTCGATATCACAAACTGGTCAAAACATTTACTAAATTTTATCATCAGTATAAGGAAATAATTCGTAAATATAACTCAACATGCAGACATCTTATACGTTCAGGTATTTCACATCCAATTTTTTTATGGAAGTATTCTATATAAAGAACAAAAATGTTAGTATTCTCCTCAGAAACTAACAAAACCTTTAAATAGACTTATTAAAAAGGGATATAGTTACGATACTGTTGTCAGGTCATTAAAGATTGCATATTTTAGCTTTAATATTGATTCACTGATAGAGTCTTTGAATCGGAACTAAACACATCTATTTCTAAAAAAACAGTTGTTGGCATGACACGGGTTATGTTCTTCTCATATATTTTATGATAGTATGATACTAAACCCCTAACGGGAGGGATTGTGCCTGATATTCATATGATGAACACATAATCTTTCAATCAGTTTAATTGAGGTCTGGAGCTGGCATGTACGTTAACTGCTAGTAGTCTGTTGTTATTTATGTACTATTGTCATTTTATTTCTTTTCTTTTCTTACATCTTTTGACATCGGACTCGGACTTCTCTTGAACTGAATTAAAATGTGCGTATTGTTATGCTTTTACTTTTCTACACTGGCTAGATGTATAGGGGGAGGGTTGAGATATCATAAACATGTTAAACCCCGCCGCAATTTTGCGCATGTCCCAAGTCAGGAGCCTCTGGCCTTTGTTAGGCTTGTATGATTTTAAATTTTAGTTTCTTGTGTATAATTCGGAGTTTAGTATGACGTCACCTAAGGACACCTACAGCTGCGGGAATTCTCGCTACATTAGAGACCCTTTGGTTGCCTTCGGCTGTTGTCTGCTCTATGGTCGGGTGGTTGTCGCTTTGACATATTCACCATTTCCTTTCTCAATTTAAATAACTATGTTTCTGATCTAATTTTGTATTCTATAAACGGCATCTATATATTTACACTACAAATCTACAACTCTCAGTCTATGGCTACACGTGCTGATCTTATCTATATTTATGCATAATATTCATTAGCTGTGTATGAGTATCAAAATCGTATCATACGCGATAATGTCCAGCCAGTACACACTGTAAGGATTTTATTCACCAGTATTAAAAAAAAGAAACATTGCAGTACGAACAGTAATCTATTTTTTATTTACATTACTTTGAAAGTAACGTAGTTACAAGCACAGGTTATGTAGTAAATAACTGTTTTTTTAAAAATGTTAATTGTCTTAATCAATCTTATTTGAGAGATGTTGGATATTTTCAAGGAAAAACCTCACATCTCCAGTGGACTTTTGTACATGGTCAGATAACCTTAGGTCATCTCTAAATTACTGTGTATTTCCTGTATATCAGATCATATCTATGATTGCTCACATGGTGAGGTTACCTCAAGTCACCTCTGTATGATTGAACATTGTGAGGTTAACTAATATTACCTCTGTATTGCTGTACATGGTGAGGTTACTCTGTATTACTGCACATACTCGTATTACCACCCTTTGTATAAACTTTACAAAACACTATTTTTTTAGTTTTCCTCAGGGCACTTCTGCATTTCTATACATGGCCAAGTGCACATGTTAACTAATGTCATTTATTAACTACTGTATATAAATATGTAACCTCAGAATACCTCTGTATGTTAGATTATGGTGAGGTTACCTAAGGTCACAACTTTATGGTCATTGTACCAGCTACATGTTACCACAGATAAACTTTGCAAAACGCTAATTTTCTACAAACCTCAGGTTACCACAATTGAATGTTCATAACTTCCTTCGTCAGCTTATAAGTCAGTCCAGATTACATCTATGTGCTTTTTTTTCACGGAGAGGCTACCTCAGGTCATCTGTAAATTACTGTACATGACAAGGTTACCTCAGGTCATATGTAAATTACTATACATGACCAGGTTACCTCAGGGAACCACTGTACTACTGTGCATGGTAAGGTTACCTCAGGGAACCATGGTACAACTGTGCATGCTCGGGTTACTTCAAGGAACCATTGTTCTACTGTGCATGGTCTGGTTACCTCAGGGATCCATTGTACTACTGTACATGGTCATGTTACCGAGGGAACCATTGCACTACTGTGCATGGTCAGGTTACCTCAGAGAACCACTGTACTACTGTGTATGGTAAGGTTACCTCAGGGAACCATTGTACTACTGTGCATTATCATGTTACCTCAGGGAACCTTTGTACTACTGTGCATGGTCAGGTTTCCCCAGGGAACCATTGTACTATTGACATGGTCAGGTTACTTCAGGGAATTTTTGTACTTCTGTGCATTGTCCTGTCTCCTCAGGGAACCACTCTACTACTGTGCAAGGTCAGGTTACCTCAGGGAACCATTCTACTACTGTGCATTATAAGGTACATCAGGGAATCATTGTACTACTCTGCATTGTCAGGTTTCCTCAGGAAACCATTGTTCTACTGTGCATGGTTATTTAACCTCAGGGAACTATTGTACTACTGTGCATTGTCATGTAACCTCAGAAAACCATTGTTCTACTGTGCATGGTTAGGTAACCTCAGGAAACCATTGTAATACTATGCATTGTCAGGTTACTCAGGGAACCACTGTTCAACTATGTATTGTCAGGTTACTCAAAGAACCACTGTTCAACTATGCATGGTCAGGTAACCTCAGGAATACATTGTACTACTGTGCATTGCCAGGTTACCTCAGGGAACCATTGTACTACTGTGCATGGTTAGTTTATCTCATGGAACCATTGTACTACTGTGCATGGTCAGGTTACCTCAGGGAACCATTTTACTACTGTGCATGGTCAGGTTACCTCAGGGAACTATTGTACTTCTGTGTATGGCCATGTTACCTTAGGAAATCATTGTACTACTGTGTATGGTCATGTTTCTACAGGGAACCACTGTACTTCTGTGCATGGTCATGTTACCTCAGGGAACCACTGTACAACTGGGCATGGTCAGATAACCTCAGGAAAGCATTGTACTACTGTGCAGGGAACCTTTGTACTATTGTGCATGATCAAGTCTCCTCAGGGAATCATTGTTCTACTGTGCATGGTCATGGTCCCTCAGGGAATCATTGTACTCCTGTGTATTTTAAGGTTACCTCAGGGAACCATTTAACAACTACGCATTGTCAGGTTACCTCAGGGAACCATTGTACTACTGTGCATGGTAAGGTTACCTCAGGGAACCATTGTACTACTGTGCATGGTAAGGTTACCTCAGGGAACCATTGTACTACTGTGCACGGTCAGGTTACCTCAGGGAAACACTGTAAAACTGGGCATGGTCAGGTAACCCCAGGGAACCATTATACTAATCTGCAGGGAACCATTGTACTGTGTATGGTCAGGTTACTTTAGTGAACCATTGTACTATTGTGCATGGTAGGTAACCTCAGGGAATCATTGTACTACTGTGCATGGTCATGTTACTTAAGTGAACCATTGTACTAATGTTCATGGTAGGAAACCTCAGGGAATCATTGTACTACTGTGCATGGTCATGTTACACCAGGTTACCACTATATAACTGGGCATTGTCAGGTAACTGCAGGGAACCATTGTACTATTTTGCATGTTCAAGTCTCCTCAGGGAAACGTTGTTCTGCTGTGCATGGTCATGGGACCTCAGGGAACCATTGTACTGTTGTGTATTGTGAGTTTACGTCAAGGAATCATTGTACTACTGTCCATGGTCAGGTTACCTCAGGAACCATTGCACTACTGTGCATGGTCAGGTTATTTCTGGGAACCATTGTACTACTGTGCATGGTAGGTAACCTCAGGGAATCATTGTACTACTCTGCATGGTCACGCTACTTCAGGGAACAATTGTACTACTGTGCATGATCAGGTTACTTCAGGGAACCATGGAACTACTGAACATGGTCATGTTACCTCAGGGAACCATTATACTACTGTGCATGGTCAGTTTATCTCAGGGAACCATTGTACTACGGTGCATGGTAGGTTACCGATGGAACCATTGTGCTTCTGTGCATCGTCAGGTTACCTCAGAGAACCATTGTGCTTTTGTGCATTGTCAGGTTTCCTCAAAGAACCATTGTACTACTGTACATGGTCATGTTATCTCAGGGAACCACAGTTCTACTGTGCATGGTCAGGTTACCTCAGGGAACCATTGTACTACTGTGCATTGTCATGTTACTTCAGGTGACCATTGTACTACTGTGCACGGTCAGGTCTCCCAAGGGAATTATTGTACTACTGTACATGGTCAGGTTACTGCAGGGAACCATTGTACTTCTGTGCATTGCCAGGTTACCTCAGGAAACCATTGTACTACTGTGCATGGTAAGTTTATCTCAGGGAACCATTGTACTACTGTGCATGGTCAGGTTACCTCAGGGAACCATTGTACTACTGTGCATTGTCAGGTTTCCTCAGGGAACCATTGCACTACTGTACATGGTCATGTTACCTCAGGTAACCACTGTACAACTGTGCATGGCCAGGTTACCTCAGGGAACCATTGTAATACTGTGCATTGTCATGTTACCTCAGGGAACTTTTGTACAACTGTGCATGGTCAGGTTACCTCAGGGAACCATTGTACTCTTGTGCATGGTCAGGTTACCTCAGTGAACCACTGTACAACTGTGCATGGTCAGGTTATTCATAAAGATAGACAAGAATGAGATTTACAGATAATTTAGTAGACTGAATTTTTTTCTGAACTCATTTTTTCTGTTTGTTTAAAGGGTTATGGTGAATGGAAACATAAATATAGACTTTTAAAAAATCTTGCATCTTTTGGGAATCATTCCAGGAAAGTGGAAGGATCTCATGTTTACTTAAAGTGGTGAGGTCTAGTAAAAATAGCAAACAGAAAGTAGAAAAAAAATGTGTTTGCTTCAGGATTGCGTAACGTTTGATTCTTCGTGGCAAGACCCCCTTTTTCAATTAAATCACAATTTCACTTTGGTACATCCATGATATGAACATGAATTTTTTTCTAAGATCAGCTGTTTTGCATGTAAGCCTATGGAGCAGTCAATAACAAGACTGCAACCTTATGTTAATTTGATTTTAATCGATTATATTTTTTGTTATTTTTTGGGTTACCTGAGGTAATCCTGTTATGAAAGAATACTTCGTAGATACTTTGCTGGTATATGCATTTATGCTGTAATTACACAATTTCTTAATTTAAAATGTAGGACTTCATATATTTGTATTGTTTATGCGATTATATGTAAATGTTACGCGAGTTCACTTGAGTTAAATGGGTTGTATTTGGTGTTATAATTGGGGTTACCTGAGGTAACCCTGTCATGAATGAATACTTCGTAGATACTTTGCTAGTCTTAACATTAATTGTAATAAACCAACTTATTCATTTTGAATGTAGGACTTCATTGAAGTTATATTGTCTATGGGATATATATGTAAAGGTGATCTCAAATTACTTAACAGTTAAGTGGGTTATATTTGCAATTATATTTGGGGTTACCTCAGGTACCCCTGTTATGAAAGAATGCTTATTAGATAGTTTGCTAGTGTAAACATTTATGTTGTAATCAAACAATTTCTTTATTTTACATGTAGGACTTCACAGATGTAAATTGCTTACGCGATATTTAGAAAATGCGATCTGTCTTAACTCGATTTAAATGGATTTTACTTGTAGCTACTCTATGGGTTACCTGATGTAACCCTTTCATGACAGAATACTTAGTAGATACTTTGTTAGTATATGTATTTATGGTGTAATAAACCAACTGCTTCCTTTTTCAATGTAGGAATTCATTGAAGTTATATTGTTTATGTGATGTAATCGAAATGTGATCTGAATTAACTTGAGTTAAATTGGTTGTAATTGTTGTTATTGCTCGGGTTACCTCAGGTAACCCTGTTATGAAAAAAATATTAGTAGATACTATGATAGTGTATACATTTGTATTTTAATCACACAATTTCTGAATTTAAAAATGTAAGACTTCAAAGATTTGTATTTTTTATTTGATGTTATTGTTATGGTAACCCGAGGTTATCCTGTCATGTAAGAATACTTTGTAGATAGTTTTTCAGAATACTTTGTAGATAGTGTTCCAGAATATACATTTTAGTTGTAATAAACGATTTACTTTTTTATAAATTTGAAATTTATAGATGTGTATTGTTTATATGATATTTAGGAAAGGCAACTTGAGTTAACTTTATTTAAATTGATTATATTTACTGTTATTTTTGGGGTTACCTGAGGTAACCCTGTTATGAAAGAACACTTCGTAGATACTTTGCGTGTATATGCATTGATGTTGTAATTACACAATTTCTTAATTTAAAATGTAGGACTTCATAGATTTGTATTGTTTATGCGATGTATAGATATATATATAACCTGAGTAAACTTGAGTTAAAAGGGTTGTTTTTGTTGTTATTATTAGGTTACCTGAGGTAACCCTGTCTCTCAGGTAACCATGTAATAAATGAATTCTTCGTAGATACTTTGCTAGAGTTTACATTTATTGTAATAAACAAACTTCTTTATTTCAAATGTAGGACTTCATGAAAGTTGTATTGTTTATGTGATGTACATGTAAAGGTGAACTCAGTTAACTTCAGTTAAGTGGGTTATATTTGTAATTATGTCTGGGGTTACCTCAGGTACCCATGTTATGAAGAATGCTTTTGAGATAGTTTGCTAGTGTAAAACATTATGTTGTAATCGGACAATTTCTTTATTTTAAATGTAGGACTTCATAGATGTGTAATGTTTATGTGATATTTCTGAAAGGCTACTTAAGGTAACTTGATGTGAATGGATAATACTTGTTTCTATTTCATGGGTTACCTGAGGTAACCCTGTCATGACAGAAGATTTAGTAGATACTTTGCTAGTATATCCATTTATGGTGTAATAAATCATTTTCTTTATTTTTGATTTAGGAATTCATTAAAGTCATATTGTTTATGTGATGTGTATGTGAAGGTGATCTAAATTAACTTGAGTTAAATAGTTTGTTTTTGATGTTTTTGTATTGGTTACCTCTGGTAACCCTGCTATGAAAGAATTCTTAGTATATAATTTGTAAGTGTATACATTTATATTCTAATTACGCAACTTCTTAATTCAAAAATGTAGGACTTCATAGATTTGTATTAATTATGTGATGCATATATATTTAAAGGTGATACCTGAGTTAACTTGAGTTATATGGGTTGTATTTGTTGTTATTATTGGGTTACCTGAGGTAACCCTGTAATGAATGAATTCTTTGTAGATACTTTGCTATTATTTACAGTATTTGTAATAAACAAACTTCTTTATTTCAAATGTAGGACTTCATGAAACTTGTATTTTTATGTGATGCACATGTTAAGGTGACCTCAGTTAACTTCAGTTAGGTGGGTTATATTTGTAATTATGTCTGGGGTTACCTCAGGTACCCATGTTATGAAGAATGCTTTTGAGATAGTTTGCTAGTGTAAAAATTTATGTTGTAATCGGACAATTTCTTTATTTTAAATGTAGGACTTCATAGATGTGTATTGTTTATGTGATATATTGGAAAGGCGACTTAAGTTAACTTGATATGAATGGATAATACTTGTTTCTATTTTACGAGTTACCTGAGGTAACCGTGCATGACAGAATGTTGAGTAAATACTTTGCTAGTATATCCATTTATGGTGTAATAAATCAACTTCTTCATTTTTAATGTAGGAATTCATTAAAGTTATATTGTTTATGTGATTTATATGTAAAGGTGATCCGAATTAACTTGAGTTAAATAGGTTGTTTTTGTTGCTTTTGTATTGGTTACCTCAGGTAACCCTGCTATGAAAGAATTATAAGCATATACTTTGGAAGTGTATACATTTATATTTTAATTACACAATTTCTAAATTTATAAATGTAGGACTTCATAGATTTGTATGGTTTATGTGATGCATATATATTTAAAGGTGATACCAGAGTTTACTTGAGTTATCTGGGTTGTATTTGTTGTTATTGATTTGGTTACCTGAGGTAACCCTGTAATGAATGAATTCTTTGTAGATACTTTGCTATTGTTTACATTAATTGTAATAAACAAACTTCTTTATTTCAAATATAGGACTTCATGAAAGTTGTATTGTTTATGTGATGTATATATATAAAGGTGACCTCAGTTAACTTGAGTTAGATGGGTTATCTTTGTTATTATTGTTATGTTTACCTGAGGTAACCCTGTAATGAATGAATCCTTATTAGACACTTTGCTAGTGTTTACATTAATTGTAATAAACAATCTTCTTTATTTTAAATGTAGGACTTCATGAAAGTTGTATTGTTTATGTGATGCACATGTAAAGTTGACCTCAGTTAACTTTAGTTATGTGGGTTATAATTGTAATTATATCTGGGGTTACCTCAGGTACTTATGTTATGAAGAATGCTTTTTAGATAGTTTGCTAGTGTAAACATTTATGTTGTAATCAAACAATTTCTTTATTTTAAATGTAGGACGTCATAGATGGGTATTGTTTATGCGATATATTGGATAGGCGACTAAAGTTAACTTGATATGAATGGATAATACTTGTTTCTATTTTATGAGTTACCTGAGGTAACCGTGCATGACAGAATATTTAGTAGATACTTTGCTAGTATATGCATTTATGGTGTAATAGAGCCGTGGTGTAGTGGTTAGTGCATCGGACTACTAACACAAAGGTTCTTGGTTCGATTCCCGTTTGGGATGAAAATTTCAGGAACTCAATTTTCGGCTCTCCCTTGACACCATCTGCGAGTATGGTCTTGCGGAAACGATGATAGTCCGTCGGAAAGGGACGATAAATGGCTGACCCGTGTTAAGAGAGAGCCACATCTCTTGCACGTTAAAGACACCCTTGTAGATTTCGAAGTAGGCTAATGCCGCTACAAGGCAGCACTCGCAACCGCAAAGTGGAAAGGGATTAATATAAGTTGCAAAACTTGTTTCCCAATCCACTATAAATAAATATGTTTAAACTATGGTGTAATAAACCAACCTCTTAATTTTTAATGTAGGAATTCTTTGGAGTTATATTTTTTTTGAAGTATATGTAAAGGTGATCTGAATGAACTTGAGTTTAATAGGTTGTATTTGCTGTTATTGTGTTGGTTACCTCAGGTAACCCTGCTATGAAAGAATTCTTAGTTGATACTTTGCTAGTGTATACATTCATATTGTTATTCCACAAATTTTTAATTTGAAATGTAGGACTTCATAGATTTGTATTGTTTATGTGATGTATATATATTTAAAGGTGACCTGAGTGAACTTGAGTTAGATTGGTTATCTTTGTTGTGATTATTTTGGTTATCTGAGGTAACCCTGTCACGTAAGAATACGTCGTAGATAGTTTTCTAGAGTATACATTTAACTTCTAATAAACCATTTACTTTTTCATTTTGGACATCATAGATAAGTATTGTTTATATGATATTCAGGAAAGGCGACTTTAGTTAACTTGATTTGAATGGATTATATTTGTTGTTATTTTTTTTATCTAACATGAGGTATCTCTGTTATAAAAGAATACTTCGTAGATAATTTGTTGGTATATAGATATAGGAAGATGTGGTGTGAGTGCCAATGAGACAACTCTCCATCCAAATAACAATTTAAAAAGTAAACCATTATAGGTTAAAGTACGGCCTTCAACACGGAGCCTTGGCTCACACCGAACAACAAGCTATAAAGGGCCCCAAAATTACTAGTGTAAAACCATTCAAACGGGAAAGCCAACGGTATAATCTATATAAACAAAACGAGAAACGAGAAACACGTATATGTTACATAAACATACGACAACTACTGTACATCAGATTCCTGACTTAGGACAGGTGCAAACATATGCATTTATGCTGTAATGACACAATTTCTTAATCTAAAATGTAGGACTTCATAGATTTGTAATGTGTATGCGAGATATATATAAATGTAACCTGAGTTAACTTGAGTTGAATGGGTTGTATTTATTGTAACTATTGGGGTTACTTCATGTAACTCTGTCATGAATGAATACTTCGTAGATACTTTGGTAGTGTTTACATTTATTGTAATAAACAAACTTCTTTATTTTAAATGTAGGACTTCATGAAAGTTGTATTGTTTATTTGATGTACATGTAAAGGTGATCTCAGTTTACTTTAGTTAAGTTAAATGGGTTATATTTGTAATTATATCTGGGGTTACCTCAGGTACCCATGTTATAAAGAATGCTTATTAGATGGTTTGCTAGTGAAAACATTTATGTTGTAATCAAATTATTTCTTTATTTCACATGTAGGCCTCATAGATGTGTATTGTTTATGTGATATATCGGAAAAGCGACTTTAGTTAACTTGATATCAATGGATAATACTTGTTGCTATTTTATGGGTTACCTGAGGTAACCTTGTCATAACAAAATACTTAGTAGATACTTTGCTAGTATATGAATTTATGCTGTAATAAACCACTTTCTTCTTTTGTTATGTAGGAATTCATTGAAATTATATTGTTTATGTGATGTATATGTAAAGGTGATTTGAATTAACTTGAGTTAAATAGGTTGTATTTGCTGTTATTGTTTGGCCATGGGTTACCGCAGGTTACCCTGTTATGAAAGATTTTTTAGTACATACTTTGCTAGTGTATACATTTATATTTTAATTACACAATTTCTTAATTTAGAATGTAGGACTTCATAGATTTGTATTGTTTATGTGATGTTTATATAAAGTTACCTCAGTTGACTTGAGTTTAATGGTTTTATTTGTTGTTATAATTGGGGTTACCTCAGGTAATCCTGTCATGAATGAATACTTCAGATCATTAATTGAACTTTTATAAAAAAAAATAATTATAATATTACAAGCCATCCCCACCCTACTCGTACATACGAAGTGAATGATCGGTGAATACAAATAATAAAATCATTTGGGAAGTTTGTTGACATCTTTGGTATTTGGTCACATTAAAATTTGGTATTAAGATCTATCTAAATAAGAACTATATTTTCGTGCGTATTTAATCAGTGACGCATTGCCATGATTACCTCAGGGCACCGATTACCTCAGGGCATACAGCAGCGGACCTAACTGCCACCTGCATGTTATGTCGAAATTACGACATGCTATGTCGTAATTACGACATAATTTTTTTTTTTTGAATGGCCCTTATCGGCTTCCGTACGAATCCGATACCGAAACCAATACCAATAGTATATTCATCTGTTACCTACATGTATCATACCTTATCTGTACGTTCCGCATCTGACTGGCGCACCACCAAACGCTGTATTCAGGATTTTGCTATATACATGGGTCATAATCACAGGGTTGACTCATAAAGGACAATGCTGTTGATTTTTAAAATACTTCTTTTCAGACCCTTTTGTTCTCCAAAAAAAAGTAATAATACCAATAATTGATAAGTTCCCGGTCGACGGGTTCAAACAGAAAGATGTTGAAAGCAGAGAAAACTGTGCATCTTAATTATAATCGGCATGACGTGATAACCAGTAGCGATGAGCCGATCTCGAACAGTTCTTGTTTAAAGGCTCCTGTATGGTCATCATTCTCTTTTTAGGATTCATTTTGTATTGTTTGCGATGGGTTTTCTTCTGACCAACCTTCATTATGTTTTATTTTCCCAAGCAGATGTTATAGGGGGTCGTCTTGACCCTGGAAAGTCTTTAACAATGTTTCTTTACTGATTTTTATTCTCAAAATGACTTAAAGTGGAACGATGATGACCAACAATACGTGCAATTATCGCAGCGACATACCTGCTTCCCTCATGCTGGATATCTGCCATCTTGCTGCAGTAATGCGTTGTGGATGACCAATTACAAGGTGTCAATAACATAAATTTGTAAACTTGGTTATTTAAAGTGTTGAAAACAATGAGGATAACACCAGCTGTGTTAGTGTTTACGAGTACAGTAGCTGCATGTGCAGAAAATATAAAAAAGAAGATGTTGTATGATTGCCAATGAGACAACTATCCACAAAAGACCAAAATATCACAAACATTAACAATTATAGGTCACCGTACGACCTTCAACAATGAGCAAAGCCCATACCGCATATACATGTATTCAGCTATAAAAGGCTCCGATAAGACAATGTAAAACAATTCAAACGAGAAAACTAACGGCCTTATTTATGTAAAAAAAAAAATGAACGAAAAACAAATATGTAACACATAAACAAACGACAACCACTGAATTGCAGGCTCCTGACTTGGGACAGGTAAGATAAGAACTGATAGAGTCAATATTTATTGATTAAACTCAAGTGATATTTAAATAATGTTTAACTAGTTCTAGTTCAACAAATTATTAAACAAAAAAAATAAAAGTGTTTTTTTAATTTGAATTTCAATTTGGTGTTGCAATACTTTTTTCCATGTGTATAATATATTCATGTGTATATAATGGCATCTTTTGACATATTAATGAAATACCTTTTTGCTCAGTTATCTCTTTATTATCTGCTTGGGCAGTCTTCCACTAGCTTTTAAACTGTACACATGTGAATGAATTTGTAAATATTATAAACGGTATTGTATTTAAAGCAGCAACAGTGTATAGACCTACAGACTTTAATGTAACCCGTGCCGAAATTCACGGGGTTATAATTACTTTGTGTTTTCTTGATTTGGCCAGCGGTTTGGGAAGGGAAGGGTTAACATCCTAAACAAAAATGTTTAACCACGCCGAATTTTTGTGCCAGACCAAAGGCAGGAGGCTTAGTTCATTTATAACATTTGTTTCATGGCCAGATGAAGCACGCCTCCGGGTGCGTGATTTTCTCGCTGTATTGAAGACCCATTGTTGGCCTGCTCTTTGATCGAGTTAAGCTAGGTTCACACTGCCGATCAGACCACCTCGATCAATCTCAATCAAGACAAATTAAGCGATCAGGAGATTGGTCTGACTCAACCAACATGACTGTTTGGGGTGGTTTACCTTAGTCGTCATGGATCTGACTTTCTACTTGAGAGTTTTTGACATGACAAAAACATTCGAGTAAGGATCGCGTAGCCAGTCACTTGAGAAGAGATCGAGAATTCTTCGACTAGCGGTCGAATTGACCGGGAAGGGATCGTGTAGAGATCGAGTTTAGTCGGAATACTAATAGTTTACCGATTAATACCCGATGATTTCCCGATCATCGACAACCTATACGAAATGTGGTCCAGATTAACTCCACCAGTGTCCGATCGCTTCATGATCACTGCGACTTTTATATTATTTTCATTCAAGATCAACTCGACCAATATCCGATCTCCACGCGACCGCATTCGACTACTCTTTGATCTCTACTCGGCCATACTGTGTACAGTCGGACAGCAGTCGGGTAGAAGTCCTACACAGGCTCAATCAAGAATTTGGTCCCGCTTGACCGTGGAAATTTGAACAATTTGGATCATCGGTTTGATCTGATCGGCAGTGTTAATCTATCGTTGTTGTCTCTTTGACACGATCCTAATTTCATTACTGTAACAATTCATATTGTTATTATGTAACAAATGTATTTTCTTATTAAATGAATGAAATTCAATGTTTTTTCTTTACTCGCATAAATATTTAAGGCATCAAGCTTAATTCTTTGTAGTTTAAAAGCTTACGCCTAAATCCTAGGATTTAAGACTAATGCCTAACATCATTTAGGCAATAGTCTGACTGCCAAGGAGGAAGTGATTCATGTTTAATGTCCAATTTCACTTATTGCCGATAACATATATAAGAAGAAATAACTAAGAGACAAAACATTACAACGTTTATTAAAATGAGTTTTTTTACAACAACAAAACAACAATCATTTTTCATTACAACATCTATGAGGAAAGATTTAGTAAGTACAGTAGACTGAATTAAACCCTGACAACCAGACAGATAAAATATCTCTGTTTAACTCGGTCCAGCACAATAGTTTTTTGAAAATGACAATGTTAGTGTGAATTAGCATTATCAAAAATAAACGAATGAATATATTTAAACAAAAATAAAAAATAGACATAACAAAAGGAAGCAATTAATATTTATAAATGCACCATTTTAATAATAAAAAAAGAAATGTAAAGTGGATCACAAAAAGGTCATTAATACATAATTACATTAGATATTTGTGTCATTATAATACGTTATTCTGATTGGCTAACTGCAATATCGCGTTATTCCTTAATCAACTTCATTTTAAAATTAATTGCAACATACATATTCATTCTGACACGTGCTTCTACAACACAGTGCACAGGTAAATAAAAGGAAAACATTGATATACAACGCGTTTTATGATCATAATGAAAAAATGTAATTAAACGTATTGAATGCTCCTCTAAGTAATTGTATAGGGTTGTAAAAGCGTTGACGTGTGCACATTTTAAGAATGATGAGCTTCCATGCTACATACAACATGTACTCCGGTCTAAGCTTTCACACCCTCAATGAACAATAAATAAAAGGGCAAGATTAGTTACATACAAAATACTCATTGCTTTCTATAAATAAGTCTTTCGAATTCAGTGAGGAATTCTCTTTTTGAATGTATGAATCACGTCGGTGGTATCTGTCATAGAAATAACTGAGGAACACTGTTATATACCTCGTCTGAAAGTACAATTAACAGTTCGATGTCTTATCAAGTATATGCCTTTAAATGAATAAAATATAATATAAAAGGACAATGTCAGTTACATACAATATAATCATTGCTTTCTAATAAGTCTGTCAAAATACAGTGACTAAATAAATGCTCTTTTTAAATGTATGAATCACGCGGGAGGTATCTGTTATATCAATGATCGAGGAACGCCATTATACACCTCGTCTAAAAATACAATTAAAATATCGTTATCTTTTCAAGTAAATGCCTTTATATGAAAATATAATATAAAAGGACAAGGTCAGTTACATACAATATAATGATTGCTTTCTAATAAGACTGTCAAAATACAGTGAGTTATTCTCTTTTTGAATGCATGAATCACGTGGGTGGTATATGTCATAGAAATAACTGAGGAACACTTTTATACACCTGGTTTAAAAAAGGCTTTCAAAATTACTGTAAACAATTCTCTTTTTGAATGTATGAATCACGTGGGTGGTATCTGTCATAGAAATAATCGAGGAACACTTTTATACACCTGGTTTAAAAAAGGCTTTCAAAATTACTGTAAACAGTTGTCATTTTGAATGTATGAATCACGTGGGTGGTATCTGTCATAGAAATAATCGAGGAACACTTTTATACACCTGGGTTAAAATACAATCGAGAGTTCGTTACCTTATCTAGTATATGTCTATAAAAAAAAATAGAATATAACAGGACAAGGTTAATTACATTCACTATAATGTTTGCTTTCTATTTAGTTTTGTAAAATTACTGTAAACAATTCTCTTTTCGAACGTATGAACCACGTGGGTGGTATCTGTCATAGAAATAATCGAGGAACACTTTTATACACCTGGTTTAAAAATACAATTGAGAGTTTGTTATCTTATCAAGTATAATTATGCCTTTAAAAATAGAATATTCAAGGAAAGGTCAGTTACATACAATATAATCATTGCTTTCTCATAAGTCTTTCAAAATTTACTGTTAACACTTATCTTTTCAATGCATGAATCACGTGGGAGGTATCTGTCATAGCAATAATCGAGGAACACTTTTATACACCTCGTCTAAAATAAAATTGATGAAGTACCGTATAGCACGTTATTTTCGTGGGTGTCAAATAACTTTACAAAATATGTTGATGGTTACTATTTTGGCGGATTCAAAACTTACATCAATATCTTCGCATGTAAACTTGTAAATTGGCGGAATTTATTTTGGCGATTTTTTTTCTATCCGCGAAAATACTCGAAAATTAACACCCCGCGAAAATAACCCGCTATACCATGTATACGGTATATGTCTATAAAATAAAAATATAATATAAAAGAAAAAGTTCCGTTACATACAATATAATTATGATCATTGCTCTTTTACATTTTTTTAGAAATACAGTTACGTTAAAGATATTCGATGAACACTTTCATTCATCTCACCTCTGATATTACGATTAGAAAAAATCGTTATCATATTTGAATTTTAAATGAGCTACATGTACAAGTACTTTTAGTATTTTCTTACAATTTGAGATTTGACTAGTTTCTATTGTAAGTCTGTTATTGGTGAGAATGATTGCCGATGAAGATGAAATCAATTCAAATATCTGATAAACAAAGACATTAGAAACTCGTTCAGTAATGTTTTTGGAATAAATGGGGTAGACCAGTTTTCATCAATGCATTCGACCAAGAACTTGTATTTGTATTTTTGAACGAGGTGTAAGTTAAATATCAATATTTGTCACACTTGTAAGAAATAATTATATAAAAATGATAAATGCTAAACATAAACTTTGCATACACGCATAAAAAGTAAGACAATAGAAACATTGAATATAACCACTTCTACTATCATGAAAGAGAGTTGGTTATACATATAGATCTTTTGTTAGAAATAAATAAACGTGAATGTACTCGTTCACAAACAATAGACGGACAGAAGGATAGTATGTAACATTTCTTAGTGATATAAAAAAAGGGCAAAAAGTTATAAAAAATTCGCCTTTAACAGTCTGGTCAACCTCAGTTATAGCAGAAGAAGAGCGAACAATACCAGAATTACACTCAAACTGATAGATAGTTAATAAACTCACAACACAATGGCTAAAAAAATACAAAGACAAACACACCAATATAAGTATACACAATGCATTAATATCTTTAAAATATGTATATAGATATATATTTATACATAACTAAAAAAAAGAAGCAATTATTATAAATGCACGGTTTTAATAATAAAATGTAAACAGAACACAAAAAGGCAAACAAACGTTGTACTTTTAACAATCAACTATAGTATAATACCAACATAAGTGTGTGTTTTAATTTGCCAGAGGCTAACTTGGAGAGGTGCGCGGCTCCATTTTTCGGGAAAATTGGTTGATTGTATAGGGAATTATTGAATCATGATGGACTAGAGCCGGTCCCTCTTCGGGAGTCAGTACCCACTTCCACTTTATGACATCTAGATCCACCACTGATGGAAGTGATTTTTATATAGTGCATTAATATACTAGTAACCAAAACCAAAAATAAAAGAATCACATCTTTGACTATATTTTTGTAACATAATTGAAGAAGTTATAAAGAGACGAAACTCCTTCATTTGGTTTTATTTGTTATTTGCAATTTGAAAAGAGACAAAGGTTTTGTGAAACAGACAGCCAAATAGAAAAATGTCCCTCAATATCTGTACATATTGTAAAGTTTAGATGCGCTATTTGCTATCAGTAATTATTATACTTAACATCAAAATGTCATATCCAGATTGTATAATACACGGAAGACAATTTATTATATCCCATGGCTCAGCATGAGACAATTTTTAAATGTCACCTTAACAATCGATTATATATAGGACAATGAATTTGAAATCACACCAATAAATCAAAGACCATGATCCTGGTCTTTTTTGCCTTTGCGGAACTTTTTCTTATTTTGTAAAAACTAAAAAAAAATAGTTTGCTTTCATTAAGTTGTTTGTCTAAAAATGGTTACAGTTTTATGTGTGAAACGTTATTGATATAAGACTCAATTTAAAATTTAACAGTATAACGTAAAAGACAATAGCGATAGCACATTCAGTATAATAAATTAAATAACATATAGCTATGAGGATGATAGAGTGTATGGGTACTTTCAAAAAAGCACTGTCAACCTTGTCTTAGCCTCAGTTAACAATGCCTCCTTGGAGTCACAATCTGTTATATCACACTGTCAGCTATGTTGTATGTATATAATGAGCACACATGTTTTCAATTAAAAAAACTCAATTTTTAAAATAAGTTACAACTTATTAATTTGCCTGTAATATTAAGATGATATTGGATGTATTTAAGTTTAATATCAATTCTAATTTGTTCCAACGTGTCCAGGAACACACAGACTATAGATATAGGAAGATGTGGTGAGAGTGAGTCTGAACTTGCATAGAAAACAAGAACACACCGGTTTTAGTTGAATGTTTATCATTTATAAAACTATATATATACATGTATGTATATACAAATAAAATAAAATATAAAATGGCTTAGTCAGTTGCAAACAATATCATCATTGCTTTCTAATAACTCTATAAAAAATACATTCAACAATTCCCTTTTTAAATGTATGAATCACGTGGGTGGTATCTGTCAAAGAAATAATCAATGAACACTTTATACACCTCGTCTAGAAAAATGCATGTTAGTAATTAGTTTTCACACTCATACGCTATCCATCCCCCTATTTTCTTTTTAAGTTAATTGAACACATTTGGTGTAAACTTTATCATAATTACATAACGAGATAAAAATTCCACCGAAAAAATGTACATTACAAAAGTTTATCTTAAGGAAGAAATGTTAAATAAGACATTATAAGGCTGATGTCTATAATCCTCTCTCTCTCTCCATTTGCGCTCTCTCTCTCTCCATTTGCGCTCTCTCTCTCTCCGTTTGATAAGTATCAATAAATGTATTCCCAACAACTGCAAAATACACGAACCAAGTCTGTATCCTTCTTTAAAGAAGATACATTTGATATGTGTATTATGTCATGTATTTCTAACAACTATGCTTTTCTTTATCAATAATTTTTGTCCACTAAGATATTTTCTGCTAATTGCTAGAATTAATAAAAACATAAATAATTTCAATTTTGATCCAACGTGTCAAGGTACAAGTAGACTAGTCTTGACCAACATTAAAATCATGAACACAACAGGTTGAAATGAATGATAACTTTTGGATAAAAATGTCTATGATAAAACAATATACAAAAGTGCAATGTCAGTTTCATACAATAAAATCATTGCTTTATAATAAGCCTTGAAACAGAAGAGTGAACAATTCTCTTTTGGAATGTATGAATCACGTGGTATGACCTCTTGTATCTGTCATAGAAATAAATCAATGAACGCACCTTATACATATCGTCATAAACAAAACAATTGCATGTTCGTAATTAGTTCACATAAACTACATGTATTTTTTTCAATCTCAAACTGGACTAGTTTCTACTGCAAGTTTGTTATTGATAAGAAAGATTACAGACAAAGACAATTTTTTTTTGATTATCTGTTAAAAAAAGACACTAGAAACTCTTTCAATACTGTTTACGGAAAAAAATGGGAAGACTAGTTTTCATGATTGAATCTGACAATGAACTTGCATTTGTATTTTTTTACATTTTTTATAACTTAGTGAAAGTTGAATATTATTATTTTTTTTTTACATATATTAAGTACTAATATTAATTACACTTGTCCTGAATAATTGTAATGAATACAGTTACAATGTAGGTGTTTTGAAAATAATGATAGGTGCTTTAGATTATAAATGCTATATCCCTGACATATCATCTTTACAATAAAGAAGAAAAACAAATATTGACTAACTCTTCCTAAAAGACAGTTTGAATCAAATAATATTTTGTTTTCATTGGAAAAATTTAGGCCAACAACTTTTTGAGAAACAATGTGTTCGAGATTCATTTATTTTATATTTTCATACAGGGGAAATCATTCCAGCTTAGTTAAATTAAACAAAATATTATATTAATTTTGGTTTTATCTTAGGAGAAGAATTTTGTTTAATTTCCAACTCTTTAAGGATGTCAAATACCTTTGGTAGTGACAGTCATACGTAATCAATCCCCCTATTTTCCCAAGTAAATTGAACACATTTGGTATAAACGAGATCTTGCATTGCCTAATTAGAGACAAAAATCTCCAGGATAGTGTACATTTAAAAATACTTCTTAAAGAATATATGTAAATGAGACAATGTCAGGTGGATGTCTGTGTACCATTTTCTCTCTCCGTGCCAGTTTCTAAACATTATCAAAACAGGTATACACGACAAATGCAAAATACATGTACGAAGACGTCATGCCTCGACTTCCACAAGTTTGTATCCTATACGTAAAAGGAGATACATTTGATATTTGTTGTTCTTCAACATCCTGGTCTTTCTCTTTTTGGTTTTACTTTATCATTCATAAATTTTTCAATCCTCGATATGTTTTGTTAATTGCTAGAAATATTTAAATAAAACAAAAGTTTAGTACAGTTTGAGCTTGAAACAGTTCTTATTTGATTTGAAATAAAATTCATATATCGCATATCAATATGTAATTCTAATAAAACAATGCGATATAAAAAAAAAAGAAGATGTGTAATGATTGCCAATGAACAACTCTCCACAAGAGATAAAAAACGACATAGAAATTATTTTTATCGGATACCGTACGGCCTTCAACAACTATTTCGGCTTATTATACATGTACATTGTATAGTATAAAGGGATTTAAACTTGTGACGCCATATGCATGATTCGGATTAATATATATAAAACAGTGTTGTTGACATGAAGCATACCAATAGTAAAATACTTAAAAAATAATAATCATAAAACATCTGCTATACTTATTATGTAATTTACCTCTACTTCGGGTTCTTCCGGCGTAGGACTTTCCGGTTCAGTTTTAAAACTCTCTGGGTGCAATTTAACTTGTGCACCATATGCTATTTGATAACCTTTAAAATAATGATTTGACTTTGGTAATGAAAAATGCAATCACTACAACAAAAACAGTCTTAACAACTCGAACAGACACATATTCGAGTAAATGGTGGCAATATATTATTGCCTTTTATTTTGAGAGAAGCAGTAAATACTAGAGTTGATAATTGATGCATTATTTTGCACAGCAAAACAAGCAAATGTCTTAGAAATGTAGCAAAATAACCTTTATATCTGATAAATTCTAAACAATGCGATATAAAAAGGGAGATTTGGTATGATTGCCAATGAACAACTCTCCACAAGAGACAATAACAAACGACATAAAAATTAACATAAATAGGATATCGTACGGCCTTCAACAATTAGCAAAATTTTAAATAATCTTAATGCATTTTTAGTTTCTATGTTAACGGTTCGTATCTAGAATATATTTGTTTATATATCTATCATAATTATGTAGTAATTAAAACTCGAATTATTCAAGATGACACACAAAATGAGCTTTATCAACGCTTTTCTTGTAAGGATCTGGTAAAACTTCGCTCTACTATATTATGTTTATAATGGAGATAAACAATAGATTGAAGGAAAACAAGTTTAATATATTGAGATTAAATACATCTGAAAAATTATTTATTATTTTTCGTAATTCTTCTTCAAAACGTTTCTTTTGGATCCGTCATATTATCTAATATCCCACATTGTAACAACTGTCGCATGCTGCTGATATAAAACAAGGAGTATGTTTTGAGATATCTCCTCGGAACTGAATGTACTTTTCATTTCTTGATATACAATACATTTGATTAATATTTCTATCTTACAATGTATTTTCATTTTTGGATATTAAGATTTTCAGAAAAATGAATAGCCCAAAAACGATGTAGCTATATTCAGACAAGAACGAATTTTAAAGTTGTATTTGTATTTTTATCCATCTTATCTGATGATTCAAACCTTTTTCAACTGATTTTTATAGTTTGATTTGCTAACATGTGTATTTGGCACAACTTTTTGGAATTTTGGGTCCTCAATGCTCTTCAACTTTGTATTTGTTTGGCTTTTTAACTATTTTGATCTGAGCGTAACTGATAAGTCTTATGTAGACGAAACGCGCGTCTGGCGTATAAAAATTATAATCCTGGTACTTTTGATAACTAATTAACCCTGCCACATTCTGTGTGTATGTGCCTGTCCCAAGTCAGGAGCCTGTATTTCAAAAATTGTCGTTATGTGTAACATATTTGTTTTTCGTTAGTGTTATGTACATTATTAAGGTCTTTAGTTTTCTCTTTTCCTTTTTTTGGTATTTACAGATCTTCTTTGAAAGGAAGAAAACATAAGTGTAAGACTTTAAAGCAACAATGTCAACATTTTTTTTTTAATAAACCACATTCATCAAAAGAAGGTTTCGATGATAGTTTGATTGGCTATGTAGCACATGGAATTTGACAAACACGCCATTCATGTCTTTAATATTTCATGACTTTAAGCAAGGATTTGAGCACAATTGATATATGTATATTACACTGTGTCTAAACCACACCGGCAACATTTTTTCGGACTCGATGGTATCTAACATCCGGCAAAATGACGGAATATTAATAGACAGGAGAAATCTAGGTTTCTCCTTATTTTCTTATTTGTTTATGATATCGAAGAATATATATACATATACAACTAATTTCTATTGTGATATGCAATATTTCTTACAACCGTTCTATATTAACGGAGAAATAAGTAAAAATGCACGTCAAAATGACGAATTGAGTAAACCTTGCCTCGAAATTGTTTAATTTCTCGTTAAATTGTTCACATTGTCCGGAAAAAAAAGGTTCGGAAAGATAGATACTTGTTTTTATGAACATCTCAATACTTGTGTTTCTGAGTATGGAACGAAAGAAATGGGTCATGTCAAAATGTAACTAGCCGGTTTCGTCAATGTATACCACCCGGTTTGGTCATAGATTTCACAATGCATAACCCGGTTTGGTCAAATAAAAAAAAATCATAATCGCATTGCATTTTAATTGACAATTTAACTTCAGTGTTAAAAAGGAGTTTTGTGACCGGGTCGTTGGAAAACAAATTCTTTCACAGGACAACGGCTTATTATTCATATGAATAGTCTCAGATTCAAATAAATAATAAGAAAACACTAGAATTCCTACTCTTATAGAACACAAATAATTTTAATTTTACTTTGAATTCCAAAATTTTTAACAGAAGAATAGATAGAAATGAAGGTTTTAACGCAAATTGAGGTTAAAGCTCTCAAATATGCGTTTTCTATATGAATTATGGAAATATGTTTAAACTTGAAATTAGAGTTAAACTTTACGGTCTTAAAAAATCGAAACACACAATTGATATGTGATTTTCTTGTACAACAATAGGATGGATACCTTTATAAGTAATCTAATCATTCTACATGTATGTATGTTATCTTTTCTATGATCGTTGAAAATAAATCTTCTGAAAGATAAATGTTGATGATAAGACAAATGTATATATACATGCATTATCGACATGGAAAATGAATGTTTATAGGAAGAAAAGGATCACAATTACCATGCATCAAAGGTGGGGTCGGGGGGGGGGGGGGATGCAATCTATACGTCTTCTAGATTCTCCACTTATCTTATAAAGTGTATACCGAATTAAAATATTGTAAGTAAGAAATAAGAAAACAGGGACACCCGCGAAATCGGATTATGTGAGTTTGATTATGTTTATTATAAACATTCTCATTGATATTTTTAAACAAATGACGACACTAAGTGATTCGAATTCATAGCGTTTTGAACTTTTTGTATAAAGCTGCATATGTCAAAAGTCAGAAGGTTTGACTGTAACATATACAAGTATGGAACACAGATCTAACGACCCCCCCCCCCTAATTTGCCATATGTCCATTGCCCTTGCCCTTGACCTCATTTCTATATTATTTTTCCTTCGGCCACAGACCTTCATCATAAATTGAATTGCGACCATTTAAGCATTTGTGACATGTCAGTGCGTACATGTAAATTTAAATAATATGTCTTATTTCTTTTTATTGAAAAAAAAAAACGCCAGTGAAGTTGCTTGCTATGTCTGATCCGATTCGTAAAATTTTAAATTTTCAGTTATTACACATTTTTATTTTTAAATTCAAGAACGGTGTAATTTTGTTTGGAATTCTTGATTGTTTTTAGCTCACTTGACCCAACAGGAAAAGTTTTTTGTTTTTTTTATCACTTGGCACCGATCAACCGTCGTTCATTATCTTTCAATACATTTTTACATAAATGTTCACATCTAAAATTTCTAGGGTGCATATAACAAACCTTATTTAAAATCATATGTCTTTTTAATTATAATTAGGGTATCTAGTTTTAAAAAGTTAACTTTGACCCCGCTTGTCAACCAAGATGGCCTTCATGGCTAAGAAATAAACAAAGGGGGGCATGCAAGTGCATGATGTCAATTATTTAAAAACAGCCGTAGACATAGACAATTCGAAAGGGCCAGATGAAAAATGTTGAGCTCTATACCATTTGTCCATTTTCTATAAAATTCTCACATAAGTTCTTAAAGGAGTTATTGCATTGCCCTCAAATGACGAATTTAAAGTTCTATTTATCAATTTCTATCTATTAATTCAAACATATATATAAAAGTCATATAGCAAAAATGACTTAGGAAATCAAGAAGATATACAAATAAATCGACTTGGCCGATATCCTAAAAATACTTATTGACCTTTAATTAAGAGGTTTTTTTTACATTTCATTGCGTTTTTACACGCCCGTCACAATTTTAACAGGACGTATTATTGTATACATCCGTCCGTCCGTCCGTCTGTCCTTCCTTCCATCCGTCCGTTCCTCTATCTATCAGTCATTCTGTCCGTCCGTCCGTCTATCTATCCGTCTATCCTTCTGTCCAGCGTAAACATGTCGCACCGTAACTTGAGAACAGCTTATCTAGTTTTCATAGAACTTAACAAAGTAATTTCTTGAAATGGTCAAACGATCTGTAAACCTTTTGGTGAAAATAAAATTAAATCTTTTTGAGATTGTTCAAATTGTTTAAATTCAAGAACGGTGTAATTTTGTTTGGAATTCTTGATTGTTTTTGGCTCACTTGACCCAACAGGAAAAGTTTTTTGATTTTTTTTATCACTTGGCACCGATCAACCGTCGTTCATTATCTTTCAATACATTTTCTTTCCATAAATGTTCACATCTAAAATTTCTAGGCTGCATATAACAAACCTTATTTAAAATCATATGTCTTTTTTATTGATAATTAGGGTATTTAGTTTTAAAAAGTTAACTTTGAACCCGCTTGTCAACCAAGATGGCCTTCATGGCTAAGAAATAAACAAAGGGGGGGCATGCAATTGCATGATGTCAATTATTTAAAAACAGCCGTAGACATAGACAATTCGAAAGGGCCAGATGAAAAAATGTTGAGCTCTATACCATTTGTCCATTTTCTATAAAATTCTCACATAAGTTCTTAAAGGAGTTATTGCATTGCCCTTAAATGACGAATTTGAAGTTCTTTTTATCAATTTCTATCTATTATTTTCAAACATATATATATAAAAGTCATATAGCAAAAATGACTAAGGAAGTCAAAAAGATATACAAATAAATCGCTAAAAATACTTATTGACCTTTAATTAAGAGTTTTATTTCCATTTCATTGCGTTTTTACACGCTGGTCACAATTTTTACTGGACGTATTATTGTATACATCCGTCCGTCCGTCCGTCTGTCCTTCCTTCCATCCGTCCGTTTCTCCATCTATCAGTCATTCTGTCCGTCCGTCTGTCTATCTATATGTCGCACCGTAACTTGAGAACAGCTTATCTAGTTTTCATAGAACTTAACAAAGTTATTTCTTGAAATGGTCAAACGATCTGTAATCCTTTTAATGAAAATCAAATTAAATCGTTTTGAGTTACAGAACTTTGTAAGTAAAACAGGAGTGTGTTTTTGTAACATGTCGCGCCATATCTCTAAACGATTTATCATTATTGCATCAAACTTTACACACTTCTTATAAATCTTAACTTCTGCATACTTTTTGTTGATGTTTTAAATTTTGTTTATTAAGCGTTATCTAGGTTTCTTTGTAAAAAATAAAGGGGGGTCACATACTGCGATGTATCTCAAAACCTATATAAAAAAATATCATAATGTTAATGTTAAAATAAATAATAAGATATCAGTGTTTGCTATTGAGTATTTATATTCCATTTAAAATTAGTTTGAAGATCAGCGAAATAACGGATACGCCATCATTAGGAAAATGTGTAGTACTATAATTACCTAATAAGTATGTAAATATATGTAAACACGCCAAGTTTACTTTATAATAAATATATATTTAAATTCTTTCGAAAGACAATGTTCAGATCCGTGTGACCGTTGCTTTTCATAAATTGATGGTTTTAAAAAAATATAACTCAAAGCGCTGTAAGCGCTGCAGGCAGTTAACCAAAAACCAAGGCAAATGTAATCATGAAAACTGTGGCAATGTAGCTTCAACATTAATCATTCATTTATAGATAATTTATGTTAATCTAATGAGTTAATCATTAAGGCAAATAATTTATATAAAATCAAGGTTTCAAAAGCAATGCATATATCAATGTATATTTTTATGGTGAGTCTGCAGTGATACAAGTTCGCAATGATTGCAGTTGTTCTACTCGGTAGTTAACATTGGTTTTAGTTGACTGCTAGTAGTACAAGTTGAGGTCTGACTGACTGGTCCATATTAAATGTGAATGATTTGTTATTTTGTCCCATACATGAATATATATGGTTTAGGGGTGGGGATCTCAGCGGTTTTCAAGTTCTCAAACAGGAAGGGGTAGGTTGACCCTAGGGACTTCCCCTAAATTTCATTTTATTTGTTATATTGTCCTATACATTAATGTATATGGCTTAGGGGTGGGGATCTCATCGGCTTCCTAGTTCTCAAACAGGAGGGGGTAGGGTGACTCCAGGGACACCCCTTTATTTTATTCAATTAGCTATATTGGCCCAGACATTAATATATATTGTTTTACAGTTGGAATCTCAACTGTTTCCAATTTTTCAAACAGGAGAGGTGGGTCACCACAGGGACTTCCCCTATATTTCATTTGATTTGTTATATTGTCCAATTCATGAGTATATATGGTTTAGGGGTAAGGATTCTTGACGATTTCCAAGTTCTCAAACAGGAGGGTGTACCGTGACCCCTTTATTTCATCTGATTTGTTATTTTGTCCAATTCATGAGTATATATGGTTTAGGGGTAAGGATTCTTGACGATTTCCAAGTTCTCAAACAGGAGGGTGTACCGTGACCCCTTTATTTCATCTGATTTGTTATTTTGTCCCATACATGAATATATATGGTTTAGGGTTGGAGATCTGGGCCGTTTTTAAATTCTAAAACAGGAGGGGTGGGTGACCCCCAGCGACTCTCCCTACATTTCATTTGATTTTTAATATTGTCACAAACATGAAAACATATGGTTAAAGGGTGGGGATCTCAACCGTTTCCAAGTTCTCAAACTGGAGGGGGTGGGTGACTCCAGGGACTCCTCCTATATTTTATTATATTTATTATATTGTCGTAAACTTGAATACCGGAATATGGTTTAGGGGTTGGGATCTCGACCATTTTCAAGTTATCAAACAAGAGAGGGTAGAGTGGCCTTGAGGACGCCACTTATATATCATATGATTTGCTTGCATTCAGGTATTATATAATATAGTTGCATTATTTGTGAAAATAAAGTAAGAAACTTCCAGCTACTTTACAGCTATTACATTAATGCTAGCAAGACAAATCTTTGTTTGACTTGCTTGCTTTGCTTGTATCAATGTTTGCTCAAGCATGGTAATTAAGATAGGCGGGGCTTCAGCTTGTATACATCATACTTAAATTTTATTGGACGTTATGTTTGAAGTTAAATAAGGACAGTCACACTAAATTTTAAAACATCACAAGATGACAAATCTACAGCGCAATCGTAGAAAAGGAAGCCAAAACATTGTATTTGTTTCTTTCTCGAAGATATGCATTTTTTCATCATCCAACTGAAAAGACTGTCGTCAAGTACTTTTAGAAAAACAAAAAAGCTATTCGAACACACCTACTCTGATTTAGTGATTCGAGTGATTCATTACATAGGTATTTCATTTGACCCATATATTTCATCTGTTAGTACTGTGATTTTTTTATGTTATAACGTCAACCTGTAGCTTTGCTATATAAAAATGATAGAATCTGAAGCGAGATGATGTATCAAATATTCTTTCTTTGTACGTTTTCAACACAAAATATTCATCTCAAACACACCCTTATAAAGAAGGTGCACTTGATTTTCTAATAAAAGGGATAAATTAATAAGGGGGGATGACTTAATTATCTTATTTATTATATCTATTGTTATTGAATATTGCGCACTTTGGATTAATTTTTGCTTGTAAACATTCAAACTGATTATTGTTTGTTGATAGAGAAGGCGATAAGTGCTTTATGTTTACTTAGTAAGAAATTTTTTAAAAGTGAATAGAAACAGAAAAATAACAAATTTCTTCTCAAATACGAGTGTTTTATTGTAAAAAAAACCCCAACCATTTGCATAAGTTTTTAATTTATCTATTACATAGTTGAGCAGAACAGTTAGATATCAAGTTGACGACAGCTATCTATCAAGTTGGATGAAGAAAATACTTCCCTTTTTTTAAATCAATACGGACGGAGAACATATCAATCTATTAGTTTAATTATTTCCGTGTCTATTCTTCCATTACGTGACTCAAGAAAAAAAATAAAAAATTGGTAACAATTGTATCAAAAAGAGAAAATCGAGCGAACCTTCTTATGTAAGGGTGTGTTTGAGATGAATAATTTGTCTAAAAACGCACAAAGAAAGAATATTTGATACATCATCTCGCTTCAGATTCTATCATTTTTATATAGCAAAGCTACAGGTTAACTTTATAACATAAAAAAATCACATTACTAGAAGATGAAATATATGGGTCAAATGAAATACCTATGTAATGAATCACTAAATCAGAGTAGGTGTGTTCGAATAGTTATTTTGCTTTTCTAAAAGTGCTTGACGACAGTCTTTTCAGTTGGATGATGAAAATGCATATCTTCGAGAAAGAAACAAATACATTTTTTTGGTTTCTATTTCTACGATTGCGCTTTATATTTGTCATCCTGTGATGTTTTAAAATTTAGTGTCCTGAACTTCAAACATAACCGTCCAATAAAATTTAAGTATGATGTATACAAGCTGAAGCCCCGCCTATCTTAATTGCCATGCTTTAGCAAACATTGATACAAGCAAAGCAAGCAAGCCAAACAAAGATTTGTCTTGCTAGCATTAATGTATTAGCTGTAATTGACCCTACAAAATTGAGAAATAAATGCCCCTTTAAAATTGCAGTAATTTGTTTACACTTTAAAAGCATCTCACATGCATTATCATCATTTATCACTGATAATGAAAATTTATACTGTGACCATGAACATATCTATTAATAGATATACTGTTCCCAGCTGTCACATTGTAATGAATTTTGACATTAAAATTTGTCAAAAAGTATTAGTTTTGAGTGTCTGTATAAAATATTTTCTGCTGAACATTTTTTCCTTAACATATATCTTTTGCTTTTCAATTCTAGTGTTTATATTCATTTACTATGCATAGATGTATTTTGTCACCTGTCTGGATTTTTTTGTAGTTGACCGCCAAACCCGGAATTACCCTTATATGCTTCCGGAATCGGATCCGATATTCTCCATCGGGCGTAGCTAGAAACCAAGTCGAATTTCCGCGTGCAAAAGTGGGAGGTCGCGGACCTCGGACCACCGCTAATTTGAACCCCTGCCTAGAAATTGAAAAGATATAAAAATTTCGTCTTATAATTTAAAATTGCCGCCAACAGCATGAACAGTTGAACTTATTATATAATAGACCACTGACGTTGTACTACGTATTGATGACAAACAATATTCCTACGACTTTTGCAATTTGGGAAATCTTAACTACTTGTCTTTAGAGATTTTCGGCGATTAAATATTTCATACATTTGTTCTTTGACATCTTAGCCAAAAGCTCAAGGGATAACAAACTACACAAGGATTCCTAATGTGCTATACTTCCTATGTGCAACTTCAAAACTTTTGGGAAAATCGACGATCATTTAAGGTTTGTCTGGTCATTTTTTTTTTTAATCCAGAATGTAAAGTATGAAAAAACAGTCCAATAAGTTATAAATAACATAGTAACCAGCTAGATGATAACAATGGCACGTATTTCAGCATTTATTGGGTAGGACTCAAATCCAGGGTGCTTGCATAAGAAAGCTTAACTACCTAAAAACCGGGTGATATATATAGACGAAACCAGGTGTTGTGTAGTAAACAACAATGACGAAACAGGTGTATTTTAATTTAATTTGACATAACCCATTTCTTTCGTTCCATACAAAGAAATACAAGTATTGAGATGCTAATAATGACTAGTTTTGCAATCTCCGTGTCAGTATCTATCTTGCAGTACCTTTCTTTCCGTACAATGTGAACAATTTAACGAGAAACTAGATACCATGGAGATGGGAGCCATCTCTGTGGGCCCCGCCGTCAATAACGTGGGTTAAATAAGTTATTATAAATATTCTCAACTTACTTTTGTAGTATAATAGTGATATGACTGCATGATGTGAACTCATTGTTGACTACTCTAAGGTGACTTCTAGATATATGGATTGATGTTTGAACAATATGTTTAAAGGTGCTGCCCAATTGATTTTTGTCACATACTTTTAGAATTATGCCTTCAATATATTATGACCCACCAAGTATAAAGAATGAAATATTAACGGTTCTCGAGAGGTAGAGCGGACATAATTTGTTAAGAACAACGAACAGATGAACAGACCGACGGACTGACCTTTGACCTAGGATGCATACATTATGACACATTCGCTGGTGTTGGTTAATATAAATGTTAAGTTGAAAATGTTTGTCAGGTATAAAGTATGAAATAATAACAGCTGTCCTCTCAAAATATAGTGTGGCTCAAATTTGTTAGCGATGGACAGACCAACAGACAGACAGACCTTTGACCTAGGAAGTTGTACATACATCATGACACTGTCACACCCTCTGGTGTTGATTAAAATGGATGTTAAGTATAATATTTGATATCATAACGGTTCTCAAGATATAAAGCGGACACGATCTTCACCACAGGACACAGGCTTGTTAACTGAAACCAAAGTTTTTTCTCCTTGACCTTTGACCTAGGAAGTTGTACATACATCATGACACGCCCTCTGGTGGTGGTTAAAATGGATGTCAAGTATAAACTTTGAAATCATAACGGTTAGCTAGATATGGAGCGGACACGATCTTCACCACAGGACACAGGCTTGTCAACTGAAACCAATGTTTTTGACCTTGACCTTTGACCTAGGAAGTTGTACATACATCATGACACACCCGCTGGTGTTGGTTAAAATGGATGTCAAGTATAAACTTTGAAATCATAACGGTTCTCAAGATATAGAGCGGACACGATCTTCACCACAGGACACAGGGTTGTCAACTGAAACCAAAGTTTTTTTTACCTTGACCTTTGACCTAGGAAGTTGCACATACATCATGACACGCCCTCTGGTGGTGGTTAATAAACATGTAAAGTATAAAGTATGAAATCATAATGGTTCTCTAGATATGGAGCAGACACAAAGTTAAAGTGTTACGGACGGACAGACGGAAAGACAGACGGTCGGACGGACAGACTGATCACTATAGGGCGACCCGCCTAAAGCCGGGTCCCTAATTAAACAATTCCGAGGCAAGGTTCACTCAATTCGCCATTTTGACATGCATTTTTACATATTTCTTCGTTAATATAGAACGGTTGTAGAAAATATTGCTTATCACAATAGAAAATAGTTGTATATGTATATATATTATTCGATATTATATAAAAACAAAAGGAAAATAAGGAGAAAACTAGCTTTCTTCTGTCTATTGATGTTCCGCCATTATGTCGGATGTTAGATACTATCGAGTCCGATCAAATTTTTCCGGTGTGGTTTAGACACAGTGTATTAACTACGATGAAGTATTAACAAACTATAAAACAGATATTGGCATTCAACGACACCGTAAAGTTTTGCCTTAATATGGAATAAGTTTTTGATTCTAATTTAATAGTATATGTTCTTCTAACCTTCAGCATGTGGTATATGTGTCCGTCTTTTTACTACATGTATGTAACAAACTACAACAGTTACTACAGCAATGCATATTGCTACAGCTACCAGTATTCCCAAGACATTCTTTGTCGGATGATCATTTGAAAAAACCACATTCGTACCTCCTAAAACGATCAGTAACACAAGATTATTTATTTAAAACATTTATTATAATAAGTAAAAACGTTAAAGAAACGAAATATTTTGATACAAAGGGTTTTATCATGAATTGTTTTGTAATTTTTTAAAACAATGTATTCTCTAGAAATTTTTCTGTTATTTCACATTAAATAAGTTCTTATTGAGAACTATCATAGGCATTCAATTTGTCTTTTTGGAAATGATATACTTCTTTGACATTGTGTCCATTTTTAATAATGTTATTGTAGATTAGTCAACAGTAACATCATGCCCTAAAAAATAATACCATATGAAAAGAGATTCTACCCCTGAAGCACTCCTTAGGAACAATCTTGTTTTATTTTGTACCAGTACCAAGAAATTTAACAGAACAATACTTTCTCATTTGAATACACGAATGTCTTCCAATATAGCTTACGAAAGGCTCATACCAGACCTGCTTTGGAGTTGGTAGCGCTGTTCATCATATTGTCAGAAAATGAGGGTCTCACAACTGATTTGAAACGTTTAAATAAAAACGTCGGATTTAGACTAAATGTCACCTTTGTGATTAACAATGTCTACTATGATAGATTTTTTTCATAAAATTAAGAATAAAAATTTAATTCAATATTATTTTAATTTCCATAACTACATTACATAAACATTTTATGGTACCTTAGATTGAAGAATTTGTCCAAATTGTCCAACAGAATTGAAGAGTCTTTCCTGATCTATTGTTAAAACCATTTAATTTTGTCTATATTCATTGTAAATAAATAATTACCTTTAGTGACTTTTATTATTCCTGTTTTGATAAAATATGGTTGCAGCAGTTGACAAGTTACGTTAAATTCTGCACTTTCGTTGAAGACAATGTGTGACTCATGAACAAGGTAAACCTCATAATATAACCCATTTTTCGTATACATAATTTCTTCAAACATCAGTTGAAAATCCTAAAAGAATTGACTTTGTGAAACTGCATTTGAAGTGGTGATGTGTTCAAATGGGAAGTAAGGGATCAACCATTTAACATCAAAAAGGGACTATGTTTTTTGCTTGTTTTTCTCCATCAAATTGGGGATGAGAATATTTTTTTAGGGAAAAACCATACCCCGTCCCTTTTTAAGTTAAATGGTTGTTTCCTAACTGGCCGATTACAAGTAAATGTTAATTTTTAATTATATAACAGCATATTCATGTAAATGTACGAATCAAAATTCAAAGACATTTAAGAAAGTATTCTTTGTCACCTTTATTGTAAACAGCGATTGCGCCGTAGTTTCAGATTTAGTAAATACTTTTTATTCATTAACAATTTTTCAAATATGATTTTAAACAGAATGCTTGAATGCAATTGATAGCAATATCAACAATGTTTTTGTATCGGTTTAAAGCTTAATTTGGTTATTTTACCTCAAATTCAATTGTACAATTGGGTAGAGGGAAAACTTTTTCCATGTGCAGTTTTACACTCAAATTGCCATCTGTGGTGTAACTGTATTCAAGATTTGTTGTGTTTTCAGTCGGTGGATCTAAAATTGTTAGAAGACATTGCAGTTGGCTTGAGAAAGCAAACCAACAATTTTTACTCTGAAATACCTTTATATATTGTTGGGTGAAATTAAAAAGTGTGCCTGTAATGTACTTAATGATGACTGTTCCTCTTCCTTTCGAATATATATATGCCACATATTCTGAATCATCTGCTGTTATCCATGTAGCGCCATTAAACTAATTTCCACGTTAACCTCTTCTTTTATTTTTATAATTTAATTTGTTAATTTTTTTTTAATTGTAAAATGCTACAAAATCCTTGTTATTTTTCCATATTTTTAAAGAAAAAGACTGCTAATATCAAATGCATACGAAGTCTCCCACCAAATTTCCAATGGCTTATATCTCGAAAGCAAACACAAGAGCCCTTTTTTCTTCTCTTTTAGTTTCTTTATTTATATACTATCAATTTATACCAGTCTTTTAAAAAGTTTGCTGTTTTGAAACAGTCTACGAGTAGCGAACATTCTTAAGTTCAGTGAAACCTGTGATGAAGGAAAACACACATGATTTAAAACCTAAAGACATGCAATCACCAGACCGATTATTGCTGTGAACATTAACTATGATTTCGAATCGAAAGTGATTGATTTAAAACGTATCAAGACGTGACCGTTTACGTATCTCGAGTTAAAAGCACATGTTTTGATCTAGTCAATTTTGCGTATCAAAAATGTGAATATTGGGAACTTAAAATCATCTTAAAATCATTCAATATATAGATAAGCAGTGTTTTTCTAAAAATAGGATTATATCACTGACTATCAATTGCTCATAAACAACACAAATTGCAGTAACAAAGTCATCCAAAGCATGCCTGACTATGCATGCATAATAATTAAAAACGTCAAATGTCTATTATGCGTCAATGAAATAAAAGTGCACTCAACCTGGTTTGTTTCAGATGCGAGATATTTGGACTTTGCCCAAATCAGCAACAGGTACATGTATCACGATATTACAACTCATGCACATCATTAGAACTGCCAGTTTGTCTTGATCTGAAGTAATCATTGTCTCTTTTTTCCCCGGTAATATATAGTGTTTTTTTTTTATCTCCAGATTTGATGTCTACCTCTCCTAAGTAATAACATTGAATTTCACTTTTACCTTCTTGTGGGCCATGTCGTTACTTATTTTTTTTTAAGAAAAAGCTGTCTCATTGGCAATCATAAATAGTTATTATTTTTTGTATAATTTCTTATATGCATTATGATGCGAAATATTTTATTATATGATGTCATATACTTACATTCAAAATTTTCTTCAGTTATACTTAAGGTTTTAGAATATACGTCAAAAGAGTACAAGCACTGGTAATCACGGTTCAAATCAGTCTCTGTGACATTGAAGATAAGCAGCTTAAATTTGTTTTTGTATAGAGATTCCATGTACTTCAAAGGGTTTGTTGGCTTGCCATTGTAACATACAAGACTAGATCTTGCATACCACTGTCTTGGCTCTCTGATGTCAATGACTTCTACTTCATGAATAGTACATATAAGGACAATGGTCTCACCAATACGTATTATTCTAGTTTCTGCTTCCCATGTAACTAGAAAGTTAATAAGTTTCTATTACATTTTTTTTTCATTTCGATACATGAAAGTCTTATTAACAACTATATAGAATCTTTTTGACCTCCTGTAATGCTTTAGACAACAGGTTTTGAAAAAGACAATGTGTTCTTCATTTTAATATTATTTTATCGTTTACACTGATTATACATGTACTATAGTGTTGTTATGCTTTACAATTCAAACTATGGAAATACAGCTCCACGCCTATATATTTGTGAAATGTAGTAGCTTGTTAGATTATGTGCCATTGAAATATCCCCATAACGTTCGAAAAATGTTCGACCACTTCATTGGGTTCGCGTGTTACTCTTTTTTTTAAGAGATCAGTTTGTTTTAACAATATCTTATTTTGGAAGATAAATATCAGTTATACGAATATTAATCAATACTTGTATTAGAGAATAAGTTTTATAAATTATTATGTTTGTTCAAAGTTCAGCACAGGTGTTTCAATTGTATATGTTACGGAATTTATTGCCAGTGTAACGCATCTCTAGCTTAAACAATGTTATGAAGATATTTTGTCCTATTGATTGGTTGAGTTTATTGAATTTTACGCTAGTGTCATCTTTCTTGGAAGTATCGTGTAGGTATTTTTTCACTGGTTGATTTGTTGAAGGTTGAGTGCTCGTTGAGGCAGACAAATTGGCATTCTTCGTCAATATACCTCGATAGAAAAAGTTACTATGGTTCAGCAGTATTATGCCACGCTGGCAGTTTGCACATTGTATACATGGCGGACGCAATTCGACCTTTGACAATTATCAAAGCATAAGACGCATAGAAGGCCGTTACTTCAGAAATAAATCACGGGGTTTGAATTTATCGTAATTTTGCAGAGGCTTGTACCATAATGCTTATTTTTTTATACCAGAAGCCCTCAACCCGTGGTAAAAACAACATAATTATAAAAAGACAGCAGCTCTTTGGATCGAAGCGCTCTGTAGGAGAATGAAATTGTTTGCTGTTGAATCCGCTCTTATTATTAACGTACAAATGTACAAGACGAATGTGACATGCAAAAAAGTTACTTGAGGTTCGTATTAAGGATACCTTCATAACGAATAACGGTAAAAAAATTATTTCCAAATAAAGTAAACGGTAGTTGTTGGTGCGTGCCGATACAATGTACATATTCCTTATCACAATATATATCACGAATCGACTTATTTTGACAAAATTATGATAAATGTTTCCTATAATAGCGGTAACAGATAATCATTTGACACCTCTGATCAATTACAATCAGGATACTTTGATATAAGACGCTAACATTTAATACAATTTGGCGCTTGCCGGTAAAGGGCATTTATACAAACATACATGTACTCTGCTGGGATTGGACGAATTTTATAAGTTACATATATAACGTAACGGTACCCAAATTGCACCGAGTACCCAAATTGCAACTATTTAGCAAAAAAAGCAGCGGACATCTAACAAGATTTTCTAGAGACTACACAACTTGTATTTTTATGATTTGATACTATGCACATCTTTCATCATAGGTAAACATATTTAGATAAGCACAAAACGTACGCAGTGTTTATCAATAAATGAAGTGTTTACTGAAAAAGCAAAATGTACTGAAACGTCGCTATGCGACGTCATCAAAACGTCATCTTTTTAAAATGATCAAATACAATATGTTACAAGTATTTAAAAAAAGAGTAAGCATGGACTAATATCCAATTGTTCAAAATATTTGATTAAATTAAACCAAAGCTCTGTTATTAGACTTTTGACGATGCGAATTTAAGCATGGATGCAAATTGGGTAATCCTCATTTCAAAATCATTGATGGTTTGGAGGTCAGTTTAGACCAATTTTCTATGATTCCATATGGATTAAAAATCAAATTGGTATACCTATATAATAAATAAGGATACGGCTACAAAATTAAAACAGAATGGACAGTTTTGTCTTTATCATAATTAAACGTAGGTGAAAAATCTGTCAAAATATGTGCAATTTGGGTACCGTCACGTTAGCGTGCGTATGACCTTATAACTAATTATACGATATGTTTGGTCAGTAAATTCAATGTCGGTTGATATGCCAACATTTTTCTAGGTGAGAAACAGATAAGTATACATACTAGTTGTTGTTACTGGTTGAAAAGGCATGATGAATATCACATGAAAAGTCCAAACCCAATAAATGCAGCAAGACATTTTAGTTTATTTGTCACCTGTAAAAACAAACTGCATTAATTTTATTTTTACTCTTTATATATATTTGGCGCATATAGATAACATAACGATTTTGTTAACTTGATTGGGGGAGATATCAGTCGTGATATCAAATGTTTTAACTATAACGAAACAAACTGTAAAAATGTATTGATTCAGACGGCATTCATCCACCACATTTGCGGTATATTCTAAATATGACTGAAAAGATACGATAATGTGTTGTTTTTTTTTGTAAATGTAACAGCGTTGCTTTTAATACACGAAACAAAAAGTAAAATCAAAATAGGAATACAAAAAATAAAGAAAGTAAATAGAATGATTTCAAAGTCTATAACGTCACAGTAGCCAACTTAAACTAACATCTACGGAAACGTCGCAAAACTTCTAAAAATGAGAAAATAAAATATATTATATGCCTCCATTTTTTCACGAGTTCTGTGCCACAGGGCGATTTATCAGTCCAAAGTCATACTTTTATCAGTGCCAATTCAAATGATATCATGGACTTCGTAATTTACTATGACGTCGCCGTTTTTGTGATAAATTTAATTCCTCCGTCTTGAAAATTTTACGCGGTTTGTACCAAGATTAAATAGTTAAAAAGGGGAACTTTTTTAATGAAATTGAAAAAAATATGCCGCGCTACTTTAAATGTGTGACCTTATATATAAAGGATAGCATCCGTAATAATAAATAACTAGTAAACAGTCTAACAAATTAATGTTATTGACTCCAGTTTGATGGTTTCTGATTCAACAAGTCTAGAACATACCTCATTTTTTGTAGTTTAAAATCTCAAACATATGTTAACATGATTTGGGAAAAAAGAATACGGGAATTGGATGGATCCGGAGAATTAGGAAATCAAGTAATAGTAATGGAACCCGCTTTAAATCATGTTTCATGGCAATCGTGTGTTGAGCAAAATTTACATTATCTAGTAAAAAATAAAGAATAACAGAATAAAACATAAATTAAATCGAAGGCTGCAAATTGTGTTTTGATTAGAAAAATACAGCTGTGCATGTGTTGACTTTATGTCATTCTTTTGGAATGATTTTTGTACCATATGATAAAGTCATGACAAATAAAGGTAATTAATAAAATTTGTAATGAAAAATAAATGTACATTTTTTTTCTGAAAATCTTATACCTGCGAGTCTCTTTTTAAATGGATTGATATTTAAATTTGTTTATTTTTTAAGCAAATTATTGAAAGTTTGTTTAAGATTGTTTTCATCAAAAAATATTATTTTAATTATGATCAATTTCATTATTTTCATACACATCATTCAGATTCAACCTTCTAACATTTGTCTATTTTTAAATTTCATTTTTAGAAACCAGGTAACAGATCAGATATATAATATGTTTCCTTTGACAACTAAAGTACAGGAAATACATTGTTGATAAAGGGACCTAAAATACACATGCTTCGTGTATCAAGGCGTTAACAAGTTCGTATCAACTGAAAAACATACCTCTTTAAATCCGAAGTTTTGTTTTTAATTAACAAGATAATATATTTGTAACTGATACAATTTGTCTTATATTATCGTTTACTGATCGAAGTAATTATATAAGATATATTTTACAAACACAATACCTAGCTCCTAAAAAGTTTCAAGAAATTTACACATTGTCATTGATGAGCTTATGACCGTATATTGACAAAAATTCACACGAAAACACTTCCTCTGACTTATTTTGGTTAGAATTGAATGAATGCTTCCTATTGCAATAACTACACAAGTCAAAAAGTCTGGTTTTTTTTCTTTCTAAAATGGCATGAAGTTTTACGCGACATTTTTCCTTTGTCTGAATTAGTTTTAAAATTCTTAACGTAGTATGTAATAATTTTTTTTTAATTTTTCTTGACAAGTGTCTTGACAGTATTAACATTGTTGTAAAATTTCTTGACCCTTTCTGTATCATCTTTTAAGAGTCTTGAATAGTCTAGACCAATTCTTTATTGTCTGAAATTAGTTTTGACATATTTTTTACATTCAAACATGTTTTTCTCCGCCACATTCTCTATGTGTGTGCCTGTCCCAAGCCAGGAGCCTGTAAATCAGTGGTTGTTTTTTGTTTATAATGTTTATGTTTTACATATTTATCTTTTTTTTTACATAAGTTAGGCCGTTAGTTTTCTCGTTTGCATTTTTTTACATTGTCATTTGGGGGCTTTTTGTAGCTGACTATGAGGTATGAGATTTGCTGATTGTTGAAGTGCGTTTGGTTACCTAAAGTTGTTAATTTTTGTGTCCTGTTGGTATCTTGTAGAGGGTTGTATAATTGGCAACCATTCCACATTTTCCTTTTTTTTAATTAATATTAATTATATGTCTAAATATTGTCTGAATATGTCTTGACACGTTCGTGACAGTCTTCCGATGCATAATCGTAATATAGTAATATGGAGAGGAAATTACATGTCTTAACAGTTTACAGTTATTTTACGTTAAGATAAATTAGTGATCTGGTCCATTTTGAAAAGGTCATAAATTATGATGTGTCCCAAAATTAATACACTACACTGTAAAAAATTTTTTTGGATCGAGCAGGTGCTGTTAAAAGGTTTTTGTTGTTTTCTGTTATAGATAGATAAATTTACTACGCCTTAACTGTTTTCTTGGACCTATATTTGTTTCGGTAAGCGGACAGAATGTCACAGGACAAAAAGTCACAAGACATAAAGCAACATATTTGATAGGACAAAAAGTCACAAATAATAAATATTGACAATTGTTTTAATATATAAGAGAAATATCTTGAAATATTTACTTTGTAATACATAAATTCATATTAAAGTTTAGGAAATATGTCATTATACTTGAAAAATTAAGATCTATATAATTTCAATCATGCGAAGGATATATTTCTTGGACCCATCAAGTCATTTAAGTGCCAAGCCCCTTTTACATTTTGTTTATTTAACAATTATTTGATCATCTTTTATATTTTTTTGATAATTTTTGTCTACAAAGTTGGATTATATACAAAAGTTCAAGAAAAATACAAAAGTATTTTTGTAGAAATGAGCGTTTTTTATTCAAAGAAAAAAATCTGAAAAAATGAATTGTGATTTTTTTGGTCCTGTGGCTTTTTGTCCGTGACTTTTTTTCTGATATTTTGTCTGTGACTTTTTGTCCTGTGACTTTCTGTCCTACATTTATTTGTTTCATGTCTGTCTTGTTTTATTGGCGTCATTTTGTCAGGATTTTCAATATAGTTTTATAAGAATTCGTCGACTTTTTAGTCAATTGTTTATATATTCCGTTATTGTAACTCTTAATTCAATGTTATTACTTTCTGTCGCATTTTACCTTCTCATAACCCTTTAAATAATTACGATTTTACAAAATAGAAGGAAGACATTAAACACCAATCCTTTAAGGATATGCACGTTCTCTAAAAACCATGTTTCAAATATTAATTCAATCGCCGTCAATCGAAATTCCCCATTTAAATTTAGCGCCTTTATAATTGTGTTTTATGTGGAAATGCTGCTGCAGCCAGATTATTCAATAAAAATGCACGTGGATACCCACAAATATTTCAGTGCAAATTCCATAACCAGAAAATGACAAACCTGTTCTAGATTATCTTCTGATAATACCATAAGGTCAACCGTGAACGGGAGAGCTTTTTCGCTTTACTTTGCCTGTGACATTACATGAAAAACCAAAAGCAGCATTTAAAATGTATCTGGTTACATGAACAAAACCGAATTGTGGGTATATAATATGTAGGACCAACAGGACGGGAGGTTTTTTTAAACGAACACAGGAATATCTGTACCGCTTCCGAAAACCTAAGAAATTCAAAAGTATAATTTATCAACATTTAGGTAAACAAACATGATACAAGCACAATATTAAATCTTTTAGATTTCAAACACTCGAAACGGTCCAGAAACAACAAGGGCAATCGCACAAACAATTTAAAGATTCCAGTTAAATTATCGAACTGTATTGAATTTTATTGACTTCAAACAGCTCATCCCCCTAGGTCAAAATGACAATATACTTGGAGAAGGGAACATATCTTCTAATTCTTTTATTGATATCATGTATACTATTGATAAAATACAACGAAATAATAGGTCTTATGGGAAACGTATCAATCTAAATCAACGAGTTAAACATCGTATAAATTATACACTTAGTAACCTCCTATCTGTATTTAAAAACAATGGTAGGCATCAATTATAATGTAATTTGGGTTAAATGCACATAAGTAAATTACACGATATTTTCAAAGAGTGACACCATCTCTTTCTTCAGCCCACTGTATGCATATTCTCGTGTAATTACAGATTTTTGCTACCATGGGCTGTTCCCCGTATCGGCAAACCTGAAGATCATAAACGTCATTTTTTCTGAAAATTGATTATATTACCAGAGGTACATTTTTCTATTGATTTTATCAACTTATCAACTAAATTTAAATACTCTACCGTTTAAAACTGTATACCTCCCTATTTTGATAACATAGAACCACCAATAATTTCATACACATACAAAAAAAAACCAGCAGAAGTTTAAATTTTAATTATACGTCGGTTACATCAGACTTGAATATAGATAATAATACTCCCCTAACCTGAAACTGTGAATCGTCTAAGTTTAGATATGCTGAATATGGCCATGTAATTACAAGGGACCTCAATATCGTTCAGGACAGAGAGGTTAAAAACCTGTTTAAAAATGGACCAAAATATCGTCCTCTTTCTAAAATAGATTGTAAAGAGTGTCGTCAGGCCACCAAATATGTTCTGTCCTCGTTTTATAAAAAGTGGTGAAGACGGGGAAAATTTGATGAAAGATCTCTTGATTCTTATTTAGATAAATGTATGAACGTGGTAGATAACAGAATATCACATTTTGAAAATAATTAAGAAGTTAAAAACAGAGTACATAATACATCTGTTTCCAGAATAAGAAATACACTTCAAGAACTTTCAAAGTGGTTTGTGTTTGTACCGGCCGACAAAGCAGCAAATAATGTGCTGGTGGTATGCTGTAAATACTACACGGACGTTCTTAAAAATGAAACTTTAAATTCATCTACATTTAAGTCCATCCGCTTAACAGAGAGTCATATATACAAACATATCACAACCACATCAAAGCTTAATGCTTCTTCTGAACATTTGAAGGTTTCTACTGTTTATTGGCTACCTAAACTACACAAAAAAAAAAAAACTATTGTTTCATCTCGGCCACTAGTAAGTGTTTTACAACTAATTTTTCAGTGCTTTTAAAAATAGGTATAGGAAGATGTGGTGTGAGTGCCAATGTGATAACTCTCCATCCAAATAACAATTTATAAAAGTAAACCATTATAGGTCAATGTACGGCCTTCAATACGGAGCCTTGGCTTACACCGAACAACAAGCTATAAAGGGTCCCAAAATTACAAGTGTAAAACCATTCAAACGGGAAAACAACCGAACGGTCTAATACTACTATTAAAAAGCTGATCATAAACTATTGTAATAAAAAATATGAACAAAGTGGTATAAACCATTTTTGGAGTGTAAAAAAATCTTTAGATGTTTTAGATAAATAACGTGCTTTTAATAGTTGTTAATTTCTGTGTCATTTTGGTCTCTTGCGGACGGTTGTCTCATTGACAATCATACCACATCTTCTTTTTTATATTAAGTTATCTGAGGCTGAACACTGGCAAGCAATTGGCTTTAAAAATTCCGGTAGAAGTACTAGGAGCAGACGTAACCATTTCAATGTTAATCACACCGTCAATGACGGACTTTTACAACGTCATGTTGACACAAGAACTGATAGTTATAGACAAAGGTCTGGAAGACCCCATTTAGCTACCTGTCTTGATGACAGACTGATGATTCGTCGTATTAAAGCCAGACCGTTTATTCCTGCCCGGTAGCGTAGACACCCATGGCGTCTAGGTGCTCGTGTAAGTGTTTGCACGTGCACATTGATATATCGAATTCGTATAGCCAAGCTATAGCTAAGAGCACTTTGTTTTGTAAAGAGCCTTGTTATCGCAGTCTGGTATCGTATAATCAAGTTTCAATGGGATAACAATAATATACGCTGGAAGAGAAGCTGGCAAAAAAAAATCATTGGTCAGAGTCGGAACTACACGTAGACGACAGAATACGAGTTTTGCGGGAAAATAAATACTACCTATGACTAAAACAACATATGCCCAACGACAACATTCGATGCTTCTGGTGTAACAGTATGAGGTTGCCTCTCATACTGTTATTTTCTGGGTATTCATATTCTGCAGGGTAACATGCATGGGCCGATTTCCAAGTGTTTGGTGATTTGAAACATTGTAGTCCATTATTTTGAACATCAACAATTGTGTGAGGCAGACATATTTTTTGTTCAATGATTATTTCAATGAAATTTCGTCTTTTCAATCAAACTAAAGAAATATATAATACATCTTTACAAAAGCCCGTTCACCATTTGTGACAGATGCCAATATCAAATGTTTCTTTTTTTTTTAAATTGTGAATGAAGCATGGAAAAAAATAATACTAAAAATGAGCAAAATAATGTGTAAAATAATAGATTTTTATGGTCATGGTATTAACCTTGCTTCCCAGGAAACACATGACGTCCTCGCGACGTTATGTATTGGTCGCTGGAAGGTCGTGACTGACGTTACGTAAGTACGACGTTGTTGCAACGTTGTGAGAAAGTTATTTTACGTCACGTCAGAAACGACGTAGATCCGACGTCAGGACAACGTTATTATTGTTTTTAATAACGTTTATATTACGTTATTGCAATGTCATATTGCGACGCATCTGTCACGTATCTGTGACGTTATAGCAACGTCGTCATATTTTTGGTCAATAAAGTATTAAGTTGATGTTTAAGCTATTAAAAAAAGGAACTATGTTTTTGTCATCAATAATACATCGTGATAATAAAAAAAAAATAATTGCAATATGTACTGTACATCGATCAAATAAATCACGTAATTAAAACGTTGTTGCAACGTAATTCATCGACGTCCCTAAAATTTACAATAGCAATATTTCTTTTTTGTATTATGCACTAAATTTAATTTTCATTTGTCTTAATGATTGGTAGAACTAATGAACGATATTTGATATGATGCAGGCATTACCTGTGAAAGGGGACAAAGTCTTTTGATCCAAACATTTAAAAAAAAAAATACGGAAATACCGTAACGTTTCCGATTTTGGTTCGTTGTTAGGGCTTTTAGTTGTGACGCTATTTTTAAAGTGATGACGTCATATTCAAAGTCAACGCCATTCATCAAGCCACCACTTAGATTCAATGTAAGTACATTTATCTGTATTCTTTATAACTGTTGTTTTTTCTTTTTACTTTTTATAGAGTTTCTATTATAAAGGAACAGTATGATGTTCCTGTAAAATTTTGACGTCATAACACAAAATATCTGACGCCACAATGGAAAAGTGATTGTTAAAAGTTGTTGCAAGCGACCGGTATTATAAAATGTCAAAATACAGGATTTGGTGTTTAGAGCATAAAAATTACGTCCATCTACTTGTAATAATAACACTTTGTAATACTAAAAAAAAGATTGTGATCATGGTGGTCTTAATGTAAACCATGGCATATGATCCAATAACATGTATGGTCAGGTCGTACTGGACCATACGCGTTTACTTATACGGTCCGACCGCACGCGTATGGTCGGACCTAGTCCAAAAAATATCTCGATTAAAGTCAGCTTCGTATAAATAATTATTTCGGCGCTGGCAATACTGTGAATTTGTTATTTTACCGTTTTTTGTGAAGTTTGAAAAGATATATCAGTCATTGGATTGGGCCGATTGGATTATGTCATAGAAATTAATAATAAAAAATAAGGAGCTGTGTATTTTTAAATTTGATAAATAATAAATCATTATGTCATCTTACAAAATCAATTATACTACAGTCATGGTGATCATATGGGACAAAAGTGAGTTCCCACTAAAAAAATGTCCTATCATTTCAACTAAAATCGGTATTTTTCAAAAAAATATTACCAAGTCACTGTATGAGCTATTTTTAAAAATAGATACCAAAAGATGTAAAAATGTCTGAAGTTTTATTGTTTATTTAGACATAATTTTCTTGAGTTTCGTTTTCATCATTTGATGAGTTAAACACAAATGCCATTTTTTACGATTTTGAATTGGTTAGAATAATAGCAAACTTTTCAAGATAAGTTTTTCTTTGTTTCCATCTCGTCAGAAAATTAAAATGAGCATGAATAATATTATAACCAAATAAACAATAAAACTTCAGACATTTCCGCATCTTTTGGTATCTATATTATGAAAATCGCTCATACAGTTACTTCGAAATATTTTATTGAAAAATATCGGTTTTAGTTGACATGATAGGACTTTTTTTTACTTATACTGGGAACTGACTTTTGTCCAATGACTAGCTTCAAAATCATAAATATCTAATGAAAATTCCGAATTTGGCTTTGAAAACAGGGAACCACCATTTAACTTTAATAAAAGGGGGGGGGGGGATATTTTTCTTTATTTTTTTTCTTCTGATTTCCAAAACAAAATATTCTGTTCGAGTACAGGACAAAAAATATTCTGAATCCCAATTCCTTCAATACCTTAATTATAGTGTTAGATTTGAAAAAAATAATTTGAGTGATATCGTTGAAAAATGAAAGAAGATTGTTTTCACGAAAAAAATCTGATTCAAGCAAACACCATGACCCTCCTTGAAGTTAAATTGATGCTCCCTGACAGTCTACGGTTTATTTTTAAATTATATTAAACTATGACACGATGCAAATTTTATTAATGTCAATTTTTGTAGAGTCTTACATGAAGAATTTGTTGGGGAAACCCTAAAACATGCATCCTCAAAACCAGGCGGAACACGCTATAAGCATGATTAAGGTAAGAATACCCTTATTTCCCCAGTCTTCGATTATTTCCAAAAAATATTATTGTTTGTATTCGTCTATGTTGGTTTTTTTTTAATTCAGTACGAAATTGTTATTATAGTTATTTATTTGTAACTAGCATTGTGAAGATCAAGATACTCTTAATTTGCGACACTAAAGTGTAACATTAAATTTAACTGAATATATAATTATGTGTACTAATAAGTTTTTGTATTGTCATTGCAGGAACCAATTGCTAAGAGGGAAATTCCAGCAGATACGGAAATACCACTACCAGGGACACAGGAGAACATTTAAAATAAACAAAGTTAACGATAATCAAATCTTCACTTTTTGATATACAGGCATGATTTACTTTTCATAAACTTTTTTTTTTATAAAACTTTCATGGCCTGGGTTGGTATGTAGTTACCCAGATATTATATCCAGCAGCCGGTTGTACAAATGTGTCATTAGTCATTAAGTCTTCATTAAACCCTTATGATGCATTACGTTAATGAAGATTTAATGACACATTAGGCTAATGACACTTTCGTGAACATGCTAAATGAGAAATGTATACTACGATGAAATAAATTAAATACTAGTATAAAAAAGAAGATGTGGTATGATTGTCAATGAGACACAAGAGACCATTCACAGAAATTAACTATAGAGGTCAATATACGGCCTTCAACAATGGGCGAATTACATATCGTATAGGCAACAATTAAAGATGGGCTAGAAGAGACAAGGGGAACACCCCCTTATAGAGTAACATACTAGTATATGATAAATGCATATTATTTTTACAACCACTAACTATCAAGAACTGCATACGAATAGGCAGCGACTCGGCTATGGATGGCCCCAGGATTTATTTCTGTTATATCACAATTACTGAAACAGTTACTCGATTAAAGCAAAAAAAAAGATGATGCAGAATATACGAATTCCTTCAGAGAGTAGCACAAACAGGTATCATCTAGAGGTCACTTCATGGTCCCAAACACAGTTGATAGTATGTATGTATATACTAGTATATGATAATTTTTCGGCCAATTATATAGAATATAAATTACTTCGACATAATGAGATATTAACGTTGTTGTAATGTCAGGAATAACGTTGTAAAAACGTAATCTTACGTCACCACAACGTTGATGTATGACGTTATGACAACATCGACATAACGTGATATAAACGTTGTTGTAATGTCAGGAATAACGTTGTAGTAACGTAATTTTACGTCACCACAACGTTGATGTACGACGTTGTGACAACGTCACGAAAACCATACACTTTTACGTAAATACAACGTAATAACCTGACGTCAATGCGACGAAAACATGACGTTGTCACGACGTAATTATGACGTAACATTGTTAGCTGGGTTCATATAGCATATATCATGTATATACATTTATAGATCTTGTCCTTTATTGGACGATATAATACAACTTGTGGAAGGCCTCACCTAAACATTTATAACGATTTGGTATAAAACGACAGTTTAATGTAATTAGTATACCAACTGTATTTTACAGTATTCCTGTGTTCAAATTGAAAGAAAGATAAATAGCATGGATTTACGTTTATTGATAAGTGGTGAGCTCTTTTTTGTATATCAACGAGATCAATCAATCAATACGAGAAGATGGAAAGTCAGCATGCATTATTGCTGTATTATTACAACATGATGTACATATAATATCGGGTGACAGCATATGAATTATTTATTTAAACGTGATATAACGAAAACTAAATAAAAGATAATGTTTCTAAACTGTACATTTCGTTTCTCTACTTGACTTGTTATTATTTGTTGTAATATATCCCATCAAAGAGATCGGGACAAATATAATTTAGCTTTTTAAAAATAAGTTAAAATCAATTTAAACATTAACACGGTTTGTGTCGTTTGTGTCTTCAAATACTTGCACTGTAAATTATAAGCTCTCTGTCCAAAAGGCCTTTCTCGTCATTTGGCGTCTGTCGTTCTTTCGTCGTTTGTCGTCGCATTTACTACGTCACAAATATTCTCTTCTAAAACTTCTTTGTCAAAAGTAATAAAATTTCGCCACAATCACCATTGAGGAATATTGCTTAATAAGTGTGTCCATTAATCCCGTCCACCTTTTTGTTTTACATTTTACTAAAATTACAGTCAAATCATTACATTGCATCCTTTAATAGATGCCATTTACAATTCCGTCGAAAGAATGCACTTTTCTCGAATTGACTGACTCCGGCTTTTTCAATCGATTAAAAATGTGCGCTTTGATATACACAAGACTGTAGAAAGTGGCGCTAAACACCATCAGTCAATTTATCGTTTAGTCATTTTTATCAAATTAACAATTCTTGAATTAGAAAACTAAGGTTCAAGTTAGTAACTTAAAATATGTACTAACTGAACAAAATATGATGCAATATTAGTTGTACATGTATGTGAAAAAAATAGAAATAAGAACAAAAAAAGTAGTTTTTATATACTTCCACAGATCTAGATCTAGATCTACATGTAACTAAAAGTACGCTACCTAAATAATCAATATTTTCCCATTCTTGGCACGTTTAAATGTTTTTTGTTATCTCGGATCGTAAATCATCCTGAAGTTCTTTTTTATGTATAAGTTATTTAACTTATAAATGTTTGTGAAGTCCTCACGTGTGTATACAGTTGAAAATCAAAATGGGCGTGGTAAAGCTATAAACCTATCCTCAGTAATAGCCGCAATCGAAAAAAATAAGTACGGATCTTCACGTTTCAATTGCTTTTCAGTGGAAAATATTTCTGTTTAGATTTTATGATAATTATTGCTGTAATCATGGTTATTCGTCACAAATGATGGACGAAAAAGTACAAATATGGCAACTAGTAACGATTACAAAATATCAAAAGTAAAGAAAGAAGAAAGAAAAAAAATCCTAAATAAATAAGACATAAGTAAAGAGTTCAGATACGGTAACGAAATAAACAACAATTCCTCAATCATATTATGAATTTTATTCAAGACTTTGTAATCATCTATAGAGTGAATTTCTATAAGGGATTTTGTTAAATCTCTGAAATTTGCGGAATTTTTATAATTCACTAACAATAAAATCCCTTATTTCAAGTATAAGCTAAACATCAGAAATGCGTTTTTATAAATACTCATGTATTGGTGGATCATAATTATTATCTTGGATCTATTTATTTGATAGACAATATGTTAAAATGACTACAACTGTTAATTCAAAAATTACTGCGATCATTTATTATTTCGATTTTGTCATTTTAAATTTAAATGCTATTTTAATGTGTGCGATTTTGAAACTGAATTAATTTGGTTATAGGTCAGGATCATGCAGTCCGTCAGATAGATCAAAATCTGCCGACCTAGATTTATCTTATAAAATCCGTTCTTTAAATGTTTAATTTTCCAAATCGGAAACTAAGCTACACATCTAATGTACACAATAGCAAACCAATTGATTTAATTTGCAATCGGTAACGTATACATTTTTTTGTACGTAGTACCTATTGTATCTCATGTATAAATATACATTGTAGTTTTATTTTTAAAACTGCAGAAATACAAAAATACCAATTTTCACAAAAGTACAGATCCCCACATGCATGAACGAACTATCAAACATTATTTTTTGTCATTGATTTAAGAGAGGACCCGTCAAAATTAATTAATATTGGGTAACAATCTTAAGTTACTATAGTTAAGCAGCTTACCGCACAAATCATGCAAATGGTGATACAAGCATGAAACTTTGCAAGAACATGCCTTAAAATGTATGTAATCACGAAATGACGACTTCACAGGAAAAATACATCATATATATTGCCCATTTAGCACATACTTACAACTTCTCGTCCAATCAAATTGCTTGAATTTGCCTTCTAATTTTCATAGTACATAGTACTTGTCCGTGTACTAATTAACTAAGCATGGATGACCACAAGGGTAAGATTTCTTTATATCGTAATCAAGATAATAGAACAAAATTTGCTACTGGCTATTTTGAAATAATTTCTGTGTTCCAAATTTAACTAAATAGTTTGTATTTATTTTTGAAATAATTTTTTTACCATCCTACTAATAAATCTTTTGATCTAAATCTTTTTTTGACAATTAAAAGTTGCTTTCATTTAAATAAAGAGTAACAATTATGGTTCTTTATACCTTAATTAAAGTACAACCCCATCTAAAATTTGTAATCCTTTATCGTCCTTGCAACTACTTTGTACACAAAAAGAACCAACCATGCATCTTTTGAAGGGAAATTATAAATAAAGTAATTTGATATTATTCGTCATAAATTGGTCGATAATTGGTTGCGTAATGTCCAGTGAAAAATATTTTATGCATGTAAACTATCCACTAGACTACCTATGGGTACATACCAGGGGCAGATCCAGCCATTTTAAAAAGGTGTTTCAACCAAAGATATGGGAGGGGATCCAACTGTTTGTACTCATTCAAAAGCATTTTAAGGATGTCTGCTTGTCATGTTTTGGAATTTTTGTCAGATTTTCGTAATCCTCTGGTTTTATCCATTTGAATGCCTTAAACAAATTTCCCCATGAACCCCCATTTTTCTTTTTATAAATCTTTTACATGTATAATTATAAGTCATTTGTAAAAGTCTTATAAAATTTTATTTATTTTTTGATAGTATTTGAGAACTTTAACCGGTCTATGATGAAGCTATGAAAAATCATGAGAGAACATTTTCCCGCCAAAATTCCAATGGCTAATATCTCGAAAACAAGCACATTGACCCATATATTTTTTTTGCTTTTAAGATTCCTCAAATTATTTCCTATCAATACATACTAGTTTTATGAAAATTTATTTAGTTTGAAACTGAGCAGCGAACGTCCTTAAATATAGTTTTTAGTTGTGAAGTCGTCACGGGTGTATACATAGAAAATCAAAATGGGCGTGACAAAGCTACAGTACTTTAAACCTCTCCAAAGTAATAGCCGCAATCGAATAAAATAAGTACGGATCTCCAAGTTTCAATTACTTTTCAGTGGAAAATATTTCTGTTAAGATTTTACGATAAATATTGCTTTAACCATGGTTACCCTTCACAAATGATGAACAAAAATGGCAACTAGTAACGATTATAAAATGTCAAAAGTAAAGAAGAAAGAAAAAAAATCCAAACTAAATAAGGCATAAGTAAAGAATTCACATAAAGAAATCAACACCTATTCATCAACCATATTATGAATTGTATTCAAGATTTTATAATCATGTTTAGAGTAAATTTGTATCAGGGATTTTGTTAAACCTCTGAAGTTTGCGGAATTTTGATAATTCACTCAAAATAAAATCCCTTATTAACATCAGAAATGCGTTTTTATAAATATTGGTGGATCAGTATTATTATCTTGAATCTATTTATTTGATAGACAATATTTTAAATTGACTATAACTATTAATTTAGAAATGACTGCGTGCATTTATTATTTCGATTTTGTCATTTTAAATTTAAATGCGATTTTATTGTTTACGATTTTGGAACTGAATTAATCAGGTTAAAGGTCAGGATCACACAGTCCGTCAGATACATGAAAATCTGCCGACCTAGATTTATCTTATAAAATCCGTTCTTTAAATGTTTAATTTTCCAAATCGGAAACTAAGCTACACATCTAATGTACACAATAGCAAACCAATTGATTTAATTTGCAATCGGTAACGTATACATTTTTTTGTACGTAGTACCTATTGTATCTCATGTATAAATATAGTTCTATTTTTAAAACTGCACACATACAAAAATACTAATTTTCACAAAAGAACAGATCCCCTTATGCATGAACGAAATATCAAATAGTTAGGAGATGACCCGTCAAAATTAATTCATAAAGGGTAACAATCTTGAGTGATCAATCACACATTTTCTTCATATATTTTATATGATATTCAACCTGTTCACGTAAACTGAAATATATATTCATAGACCATAACCCAAAATGTTCATTGTTTTATTATGTAAATTAAAAATACAAAATATATAAGCAAAATGAAGAGTTGTCTTCAATTTTTTTTATCGCTTTTTTATGTGTGTACATGTATGTATGAATACCGAAACCGTTGTGCCTGAGGATAATACAACTTTGAATCAATTTCACTTTAATAATAACAAGTAACAAAAAAAGTTCAAAGTACACATGTACACATACGCTTAGTTAAAATTGGTTATAAATTGGATAGCCCTTAATTGTTGTTTGTTTTCGTAATAGATCATCTGTTATATTTTTTCAACATATGCTAAAAAAATTTCCTCCGATTTTATACCAAATTCAAAATGAACCGTTTCATTGATGTTCCTGTCAGATGATCACTGTGTCACACAAATGTTAAAATTTACTGTTGAAATAATACTGTATACCTCCTACTAGATAAAATCAATTGGATTCTTGTACTGTAGTCATGGTAGCTACTCCATAAAGCAATAAGTTAGTTTCAGATATTTGAACATGTTTTATAATTTTATGTTGGTTAGTGATAGATAAGAATTGATTATGTTATAATGTGATTAATATCTTCCATTTGAAGCAACAACAAAAAAAGTTATTTACTAGGTAATTCCTATAAAATGCAATATTCAACCGACTAGCCGATACTAATAGTGCAACATCATAATTATATGTGTTTACTTTCCTGATGTAATAGTGACACTTTTAAAAGGGTTCAACATTAAAACAAATAAAGTTATAAACAAAAATTAATTATTATATATAATTGCTTTCATCAACGAGATGTCAACGGATTCTTATCTACATATGCGAAAGTCACACTGTATTGATCGATACAAATTATCACGACTCAATACTCATGACTCATCATGTGGTAGGTATTTAATATTGCTATATAATATATATATATTTATATATACAAACGAGTCTAAATTGAAAACTACGTTCAAACCCATGATTGCGTTGGATAAAAACCGCAATTTTTATACGTGTGCATGTCAAACAAATTTCGTTGTAGAAGGGTCTAAAAACAGCACAAACAACATTTTCCAAAAGACCAAAAAAGTGAAAAAGTATATTTAAACAAAACGCATTTGACTAACAGGTCGAACAACTGATGTTCTTTAACCCTGCTGACTGCCATTGACGATTGCCAAATAAAATTGATCACAAGATGTAACAAAATGGATCTGAATATAAATTTAATACGTCACAGAAAAAACAAATTGTTAACTTGTGGCTACGATGTTGTGCCACAAACATTCGGTGTCAATATTTCTTTAGTACACCAGATCTAGATTTCGACAATATATGTCTCTTCAGTGATGTTAGGGATCGAAACGGTATTTGGAAGGCCATATAATTTACTCTCAATTTAAGATTGACTCTTGAATTTTAAGAGACAATATAGGATGAACGGATCATATAAACCGGAGGGAAAATATGATACATGCCCAAACAAAAAATATATATAAACGAGTCTAAATTGAAAACTACGTTCAAACCTATGATTGCGTTGGATAAAAACCGCAATTTTTATACGTGTGCATGTCAAACAAATTTCGTTGTAGAAGGGTCTAAAAACAGCACAAACAACATTTTCCAAAAGACCAAAAAAGTGAAAAAGTATATTTAAACAAAACGCATTTGACTAACAGGTCGAACAACTGATGTTCTTTAACCCTGCTGACTGCCATTGACGATTGCCAAATAAAATTGATCACAAGATGTAACAAAATGGATCTAAATATAAATTTAATACGTCACAGAAAAAAAAATTGTTAACTTGTAGCTACGATGTTGTGCCACAAACATTCATATATATATATATATATATACAACTCGTCTAAACATCAACCCAACAATGTTAGATCTGTAAATTTGCTTTCGCAAATTTTTGGTTCTTCCCTCGCCGGGATTCGAACCCATGCTACTGTGATATCGTGACACCAAATCGCCTGCACTGCAGCCGTCCCGCTAGACCACACGACCACCTGGGCTCTCAAAAAAAGAGCTTTCGGTGGCCATATGTTACCTTTCCACGTCAGTTTTAATCTAGCGGCGTACTACAGTACATGATATATAAGGCATGAAGATGTTATTGTTACAGATCAGCTAAATTATCTATAGTAAAGGATCCTACAAATTAATGTAAGATACAGTCACAGAAAATAATTATATTCATAAGTACGTCTGAGTCAGTGACAACCCTACAACAGATGTATCCATCGGATCGCCATCAATGATGGTGATACATGGCTGTGTACATAATGTATATACAACTCGTCTAAACATCAACCCAACAATGTTAGATCTGTAAATTTGCTTTCGCAAATTTTTGGTTCTTCCCTCGCCGGGATTCGAACCCATGCTACTGTGATATCGTGACACCAAATCGCCTGCACTGCAGCCGTCCCGCTAGACCACACGACCACCTGGGCTCTCAAAAAAAGAGCTTTCGGTGGCCATATGTTACCTTTCCACGTCAGTTTTAATCTAGCGGCGTACTACAGTACATGATATATAAGGCATGAAGATGTTATTGTTACAGATCAGCTAAATTATCTATAGTAAAGGATCCTACAAATTAATGTAAGATACAGTCACAGAAAATAATTATATTCATAAGTACGTCTGAGTCAGTGACAACCCTACAACAGATGTATCCATCGGATCGCCATCAATGATGGTGATACATGGCTGTGTACATAATGTATATACAACTCGTCTAAACATCAACCCAACAATGTTAGATCTGTAAATTTGCTTTCGCAAATTTTTGGTTCTTCCCTCGCCGGGATTCGAACCCATTCGACGTGGAAAGGTAACATATGGCCACCGAAAGCTCTTTTTTTGAGAGCCCAGGTGGTCGTGTGGTCTAGCGGGACGGCTGCAGTGCAGGCGATTTGGTGTCACGATATCACAATAGCATGGGTTCGAATCCCGGCGAGGGAAGAACCAAAAATTTGCGAAAGCAAATTTACAGATCTAACATTGTTGGGTTGATGTTTAGACGAGTTGTATATACATTATGTACACAGCCATGTATCACCATCATTGATGGCGATCCGATGGATACATCTGTTGTAGGGTTGTCACTGACTCAGACGTACTTATGAATATAATTATTTTCTGTGACTGTATCTTACATTAATTTGTAGGATCCTTTACTATAGATAATTTAGCTGATCTGTAACAATAACATCTTCATGCCTTATATATCATGTACTGTAGTACGCCGCTAGATTAAAACTGACGTGGAAAGGTAACATATGGCCACCGAAAGCTCTTTTTTTGAGAGCCCAGGTGGTCGTGTGGTCTAGCGGGACGGCTGCAGTGCAGGCGATTTGGTGTCACGATATCACAGTAGCATGGGTTCGAATCCCGGCGAGGGAAGAACCAAAAATTTGCGAAAGCAAATTTACAGATCTAACATTGTTGGGTTGATGTTTAGACGAGTTGTATATACATTATGTACACAGCCATGTATCACCATCATTGATGGCGATCCGATGGATACATCTGTTGTAGGGTTGTCACTGACTCAGACGTACTTATGAATATAATTATTTTCTGTGACTGTATCTTACATTAATTTGTAGGATCCTTTACTATAGATAATTTAGCTGATCTGTAACAATAACATCTTCATGCCTTATATATCATGTACTGTAGTACGCCGCTAGATTAAAACTGACGTGGAAAGGTAACATATGGCCACCGAAAGCTCTTTTTTTGAGAGCCCAGGTGGTCGTGTGGTCTAGCGGGACGGCTGCAGTGCAGGCGATTTGGTGTCACGATATCACAGTAGCATGGGTTCGAATCCCGGCGAGGGAAGAACCAAAAATTTGCGAAAGCAAATTTACAGATCTAACATTGTTGGGTTGATGTTTAGACGAGTTGTATATACATTATGTACACAGCCATGTATCACCATCATTCATGGCGATCCGATGGATACATCTGTTGTAGGGTTGTCACTGACTCAGACGTACTTATGAATATAATTATTTTCTGTGACTGTATCTTACATTAATTTGTAGGATCCTTTACTATAGATAATTTAGCTGATCTGTAACAATAACATCTTCATGCCTTATATATCATGTACTGTAGTACGCCGCTAGATTAAAACTGACGTGGAAAGGTAACATATGGCCACCGAAAGCTCTTTTTTTGAGAGCCCAGGTGGTCGTGTGGTCTAGCGGGACGGCTGCAGTGCAGGCGATTTGGTGTCACGATATCACAGTAGCATGGGTTCGAATCCCGGCGAGGGAAGAACCAAAAATTTGCGAAAGCAAATTTACAGATCTAACATTGTTGGGTTGATGTTTAGACGAGTTGTATATACATTATGTACACAGCCATGTATCACCATCATTGATGGCGATCCGATGGATACATCTGTTGTAGGGTTGTCACTGACTCAGACGTACTTATGTATATATATATATATATAAGTACGTCTGAGTCATTGACAACTCTACAACAGATGTATCCATCGGATCGCCATCAATGATGGTGATACATGGCTGTGTACATAATGTATATACAACTCGTCTAAACATCAACCCAACAATGTTAGATCTGTAAATTTGCTTTCGCAAATTTTTGGTTCTTCCCTCGCCGGGATTCGAACCCATGTTACTGTGATATCGTGACACCAAATAGCCTGCATTGCAGCCGTCCCGCTAGACCACACGACCACCTGGGCTCTCATGGTTATGAATACGTCTATTATGAAGTGTGTGCTTGTTTTTTTCCGAATATACTTTACGTTCTTTGAAACCTAGTGACATCAACAGTAACTGATGTGTTCTAGTATTGTAAGTTCTAAAAATCGGAATTTTCTTCTCGTAAATATTTGATAGTGAAAACTGTTTATCGAGAATACTTTTGATTTTCGTTGTTTGATTGTGTTATTCCTCCTCTTATTTTTCTAAATAGTTACACTAACGTATATATACATTATATAAATTGATATTGTGTTTGTGTATGTTTATTTTCCGTGCCAAACTTTTTTTTATGTTTAAACTATGAACAATATATTTTTATTTTTATCCTTGTCGACATGATTTTTCACGTCCTGTGTGTCTAATTATATCTGAGGTTACCGTTAGTATTGTTTACCTTTTTTTTTTTAAAGATTAATGTATTTACTTACTGTACGATTTAAACGAAATCTGATTAAATATTCTTTTCAATCCTTCCAAGTAAGTATAATGATTTTAAATATAAATCATCAAATTAGAACGACTCTAAACGCAGAAAATGTTCGCATATGGATTGAACAACCTATGTACATGTAAAGTGTACAAAAGAATTGCAATATCGATTCAATACAATTTGTTTAAATCTTTTATCCATGTCTATATAAGGAATAAACAACAAAGGAATTGTCGTATCTTTTCTTTTAAATTTGTTAAATAGTATAAATCGCATAAACAATTATAAAAAAGTATACACATATATTTCAATATTATTTATTACAGAAAGTCGATCCTTCAAAGACTCTTTAACATAACTGTCTTTAGCTGTGTAACTTTTTCACCGACCATACTTTTTGAACAATCTGTCGTCTACACCAGCCGTTTCATCAGCCGATGCCATACTTGAACGGGCACATGCAGTCCAAATGAAGTCACCACTTCAGCTTAATCATTTATATCTATTATATAGTCATTTTATAAAATTTACTGTTTGAAAAGAATGAATTATTCTATATAATAAGGATGTTCTTGTCTCTGGTGGATATTACTTGCCGAATTGGTCACAACTTTTTAGTACGTTCGGTCCTCCGTCATTAACAAACGCTACTTATTCAGATGAACAAGTTAAATCCGGCCAGTGTATGTGCCCAATTAGTTGCGTATATTACTTCATTTATCTTGCTAGTTGACTTTGCACTCTGTAAAATTTGTATCAAATACATGTATAAAGAAACTGTATAATTAAATACGGGTATTGGAATAATGTAATTTAATTTAGTCCACTTACAAAAAGCCTTAAATGCATACTGGAACTTTTTACGAATGTTCAGAGGACGTGAGCACAAGCAATACTCTGGTAGTCTAGATTTCAATGTAGAAAGTTGATCCCATATTTCTGATTCTGTTACATTTACCTACTCGAAAAATATCTGAAAATTTTGCAATCGTGAAACAAACATTATTTAATGTCAAAAAATTAAATTAAACCATGCCACGGTAAAAATAACAGGACCTTGTTCAAAATTCATTTGACCATGTCAGCTACAGTGCTATATACATAAGGGCTGTGTTGAATACAACTGTGCTTTTTTAAATGTATATACACACTAGGGCCCTATCAACAACGACCATGCCTGCTACAATTTGGGAAATAACGTTGAAATTTAGTCAAAGTCATAAAAATACTGCGCAATCAAAAAACAATCGTAAAACTAAAACCAAATATGACACTAAAAATCTATCAGAAAAACGGCTCAGTTTCGGAATCTGCTCTGAATGATATTAAAAGTATTCTTCAAAATTTTGAAAGTTCAAATGTAGCTCAAAACTAAATTACCAACATGTATGATGCATTTGTGAATGTAATCAAAACGGAAATGTCTACAAAATTTTTATCTAAAATGGTTGTCTTATCCGAAGGTGTGAATAAAAAAAGGAGATGTAAGAAACCTTGATGGAGTGAGGAGCTAACTGAATTATGGAACGTCACTTGTGCAATCGAAAATAGTATGGATTAAATGTAAAATTCAAAATCAGAAAAAGTTTTTTTGCAAACTAGTTTTTAATAAAAGGAAACTATTTGATAAAGTGGTCTAAAAGGCAAAACGCGAATATTGGTACCCCATGCCGGAAGAATTGAGTAATTTGTGTAGAAATCCAAATAATTTTGGCGATAAATTTGAAAAATTGGTGTTAGTGGGGAGCGTCAAAATTATATTTCCATGATAGTAAAATAAGATAAAGGGCAAATTTTTAGTTATACGATGAAGTTTAAAATGGAATTGTGATTTCTATAATATTTTTAATAAGAATGATGACAGTCATGAAAATATGTGAAAATACTATAGATGTTTTATATGATGATAAGTTAGATTGTGAAATATATGTGGACGAAGTATTTAATGTGTGAAAATATTCCAAAAATGGTAAATCACCTGGATATGATGAAATACAAGTTGTATTGTACAATAACCAAACTTTATTAAATGCACTAGAGTTTTCAATATTTGTGTTGACTCTGGTAAAGTTCCAGCAATGTGGTCAAAAGGGATTATAACGCTTATTCCAAAAAGCTCATCAACCGATCCGAGCGATCCTTTGTCGTACCGTGGTATAACTTTGGCACCAGTTTTCTACAAACTGTACTGCGAAGTATTGAACTCTTGACTAACATAAAAGTTTGATAATATTAGGTTCCTATGTGACGAACAAAACGGTTTTTAGAAAAGGTCGTAGAACCGTTGACTATTTAAAAATACTGTGGATTCATTATTATTCGTGGGATACCATTTTTCGTGGCTGTCGTGGGTACTGGTGAACCACGAAAATTTAATGTTAAACGAATAACAAATTTCCTTTAGGCTTGTATGTAGACTTCGGCAAAACCACGAAATTAAATATCCACGAACTTGCAAGTTTTCCATAATCCACGAAAATTGGTACCCACGAAAATAAATGAATCCACAGTACATCGTCTATTATACTAGAAAATAGAAAGCTTCGATAACAATCAGCATATTTGGCATTCATTTACTTCAAAAAAGCTTACGAGGATAAAAGTAAATGGGTTTTTTTATAAATTAAAAGCACTTAGTATAAGTTTTAAAATGTTAAAACTACTTAATTTTTTTATAACAATGTACAGTCTTGTGTTAAAGTAAATGGTAACTTCAGAGATTGGTTTGATGTAAATTGTGGTCTACATCAAGGGTGTATCCTTACGTCTTTGTAACTTAATATTTATATAAATGATCTTGTTGATGAGGTAAAGACATTGAACATAGGTATAGATATTGAAAATGATAAAGTTAGCATGTTGTTTTATGCCGATGATCTTGTTTTAATCACTGAGAATGAGAGTGATTTACCAAAAAAATATTATATGTTTTGAATATATGGTGTTGTACTAATGACCTTACTGTTAATTTAGAATCATCTAAAATAGTACATTTTACAATCTATATCTAGATCATTTTTTTCATTTTTGTTTAAAGGTTACAATATACATATTTAGGTTGATTGTTTACTGGGCATTTAAGCTATAATGAATTTGAAAAACAGGTGCTAAAGCCGCTAGTAGATCGTTGGTTTTGTTGATATATAAATGTAAAGCTAGCGGAGGGTTTTAATATTGTACATTTACAAACTTATTTAATACACTTGTATAGTCTGTAATAAATTATGGCACATCTTCATTGGGAACACGTGATTTTTCATGTATAAATAGTATTACAAATATAGCCATGCGTTTTTCATGGGTGTAGGAAAGTACACGCCTATTATGTCTTTGTATCGTGACATGGGCTAGCTAAGATGCCAATCAAAATCAAAAAGCGGACTAGTGTTTTTATAAACTGGACATATTGTTATAAAATGAATGATGATAGAGAAAATAAAAAAGTGTATATATGGGGTAACACATGTAAAAAAAGTGTTTAATGCATTTTAGAGTAAAAAAAAATTTTAAAAAACCTTGATATTTGTGCAATAGTGCTAATTTCAATACGAATTTAATTAAGAATATTGAAAATGTATGTTTTGAAAAATTTAAGGATGAATGGTATGACAAGATTGTGTCAGATGATAAAAAAAAAGCTACGTACATATAGAATGTTCAAAAATGTATATAGCGTAGAAAATTATTTGATTTTTAAAATACCAGGTAGATACAGGAGTGCTTTTTTTTAAACATTGATAAGTTTTCGTAAACCATCCTGGATTTTAACCAAATTTGGACAGAAGTTTCATACCGCACTAGTCAAAATATTTGAAATCCCCCCCCCCCCCCATTTTTGTTGAGCCTGCGACTAACATCTTAAGTAGGCGAGACACTGGGTTCTGCGAAACCCTTACAAGTTTAAATCTGAATACATCGTTAACCTATCTTTAGCTAACGATTGAATTGAAGGTCATATGAATACGTATTCAATGAGGTTCAATTATTCACTTAAGTGCAAAAATCATCAACCTTGTTTCTCTGCTTATTTTAGTAAAATAGAACCAGATTGACTGCTGAAAGTGAATTATAATTGCACTATATAACTTTCAATAATCATTTAACAAACAAACAAAAAAATCATATTTAATGTATTTTTTATCTCGTAGCTAATGCTTTTATAACTAAAAAGGTACATGTTAGGCTGATCACTTTTTAAGAGTACTCACTGATCTTCTCTATAGCTAGAATAACCATAACTTTTGATCAGTTTACCATATTACAACATTGTTTTAACAGTTAGTAAATAGGTGTAAAAATTAATTTTAAAATTAGTAATTTCTGGTAATAACTGGGCCGTTTCAAGAATTACTAAGTACATCGGGGATTACATGTAATTCCTAATCACCTATTTACTGTAACATATGCATTATTCAAAAGATCCAATGCCAAGTAACAAAGCTCTGAAGATCGGGTCCCTCCCTGTTTGTTCAGATAACGGACGACAATTGCATTGTATGTTATCAATAGTTCATTTTGTCTGTATTGTACTTTTATCAGCAATATTTGCAGTGCTAACAGAACAGCTTTCATTTCTATCCAACTGATGTGTTTTTCTTTGTACTGAGATGACCAAATACCTGATATATAATAATAGTTTATCAGTTTTTTCGAAAAAACTAAGGATTTTCTTATCCCAGGCATAGATTACCTTAGCCGTATTTGGCACAACTTTTTGGAATTTTGGATCCTCAATGCTCTTTAACTTTGTATTTGCTTGGTTTATTCCTATTTTGATATGAGCGTCACTGATGAGTCTTAATGTAGACGAAACGCGCGTATGGCGTACTAAATTATAATCCTGGTACCTTTGATAACAATTATATGAGATCCTCATTTCGACTGTAATGCATCTATCACTAGAGTCACTAGATCTGAGCCCTGTTCTTATAATACTCCCTTGGACAAAACCTTCGGTTAAGCCACCATGAAGAGATTGATACGATCGAATCAAATGATTTAAGCTGTGTAGCACTTATCCCCAACAAGCTAGAAGATAAAACTGAAGCAGTCGGACCAAGTTCATGCACTAAGCCATTAGACAAAGTAGTCACAACATTATACTTGCCTCTACTGTTTGTGAATGTAGCAGTATTTGAATCATCTAATTGTATTTTTTAATATCTTTTAAAACGAAAAAACAAGACTATCTTTTTAATTCTTAATATTCTATTACGGTGGATTCATTTTTTTTTCGTGGGTACCAAGTTTCGTGGATAAGAGAAAAAATGTATGTTCGTTGATATTCAATTTCGTGGGTTTTCCCGATGTCTGCATACACACCTATACACACCTATAGAAATTTTGTCATTCGTTAAACATTTTTTTTCGTTGTTTACCTGTACCCACGAAATCCATGAACATTGGTATCCAACGAACACTAAGGTATCCACAGTATTTGACATTTTTCATGTTTTTTAGTCAAAATTAGTCAAACTTTGTTCACAGTGATTATCAAACCAAGATTCTTTTAGCAATGCCCGAGGCTCCTGTTATTGTTTGTCAGCTTCGCTGTTCTACTGTTTTTATCATCCGATCGTCCAGTGACATTAATTTGTGAACTATATCTTTTCGGAGAAACGCACCTACTACAGCCAACGCTTTTGTAAAAATCCCTTGAGGCGATCGAAGACCAAATGTCAAAGCTCTGTATTGATACTGTTTCCCCAAAGAGCTGAAGCAAGGAAACTTTCTGTAATGCTGGTGAATGGGGATATGGAAATATGCATCTTGCAAATCCAGTGTTACTGCCCTGTCTCCAATGTTCAGACTTTTAAGAATATACCGTAGAGTTTCCATTTTGAAATGTTGAGGTATGGCAAACTGTTTCTGAGGTTTTAAATTCAGAATTGGTCTCAAACCTTTTTGTAGTTTCGGTGCCATGAATAGTGTACTATGAAACCTTAAGTTTCTTCATTGTTCGGAACAGACTGTATAGCACGACTTTCTAATAAAGAATTTTCCTCTTCTTATATAGAACCTTCTTTGGGTACAATTGTCTCTTTTACTACTTTAAAACTGAAAGACTAACAAATTCTAACATTAAACCGTTCTTCACTATCTGAAGTACTAACTTGTCTTGAGTTATTAGAGCCCATTGGTTGTGTTTATGAAACAACCAGGCTCTTGTCTTGATCTCACACAAACAAACAATTGTTTATTTCTTGAAATTTTTAAGATTTTTTCAAAAAAAGTACCTCTTTCTCCTTGTTTTGCTGACAAAGCACTAACATTCGACGAGGTTTCAATGCCTTGACGATTGTAAGAATCATGGTTATCATATCTTATTTTTTTGCAGGTTACATTAGCAGTTTCTTGATGTTTCCCTTTTTCTAGATCCTTCATCAAATTTTGCCCGCCCCCTGGAAGAAATGGAGAACGATAAACTTTTTTGTATTTCTTTAGCATCCCTTATATTTTATAAAGAAGAAGGCAAAGTATAAAAAGATTTACCCCCAAAACAGTTATGCCCCTTTCAAAGGTCAATCCAACAATTTAGCTGATTTAACTTTGCTACTGAAATATACATTTTCAAGCAAAAAAATATTCTGTTTAAAACAGAATTAGCAATCATACGCCAGGTCATATCTGCCATTGATTTGAAACAGGCAACACAAGCTGAAAATGTTTCTACCCTGTCATTTTCTAGTTCAAAAATACAATTTAGCTTGCTATCAAAGAACCATGTGAATCACTTTACAATGTCCTAGCTGAAGTGTTATTTTTTTTTAATTCAATAGATATAGGAAGATGTGGTGTGAGTGCCAATGATACAACTCTCCATCCAAATAACTGAATATCCATTTCCTGTTTAAAGTGCACAAAACGGTTTAGTTGTATTGCCCATTGTGAAAGACAAATCCTCTTCATCATTATCATAATGCATGGGCGGAGGACAAAATTCGGTGAAATCATGTTTTCCAAAACATTAAAAGCCTTATCGTCTCTTATGCCTACCACATATAGCTTCCATTTCAGCATTTTTTTCAACTCAAATTATAGTACCCTCTTATTGTATTTACAAATAAATTGCTTTATCTGCATTGCCAGGATCTAGTGTGGAAGACAAATAAGAAGTTCTGACTATATCCACATCAGTATCCACTGGCAGTTTATTTATGAAGACTATTGTTCCATTTGATTTGATCAATAGGTCCTGGTGCTCCTTCACTAAACAGAGAACATTCTTGATTATGAGAAGGATGTGACTGAGAGTGAGAATCATTATTGTTTTCGTCAGAAATAGCTGTCCCATTCATATGTATCTTATCTTCGATTGCATGTGAAACAACATACATCTACTCATTATAAGATGTATCAGGCATAAATTACTGTAGTTGGCCCTTGTCCTAGAAAATGATTGACGGTTGGCGTTTGTTGATGTGTAACATATTTTTTTTGTGCTTTTTTGCACATAAATTTGGTCGTGATTTTTTTTGTTTGAATTGATTTTAATTTATCATTTCAGGGGCTTTTACAGCTGATTATACAGCATTGGACTTTGCTTATTGTTGAAGGCTATACGATGACCCGTAATTGAATAATTTAATTTCATCTGAATATATGCCAAAAAGATAACCAGGTTATGTTTCCGATGACTGTAAGGAAGACTTTTGAGTACATCATATCTTTTCAATATCTGTATGCACTGCTAATTCACGTATCGTTGTCTTACAAACAGATTGTTGTGTTTGCCTTTGTAATCTTAAAAGAAGTAATTGAATAAAAAAAAGTAAGGAACTGGCATGCTAAAATAACTCCATTTTGAAATTAAAGCTTTAGTCCATAGGTAATATTGCTCGAACCAGCACTTCAGTACTAACATTCAAAATTTGAACTTGTATAAATGATATATCATGATTTTGATATTTTACGGCGGCGATCTGGAAAAACGCTGCAAAATTGAAATTGCAAAATGGGTTCATAGCTATTTGTTTTTGAAACAACCACGCTTCGTTAAACTTTCTCTTAACTACAAATGTACATTTTGGAATCATCGGGTTTTGTCGTTATGATACACACAAAACTTGAAGACGAACGTTTGATAGGTTGGTATACATGTTATCAGAACAAACAGAAAGACGAACTGTTGTTAGATCTTTTTGAGCAAAGAGATAGTATATAAATTTATAATTTATGCGCATGCCCAAGTTGAAGTGAAGTGAAAATTTTCGTTGTGAAAAATTTGTGGAAATATATTGGATTTATATGGAATAACTTGATTATATGCAATCAAAACCAGTAAGTTTTGTATTTAGATACTGTTTAAAACCTTCAGTGGTTCTAAAGTGAACTAGTATTCAGTTATTCAGTGACACAAACACTTTACTTTGTACGAACAAAGAAAAACATCAATATGGCGGGAGTAGATATTTCAAATAGTACAGTAAGAAATCAAGTAGACCAACGTAAACGCAAACCCTCGCAAAATTTAGATGGGCCCGAAAATGAAACTGAGATGAAAAACAACAATAAAAGAGTTAAAAATGACGATCCTAATAACTCAGAGTCAGCAGTTTTATATGCAATTAATACTTTGACAGAGAAAATGGATTCAGTTTTCGATTCTCTAAGTAGTCGTATGGATAATATGGAGAAGAAATTTGAGGACGGATTATCGGAAAAGATAGCTGATGCTGTACGCAAGGTCGTGCATGAAGAATTTGGTAAAGAAATCTCCAACTTCAAAAAGCAAATAAATCAGAACATTGGCAATATAAAATCTGATTTAGATAAACTCACAAAATCTTACGCAGAAGTTGCAAAACCATCCGCAAATAATAAGAAATGTAACATTGTTATTAAAAACCTAGCCCCGTGTACGGTAGAGGTAAATGATCCATCTGCCACGATGAACACCGTTAATAAGTTATTACGAGACGGATTAAAACTAACGAATATCAAAGTTAGTCAGGCAAAAAGGTTAACACCTAAAGGCAAAAACAAGACGGGTTTAATTATTGCAACGGTAGATACATTTGAACAAAAGCAAAAACTTATGAAATCAAAATCCAGTTTGAATAAGTCTAAAAATTTTGCAAACGTTTACATTGAAAATGATCTTACACCTGAAATGCGTAATAATGACAACAATTTACGGCAAATTCTTAAAATGGTTGGAAAAGAACGGAATTTCAAAGTTTTTGGTGGTAGAATCCTCCCGAATAAAACAAGTTAGGAAAACGTCAGGCTTGGTGTGTGGAACGTAAATGGTTGGTCTAAATATAAAAATTCTGATAATTCTAGGATTAGAGAAAGTGTTTTGAATTTTCTTAATTTGGATATAATTGGTGTTTGTGAAACCTTCTTAAAAAACGATGATAATATTGAAATTAGTGGTTATCAATTGTATGGCCATAATAGAAAGTTTAAAAATGCAAAAATGAAGAGAGGATCTGGTGGTGTGGGTGTATTGATAAAAGATGAAGTCTTGGATAATTTCAGTGTTTCAATTCTTGATAGTTCAGTGGAAGATATTTTGTGGATTAAATTATCACATAAATATGATGATTCAAATAATGTATGTTTCTGTGTTTGCTATTTACCACCGGAAGGGTCAAGTCGTATGAATGATGGTGAAAAATTATATAATGATCTGCTAAAACAAGTTTATTGCTACCAAAATGAAGGCTTTGTGTATATTGGTGGAGATGTTAATTCTAGATGCGGGAGCGAGCAGGATTACATACAAGGTGTGGATGATATTAATGACAGAGAAATAATTGACTTTTCTAGTGACAAGTACGGTGATCTTCTAATTGACTTTTTGACCAGTTGTAACTTGTGTATGCTAAATGGTCGTTCTGATGGAAATAACGACTTCACTTGTGTATCAAAGCGTGGACGGTCAGTTGTTGACTATGTCTTTGCACCTCATGAACAGTTAGACATGTGTACAAGCTTTGACGTGTATTTGATGTCTGATCTTATAGTCGATACTGGTTTGAACTTTGAGAAGTCTATACCCGACCATGGACCAATAGTTTGGACAATAAACGTAAAGAAAGACATTGCATGCAATACGAGTTATATTGCCCAAGCACCAAATAAAGATAGACCCAGGTACAATTTGAAACGCTTCCCATTGAACTTTCTTAACAACAATACACACATTCAAGATACTATTGACAAAATTGAACACGAACTTGTCACAAATAAAGACAAAAATAGTGCATATACAGAGTTTGTTACTTTAATAGAAAAAGAGATGAAAGACACAGTTCCCGTATTGAAGACCCCAACAGGACCAAGTTCGAATAAAAGGAAGAAATCGCTTCGAAAACCATATTGGACTGAAAAACTTACCTCATTATGAAATAAAGTGTGTTTTAAAGAAAAGCAGTGGTTGAAATGCAAAAACTGCACTAATCTGAGACGTCAACTTAAACAGGAATTTTTCAATATTCGTAATCAGTTCGATAAGCTAAATAGAAATACTAAACGTAACTTTCAATTAAAGGAGCAGGATAATTTGTCTAAACTGTTTCAAAGTAGTAACACTCGGGACTTTTGGAAATACATTGGTAATATTGGTATTGCGAATGAACGTCGCCAAAACATTCCATTCAAAGTAAAAACAGATGAAGGCTTTAGTAGTGATGTTGATGTTGTCCTGGACAAATGGAAAACAGATTATGAAAAACTATTTAATTCTGGTGATAATGGCAAGTTTGATAACAACATTTAGACTGGGTAAAGGGAAATAATCATGTTTTCCCGACTAGGAACTGTGACACTTTGAACTGCCCTGTTACAAAACAAGATGTCATTGACGCTGTAAAAAGGACTAAATTGAATAAAGCAGTCGGTTTTGATTATATTCCTGCGGAAAGTTTACGCAATAGCATATGTATAGACCTGTTATTTAAACTTATTTCATTCTGCTTTCAAAATGGTAAAGTGCCTGATTTATGGTTAAATGGAATTATTAATCCTATTCCAAAAAATGATAGTGGTTGTAAATTCGATCCTATGTCATATAGAGGTATAACTATTTTATCTATCCCATGTAAAATTTTTGCTGACATTTTAAATAAGCGTTTGAATAAATGGCTTAATGAAAATGAAATTTTATGTGATGAACAGAACGGTTTTCGAAAAGGTAGAAACTGTACAGATCATGTTTATGTATTAGATAATATTGTTAAAAGTAGAAAAAATGCAAAAAAGGATACAGTTGTATGTTTTGTTGACGCAAAGAAAGCATTTGATACCGTTGATAGAGACTGTCTAATTTTTAAATTGAAAAAAGTTGGTATTAGCGGTATATTTTTAAATTGTATTACTTCTTTATACAGTAATGTCAATTGTGCAGTCAGAGTAAATAACTTTATGACATCCTTTTTTCCTGTTGCTCTTGGTGTAAAACAAGGCTGTGTTTTATCGACGACTTTATTTTCTATCTATGTAAATGATTTAGTCTCAGATATTAATGAAGCAAATTGTGGTATTCAAATAGATGACATAATGGTCTCTATGTTATTATATGCTGATGATATTGCATTGATTGCACCTGATGCAGAGAAACTGCAAAAGTAGTTGGACATTTTAAATAAGTGGTTTGAAAAGTGGAGATTAACTCTAAATAAAAACAAAACCAAAATTGTTCATTTTAGAAATAAATCTGTACTAAGAAGTAATTCTCAGTTCAAATGTGGCGAACTTTGTCTTGAATATGCAGCTTGTTATAAATATCTTGGTGTACTTTTGAATGAATTTTCAGATTATTCTATAATTGCCAAAGAATTGTATATATCAGCTAATAGAGCTCTTGGTGTTATCAAAGCAAAATTTTGTAAAACTGGTGGTATGAATTTTGATGTATTTACTAAATTATATGACACTTTAGTCAAACCCATTTTTACATATGCTTCCGGTGTATGGGGCATTAATATACATAATTGTATAAATAATTTGCAAAACAATGCTTGTAAATTTTTCTTAGGCTTAAGCAAAAGAAGCAACAACTTAGCTGCTAGAGGTGATATGGGTTTTTTATCAGGCGATGCACTACTAAAAATTGAAGTTTTTAAACTTTGGAATCGTCTAAAATGTGACAATACTAGTAATATATGTAAAAAGGTTCATACCTGGGCGATTAGAAGAAAATCGTCATGGGATTATAGAGTTGTACAGTTAGCTCGTAAATATAGTTTGATTATAAATGTAGAAGATGAAATTAATATGAGTAATGTATGGGACTCTATACAAACTTTTGAAAAAGAATATTGGCACCATGAAGTATGGAATGATAAAAATAATGTCAATGGTAATAAATTAAGATTTTATAGATTGTTTAAAACTTGTATTGGTACGGAGCCTTATGTAAAGGTAGTTAATAATAGATGCCACCGACGTATTTTGTCACTATTCAGAGCTGGTTCGTTACAACTTAAAGTTGAAACAGGTCGATATGCTAGACCACTAGAACCTCTACAAGACCGTTTATGTATTTTTTGTGATAGTAGCCAAATTGAAGATGAAAAACACTTTCTTTTTAATTGTTGTTTTTACTCTGATATCAGACATGAATTATATGCCAAAGCCTGTCTTTTAAATGTTGATTTTGAGAATTTATGTGATGTTGAAAAACTTCGTTATCTTATGTGTAATGAGAATATGGTTCCTCTTTTAGCTAGTTCCCTTTATCATATGTTTTATCGACGAAAACATGTCATCTAGAAATTATATATGTTTTGTTATTTTTATTTTTTTTTTAATTTACGAAATACATTTTAAATGTATCAAAGCTGTCCTTTTATGTATGTATTAGATGTTTGTTTTAATGATAGTGTCTCATAAGTCGTTTTCGGCTGGCATCCTTTTACATAAATGTTGGGTTCTTATGACTTTATGTGTATATATATATATATTGATATTGTAATGGATGGTGACACTTTAATAAAATAAATCTTATCTTATCTTATGAAACTGAGAATGGAAATGGGGAATGTGTCAAAGAGACAACAACCCGACCAAATAAAAAAACAACAGCAGAAGGTCACCAACAGGTCTTCAATGTTGCGAGAAATTCCCGCACCCGGAGGCGTCCTTCAGCTGGCCCCTAAACAAATATATACTAGTTCAGTGATAATGAACGTCATACTAATTTCCACATGTACACAATAAACTAAAATTTAAATCATACAAGACTAACAAAGGCCAGAGGCTCCTGACTTGGGACAGGCGCAAAAAAGCGGCGGGTTTAAACATGTTTGTGAGATCTCAACCCTCCCCTATACCTCTAACCAATGTAGAAAATTAAAGCATAACAATACGCACATTAAAATTTAGTTCAAGAGAAGTCCGAGTCTGATGTAACCAAAGAAAATAAACAAAATGACAATAATACATAAATAACAACAGACTACTAGCAGTTAACTGACATGCCAGCTCCAGACTTCAATTAAACTGACTGAAAGATTATGATTTCATCATTTGAACATCAGGCACAATCTTTCCCGTTAGGGGTTTAGTATCATACCATCATAACAAATATGAGAAGAACATAACCCGTGTCATGCCAACAACTGTTTTTAGAATAAATGTGTTTAGTTCCGACGCAAAGACCTTATCAGTGACTCAATATTAACGTCAAAATATGCAATCTTTTATGACTTGACAGCAGTATCGTAATTATATCCCTTCTTAATAAGTCTATTCAAAGGTTTTGTAAGTTTATGAGGTGAATACTGACACCTTTGTGCTTTATAAAGAATATTTCCATAAAAAATTGGTTGTGAAATAGCTAAACGTATAAGAAGTCTGCATGTTGAGCTATATTTACGAATGATGTCTTTATACCGATGATAAAATTTAGTAAATGTTTTGACTTCATGTAGTTTGTGATATCGAAAACCCTGGTGTAATAATTTTTCAGTATAACATAAATTTCTCTCGTTAAAATCTAAAACATTGTTACATACACGAGCGAATCGTACAAGTTGAGATACATAAACACCGTAAGATGGTGACAAGGGAACGTCACCATCTAAAAACGGATAATTAACGATAGGAAATGAAAAATCATCCCTTTTATCATAAATTTTAGTATTCAGCTTTCCGTTAATGATATAGATATCAAGATCGAGGAAAGGGCAGTGGTCATTGTTAGTATTAGCTTTATTTAAAGTAAGTTCACCAGGATAAATTTCATTAATATACATACTGAAGTCGTCATTATTGAGAGCCAAAATATCATCCAAATATCTAAAAGTATTATCAAATTTGTTTATCAGATGTTGTTTTGATGGGTCTTTCCTTATTTTTGTCATAAATTGTAACTCATTACAATACAAAAAGAGGTCCGCAATAAGTGGTGCACAGTTAGTCCCCATTGGCATTCCGATAATCTGACGATATACGGAATCTCCAAAGCGAACAAAAATGTTATCCAGTAAAAATTCAAGGGCATATATAGTATCAAAGCATGTCCAATTAACATAGTTTTTTTATTTATTGCTACTAAAAAATGACCTAAAAGAGTTTGAACATATATATTCACATTCAAATTTTTTGAATGCCCATTTAATTAGGTGTGTGAATCTTTTCTTAATGAGAATGTGAGGCAATGTGGTATACAGGGTAAAAAAATCAAAACTTTGAACAGATTCAAAATCACCAATATAAGCATGCAATTTATCAAGTACTTCCAACGAGTTCTTGACACTCCAAAAGTAATTTATTCCACTATTTTCGAAGGCCTTATTTGAACAATTTATCATAAGGTTTTTAATAGTACCTAGTGTGCTGGTAAGAATAATAGACAATTTAGTAGTTGAACAATGTCTTGAAGACGAAATAAATCTATATTTGTAAGGGGTTTTGTGTAGCTTCGGAAGCCAATACATAGTTGGGACTTTCATTGTATTTGGCTCTGCTTGTAAAGCGGTGGCTAAAAGTTTATGTTTGTTACAGATTTCGTTTTCTGAAAATGAAGTCAGTTGGAATGTTGGTGAATTGGTGATTTCCTTTTTCAGAACCTCAATGTAAAATTTACGTCAAACAATAATAATATTATTAGCAGCTTTATCGGCCGGGACAAAAACAAATTCCTTGGCTAGTTCTTTTAGTTTATGTTTGGTACGAGAAATAGGTTTATTGTGGTTATTGTTAATAGTAAAATGATCTTTAAAATGTTGAATGTGTATATCAATTATCTTTATTACTGAATTAAAAAAAGAGTCCAAAGTTTTTTTGTCAGCTTTTTCCCGTTATATATTTATATGTATTATAATTAGCTTTTCCCCGTTATATATGTATATGTATTAGAATTGGATTCATTATCTACCATGTATCAGCACAGGAATTTAATTCCTATTAATTACCAACCCAACAGGAAGTATGTCAACATTAACAACGGAACAATAAAACGGAAAATTATAGCATGACACAAATTAGCGATGTGCATAGTCTTTTGTTTTAAAATCAAAATCAAAATTAGTCTTTAGTTCCGGTGTTTCCCAACCTATATATTGAATCATGAAGATTAGCTAAAATCAGTGCATACACAAGTGTGTTCTTGACGGGAGTTACAATATCCCTTGCACAACATTGGAGTTACAAATATATTGTTATAAGAGAAGCATTGTAAGTTGTAGTGTTATCAGATTCATAGCTTTTAGTTCAGATAACCCTTTAAAAAGATTGATCATTGCTGGTTGGTGATTTTTTTTGTCATATATGTCTATAGATAGATTCCAAGTGTTGTCACCGCAATTCGTCCTCTTTGTCCGGATAAGTCATCTGTTACTCCTTTGAAATTGTATTGACTTACTGCTTGATTATAGATGCATACACGATTTAGTTGTACACTGTATTCAAACTATAGTCTAGTCAAAATAGCATTTGACCTAAACAAAAATCCAAAAAAAAAATCATATAAACATTAAATTTTAGGTGAAAACATCCGATTTTTGTTGGAACTTGATATTCACATAGCGAAAATTGATAACCAAAACAGACATGAAAAAATATAAAAATGGTAATTGAAGCTCATTTTATTTTTCAATTAGGACAACAACCTTTATCTTAATCATTCCAAATCTTTAGAGCAATTCCTTATTTGGTAATTGATGATTATGGGTAAAATATAGCAAAATCAATCAAAAATCGTTAAAAACTGATAAAACACCAATTTGGAGTTTAAACTGTTTTTGAATCACTCCAAAAATTGAAAAATAGAAATCTTGATATAATTATATTATGTATGTCAACTTCTTCTGATAATACACTCAAAGACTATATCACATGTATATAATTGCCCTGAATCTGTTGATGAGTCACAAGCTGTAATAGAATGCAAAAACAAAAGAAAAAAAATACAAAAAATCCTCCCAAAAAATCCTTGAGATTGTTCTATGTTCCATATTCTCATTTTTTTGGTTGATTGTCATTTAATCAGATTTAGAAATAACCCGTTCGCACTGCTGATTACCATGGTGAATAAGTAAGACTAATAGAAGTTGAAATCATCCCTTGGTAAATTTTACGGACGCCATCACCAGTTCGTTGAACGTTATAAAATAACCGTTTCACAAATGATTTCGAATATGTTCCTTACCTCGTAACTACAATCGTCTACCCTTTCATGGATGTAGCCTTCCGGAACACCTGAGATCACCCCAAGTTTTTTTTGGGGTTTGTGTTGCTTATTCCTTCGTGATCTATGTTGTGTCATTTGTGTGTTCTATTTTTTTTGTCTGTTTGTCTTCTTTCATTTTCAGCCAGGTGTTGTCAGTTTCTTTTGATTTATGAGTTTGACTGTCCCTTTGGTATCTTTCGTCCCTCTTTTAAAAAGAACCGTATCTTCAACATTTACTATAACTTATAAAGACAAAGCACAATCCAAAGATGTCTGCACAATAAGAAGATCTGCATTCATCAGTCGCTTTTTTGCATCTAATGTTATTTATTATCCTTTCGCTTGTCACAAAGCATGTTAACGAGAGCTTGTTTGTTTTGACTGTTAGATATGAACATTTATAGTTATCAATAACAGATTTTTGTATTCATCAATACTCCATTCTTAGGAGAATCTATTGTTTTTGGTGTGGTTTTTATACAGATTTCACTATAGAACAGATCTTGATAAGAAGTGTCGATTCTTCTGGAGGCATAACCAGGGGCGGAGGAATGGGTAAATCCCAACAAGCACAATGAATACTATCTATTCCAGCTTGTGCAGACTAAAACAGTGCCATGCGAGATCTCACTTGTGTTACATACTGTACTAGTGATCAGCACAAATAAGCTAATCGTACACGGACAGAACGAGACAGAGTAGACAATCTTGCAATTCTTGAGTACCCTAGTGAAAGAGATCATTTTACTAACGATGTTTCACATAGAAATAGTGAAACAGGTATTAAAACAGAGCCTAATGTTAACGTTGAAATAGGAGAAAGTTTTTGAAATAAAACGTTACAATCGATGAAATGAAAAAAATTAGAGCTAAAGCTTCAAGAAGTCAAACCAATCAACAACATTGGCAGCCAAAGCTAGCGCTAAGTAAATATAAAGAGAAGATGTGGTATGATTGCCAAATGAGCCAGAAAATACCAAAATGACACAAACATAAGCTATTATAGGTCACCGTATGGCCTTCAACAATGAGCAAAGCCCATACCGCATATAGTCAGCTATAGAAGGCCCCGATAAGACAATGTAAAACAATTCAAGCGAGAAAACTAACGGCCTTATCTATGTAAACAATAAACGAAAAACAAATATGTATCACATAAACAAACGACAACCACAGAAATACAGGCTCCTCATTTGAGACAGGCACATACATAAATAATGTGGCGGGGTTAAACATGTTAGCGGGATCCTAACTCTCCTCCTAACCTGGGACAGTGGTATAACAGTTCAACATAAAAACGAACTAAAAAAATCAGTTGAAAAAGGCTTAACTCATCAGATAGACAAAAATTAAAGTGGACGTGGCCGGGAACTTATGACAAAGTCAGATTCAGACTTTCTAAAAACGGATATAAATCCTCAATTGATGTTCCAACGTCTGACCACAGCAGCAGATGGTCGCTCATAAAAACATATCAAAGGTAGTTCAGTATGAATTGTCCAGCTTTCCTTCTTTTATTTTTGATTACTAGTACTACAACTAAATTTTATCAGTTTATTCCAGATTTTGACAAGAATGGCAAAGTTTAGCTTTTTTCACCCAAAATAAGTTTTTTTAAATTTTTCTTACAATAAATTTTCTTTGATCTGACAATTATTTTATTAAAACTTGCATTTTTTTCTATTTTTGGAGTGACAGTTAAAATTCCAAATTGGTGTTTTCCAGTTTTTAACGATTTTTTTATGCTTTTGCTATATTTTACCCATAATCACCACTTACCAAATTAAGAATTGCTGCAACGTTTTGAAATGATTAGAATAAAGGTCTTTGTTTTGTTTTACTATCAAATGAATCTCTATTACCAATATTTATATTTTTCCTGTCCTGTTGGTAATCAATTCATGCTTTGTAATTCTCAAATTCCTACAAAAAACGGATGTTTTCGCCTAAAATTTCATGTTTATAAAACAAACTATTTTTTATTATTTCATTTCATGAACACTGTATTACCTGTTATTTGATTTGAAATTTTTATCATCAACTGGAGGCTCTAAAGAGCCTGTGTCGCTCAACTTGGTCTATGTGAATATTAAACAAAGGACGCAGATGGATTCATGACAAAATTGTGTTTTGGTGATGGTGATGTGTTTGTACATCTTATTTTACTGAACATTATTGCTGCTTACAATTATCTCTATTTATAATGAACTTGGCCCAGTAGTTTCAGTGGAAAATATTAGTAAAAATTTACAAATTTTATGAAAATTGTAAAAAATTGACTATAAAGGACAATAACTCCTTAGGGGGTCAATTGACCATTTGGGTCATGTTGACTTATTTTAAGGTCTTACTTTGTTGTACATTATTGCTGTTTATCTCTATCTATAATAATATTCAAACGACGGAAGACGGACGCTCGACGACAAGTGATGAGAAAAGCTCACTTATCCCTTTGGGCCAGGTGAGATAAAAATGCATGTTTAACAAGCTTTTCTAAGTTTTTCAATTTTTCTGTCAACTTTTGCTATTTTTCACCCTAAGAATCCATTTTCCCACTCAGATATCTGGAAATAATTTCAGTATGTTACAAAGAAAGCCTTTTAGAATTTAAAAACACCAAAAATAATTATGTTGCATTTTTTTTCAGGTTGACACATTTTTCATCTATTTGACATGACTACTACTACTAGGAGGTTTGTGTTATATTACCGTCTACGTATAAATGACATTTATTAGGTTTTATTGATAGATAATTTGATATTGATTATCTACTGTTTGGTCACATACCATCAATATACTGTAAAATTGATTTTTTTTTAAGAAAGAACAATATAAAGCTGCAGAATTTGTTAGAAATGCATTATTTTCGCTATAGACAAATATAAAGCCGATCTGAGGTAATCATTCAGTCGTTTGTAGGTACATGGAAAGATCTTTAGATTAAGTATTACCGTTCAGATTACAACATCTTTCGTGCCATTACTATAAAATATATATCACTTAAATGTGTTTGGTACGAAGTTACAGTTAGCCCTTATTCTAGAAAAAAATCACTAATAAAAGACGGACGAACGATACTAAAGGAAAATTCAAACTCATAAATCTAAAACAAACTGACAATGCCATGGCTACAAATGACAAAGACAAACAAACAACAGCACACATGACACAACATAGAAAACAAAATAATTAACAACACGAACCCCAGCAAAAAACTCTGTACAGATTACAACATTTTCCGTGAAATTACTATACAAATATTTAGCACTTAAATTTGTGTGTTACGAAGTTACAGTTGACCCTTATTCTAGAAAAAAAAGACTTTTAAACTATGGTGTTTAAGCGACAACATTTGTCCTAGACATGCACTTGAATCATGGTAATATTCGACAAATGGTCACCTGTCAGGACATTATGGATGTACTAAGGTGAAATTTTGGAATTTGTGTCAAATGTTCGGACTCCTTGGCGTTTTCTCATATAATACAAGGTTAAACATTTTGCCCCAAAACACCCATTTTTTTTAACATAAGACTAAATAACTCATAAAAGGTCATTTACCAAAATTTTAGAAGACTCGTAATGTTCTTTCTTTTGAATTGAGACACAAATAATACCAATGCAAATATAAGGTAAAAATCCGATTCAGTCTTTTTCCGCAATAAATTAATATCAAATATTTCGAAAAGTAGCTCCATGACCTATCGATATTTTTAGGCTTATTTTGATCATTAACCAATGGTCTACCTGCATATTATATCAATTTTAAGTTCTTGATTTTTTAGTGTCACCTAGTTAGTACATGCCTAAGCAAGTATTTCAAACATATTGTCATTTTATAAACTTAACATCTAATTCTGTTTACGTAAATAACAAGCCAGGGACTATCTTCTCTTATACGACACTCTTTGGGTTGTTTTCCTGTGCTCGGCGAGGATATGGTTGTGTTTTCATAATTGTTAGACATGAGAGTACTGTATGGATGAACTTCGATATTTTCAAGATTTAACTGCTGATATGAATTTTCATAATCGACACCAGATTGGGTTAAGTCAGACTGTATAAATGAACTTTCATCGGAGTTTTCCGTGTCATCTCGAAAGGAACCATTGTTGTTATCAGAGATTATAGATGGGTGTTCTTCATTGCCATCAGATACCACAATTAGTGGGTCCACAATAAAATTATTATAATTAATTGTTCCTATGTCATCATACTGTACTTCTGTGGACAGTTCAACACGTAATTTTGTGTCACGTTTTGAACAACAGTATAAATGAGAAATTATCAAACATAACACCAATACTCCTACTAAACTTCCCATTACTACCCAGCAATAAATGTATGAAGATGTAGATTTTAGTTTATTATCTGCAAAAAAGAGTAAACATTATAAATATATAAACCATTATATCACAAAAATAACAAATTGGAACTTGGCAAAACAATCATTAAAATACTTCTAAGTGCTATTCAAAACTGCGACACATTGAATCAAAGTCCAAAGATTTACGAAAGCTTAAACAACATGCACAATATCAAGAATATAAGACGATCATACATAATAACGTTATAAAGCTCATTAAATCAATGATTGATAACTCAAATTATTATTTCGCAAGTTAATGTTACACATGTTACACTCAAATTTGGAAAGCAACAATAAACATGATAAATGCCAATTTAAGCAGCTTTAAATCGAAAAGTCTGTGTAGTTTACACATAACTATCTTAGTCATATAGGTATACTGACTAAAAGCATCTAACATTCTTCATACAATACATATACATCGAAAAAGTTTTCAAAAATAAAAATTAAACAATTTTATCATTAGCAAAGAATTTACGTCGATGGCCGTTAGTGTTGTGTTATTTATTTTATGAAACCTGTTTAAAACTGGGCTATGAAAATGCACTTTCATGAAAAGGGACGTGCAGCCAAAATGGAAGAACGATGGGTACAAGTGGCATGATCTGGAAAGGCTTGCAAAAAAAAAACCAGAATAAGGTGTATAAATTTCGTTAATGGCCTATGCTCCACCAAGGGGCAGTACCATTAATCAAGCAAGTACGCATGAACATGCACACACAATTGGGCTTTACTCAGTTTGTTGTCCTACTTCAATAACAGTTTGTTTATAATAAATGTTAGGATTGCTTGACTGATTGATTGTTGGTTGATAAATGCACATTGGCAAATAGTTCATGCATATTCAGCAGCCGGTTGTACGAACATGGCATTAGCCTAATGTGTCAATAAGATACGGACCCCTCAAAATGTGTTTGCAAGGGTTCTTAACGTGCAAAGAACGTAGACCTCTCGTTGTAAGAGTCATCGTATTTAGAATCCCCATTCTGTGACCAATAATATAACTAAACTTATATTCTTTCTTTCAGGGCCGGAGTAATGTAAGGAACATTCATTAAATAATAGTTAATATTACTATTTTATTATAGAACAGTTATTTATTGAGAGTGGGATCAATAACGTATACAAAAACATCTTTTAGGTTATTTCAAATAACTAGTTCTTACAATTATTCAGTATGATAAGAAGGCAAAGTTAACTGTATATGGTTTGAATACAAGAGGACTACCTTTAGTTTTAAAAGATGAAAAACAATAAATCATTAAACACTTAAGTAGACCTGGTCTATATTTCAGGGCTAAACATGAAAAACAAAAAAATATATAAATTTTTGCTTATACAAAAAAAACAATCAGATACCAAACTCCGAGGAAAATTCAAAACGGAAAGTCCCTAATAAAATATCAAACTCGAAAGCTCAAACAAAATTTTTGTGCAAATTTCGACATTAATTGTTTCTTCAATGATGATCGAGACCAAAATCAAACCTTATTAAAAGGCTGAATAGCTATACACTGAAAAAGAAAAAAAGCTGTATAGCCAAAGCCGATACTAAGATAACACATGTCATATTCCTGACTTAGTATAGACATTTTCGTATGTAGAACATGATGCATTAAACCTGGTTTTAAAGCTAGCTAAACCTCTTACTTGTGTGACAGTTGTATAAAATTACTGACATTGTGTGTGAACAAAACAATCAGACAAAAGCACTCTGATATACTTGCGTTTAGTTTCAGACGTAGATAGTTTAGCTTTTGTACTCTTTCCAATCTGATTTTCTGTGGACACATCTACAAAATACTCTTTACCTGGAAAACAATCATTAACATATGTATTGCCTTAGTTATAATACAATATACATTATGAGAATGCATTGTGTAAAAAGTATCCTGATCTGAAGAATTATTATTTTCATAAGTTCTCTTTTCAATGTTGATATGCCCTGTACCAAGTCAGGAATATGGCCATTGTTATATTATAGTTCGTTTGTTTCTGTGTGTATTACATTTTAACGTTGTGTCGTTTGTTTTCTCTTATTTTTTAGTGTAAATTCACATTGCGATAAGACGTGTCACGGTACTTGTCTATCCAAAATTCATGTATTTGGTTTTGATGTTAATATATTTGTTATTCTCGTGGGATTTTGTCTAATGTTCGGTCCGTTTCTGTGTGTGTTACATTTTAGTGTCATGTCGTTGTTCTCCTCTTATATTCAATGCGTTTCCTTCGGTTTTAGTGGTTACCCCGATTTTGTTTTTGTCCGTTGATTTATGATTTTGAACAGCGGTATACTACTGTTACCTTTATTTATTGGACATGTGAAATTAAGATGATTTTTCGGAGGCGCCCGGGGGGGGGGGGGGGGGGGGGTTCTATGGTCATAGAGTCACAGACATGTGAAAGTGTGTATAAAGCCAAAGGTCATTTTAAATTTTTGTTTTAACACCTATTTACAAATAGAATCATTTAAAGCTTTTTAAAACATTTGCTGTGGATGTAAATTGAATTCATGAAGTCAAGTCTATATATAAATCCAACACTTCTGTTTGGGAAGTTATAGTACTACAATTTTTTTCCCAAAAAATTCAGTTCTGGTCACATTTAAGAACTCATAACAATAAACTAAACATGCAACAAGTCCGGGCAGTGGTTGTCGTTTGTTTTTTTATTATTTGTTTTTCGTTCATTTTTTTCCAAATAAATTAGGCCGTTAGTTTGCTCGTTTGAATTGTTTTACATTGTCATATCGGGGCCTTTCATAGCTGACTATGCGGTTTTGACCTTGCTCATTGTTGAAAGTCGTACGGTGACCTTTAGTTGTAAATTTCTGTGTCATTTTGTCTCTTTTGGAGAGTTGTCTCATTGGCAATCATACCACATCTTCTTTTTTCACAGTACCTTTAAAAACTATCAAAGGTGTGTCTTTGTCTTACGTTTCATCTAATACACCATGAAGGATAATTTAAGAAAAGAAAACACATTCATTATCATAAACTCATCAAAGATACATGTAACATGATAGCAGTGTGTACGCTATACATGCTATACATCTGTTACTCTTCTAAAAAGATGTATCAGTAATCCTCAATTCAAAAACACTAATAAAAGCTGAAAAAAGTACGAAGTTGAAGAGCATAGAGGTCTAGAAAAGGTTATGCCAGATACGGCTACGTATACCTGTTCATTAAGTGGGAAATCTTCATTTTTTCGAAATATCAAAAGTAAGCGCATATTTTTAATAATGACCATATCAATATTTAGTCATGTAAATAAAAATGTCCTGGCTGCTGATTTAATGACACCATCGAGATGAAACCTCTACCAGCAGTGGTATTGACCCATTAGTTGTAAATAAACTCCTCATAAATATCAGAATTAAAATATTGAAGGTCAAGAGAACGTTTCGTCTTCGAAAGACAATTCACAAAAAAAGATTGCATTTTATTCTAATTCAACAGAGTTTCTAATTCAACAGCCCATAAAAACCACATATTTACGATTGTGTGTAAAATTTATTTGAACCAAAACAAAATTAACCAATAAGATCTGTTTTTTTTTGTACAACGGAAATAAATGAATCTTCAATTACATAAAATTGCTTAGACAAAAAGACACCTTTGGTAAAAACTCATTACAGATTTAGCATGATAAAATGTAAGAAAACTAATGGTCATCAATGTTAACTTACTTGTTGCAACTATGTTGTATATATGTATGTAAACAGTGGATACGTGTATATACTGACACATGTATGTACCATCGTCCTCTGACAAGAAGTGAGTAATTTTTAAATTGCATTGTTTAATACCGTATCCACCAAACACCTTGTATTTTGATTGGTTCAATTTCGAGTTCAAAACGATTCCTTGTGTGTAAGGTATAAAATCAGCAGCTGTTGTATTTGTTGATAGTAGTTTATTTGGACCAATCCATTGTCCATTTGTCTTGTTAAAACAGGTACAGTTTAATATCACGCTATCTCCAGATTGTACAGACAATGTACGTAGATTCTTTTCACAACGCATTTGACCTATATTGAGAAAATTGTATTGTAAAAGCTCGATAAGGACAAACACATTTTCCATTTAAACACAATGAATGTATGTTGTCGCTCACCCAGAACTTATCTTTAACTTGTTTGTCTTTGTCAAATTAATCACGATTCACATGTGCTCTGTTTGAAATTTTATCTGAATTTTAGGTTTTTTATAATAAGGGTGAACTAACAATCTGGTATCTATATGTTGTACGTAATTCTTATATACATTTAACATAAAATAACAGCAACATAAATTTTTAATATTTCAGTATCAGGGTGCAATTGACTTTAACTATATTATTGAATATACAGATATCTTATGGTAATATCTTTTACAAAGCACGAACATGTCGGTATTCACCTCAATAGCTTACAAAATCTTTAAACAGATTTATTCGAAAAGGACGTCGTTGAGATACTGTTGTCAGGTCGATAAGGATTGCATATGTTGGTATTAATATTGATTCACTCATAGGGTCCTTGCATCGGAAATAAAAACATTTATTCTAAAACCAGTTGTTGGCATGGTACGGGTCATTTTCTTCTTATATATTGTATAATGGTATGATACCCAACCGCTAACGGGATCGAGGGATTTTCGTATGATGAAGTCATAATCAGTTTAATTGAATTCCGGACCTGGTATGTCAGTTACTAATAGTAGTCCTCGTTAATTAATGTAGAATTGTCATTCTGATTAGTTTCTTTTGTTTCCGATATTGACATCAGACTTGGACTTTTTTTTAAACTGTGTTTTACTGTAGGTTTTGCTATGTTTTTCTTTATTCTACATTAAACACAAAACATGTTTAATCCCGTCTCATTTATGCGCCTGTCCTAAGTCAGGAGCCTCTGGTCTTTGTTAGTCTTGTAAGGTATTTAAATTTAGTTCATTTATATGTTTTGGAGTTAATGATGTGACGCCTATTTTCACTGAACTAGTACACAATTTAGTTAGAGGCCAGCTGAGGACCACCTCAGGGTGCGGGATTTTCTCGCTGCGTTGAGGACCCATAAGGGGTCTACGGCTGTTGTCTGCTCTTTGATTGGGTTGTTGTCTCGTTAACATATTCCCCATTTCCATTCACAATTTTATAAACTATGTTTTATTAACAAGGATGGCGTTGTACAAATTGAATCCTAAATTAAAGTCTCGTATTTTTCTGTCAAAGATTCATAGTCATTTTTATTTGTTCTTTTGACTTGTATTTCATAGAGGTCTACAGCATTTTGTAATTATCTATTTGTGTTGTTTTGTCTCATATGAGAACCTGAAATCAACTCCGTTTTTTGGGGGGGTTTGTGTTGCTCAGTCTTTAGGTTTCTATACTGTATGTTGTAAACGTGTTTTTTTGTTTTTTTTTTGTTTTTTTTTTTTTACGTTTTTTGTCATGAAATTGTCAGCTCGTTTTTTGACTTTTGAGTTTTATTATCCTGGTGGTGTGTTTCGCCTCTATTTCCTAATTGCTAGACTTTTAACAATATTTAATCCTATGATTTTTTTTTTTTTTTTATAAAGTATGGTCTACTCATATAACAGTGCTATTAAACTTCTTAATGTCAACTTTTTACCCGGAACATATTTTGGACACTCTGTATCTGACGTGAATCCTGTAAAATAAATGTAAATAAAATGTATAAACTTATTTTTATCTTCACTCAAAAAACATTACTTTTTAAATCCTAATTGTTAGCTATATGTACCAAGTTGAACGTGTTTACCAAATGATACTTTAACCTATGGTATATTATAAAGTAGTTCTTTTCGTTGTGATGTCATTCTAGATTGTATTTGCCTCAGTGACAATAACTGTGAATGAGAATTTATAATTCAAATAATCAGCAAAGTACAGTATATTGAAACAATGGTGATGATACAGAAATCAAACCTGTTATATTGATGTGAACATTTTGTATTTATAGCTATTATTAATGGGTATCAAATAACACTATTCATTTATTAATCTATTTGAAAAATTATGTATTTATTCTGATGATCAGCAAACTGGGGTATTTATATTAACAAAACATTGGACTATCTCCTTGCTTAAGAATCACAGATCGAAATCAGTTCGTGTCACTTTTCATCATCACTCTGCTTTTTCCTCCATTAACTTCATTTAATAAACTGTTAGTTTTCTCATTTAAATTGTTTTACATTGTCATTTCGGGGTCGTACGGTGATCTATAATTCTTAATTTCTGTGTCAGTTGGTCTCTTGTGGTGAGTTGTCCCATTGGCAATCATACCACTCGTCTTTTTTATACAAAGTGCAGGTCCTTAAATTTTCATCTTTCTTTAACTATAAATCAACAGCAGCAGTTACAACAACAGAAACAAACAAATTAACACGGACTGTTATGGTGATGATGATTATCATGAAACAGACTATGCAAACAAAAAAAGAAAAAGAAAAACAACGATACATCGCACTGCATTAAAGAATGCTTTTATTCATTATATTATACAATTATACCTGAAACTATCACAATGACTGTAAAAAGCAGGGCTTGCAAATACTGGCTTGTCATATCTATATAGAAGTAAATACATAAGTATTCATTATTTTTATTTTCATGTAACAAATAAGTTATTTGAAAAGATTCGTTTGGAAAAATCAGTCATTAAAATGATAGTATTTGCTATTTGAAACTCAAATCCCATCAAAATTGTACCTGACGAATCAATTTTCAAAAAATCTCCCTTTCCCTAGATTTGAGTGTATAGGTTTATAAATACTTCATTGAAGAAGCGACAACCCTGCACAAATAAACAATGGAAAGCACACATAATTCGATTTGCTTGTAAACATTTTGAGAAATAACTTTGCAGCTTTTATTATAAAATGGCATTTTACGTAGACTCGGATCATAGCATTTCGTGTGGATAGTTTGTGCTCCTTCACGACAGTAGTTAATATATCGGTAAGGTCAATCAAGTATTGGTACATGTATTTGATTTGCATGACTCAAATTTGTATAAAATACAAGTACTGTTCTAATTGTTTAATTCAACATTGAAGTCTTTCTAGATTATTTTATTTCTAACATCAATTGTATCAGCAATCAAACTCGTGGATAACAATTATTGTGCAACTACATATATTTACTCTCGGGTGATGTGAATCATATGTAGTTACTTAAACATCAAACCAAAGCTTGTTTTCTCTGACATGAACATGGCTTTTTTACCCCTTAAACAAGTATTCCGCCATCCCAAGTTGGTTGATCGATATGGAATTATGTTTTTTATTTGACGACGGATATGATCTTAATATTGTTATCACAATCCCGTCTTCGAAAATGACCACCGAGTTTGTTCTTAAATGAGCAATTAACACGACAGGTTCTGTAAGGGAATTTAATCTGCAGCACCTTCAAAGCATCAGAGCACCTGATATCACTCCCGGTTTTGTTGGGGTCGGTTGTTAGGGTTCTTGTTGCTCGGTCCTTACTTTTCTATGTTGTGTTTTAAAATATGTTTTAATATCTCTTTGGTGTTTTTTCGACATTTAAATTTTCTTTGAACATATTCAGTTCGTTTTCGATTGATGAATTTGAATTTATATTTTGCCTCTCTTTTAAAAAGACAAAACGTAATTAAAATAAATGATTGTTATTATACAGTTACTTGCCTTTAAAATTTCTATATATTCTCCAAAGATAGAGGATTTAATGCGTGTTTGCAGCAACAAACAAAAATGAATGCAAACTGTTTGACATTTGTTAAATCCCAAAACTATGAATCTATTCCTGTCAATATTTCCAGGAAATCGGAACTCAACTATTAAAACAATTCAGTCTATCAATGCCTATAAAATATTTCCGTGTACATTTTGTTTTTTTATAAATCTGATATTTTTAACACATGTACTATGTACAAATGTACGTATTTGTATATGCATTATCAAATACATACATGTACACAGTTTATAACAGTATTGACATTTGTCAACGCTAATAACAGGTGTCTATATGTACATGTATATGTATATAACTTGTCTAAACATCAACCCAACAATATGAGATCTGTAAATTTGCTTTCGCATTTTTTTTGGTCTTCCTTCGCCGGGATTCGAACTCATGCTACTGAGATATTGTGACACCAAATCGCATGCACTGTAACCGTCTCGCTAGACCACACGACCACCTCGGCTTCATTAAAATGAAGCTTTAAATTCAATGGCCGAGTGTTACTTTTCCACGTCAGTTTTAATCTGGCGTCGTAAGTACAGTGCATGATGTACATGTATAAGGCATGAAGATGTTATTTTTACAGATCAGCAAAACTATCTATAGTAAAGGATCCTACAAATTATGATAAGATACAGTCATAGAAATAATTATATTTATAAGTACGTCTGAACCAGTGACAACTCTACAACAGATTTATCCATCTGGTCACTAGCAGTTGCATGTGAATGTGAATCTATTTTCAGTGTACTAGTATACATATTTTTGAGGGGCCCGCTGAAGGACACCTACGGGTGCGGGAATTGTCGCTACATTGAAGACCCATTGGTGGCTTTCGGCTTTTGTCTGCTCTATGGTCGGGTTGTTGTCGCTTTGAAACATTCCCCATTTCCGTTCTCAATTTTATTTTTGTCGTTTGTTGCATATTGTTCAACACCTTCGATAATTTCCGTTGTCAAGGCAATGTATACGCATTATGCGTCTGTTATTTGTATGCCATTGTAGGACTGTATTCTTTTTGTCGTGAATATGAACGTTGAAAAGTTCAAATTACCAGTTGGAATATTAAGATATTGTAAAATCGAGATGGCATATGCAAACTGGCATGTATTTTTTTTTTAAATATAATAAAAATGTAGAGATTTTCCTTATATAGTAGTGTTACTGATTATTTCCTTTTAGATACTAGCATTTCTATCTACCATTATCCAATTTTGCTTGTTATATTAACTTGAATATTGGTAAACGAAAGAGATTAAGAGGGTGCTTGCTTGAAAGATAATATAAGATCGATTTAATGAAAATAAAATAAGTAAACATGTATGTACCCAGCGTGTGTATATGTGACACATCATGTAAGTATTACACAGGAAAGAGCATAGTTATGTTAAAAAATAAGAAAATATACAAAATTGTATGTTTTTGAATATCATAAATATCATAAATATAGTTTTGAAAATGAATAATCAGTCCCTTGCTTTAACAAAAATGAAAAATCTTGCTTCAATAGTGGAGAAAATTAATAATCTGTCCTCTCAGTTTACAAAAATAAATAACCGACCAAAAACAAATCCTCTGCCCCCTCCCCCCCCCGAATATCAAATGGTCGACCCATAACCATTCTATCTGTCTGTAGGACTAGACTACTTTGTAAGGAGGGTTATATACCTAACTTATAATGACTTCACGGTTAAGCTAGAAATCAAGCTAACGAAAATATTACCTTTACATAATGTACCTACACACTCAATGCAATCGTCTGTAAAAAGATACGGGGTCAAATGTAACGCCCTGTCGACTGCACTTGGCTACACATTTGTAAATTCCGATATCTAGCCTAATTTCCAACCCTCTTAATCATGAATTTTACTTCCGAGCGGATTAACGCACTATTCAGACAATCATGCCAAAATGAATGCACATGTACGAAACTTTAAACAATAAAATTAATGTAGCAATATGAATTATGACGAAATAGAAAATTAAGAGATTTAAAAAAGATGCTGAAAAGAAATTGTAGAAGTTCCGAATCACTGTACGCATAAACCAAAGGATATCTAAACAGATAAAACTACAGAAATGATGAAAATAAAGTTTATGAAATTGATAAAAAATTTAAAAAAAAAGTTCCCCTACAAAATACGAGCATCTGGAATCTATATAATATATGCATTTTCATAATCTTTAGTCTTCAATGAACAATTACGTCATTTTGTTTTATTCTATGAGGAGTCTTAAGTTGATTTGTCGCAATCATATTATGGCTTTTCTGTCCCTATATACAATTGCAATACAGTACATCTTCCATTCTGCATTCCAGTAGCAATCCATTTCCACGCCTTTTTTAATCTTTATATCTTCTATATTCGTATTTAAAATTTCTAGTCGGCTGACATGTTTTAGTTTGTCACCCCGATTTTGTTTTTTGTCCCTGGATTTAGGAGTTTTGAACAGCGGTATACTACAGTTGCCTTTATTGAGATTAATAAAACAGTTGGTTGACATTTAATTTATTAGTAGATTATACATGTATTTATGAATTTTAATGTTTAAAAAAATTGTAGAGTAAGAGTTCCGAAACAATATTAGTTAATCGTATATATTTATGAATCAATGAAGCGACAATTATCGAAATACACTGTTTGTTCTGTCTTATTTAATTTCATATGTTACAATGCATTTCATACATGTACAGTGTACATGTACATTTTAGCTATACTGCATATTAAGAACATAAAAACTTCTATATTGCAACTAAAGGTTTGACTGGGATATAAACCACAGTTAGCTGGACTTCTACTGTTTCAACTGTAAACCATTTGTTACAGTAAAACTATTGGTTATGGTGGATGCATAAATACGCAGCCACAAACGAATGCAAAATAATCATCGATACATCATAATTTCCAGTTGTATTCAGAGTTTACCGCTCTTAATTCCCGTTGACCACTGCCTTATAATAATTTTTTAAAACCATTCCTGAACTACTTCCCAGGTGTTAAGCAACAACGGTCTCTGTATATTTTATCAGTTAGAGTTATGTCTATTGACATGTATTGAAAACTTGCTACTGAACGTTCAACAACGTTCAATTAAGATTATTGTGACTCTGAATAAGTCTGTGTTATAGTAAAATATGTAGAGCTATCAACGTATTCCAGAATCAAAAAACGATTTGCTTTTGGCACCGGCCATAAATCATCTCGGGACAAACATTTTTTTTTACTTTAATACAAAAAAACATCAATAAAATACAGGAAGAATTTTTGAACTCCATGTTAAATCTCTCGTTACTAATTTTCGACGAAATCGAACGATTTGTTTGCTTACCTTCTGAAACAACTAGAATTTCATGTTTGAGCTAATTGATAGGGTGTATGAGCGAACTAATTCTATAATTATTATTCATTTATATATTATTATTTTCTTATTCGAAATCAAAACAAGGGTAGATTTAAATTATATCAGCCGAGTATGGCACCTTTTCTATATTTTGTATATATGTTTCGCACAAACAAATCAAATAATTAAATTAAATAAAAAATGTCGTGAGGTTTCAGTCAGCGTGGATTCAAGACTTATATTAAAAAAATAAAAATATTTATATAACGTTTCACTTTTATTTACAACTAACTAAAAACGTGTACATCATTCGTGTTATCTGTTTGATTTTTAGATGGTAACAGATTATTTAAAAATATGTATATATATACAACTCGTCTAAACATATATATATATATATATGTATTAGTTACATAGTGTGCTAGTGCTAGTATGAGCTGCAATGGATAAAAAAAACCATGTTATTTTTTTTAAAACCAATTGAATGTTCAAAGAATTGAAGAGTTGTCTCTCTTGTTGCACAAAATCTTCATATTTAATACATCTGTTCTAAGTCCGCCAGAGTTGTCTCCCATATTAACGAATAATAATAATAATATTTAATATAATTCTGAGAATATAAAGCAATTGAAAAAGCATGTTTTACGTGTATGATTATCTTGTGCTCTCTATTGTTTACAACTTTCTCAATTAAATTGTGATTACTTTACTGAGGATTTATTAGAATCATTGTTGTTTTGTTTTTATATTTATGACACCAAGACATTTTTTCAAAGTCAACAATATTTGTATTTCCCTTTTTTTTTTATTTACATCATATTGTTTCAAATTGTTCTCTTCAACATTTTTATATTACATGTATTAGTTGTTTGTTCATGAACGTCCAGTAACAAATATTTCATGCACAAAACAACAATTTAAACATTATCTAGATAGACTTTGCAAAGCAGTCGACTGGGAGGAAGGGTGAGTAATTTGAATCGTGACTTTAATAAATGTTATCAAATATGGACAAACAAATTTGCCTGCTACAGGTCTTCAAATTACCAAGACAGAGTTTAAAGGGTCTTTGCGTATATATATTTATATCAATTAACTAGTCAAAACAGATCATCAAATTTAAAGCAATATTTCGACTAGACGTGGCTATGTATTTATACATCCCGAAAATTATAAGTTAACCAACTTGTACATGTAGTTTATCTCTGATTTTGTCATATTCATGCATGAGCCGTTGGCCACTGGACGTTCAGCAATTATATTTCTCCATCAGGAACCAATAAATGTAGACGCAACTATGGATACATCATTCAATAGTTAACAAAACCTTTACCGCGCAGAACGGCCCCGTAATAACCATAGTAAAATCCTTTAAACGAGATTTTACCAGTATAATACCATCGATGATTATCATGAATATAAGAGTGATATACAGTACTCAAGATACATATACAAATGTAATATATAATAATTTAATGTTGGATGTAACGCGTCTGATGATTGTATGACGTTATTTTGTTATGAGCCCATAGACATAATTAAGTCATGTGACCGCGACGTCATCAACGTTTTTTCATGGTTTTCTAAGGTTTGAAATGGAATTTTGAATTAAATTATAAGAAATAACTGTAATATTTGTTCTGTCTATTCGAAATAACATAAAAAACATGTGGTGTACACTGTTTAATAACCCGCTACGCGCGTTATTCAGTGTGCACCAAATGTTTTATGTTATTTCTTCAAATATTTGGAGTCTGAGTACGTGTTGGCATATAGATATCAGTATTCGAGAACTGTAAATCAGTCCGTTCTATGCCGGTTTAATGATTCGTACTTTTGTCTGTGTGATTATAAAGATTAATGTAGTTTTTAGCTATGAACTAGCATTCAATAACTGAAAGTACTCGTAGCGGGTCGTTACTTTGTGGTTTGTTTTTCTTCTTTATGACTGTTTCTGTGCTAGATACCGATCTGATGTGTTTAGCAGTTTGCAATCAACTCTACAGTTTATTGTTATGTTTTGCTGTTGCATTTGTGTGTTATGCTAGGTGGTGAGTTGAGCGCTAAAAACCCCGCCAGATTTTAAATAAATGCCTGCCCCATAACAATAGCCTATCATTGAGATGTCATTAATTGCTGTCTGTTGTATTGGTTTTCGGTTTCTTTTGTGTTAATTGTTCCGTCATAAGACTGTAGCTCTAAAACTATATTAGTTTACACAGGCAGTGATATCAATATAGGATATCACTTTAACAAGCAAACCCATCAATATATAAAAAGAAAAAAGAAAAAAAGAAACTATGCAAATACTACAAATGCATTCATGTAAATAATTAAATGCATAATGGTAGAATATTTTTTTAAGATCAATGTAACAGGAGCCCTTTTAGAAATAGAATAGAAATTTGCAAATGTAGGTGTGAAAATGTCTTAATGTCTGGACATGATTAAAATAGTATTGCGGACAGTTGAAATGCATAAAAAATGTACAAAATGCAATGTTTGCGGGTGCACCAGTCTCTTTTCATCTTAAAAAGGCAAATGTTCTGACCACTTGATTATTTCAAATTGAGAATGGAAATGGAGAATGTGTCTTTATTTTAACGGTCAACCTCACTAAGTCTCTCTCTCCTTTTACAACTATCATATGCTCCTACGAAGTTGTACACCATAAGTCAAAAGCACGAGTTGAATATAAAAGTAATAAGCACGAGTTGAGTATATAAGTAATAAGCACGACTTAAATATATAAGTATTAAGCACAAGTTGTACAATGCAAGTAATAAACAGTAGTTGTACAATTCAAGTAATAACACGAGTTTTAGAAATCAAGTAATAACACGAGATGTACAATTCAAGTAATAACACGAGTTGTACAATTCAAGTAATAACATAAGTCGTGCAATGCCAAGTTATAAACAGGAGTTGTACAATGCAAGTAAAACTCACAAATTGTACAAATGAAGTAATATATATGAGTTGAAAAATGCAAGTAATCCGTAATATTTTTAAAATAAGCATTTAATACATGTTTCTAATTATACAAAGTTTCATTTTTACAGAATAAAGTATGTATTGTATTTGTCTGTATTCGTATTTATTAAAAACGTATGAAAGTAAGTTGGATTTGAATTCAAGTCATGATTCGACATGCCCAGATAGGTACAAGCACAAAGAACACAATGGTTTGAAAGAAAGATTATATCCTTGTATAAAAAGTATAAAACAAAATGACTATAAAATTAAAATTAAATATAAAATGCCAATGTTTAGTAAATAAAATAAAACAAAATTGCTTTCTTATAAACTTATAAAATGATTTATCATATGCATGGTACACGTTTTGGATGTCATCTGTGATAAAAAAAAAAAAAAAAAAAAAAAAAAAAAAAAAAGCAAATACACCAAATTGAAAAATTCACTAGAAAGTTTGCTATATGATCAAATATTATCATAAACCATATTTTAAAACATGTGCACTTTGATAACTTTTTTGAATACGAGGTTGGATATTTTTCTATTGTTTGTAATTAAATAACAAGTTTTTCATTCGATCGGCCATCTATCTAATAATCAAAGACACTAGAAAACTAGAGTACTAGAATCTCGTTAAAAAATATGTTGGAATCGGATGACAATAATTCTAACTACATGACTTTATATAGAATCGTATTTGCAAACGAAAGTCAAGTATCAAGTTCTTAATGGATAAAAAACAATAAAACAAATATACTAAATAATTTTGCTGAGTTATCTTTGATGAACACAATTAGGTGCATTTATTTTCCAAATAATGAAACTTGCTTAATATGATGACATTGCAAAATCCCAATAATGAATAGGGTGAAAAAGAATAACATTCTAGTACTGAAACAGATTATCAATCTTGAAAGTGAGTTGTAAATGAATATATCATCTTTTATTCAAAGAAGTATATGTTTATTTTTAGAAAAGTGGGATTTTTTTTACATTGCTTATATAAGGGAAATCATTAAAACGGGATTAAACCAAGTGAACACTGTCATACATAAACATTTATTTGATTTGTTTAAAAAAATGTGAGATCAATTTCTGGGAAATTTGAACGTACAATCTAGGTCATAATTTAAAAAAATTAAAATTGTAAAATGAATGTTTTTGTCATACATATATTCCCCATAATTGAGCGTCCAACTCCTATATCTGGTCGGCGACGCAAAGATACATTTCTTAACTTAAGGTTACATAAACACTCAAATCACATACTTAGTTTACATAGTACTGATTTTTTACGTTATGTTTAACTTGTCTCAGTCTGGACATTTACAAAAATGTGTAACAGAAAATTGGTCTGCAGTGAACATGTACAAATGTACTAACATAAAATGTCTGCGGTTGCGCAAATCTCTCTCCATCTTAAAAATGTAAAAGTTCTGACTTCTTGATTTTTAAGCTGCCAGTCTCACTCACAGTTCCTTGTCTATGTCAACTAAGATTGGCTAGAAAGAATAGAGAATGACATGATTTATTACAGTTTCCAATCTAATTAAAATATTGATCTCTGATTACGTTATACTGCATATTTACGTTATACTGCATACTGCATATGCAGTATAACGTGATCAGAGATCAATATTTTAATTAGATTGTACAGTTTCAAAATGCGAAGCTTATGTCTTCATATTTTTTTAAATAAAATATATATTCAATTTATAAAAATCTACAACTTCAACAAATTAATGGGTAGTGTTAACATTGACAGTGTTGAAACATTAGAGAAAAAACAGTGTGCAAAACAATAACAGCTACTACATATTGTTTGCGTCTTCAAACTTCAATTTTAAAAACTTTTTTTTTTTCGGAATACAAGTTTAACAAACATTTTTTTTTGGTTCCTTCAGTCTCATACATTTGTGTTGATGTTTGGAATTGCCTTGGCCTGACTATTTAGCTATATTCAGGGGTATATATTTAAAAACTGTCTTCAGGTTTCACTATGGGGAATCACCATCATGATAACAGTTTTATTGATTAAATTGCAGACTTCAAGTATTTCATGTGGTTTGAAAACTGCATTTTAACAACAAATGTCTTGTGTCATTACAGGATGACATACGTTAATATCCATTTCTTATAATGTATAAAGCGTAAATTACAAATAAAATCCAGATCGCAAGTATCACAGAATTATATCGTGTCTGTATGCTTAAATTTTCTTGAAACGGACGTGTAAATACATTTATGTATACCGACTATAGTCATATTTTAGTCATCAAGCAAATAAACTCATCATAGATACCAGGACTGAATTTGTATATACGCCAGACGCGCGCTTCGTCTACAAAAGACTCATAAGTGATGCTCCAATCCAAAAAATTTTAAAAGGCACTTTATACTGAATGTATGCGTACTGGTGCAGTACAATTTGTATTGTTAATCTAAAGTGTCAACATCAACATCATTGCATAATATTACCTCTGTTGCAGATGAATTAATCGTTGGCTGGTCCTTTTCATCAACAAGCGTTATCCTTTCCATTTTTATTGGCACATCTACAATGTACACATTAATAGACGTTACTAAAATTAGAGAACGATTACAATTGCACAAATACCTTGTTAACGAATAAATACACATAGCAAAAAGCATAAAAGATGAAGAAGTATTTAATTTATATCCAAACTGATAACTGTACATTTTGATTTGTCTAGTTTTTATGAAAGGGATAATATATGTAATATGTCATGTTCTATTGATATAGACCGAGTATTTAGGTTGTTATCTGATTGATCAACAGTATAACAGTTGAATATTGAAAACCAACACTTAATTTCGCCCATAGCTATTTCAAGCCGATCTGGCTTAATTTTATTTTTGTGTTTTTCTTTTTGCTTGGATGAGTTTTATTTATTAGTTTTGATCAATTTGTATTTTTTTTTCCCACTCGCAAATGTTTCGACTAATTTAGAAAAAAATTTGGTTTACAGTACTGTATTAATCATATAGGTACTGTAGAACATTTTCGAGAAACAGAAATATTATTTATGAAATATTACATTCATATTCATGGCTTTGAGACCCTTTATTAGAATCAATTTTATCTTTTGTATGTGCTATTCAGAATGTTTACACTAGAGGTACAGGGGGAAGGTTGATATATATATACAACAAAAAAATGGAGAGACAAAAAATGAACTGCGGACTAGAATGACTTTTCATAGACAGCAAACCAACCATGAAGATTTAACACTCATCAGGGCAAACGACCATTTCCATCGTTGTTCTAATGGACGATTTAAAATATTTCCATTGTATATGGTCAATCGTCAAAATGATTTTCTCAGGAGGAAGAAGGAAGAATTATTCATAAACATTCTCAACCCGGGATTAAATGATAAATGATATTCTAATTTTAAACATTAGTAGACTCCCTTGTATTTGTTAACGTCATACTATTGTTAACGTCAATCAATTGTTTTATTTATATACAAGTCACATTACCTGAAGATCTGCGAAAGCAGTGAAAGTACTAGTAAAAAAGTGATGCATTATCTTTATTATCTTTTATCTTTTATTATCTTTTAATAATTTTCTTATATATAACAAACTTGTTTAACCCCGATGCATTTTTGTGCTTGTCATAAGTCTGGAGCCTTCGGTCTTTGTTCGTCTTATATTATCTTTAATTTTTGTATTAATATTTCGGAGTTTAGTATGACGTACATTATTACTAAACTTGTATACGGCTGCGGGCTTTTTTCGCTGCATTCAAGACATTTTGATGGCTTTTTGATACTGTCTGCTCTTTGATCGGGATGTTTTCTCTTTAACACATTTTTCCATTTTCATTCTCAATTGTATAAATAATTTGGTACTAATTTAAGAGTAAGATAACTGTTACAGCCAGTGAAAGAAAGACTGAATAATGGTTAATGATGTAGCAACTGTACATGTAAATAGTAAACAAACAATAATGCGCATCTCAAGATGGCTACATGCAACATAAATGCATATTATAAGTTAATAATGGGCACATATCAATGAGACAGACACCTAACACCACACACAATAAAATAAAAATCAAATTAAAGTAAATCCCGATGACATGTACTTTGTTTCTGGATGAATATTTCTTTCCCATGCATGTATGGTTAAAAATGGTAATGATTATATTAAAATAGTTGTCATGCATAACACTATGTGGATGATAAGATTATAGATCTGTTACCAATCATATCAACCGTTACCAAATATTTTACTTACCAAAAGTGTTAATTTGCCGTAGTAAAAAGTAATAATAGAATACCATCATTTTTATATATGAGATGGTTGAACACTGAATTCAGGTTGAAAAAGATTTATCTCACAAAACTCGTATGCATCTTCAACTATGGCCACGCTCTTACATTATATTCAAAATGAAGTTATTATTTGCATGCTGACAATGGTAGCCTTTTTGGGTTCTACGTTTTCACTTTAAAAGATCCGTTGATGAAAATGTAAAATTATGAATTATAACCTTTGAGCATTGTTGAGTGTGAAAAAAAAAAACAACACAAAACACAGATGGTGCTTCAACTTTCTTGATAAAACAAATTGCAATAGTTTCTCAATTTTCAAAATAGGATCAATAAAGAACATCCCTTGATAAATTTTGCTTGTCACAAGTACATATAGTTTACTCCAAATTATCGCTAGTTCTACACCAATGCTTGTCTTGTAGATGATTTGTGCACGTCACATTTTCTCTCTGTCAATTAAATTCACAAAAAATCGCAATCAAACAAATGATTGGTCTTTTCGATAATGTGTTGTGATAATGTTTGCTATTTTTTTTTTCTCTCTTTCGGTATTAGTTTTCAAGAATAAAAACGTGCATAGAATTGATTGTTTATTTCTTCATAATGACATTTAAGCAAAAAAACTCCCTTGAGAAATCAGTTTAAATTTCAATTGTTTCCATGGCACCCATATCACATACACCAATCTATACCTATACAATGGAAAATATTAGGTAGATCTAAGGACCATTTTATAAATCTGAACATTTCTGCTGCGTCCGATTTTCTTTGTTTTTAAGATAATAGACAACAATTTGTTTTAATTTATAATAATATTTTCTCGCGGTTCCAAGTAAAGCGGGAAAATATTGTATTGACGTTATGGGTAATATGCGTATGGTCCAATCAGAGGGGTTGATTTAGATCCGGGTATGTAGGTATGTTTGATTTGTTTGTCACTTTCTAGCCGCCGTTCGTACAGTGGAGATCACTTCTAACCTCTCATTAGAACTGTCACAATAATCTGTCATAGAACTGTTCTAACCTGTCCTAGAACAGTTCTAGCTAGAACTGTTCTACCCCAGAACTGTTCTAGGTAGAACTGTCAGGATCAGTTCTAGGTAGAACTGACTAAATCAGTTCTAGGTAGAACTGTCAGGATCAGCTCTGGTAGAATTGTATAAAACTGTTCTAGGTAGAACTGTCCAAATCAGTTCTAACGGTAGAACTGTCAGCAGAACTGACTAAATCAGTCAGGACTGTAGAACAGTTCTAAATGACGTCAATGTACAGTAAGGGCACTTTAGAATTTAGAAGAAAAATCACTTCTAATTACTTTGCTAATTAATAGCAGATTTTCTATATTTTTTACTAATCAAACGTTACATGTACAAATATCGAAGTGAATTGAAGGTTATCCAACTCATCGGAGAAACATTTTTATAAGATTGCATAGAAAACATCATTGTTTACGTTTCTTCGTTCCCCGTCTTTAAACAGTCTCTTCATAAAACTCTGCATTTAATTCATGGAAGTTTAATCTTAATTTACCTTGTGTACCTTGGATTTACATTCATGATTTAAGATTTTGTTTTGACAAATGTTCAAACGAAAATTGTACAGTGGATGAATTATGGGATATTTTAACGAAAAAAGTGTTGTTTAACGTAAAAAAACTATTGTAGGCTACATTTGCATTATCTCGTAAATAATCTGGGAGTGTGGAAGTTGGAACGTCAGAAAAATATACTCAATGTGAATATTAATGAATCATTTGCCACTGGACTTTAGGCTTCAAACAAAACCAATCATTTTCCTCCTTCAAATTATTCCAAGAAGAGAACTTCTCATACATGTACTTTTCATTTTAAAATAAAGTATATGAATCAGTCATGTGAGTGTTGGATGATGCCGTTAAATAGTTTTGTTAATTTAAAAAAAAAAACATCATGAACTACACTGAAAAAAAGTCACTATTGTGACGATTCATTATTTAATAAAATAATTTTGGATGTAACAGGTCTCTGATTGGCTGACGTTATTTTGTTATCAGCCCATAGATAAAAGTTAGTAATGTGACCGTATCGTCATCAACGTTTTTTCATGGTTTGCCAAGGTTTAAATTGGAAGTTAAATTTAAATTATAAGAAATGACTTATATTTTTATCTGTCTATTTGAAATAACATAAAATAATATGGTGCATGCACACTGTTAAAAAACCTGCTACTCGCGTTATTCAGTGTGCACCAAATTTTTTATGTTATTTCTGCATAGACAGAAAAAATATTACAGTCATTTCTTAAATAATAATATTATCGATACAGAGAGGAAATAAGGGCGCGCTAAATGGATTTTGAAATTTGGTATTGTCTTTATCATGCAGTATCTATCCTGACATAGAAATATTATTGGTTTACAATGAGGCCATACATGTATATATTTACATGATAATGTATATACAACTCGTCTAAACATCAACCCAACAATGTTAGATCTGTAAATTTGCTTTCGCAAATTTTTGGTTCTTCCCTCGCCTGATAATGTATATATGTTCAGTTTTGGTTGATGCGGTCAAATAATGTTGTTATTAAAACAACTCAGTGTGATATATCGAAACAACTGAAATTTGTTAGCAATTCAATATTTTGAATATAAAGAGGACATGCTGTCATTTGAATTATACTATCCATCGTGATTGGTTGATGTCTGCTCTTTGGTCGGGTTGTTGTCGCTTTGACACCTTTCACCATTTCCTTTCTCAATTTTATAAGTGATTTACTATGCAGCTATATAATTATCTGTACCACTAGTAGCACGATTTCAGTCTGAAACGGTCATTTTGGTCTGATCATATCTTAATTGACTGGATTTACCGCTAGAGGAAAACGTCACGACTTGTCAGATCGTTAAGTTACCCGTTCCGATCGATAGTCTCATTAGGTAAATCAGTCCGTTAAGGCATGTCAAGATAAATCAGACTGAATCTTCTAGCGAGCTGTTTAGATCCGTTACGACTGTGTCAGACCAAAACAGACCATGGATACAAAGTTACGTCAAGATGTTGTCAGACCGTGTCCAGTCGTGTTCAGATTTTAATAATTTGGACACAAAACGAGTTAAACTTTCCCGTTTGTTATCAGGGGTTGCTCCCCTTTTAAGAATAAAATTAAAAAAAATAGAAAGAAGACGGTTTATGTTAACTGAGAGTCTATCACGTCCCTTAAATCATGTTAATTAAATAAAAAAAAATACTGAATTTGAATTCTTACTTCTTCCTATTTAATAATTTAACATTTTTTTTTTATATATTTTAAAAAGTAGCTCAAAGACATACTGCTGCACAAACCGCCGCGAATTGACTAAAAAAAATCAACAGATTGCCGAAATATCATTTATTTATTGAATAAAAGCACCTGAGCCTTTATATTTTATGGTTAACAAGTGATTGCAATACATGGTTATGCAATTACAGACTGAAGTGGTGAAAAATGTGCCATCTTGACGCAACAGATCATTATTTACACTCTTATTAAATAATTACGGATGTCGGCCGTGAACACTTGAAAACGTAATCTTAATATGTTTAATTAATGAGCGGAGCGAGGCGAAAAAAATTTGGGACCCTATTATGTAGAAAAAAGTTTTTTTTCAGTTTTCGGTCATAGGATGAATAAAAGAGGAGCTTATATGTAGATGAAAATTTATGAATGTAAATTTATTACTTAATCTTCTGAATATAGTAATACATAAACAACAAAAAAAAGTCATATTTAATTTGCCAGTGATACAGAATTTACTCAAAATTGTCCAAAATCTGCTCTTCGGGTCTGGGCAGAAACAAACTTCTCTATTACTTTGTCAACATTCACACTGAAATACCGATGAATATGCAGTAATGCTATGTAACAGTCGTTGTTCATTGTTGATCGTGATATTTGTTTTCAATTACATATATAGTACCGTGACTGATAGATCTCAGGGTCATCATGGCATGGTAGCACTCGCGAGATGTTATAAACCAGCGTACGTGTTCGGCATCGATCGACCTCCCAATTGAATTCGTCAAAATTACATGCCAGGTCAGTTTCGTATGTCTCAGACAATATTGAGATTAATTTGTTCGTTTGTGATGTTTCCTACAACACGATGAAGCAGATACAGCGCAAAGAAGCGATTTTCTGTTAACCTGACGCGACTCCACTCTCCAATTCCCTTATCATATGGTCTATGAACGTACAAAATAATGAGACTTTCCAATACTGTTTTGGTGTGGTTGCAGGGTGATTGGCTCCGGTAGTCTGTCAACCACATCGCCTCGGCACATTTTCAACGATATCGAAAGGATCTGATAATTCTCATGCCGATTGGTACATCTCATTTCAAACGGATGAACCTTACACTGTAAAATGTGCTCCAAAACTACATATCTTAGACTGAGTATTACAAATTCAAATCTTGTAAAAGATACAAGTTGCCTTCCGATTTTGTCATAATCTCAAAAAAATAATAATTTTGAAACCAAATAAAATTGAGAATGGAAATGGGGATTGTGTCAAAGAGACAACAACCCGACCAAATAAAAAACAACAGCAGAAGGTCACCAACAGGTCTTCAATGTAGCGAGAAATTCCCGTACCCGGTAATGTCGTTATTTAATGATATTTCATCAACTAAAAAGTGACAACATAGGTGTTTCCTTTAACATTCAATTTATAATTTTTTTATTTTGCCTTTTCTTTTTTGAATGCCGAATCAATGTGCACGCAACTGCGAAGCTACGATCTTTTTCAACATGACTCGAAAACAGCTTCATCAACACTTGTAACTAGGTTGTCAAACTAATATCCGGGATAGACGGAATAGACACCAACAGTCTCCAAACGTTAAACATATATCATAATCATAATAGTCTTAGATAATACATGCACCACGCTGTCCGATTCCGATTGAACAACTCATCTCTCTTACTTCTGTTTTTTTGTTTGAAAACGACGTGGATGCACGTGCTGTCGTGCCTCCGGGTAGCTACGCCCCTGCATGCGTTTGACTTTCCATCTTTATTTGTAATGTGTCTATAATTCGAGAGCCTCAATAAAAAAAATTATTACATTCCAGAAGACTGCGTTAAAAAATAAAGTTTGAATATTTATATAGCAGAAAAAGGCTTATGAAATCATTCAATTCAAGTTACATATTTGAAATAGGTTTGATAAATTATCAAAAAAATGTTTATACGTCAGTGTACCTGAAGTATATTTAAAGACCAGGTTATATATAATTCATGAATACAGCATAATAAAGCTGGTTTAATTTGAATTACTATCCTTTAGGGAAATTTTCCGACGATAATCAATCAAATCTGACAAGTTTTATTAAAAACGGAAAATAATTCTACGCCCGTAAACGATTTAACGTTACCGTACCCTACCTGTCCCATGTCGGCAGTGTCTGTCAGCGCTTCAAATGGCAAAATCGTTGACATGGTAGATGGACACTGCAGTACAATATTTATAGCTGAACTGGAAATTACAATTGGTGAGTAGAACATGCATATCAAACATGAGAATAATCATTGATCCGGCCAAGAAATTGAACAGTTGAAGGGAAAATGTTTACATTTGTTACATTTGTGCATACAGGTATGAATCGACTTTCTAATACACAACATTCTTGCACAGTAACTTGTTCAAAGGCAAAGTAAGACTTTGGGCTTGTTAAAAAATTGTTCCTGTGATTGGACTCCCTCCTTTTTTTGGAAAATCAATGCATGATTTGAAAAGGACTTGGGTACATATAAACTCTGGTTTAAATCTCTCTTTTATAAAGGGCTGGATCCACACCTGTTTATTGCCTAACATTTGGGGTATTCACAATGGTTTGGTTGTGCGGGATGGCCTATTACAAGACCTAACCCCCTGATCGAGTAACCCTACATATTTATAGAACAGAACATATTTTATTTCCAATTAAGGGCCCACAAGGGGCACACAGAGCATACATGAATAAGGGGAAAAAAAGAATATTGATTTGCATAGATACAAACATTTTTTTGACATACAGATACAATACAATTACTAACTCCTATTCACTTTTATAAATTTACCAACAGCATTAAGGACCTGATTGTTTTCACAGTTTAATAAAATTAACTGTGAAGACAATCAGGTCCTTAATGCTGTTGGTAAATTTATAAAAGTGAATAGGAGTTATTAATTGTATTGTATCTGTATGTCAAAAAAATGTTTGTATCTAAATAAATAAATTTATGCTGATTATCAAGTATAGAAAAATTTGGAATTCTTTGTATTGTATGTCTAATAATGTATTGATAACTGTCACGTCCTAAAATTTGCATGAAATATTTGTCACTGGATTTTTTTATAACCCATAACCAACCAATCTTCACATGTTACGATGATGATGTACTTATTTATATAGCCACTGGTGGGTGATGTACAATAATTATAATTTATCACATATTTCATGTATTTGTAATGAATACCTTAAGTTTTGTATATGCAATAACCTCAACATTGCATGGGGCAAAAAAAGAGTATATTAATAGTGTGCCCTGATTCGAAATGATGTGACGTCATTGCCTCCTTAATGCCACATTTGTGATAAAATGTTTAAGATTTTACATTTTATGTTTCATTAAATTGTTATAATTGACCTTTTTTTCTCTTTTCTGCAGAACTGAAATATGTAATAAACAGATTATAACATGTCTTTTTCATATTGGCCCGGGTATCATCCCTGGACGCATATCGGCCCTCGGCTAAAGCCTCGAGGCCAATATGAGAGTCTTGGGATGATACCAGGGCCAATATGGAAAAGGGCATGTTATAATCTATACATACTAATTGCTTTGTCATGTTTGTAGTAATATTCAACAAATTCTATTTTAAAATAAAAAAGTATTATTAAAAGAATTTGTTCAATTATTATTACTACAATAGACAACTTTCGAGTTCATCCGTCACCGGAAAAAACTCGTCAATTATACGCGCCTTTATCGCAGTCATCTGTGCGTTAAGGGGCGTCGTCACTTCCTTACAAGGTTGAGCGAGTGGTTGGAAAATTATAATTCTATATTGTACGAATTATTCGGCAAATTGAATTCTAAAAATAGACAATCAACACTGCTGTCATTAGGGAATTGTCAGTAAGTACCTACAGAGCAACCATTATTTCTAGTTTATCCTGCACAAAAACAATCACTAAGACGCTTGATGAACGTAAATAGTGCAGGGATACAGGCGAGCCCCTCTATCTGGTAAATGACGTCATAAAGGCGTGCATAATTGACGAGTTTTTGCCGGTGACGGATGAACTCGAAAGTGGTCTATTGTGACAAATCAAATACATGTAGTTATATATGAAATAGTATTAATGCTATTGACTTATTTAATTTTAGATACATGTAATAAATACTTAATTCTTAATGTATATTTTTTTTGTAGATAAGATATCACATTGGTTTGAGCATGATTCCCAGCCAGATTATGAAGGGGCATATATCATGTATACATAGGAAATATATAGTGTCACTAAATTACTCAAATACAGTACCTCATTTGTACCTGTAGCTGTAAATTGTGAAATGGTGGATTCATTCATAATTTTGAGTTACTTATTGCGTTTGGAAATAAGGTTGATAAAGCTAACAGCATTATGCCATGATGTTGATGGGATGTTCTGATTGTACAAAAAGGAAATTGTGAATTGAACAAATAGCAAACTTACAATCCATAGGAAAAAATGTAGGAAATTGGAATAATGGAAATTCATGGTTTCTGTGATTATCTTGCAATCAGTGTCAATACTAAAAGTGCATCATCATGATCATACAAGTATATATCTGAATTCACCTTGGATATTTATTCATTTAAAATATTAAAGAATTTGGATATAATAAGAATTTCTATGCTGCCATTGCTACTGTTGGCTACATGTACCACCATGGTGTGTTAAACCTTCTTGACCTTCCATGAGGGTCTGTCACGGTCCGTCACTATTATTTAGTGTCATATGCATGATGATGGAAGTTTCACCAACCTAGACAAGCTTTACAGCCCTGGTGCAGTTGTTGGTTAGAGTCAAATGACAGCTTGCTGTATACATTTGTAGTTATAATAGTCTGAATGTACAATGATGTATCTTCATGTATTTTGATAATCTTCTAAATTACTGTTCATTCTAAAACTGGCATTTTATACTAGTACATGTACATGTAGTAGTCGAACATATTAAACAATACATGTACTTCAAAGTATTATTTTATTTTGTCTCGCCTTACACGAAAGTCATGAAAGTTGGTTGTATGCAAGAGATATGTATTACAGTCTTAGGGGGATCATGTAAGCTATTTTTATAGAGCTTTAAATTTAAAAAGCTAAAAGAGCTGGATGTTTCTTGTCTTGTATTCAGATACATGTACTAGTAGCTAATATGTTATGATGTTTCAGTCTGTCATTATATCATCATGTCCATTGCACTTGACCTCATTTTCATAATTCAGTGACTGCATGTAAAATATACTGTTATTTAATCAGTGAAGCGATCCCTTATACTGTACATTTTATTATATGTAATGGATACATTTTATTGTATATGAGTATCTTGCAAGGTCTACTTGTCTATCAGGTTAGGTTGACCTGACCTTGACTTTATTTCATGGATAATTTAAGTGATTAAGGTTATTTCATGGATAATTTAAGTGATTAAGGTTATTTCATGGATAATTTAAGTGATTAAGGTTATTTCAGTTTAATACAATGTTAACATGGTTAGTATATAAAAAAAAGATGTGGTACTATTGCCAATGAGACAACTATACACAAAAGACCAAACTGACACAAACATTTACAACTATAGATAACAGTACGGCCTTCAGCAATTAGCAAAGCCCATACTACATAGTCGGCTATAAAAGGCCCCGATAAGACAATGTAAAACAATTCAAACCAGAAAACTAACGGCCTTATTTATGTAAAAAAATGAACGAAAAAACAAATGTGTAACACATAACAAACAACAACCACTGAATTACAAGCTCCTGACTTGGGACAGGCACATACATAAATAATGTGGTGGGGTTAAACACAGTTAAACATGTTAGTGGATTAAAGGTTTGTTTCTCATATACTTTGTAATAAAATTAGAGACTGGAAATGGAGAATGTGCCAACAAGACAACAACCCGACTACAGAGCAGACAACAGCAGAAGGTCATCAATGTTTTGAATTGCTATTACATTTTAACTACATTGTACATGTATAGGATCACTATTTTTGGCATATGGAACGAATGTAAGGTGAACATGTTTGACATTTTTAATTAGCTGATTTCATCTGACTATGACACCATTTTCATGTTTTTTATGTTTAATCTGTTTCTCTGTTACCATGGTTTCTATAAACGGTTAACCATAAATTTGGGGTATGGAAGAACTGTAAAGTGTACATTATTTGTCATCTCTGTCTGGCATGGTTGTTTTGACTGGACTTTTTTTTAATGGATTATTGATAATGTAAAGTATATGTGATACTTATAAGACTAGTAAAATCTTCTTATTACAGAATTTCAAAAAAAAAAATTATGAATAAGGCCACATTTTAAAGAATGTCTGTTTCCCATCCCCATGGTCTACCCTTGTAAACAGACCAGGAAGGTTTGAGGTTATTTTTTTTTAACTGGCTGTCATAGCATGGTTACATGAATGGATTGACTTGTCCAGTGAGTGCATCCTTTGAGTTGTTTGTGCTGAATTTGAGTGTATTTTTTTAGATGATCAATCCTTTTGCCTTCAACACTTTTCAAAAATAGAAAAGATTATTTTCATGATTTTTGGGAACGAAAATAATTTCGATTATTTTTGCCTAAGGAGATATGGTATCAGGGGCTGATCCAGCCTTCTCAAAAAGGGGGTTCCCAACCCAGGACAAAGGGGGGTCCAACTTAATGTCCCCATTCAAATGCATTGATCGTCCCAAAAAAGGGGGGTTGCAACCCCCGGAACCCTCCCCCTGGATCCGCCACTGGGTTTGAATTTTGATGAGACGACTATCATAACTATAAACCATAAACCATGTAGACCAAGTGATTTTCTTGTTAGCCACTATATAATAGGTCACTGCACACCCTTCAGCAATGACCAAAAACTTAAACTTCATAATGAGACCCTATAAAAGGCTTGGCTTGGAAAGAGGCATCTAACAGAGTTAATGTAAAAATTCAGACGAGAAACCCAAAAGTGATGACAACTTGGTTTATATAATACTAGTATACAGGAGCTACAAACAAACAAATATATATGACAAACCGCAATCTACAAAAACACTACAGACAAAATTAACGGGAGATTATTCAAACATTATTTATTTACTTATATTACTTATATGTAAAGTAAATAAAATTAACCTGTACAAGTATTACCCCTGACGTTCCGTGAAAATTGTTTTCAAAAACCTAATTTGTCCATAATTCTTTTATGTAATAAACTTTTTTAAATACATTCAGACCTTCCCTTGTCTGATCAAAAAATTTGGGGACATGTATAAGTACTCGCTGTCAAAAGTGAAGGACAGTTTGAAATTTACAAGAAATATTGATTTAACAAAAATATACGCACTTATCGACCATTCTTTTATACGCTTTGATAGAAAGTTACGGAACTATAGATAGTTGCAATTTAAAAGTATATACATTTTTACATTGAACATGCATAAGAAAGAAACATGCATTTTGTTTATTTTGGGTTAGCAGTTTTGTAAATAGACTAGTCCTCGTATGACAACAGTATGTTATCATGGGATGTCGATGGACTATTGTATACCAAAAGAAGAAGAGAACAAATTTGAATTAAATACAGGTCGATATTTAACTTGCTCTGGTTCGTCGAAGTAATGGACAAAGTAAAATCACAGATTTCTATTTAAATAAAATTGTTCTCGAACAAAGGAAGGAATTCGTCATCACAATTTTTGGGTATAATGTTTTATAATGTAAACATCGTTCTGAAAGTACTGTATGCCAAATTTTCTGTTCGGACATGCATGTTATATATATGTCACTGGACGTCCCAAGGGATGTGAATATTTTGCTGGAAAAGTATTGAGTATCAAAATTTCAAATTAATTTCGGGAGTTATTTTTTTTCTTCATATATGCAGTAACAGCAAAAAGAATAACTTCACTGCTTGTCCGCTAAATACATGAAATAGGGGTGTTCTTACCAGATAAAAGACTTATCATGCTTATAGTTATATAAAAAATAGAAAATATGACATTAAATTGGTTCTGTCTTGTTTTTTTGTTTAATCGACAAGTTTGGTAAAGTTGGATACTAATAAATGAATTGTTGAAATTGTATTAATATTTTTTTTTTCAGAATGAAGAAGTATTTTCTCAAGTGTAATTTTTTGGTAAATAATGAATTTCACACGGTCACTGGAGCAATATATCGAATGTTCATATTAATAAGTGACTAAAATATATATATATTTTTAAATATTTATTTCACATTTATATATATATTTTTTTTTAAGTACGTGTTGAAGTTTGGATTTGTTGCTTTTTTCTTTTCTTTTTTTTTTTATTAAAATCATCTTGAAATTGGGCTGTGAAAAGTCCGGTAGAACCGAAAATTGAATCTAATACTTCGTAGCGTTTTTTGTCGTTGGAACCAATTTTATTTTTCAGGTGATCGGACAAATTATCTATAATGTGTATTGTACCCGTATCTCTATACTGTTTATTATTTATTGCAAGCGTGCTTGAATGTGATGACAGGCGACGACGGACATGCGTTTGAAGAATAGACTGGTATGGAGCTGGAACACTTTAACCAGTTTGTTTCTTGTGGTGCACTTTTCATAATTTATTTTCATATATGAAGACATTAAAAAATCGGGAAATTATTTTTATGCCCCACGTGCGATAGTAGAGGGGAATTATGTTTTCTGGCCTGTGGGTCCGTTTGTTCGTCCGTCTGTTCGTCCGTTCGTCTGTCCATTCGTTCCGCTTCAGGTGAAAGTTTTTGGTCAAGGTAGTTTTTGATGAAGTAATAGCATAGCAATCTGACCACACTCTAACTTATTAGTCATTTAGGTGGCGCAAATCAAAGTCGTGCACATGTGGCAAATAACTTTGTCGGGAAAGAAGTAAAACAAAAACAAAATGCTATGCTTTTGTATTTTAGAATTTAATTTAAAAATAAAAATTATTAATCTGTTTTAATCTCTATACATGGGGAAACATGAATCGTGCTTAAGATTCTTTCTAACTTTAATCCTATAACATCATGAAATTGAAATCGTAATTATTATTATTAATATACTTTTCTTTTTCGGCGACGTAACCTGGATATGGGTGATTGTCCCCATTAGAAATATGTGCACTTGCTCTGTTAAAAGTTTTTTTCATTCATTTGGTCAAATTTACTTTTCATGCTAATTATATAATACAATGTTGTTTCTCGTCTGCACAAAAATATTTTATTTCAAATAATTTTTGGCAAACACCTTTGAGAGTCTTGTTAGATTTGTATTTTATGATCTCTTATATTTTGGATTGCTGGTGGTGTTTTTTTTTTACTAATAGACTACGGAAAAATTCGAAAAACTTCTAATTTGTATTTGTTTTTAAATTTATATTTTTTCGTCACTAGATAGCTGAAATTTATTGGGAAACTTGCATCTCGAATTAGGAGTTTATTAACTTTTTCAAATGTTGAATACGCAACCAAATCTCATATGTATTATCAGAGAAATATATACACAAAAGACTCTTTTTGTTTTCCTGATTGAATATACACTATAGTATTGCCGAGTGCTTCTGTTAAAATAAAGTTCTGGTCATGGTTAAAATAGTATGTCAGAATTTGTTAATCTTTAAAAAACAATTGCCAAGTAATAATCCATTTAGAATTCACCTCCGGTAATATTCAGGTGATCGGAGGGCAATAAATTGCGGAATCGCACACCTGTGAATCAACAATCACAACTCTATTAAGGACCTAATTACCGGAAAATCGGACACACACAATGTCACTGTGTAATTAAACAAACTATTGCAAAGATATATGCCGTACCGAAAATTTTCTTGTAATAACAATTGAGCATTACCAGATTTGAAATTTTAATTATGAAATGCATATCATCAGAGACATATATACACAGAGATTGGCAACTCCGTGAAATCCCGTTAAAGATCGCGGCCCAGAATGAGATTCTCGTCGATAAAATTTAGAACATGCAATCAAGTCGGGGATGAATAACCTCGATAGATAATCAAGAAAAGCAATGGGAAAATTATATCAGATTCTTTTCTAATAAAAATACTTGAATGTTATATTTATCTTAAAGCATTTATTGAGAAAAATATTGTTATATGATATGCATTTCATAATTAAAATTTCAAATCTGGTAATGCTCAATTGTTATTACAAGAAAATTTTCGGTACGGCATATATCTTTGCAATAGTTTGTGAAATTGTTTGTGTCCGATTTTCCGGTAATTAGGTCCTTAATAGAGTTGTGACTGTTGATTCACAGGTGTGCGATTACGCAATTTATTGCCCTCCGATCACCTGAATATTACCGGAGGTGAATTCTAAATGGATTATTACTTGGCAATTGTTTTTTTTTTAAATTAACAAATTCTGACATATTATTTTAACCATGACCGGAACTTTATTTTAACAGAAGCACTCGGCAATACTATAGTGTATATTCAATCAGGTAAACAAATAGTCTTTTAACATGTCAATAAAAAAGAAATGAGGCAACTTTGTCATATCAGAGACATTATATGTCTCTGGTCATATATATAAAAATATGTAGCCAGTAGAATTTTGTGGCCGAATTTTGTCTCGTGAGAAACTGAATTTATATCTGTTTTAATTTAATTATAATGTTTAATTGTCGATTGACCTAAAATAAAATAAATAAAATAAAATTATTTATGGAACATTTGCGTAAATTTCCTCAATGAACGTACATTATAGTGTTGTCGAAATCACTATTTTTTGCTGCCATGAAATATTGAATATGAATCCGTCAGACATTTGATTAAAAACAATATGTTTCATAAGTACAGTAAAATGCTCTGCTCAACTCTGGGACCAGTATATCTAACGTTAATATATATGTTCCTGCTCAACTGTAGAATTTTAATGTTTTGTTTCATAAACCACTGGAGTATTTCAACATTCTTATCTTTACTCTTTCCAGAGACATATATACACAGTGAAACTTTTTGTGAGTTTGAAATTAGAAAGATTATAAATTGTGCACAAGTTTTATCTGATCTTTTGTGGGTTTATGTTGTTCAAGGTAATTTTCTGTGCAGTTATTTTCATTTCATTTGTTATTTTTTTTCCTCTGTGTTACACGACCTTGTACTTTTTGATTTGCTCCTTGACATCTCCTGCTTCTGTTTAATCCTTTACCACAAATATCTCATCTGTTTTAAATAAAATAGTCTCATTCCCGGAATTGTTATACAGGAATTCATTTTAATATCAGATTTGTTTAAGCATATCAACTGCTTGGTGTCTTCCCACAACTTGTGTCAGTTAGGACGGAATGCATCAATAGGTACATACATGTGTATATATGTCTCTGATATCATATAACAATATTTTTCTCAATAAATGCTGAAATATAAATATAACATTCAAGTACTTTTTATTAGAAAAGAAATTATAATATGATCTGATATAATTTTCCCATTGCTTTTCTTGATTATCTATTGAGGTTATTCATCCCCGACTTGATTGCATGTTCTAAATTTTATCGACGAGAATCTCATTCTGGGCCGCGATCTTTAACGGGATTTCACGGAGTTGCCAATCTCTGTGTATATATGTCTCTGGTATTATTTATGTTTCTGGTAAAGGCGTTTGATTAGGTATTAGTTTGAGGTAGGCGTGTTTTCGGTAACATTCCTCCAATCAACTGACCTATTTGACATACATGTGTGCACTGATGCGTGTACACTGGTTATTGTAACGGCACGTGTGACTGTCTCACATCGGAATCTGTCGTGTGTGACCAATGTTTATTGTAGAATTTCTTGTCATGTGGTCAAATTATCTGGCATACAAGTTTTAAAGGCTAAAACTTAAATTTGCATTTTGAAAGATTATTTTCAGAAATGGTCCCGATATACTATTCTAAAGTGTTAGAGAAAAACAAGACTTTTAAAGACCTTAAAAGAAAGATGCATATCAACAGATAATATAACCTGAGAAAATTATACTAGTACTAGCATAATAGTCAAAGATATAAAACATGAATTATATGGCTCTGATATTAACTTTAACGTGTTTTGGAAGAAAAAAAATAAGGGTCCTATTATTTGAATTACCTGATAAGGGCATCTCGATCACTTTTGACAAAATATTATTGCATGAATTTTTAATCGATCGCTGATCTTTAATTTTAGAAGTGACAAGTGACTGTTATAAACATGCAGAGACATTTCGACGCATTCTGGTTTAAGTTTAAGTATACAATGAACATAGTTATACATTTGCCTTTGAAATATCAAATTGACAATCACCTTTCGGACAGACTTGCTTTTTTCTTTCTATTCGTAAAAATTATCATTCGTTCATTCAGAGACATAAATTACAAGTTATGTCTCTCTGGTTTATTATATTGAAACACTTCAAAAATGATTCAAAATACTATAAGCCTGTATTGTTGTTACTAGTATTTATTTCAGGTTCAATGCCCCCCTTAAAAACGTAAATCAATTGTATATTTAATTTGAAGAATTGTTTTAAACGAAATATCAGTTAAGGTCAGTCAATCCCAAATTCAACAAAAATGAGGGTCATTCGCCGGTTTTATTTTCTTTAAGCGGAATTTGATCTGAATTTTAATAGATTCAATAAACAATACTAAAATTTACTTTCAATATGCATATTTGAAATCTAAATAACACTTGGAAAATAATTTTGAACAACGAATTTGTCCCAATTATGCATTATAAAGAAATAAACTTGATCGTTTAAATCTAACCTGGATTAAACTACATGTAATTATTGAATTTGCATACTTATATGTCAGACGTTAAGCTACATATTTCGAAATAGTCCGGAAATTGCTAGAAGACAGAAGAAAGTTCAGAAAGCTCAATGTGGTATATTCTTTACATAAAGAGACTGCCCTTAATTATTTCTGCGACTTAATGCTCCCTATTATTGGTGAAATTTATATTATGATTTACGAATTATTAACAACTATGTAGCAGTTCCCCGCGTCATGATAGACATGATATAAATATAACCAAACACCTTTCCCCCCATCTTCTTCTATTGAATGGGATTTAAACCCCGACATATGGAAATATAAAAGCAGCCACCCTTCTTCTGTGGTTGTAGTGTTAAAAAACTTTATATCATTCATTGTTATTTCCGAGCCTTTTATAGCTTACTATGAGGTATTGCTCATTGTTGACGGCCGTACGGTGACCTATAGTTGGTAATTTCTGTGTCATTTTGGTCTTGTGGAGAGTTGTCTCTTTGGCAATTCTTCTTTTTTTTTTTATATCTATTGTACATATTTTGTTTGTGTCTCTGGTATAGTCACCTTAAAAGGGTTCCTTAATAGAATCTTAATTGTCAAAATGACTGGTTTTGTGCTTATTTTCATTTCAAATACCATAGATGAATGTAATAGGACAGACAAGGAACAACCAATGCAATGCATATGCAATGTATTTAATAAATTTGACCAAGCAATTCTACAGTAAAGCTCAAAGTGATTGTACAGGAAGGCTCCGAATAATTGTACAGCTAACTTGCAAGCGGTTGTACAGTCAATAAAAATATCTGACACGGAGAAAATGAATATATTTGGCACCTTTTTATTGTATATTGTAAAATAGTCATTTACTTTTTGCGTTATGGATCATTGATTTTGTTTCCTGTTGCCTCGGTTGATTACTAGCACGTGCCATTGAACTCGAGTATTTTAGCTAAAACAGAAATTTTTAATTTACGCCAAATATAACAGGTGCGGATCCAGATTTTACTTTAGATTAATATAATACGAGTGATTTTTTTTATCGGGGAGGGGAGCTCAGATCATCATTTCTATATATCTTTTATTTTTATACCATTTATCTTTATACTGAATATTTGCCTGCCTTAAATGCATCAAATATTTGCCACTGGATGTAAAACAACCAAACAAGCAATCAATTTGTTCTTTATATTTCATTATCTATATATTCTTTCTATCTTTATAAATGGTGACCTATTCTTATCCTCATACATGTACATGGTAATTTAGACAAGAAAATACACAACTTTTAGAACTGTATGCTTTTAGAGAAATGTATAAGTCCGAGATTCTGCTCCAAAGTAGATCTTGTGAAAAAAATCGCATTTGATTATTGCCAATAAATTTTCCTGGACCGGAGGAAATAAGGGGAAGGCAATACAACATTCCGTTTAAAAAAAGAAATATTGTACATGTATGGTATTCAAAACAAATTCAGCCAGTTTTTTAAATATGGCCTTCAACAATGAGCAAAGCCCATCCCGCATTGTCAGCTATAACAGGCCCCGATAAGACAATGTAAAACAATTCAAACGAGAAAACTAACGGCCAAAAAAAAAATGAAATACATTAAACATATATATTTGTACCTATTCTTTAAAAACACAGATCAGAAGTTTCACTAGTAAATCAATCTTAATCTGTATTGTATTATAAACTAATGTAACGTACTATTCAAATCAACATGCATGTACATGTATTTTACATTAAAACTTAATTTTGCAGAGACATTACACACAGGTGTCAATATTTACACCCCACCGATAAGTTGTCATTAATCGCGTATGCGGACGTTTGCATGAATTAACGGTCAGTTTTAGAAGTCAAATCAAGCTGTGATTAATTTCCGCTCTAGACAAGAAGTGTGTGTGTTGGGGGGGGGGGAGGCTGTGCCCCGGTCGGGTAATCTGCCACTTGTGCATATGGGTCAGACAATAAGCATCAGGATATATATATATATACACTAATTATTTAAACAAAAATCTTTATACGATAGTACTTTATAGTTTAAACACTGTCTCGACTAAGACTGAATGCAGTATCATGATCAGCTTCATGGACGTTGGCGACCTTGGTGGTCTTTAGACGCACCGTTGTGTAAAATGAATAATTGTTTAATGATATGTATGTTGTACAGTACAAAGCTATGATAATAGAAGCGATTCCGAGTTTAACAGAGTAATAAAGACGAAAATAATAATAAAAAAAAAACAGGGTTATAGTAAAGTAGGACATATCGACAGAATACGAATTAAAACAAAAATACGCATGTGTTAATTTTTATTGATTGTCTCGTTGGCAATTATACAACATCGCCTTTTTTTAGGTTATGTTTAAGATTTTTACGTTTCTGATTTTCAAATACAAATATGTTCTCAAAGGGTTCACAACATTTTAAGGTTAAATGTATGGCAAACATGTTAATGTGTACCTATATAATTACCATGCGTCCTTGCAATTTATAGTTAATATAAATAAATAAACTAATATTTATTAAAAAATAAGCAACATATATAGACGAATAATTTATTAGTTCCTCCACAAACTACAACAGTAATAAAGAATCAACAGAGAATTTAATCTTTAATTACTTTTTTTTCTTTTATTATTCATACTTCTAATACATATATAATTAATCTAAAATGCACTAATCAAGCAGAAGGGGCGTAACTCGTGGTATCATGCCGGGATACTGAACGGATCTAAACATGGTCTGACACTTTTGAACGTTAATTTTGAGATTTGATCTGTTTTGGTCTGACACAGTCGTAACGGATCTGAACAGCTCGCTAGAAGATTCAGTCTGGTTTATCTTGACATGCCTTAACGGACTGATTTACCTAATGAGACTATCGATCGGAACGGGTAACTTAACGATCTGACAAGTCGTGACGTTTTCCTCTAGCGGTAAATCCAGTCAATTAAGATATGATCAGACCAAAATGACCGTTTCAGACTGAAATTGTGCTACTAGTGTGTATATTAAGATTTACATAATAAAGTGTAAATATGGTCAGTTTTGGTTGCTGCAGACACACAATTTTTTTTTTATACCAGTCTGTCTTTGGTATGAAAACTACTGAAATTTGTTTACGATTCAATACTTTGAATAAAAAGAGGACATGCTGGCACTTTAAATTCATGTGAACAAAATTTTGAGGTCATTGTTTTCCAATATTGCTGTAACTTGTATATTACAGTCCCTCTTGACCTAAAATTATAACTGAATTACTGTGCAGCTATATAGCTTTGCAGAAAGAAAGAGCAAATAAGGTCAGTTTATATATAAAAAGAAGATGTGGTATGATTGCCAATGAGACAACTACATGTATCCACAAAAGACCAAATGACACAAACATTAACAACTATAGGTCACTGTGCAGCCTTCAACAATGAGCAGAGACCATACCGCATAGTCAGCTTAGATTGATGCGGTCAAAAGATTTTATAACCCGACTCAGTCTGAAGTATGAAAACTACTGATATTTGTTTAAGATTCAATACTTTGAATAAAAAGAGGACATGCTGGCACTTTAAATTCATGCGAACAAAAATTTGAAGTCATTTTTATTCCAATATTGCTGTAACTTGTATATTACAGTCCCTCTTGACCTAAAATTATAACTGAATTACTGTGCAGCTATATAGATTTGCAGATAGAAAGAGCAAATAAGGTCAGTTTAGATTGATGCGGTCAAAAGATTTTTGTATAACAGGTCCATCAGAGGTATGAAAACTACTTGTAAACAGATATCACATTTATTTAAGATTCAATATTCAATATTCTAAATTAAAAGAGGACATGCTAGTATTATAAATTGATTGCAAATAAAATTTTGAAATCATTAATGTTTGCCAATATAATTGGTATCCTTGCCTAAAAATAAACTGGATTCCTGCAGTGTGCAGCTAAAAGTATATAGATTTATATGAAGAAATCAAATATGGTCAGTTTAAGTTTATAGTGGATCGATGACAGATCCAGAGGGGGTGACCCCTTTTTTGGACGATCAATGCATTTGAATGAGGACATATAGTTGGACCCCCCTTTTTTTCCTGGGTTTGGACCCCCCCCAACCCCCACCACTTTTAAAACTGCTGGATCCACCGGAACAACGTATTACATTATAATAGATGGTCAGATAATTTTGTTATTTAAAACGAGCAATCCTGACTCCCGGAATGACAAATGTAAAACAGTTGAAATAATAATGCCCCCTCCCCCATATTAACGGCCTAATTTATGTTCAAAAAATGAAAGAAAAACAAATAATTTGTGTAATACATTAACAAAAGAAAATCACTGAATAACAGGCTCCAGACTTGGAACAGTCACATACATGCAGAATATGGCGGGGTTAAACATGTTCTCTTGCCGTCGAAAAATTTGAAATAAAACCGGCAAAATAGCAAAACTCTTTATAATATTAATCGCTATTTCAGTTGTCGAAGCCTTTATATTTAAATAGTCAAAGATTTCTCAAAAATTATAAATCAATTCTAGCCGTATAATTTATAAATCAATTTTAGCAGTAGGATTTATAAATCAAGTCTAGCCGTAGAATTTATAAATCAATTCTAGCCGTAAAATTTATAAATCAATTCTAGCCGTAGAATATGTAATCAATTCTAACCGCAGAACTGTTCTAGAAGTAGAACTGACCAAAGATTTGGTCAGTTCTAGGTAGAACTGTCAGGATCAGTTCTAGGGTAGAACTGTCAGGATCAGTTCTAGGTAGAACTGTCCAAATCAGTTCTAGTTAGAACTGACCAAGTCAGTTCTATCTAGAACAGTTCTAACCTAGAACTGACTAAAAGGTGTCAGGCTGACAGTTCTACGTACTGTTCTAGAACAGTTCTTCTGACAGATTCTGACAGATTTAATGAGAGGTTAGAACTGATCTCCACTGTACGTGCTACCTTAAACGTAAGTCATAATGTATATATATATATATATATATATATATATTTTTGAAGTATTTTATTTTTGTTCAAAATTGTTTCTTTGTCATCTCTCTCGTTATATAAGGTAAGGTTTGACACCTTTCTCCTGAGATAGGCTTGAGCATTGTTGTCGGATACAGATTTCCACTTAACAAAATTTGTTTTTTTCTGGACGGCCTCGACTTAAGAGAGAGTGTATAGAAGCATTGAGTTGCGATATGTTTCTTATTTTGTTGTTTGAAACAATATTTTATGTGTTATAATAAAATTACGTTCAGCGTCCATCAAATACGGCGGGCTGTCGAGATAATAGACAACAATTTATTTTAGTTTATAAAACTACTTTTCGGTCCTATGTGGTCATAAGGGTTCTTGTACATCCCTGGTTTTCAATTATTTGACATTGTTCGTTTCTGATGAAACTTCAGTTTTTGAATCCAGAAAAGAGTTTTGAATGCGTATAAAGTGCTGTCTGAAATTGTCCTGGACATGAAAATCAAGTATGATGCGATATGGTAATGTGCATAGTTGTAGAGTAGAAGCTTACAAAATAATGTATCATATTTAATGTTTTCATCAGAATGAATCCGGAACATTTGTTTATCAACATGAAGTGAAGTTATGTAAATTCATAGCTATATATAGGAATAGGAAACTTTCAAAACATATATAAAACTAAATATGCCGAACAATCCATCTCCATCTTCTTAAATGTTTGAATATTTTTTAACATTGTAGATAAAGCAACAGACTTCTTACCTATAAAACTTCGTTTCCGTTTTTGTCTTTCAGCAATACAAAACTTTATTGTTGCTGCCCCTATCAGTACCAGTGTCAGTATCCCAGCAACACAAAGAGATATGACAAAAACAGGTGTTAAAGATTCGTCTAAATCTGGAAATGTTGAAGATTCATCTGAATCTTGAAGTGTCGAAGATTCATTTAAATTGGGAGATGTCGAAAATGCATCTGAATCGTAAAGTGTCGAAGATTCATCTGAGTCGATCACATGTTTACCAACTAAACCTGAAAAAATGAAAATATTGTATTTTTAAAATTGCAGTGTCTTGTTGTGCGTTGATAGGACACATGTACATGTTTGTCACATTTATGTTTTGGGAGGCATGATGTTAAAAGGATCGTTTTGAGATTAGATATGGTGTAAATCATAAAAAAGAGAATCACAACGTTAATGCTTATGTGTAAATTAGGTTACACAAAACACAGCAGTAGGTAAGTTTCGATAAGAAAACACAAGAACAAAAAACAACCAAGCATTATGAACAGCAGTAATTTTATATCATGAAAAATGTTTTGAGACCAAATACGGAATGATCACATTATTTTGCGAGTAGAAATACGGTTGTTATATTTCAACGTTTAGATGACTGGTGTGGAATACCCAAAGATTTCAAACAATATTGCTTACAGCGACTACATGTACCATGTTTGTGTCAGATATTAAGATGGGAACTCAACGTTTTTGGGTAGATCATCATGACCTTCTAGTTCATCCGAGGACAATTAATTTTACCTACTTTGTATGTCTTTTGCCCAATCTGAAATGCATGCATTGTTTGTTAAATAATGTTCGACTTTTGTGTCTTTTTGTAAAAAATTTATGTTGAATGTTTACTTTGACCAAAATATGAATTAAAGGTAATAGTTGTTTGATGTAGACAAAATCACAGCGGAAACAAGATCAGTCAAAGGTTGTTCTCTTACCTTAAGATATAAATAAAAAAATACAAAATATGATTGTTATTGTCAATCATTAATGAAAGTGAAATAGTGAAATAAAAATTCACTTTTTGCACCTAGTATGATTAAATTTTGACAAAATAAGCTAACGAAAATAGATGATGAATTATTTTCTTGCAAGTGAACAATTCGAATCCATTAATCCGTATTCATGTGAACCTTAGACAGTGTTCACATTGATCTAAACTCGGTGTTGTGTTAGTGTAACTTACACATAAACTAAACATAATTACGTTCTCATTGATAAAACTCAATGTTTACATTTATATATAGTAGTATAAATCATGTTTTGTCTACATGCAGTGAATAATCGATGTATATGGAACGCCACAGCTGTCTTATAAGAAACTCTTATATTACTTTATATTGTTTTGTCTTTACTTAATATGGTTTTGACATTACGTAATGATGTTTCGATATTACACGATATGGTTTCGTATTGACTTGATATATGTTTGTCATTACTAAATATGGTTTTGTCATTACTCTATGTGGTTTCCTTGGAGAAAAAATACCATTTGAAACAAACAGAAAAGATAAAAATGTAGTAAGTCAGAATTTTTTTTCTCTCGCGAAAGTTTTTATTTATGCATTTTTTCTATAGTACCAATTAAATATTTTATTTGACACTATGATGAATGGGCAAACTTTGGATTCAGAATATTTGTTTATTCTTATCATCTGTATGACCCGATTTAAAAAAAAAATCAAATTGTGTTAAAATCACCCCCTTTTTTTAAAGTCAAATGGTCATTCCTGCTAGAAAAGTTGTTCGAAAATTTGAATACTGTTCTACGTAATGAACACTTAAATGACATATAGTTTACAAGTGTGAACAAAACTTATGTACATGTAGCTAAACAAGGTGTATAGATGTGAAACTAGTGTACATTACATTTAACGTTTATTGTACACAGAGTTTGGTGTGAACACGGCCTTAGTTAAACGTTTAAGTGAGAGATGGGCAACGTATTCACGTGAATCGTGCGTGCTGTGTTATTTATAGGATGCGAATGTCAATATTAAAAGTTAAACAAAGATAAATGATTTGATTGACTGATTCTATCCACAATTGAATAATTATTGTACAGAATAAAACGATGCGTAACATACATTTCTATAATTTGGATAAATATTTTAAATTGAAATGTGATAATTCAAGTCAAATCGATGAACATGAATTTCACAGCTAATGAAATGGGCATGTGTTTATCTTAGTTATATGATATTACATCTTTAGATAAAGTATTTATCTAATTTCTTTGATTGTAAACTCCAAAGAGTTATTGTTAAACTTATTTTGACCTCGAAATGCATTGTTAAAAAAACCCCATACCATTTGTATTGTAAACGTCTATTATTCTGGATTCTATCACATACTCTTGTAGCAGCTTGCAGGTAACATTAAATTGTGTATTTGTTTCGAGTTGATGGTTTGATTGATGGATCATATTAACCTCAAAATATAACCCATTTTTCTTGTATGTTCTTTTTGCAAACATCAGTTGCAAACCCTAAAAAGAAACAAAATTATCATACAAGAACATGTTAAACAAAAATGTGCCGAAAGTACACGAATGCCCTACTCACACTATCAAGTTTTCATGTTCAATTGAACGTGAAATTAGGTACAACATCTAATTTGGCATTACAATAAGGCAGATCATAGCCTAGGGCGCAATGGTACTAAGTAACAACTTGAAGTTGTTTGACTTCAACTTCATCAAAAACTACCGTGACCAAAACTTTAACCTGAAACTGGCACTCTTATTTTCTATGTTAAGTGGACCGCGAAATTGGGATTCAAAGTCTAATTTGGCTAACAAATTAGACAGATCATATCGTGGGAACATGTGTACTAAGTTTCAAGTTGATTGGATTTCAACTTCATCAAAATTTACTTTGACCAAAACTTTAACCTGAAACGGGACAGACGGACGAACGTAAAGATGACCAAACGGACGAACATACCAGAAAACACTATGCCCCTCTACTCTCTTAGGGGAGGGGGGTATACAAATAAATCGTAATTTCCTGTCGATATGCACACCTACGAAGTATGGTCTTATTATCTACAAAGTTTCATGGCTTTACAATTAGAAAGATCATATCGTAAGGAACATGTGCATTTAATTAACTCATCATAGATACCAGGACAAAATTTAGTATATACGCCAGACGCGTGTTTTGTCTACAAAAGACTCATCAGTGACGCTCTTAAAAAGTTAGAAGGGCCAAATAAAGTACGAAATTGAAGAGCATTGTGAACCAAAATTCCTAAATATTTTGCCAAATACAGCATAGGTAATCTATTGCTGAGGTAGAAAAGCCTTGGTATTTCAAAACATTCTAAAATTTGTAAACAGTAAATTTATGAATAAACTCCACATAGATACCAGGACTAAATTTTATCTATACGCCAGACGCGCGTTTCTTCTACAGAAGACTCATCAGTGACGCTCGAATTCAAAAAAGTTAAAAAGGCCAAATTAAGTACGAAGTTGAAGAGCATTGAGATCCAAAATTCCTAAAAGTTTTGCCAAATACAGCTAAGGTAATCTATATCTGAGGTAGAAAAGCCTAAGTATTTCAAAAAATCTAAATTTTGTAAACAGTTAATTTATAATGTATAACCATATCAATGATTATTCATGTCAGAACTAAACAGTGCTGACTACTGGGCTAGTTTCAAGTTGATTGGGCTGCAGCTTCATCAAAAACTACCTTGACCAAAATCTTTAACCTGAAGCGGGACAGACGGACGGACGGAAGAACGAACTGAAGGACGGACGTACGCACAGACCAGAAAACATAATTCCCCTCTACTATCGTAATAGAGGCATAAAAATTAGGAATGTCAAAATGTCTGAAATATAATACTCGGATACTCGGTCAAGATACTCGAGTACTCGCGAGTACTCGGATGAATCTTAAATGTCTACTGAAAAGTATAAATTTTAGGTGTGATGCAGAATTTTGTTTGTTTGTTATTACCTTCCATAAACATATTAACGAAAGACAACAAAAATAGCTTAATCCTCTGTTTTTGTGTCAATTAAACAATGAATTACCGACCGTCGTTTCTTCAAATAATAGTAACCTATCACTGTGACAATAGCAATTTTTTTTATGTACGTGTTCATGAACCAAAGTCCAATAAAATCATGAATATTTGCATATCAAGTCCGCAAAAGTAGACAATATATTAACTATAGATGAAAGATTATAAAGTTTTAAATAAACATTTATTACATCAAATGTACATCTCATACCAATCATGTTTACAAATAACTATTGATTAACAATTAAAGGTGAGAAAATTCGAGGATCAAAGGTAAGTTTACGGCTTGTAGTATAAGTTATTGAACCGTGTTTTTACACCGTTAAATGTCACTAATCAGATGTGTGGGGTTCAATGCAGGTGACTTTTATCTTGTTCTTGTTTAAAAAAATTATCTGATCTACAACTTCAGCTGAAAGTCTGTTTCTGAGTTTAGAAACCACAAGTCCGGCACATGAAAATATCCTCTCAGAAGGAACGGACGTTGCTGGTACTGCTAACACACGTTTTGCAATTATAGATAAACGTGGGTATTTCGTCTCGTTTTCTGACCACCATTCAAGTGGAGATTTATTGAAATCAGATTTATCTAGTAAATAACTTTGTAGTTCTAACTCGTCTTGAGACTCCGGTTTGTCAGGCGATTTACTAAGCAAAAAGTCAATTCCACTTGGTCGTCGTTGTCTCTTTGGTGGCGGAGTATCGGAGCCGCTTGTCTCTGTCAACCGTTTTAGAGGCATTTCATCGATAAGACCCTCTAAAAATTCCTCTGCCGTTTTTCTTTGTTCAGAAGATAAGAAAGTTAACTGTTTGAATCGGGTGTCCATGAGTGATGCAATTACAGGTGTGGAACAGGCAGTCTTCTTGTCATTTGGTTGATAACGTCGATTCAACTCATCACTGATGACATCTTTGGTCTTACGAATTATAACTCCGTCAGAATCTTGTACCTTTAAACTTCTTCTTATTAATCCACACACAATCGGATAGACCTCAGACAAAGATACGCTGTTTTCTGAACACATGTACGTCGTTACATTAGATAAGTCCATAAGAACTGTGGACAGATCATTCATCAATTCCCACTCATGACCTTTAGGAAGAAACACAGCGGAATCTGCTTTTTTTGTCACTTTCTCGTCTAACAATATATCCGTGAGAGTACGACGTTGTTCCACCAGACGTGAAAGCATTGCCTGTGTTGAATTCCACCTTGTTACAACATCCTGTACTAACTCATGTTCAGGAACCCCAAGAAGTTTTTGTCTATTGCGCATTTCTGCTGTAACAGTTGTTGAATGTTTGAAATGACCAACAAGTTTTCTACATTTTTGAATCAGTTTTGCCACAGACGCTAATTCAAACACGGGTTTGATACACAACTGTAACGTATGACCGAAACATCCGAAATCGCCCCACTCTAAGCATTTGTTACCAGCACACTCCATGTTTCGGGCATTATCATGAACGCATGTATCAATTTTGCCGTCTAACTCAAACTCGCTGACAATGGATTGCAGTTTATTTGCAATGTTGTCCCCCGTATGTCTTTCAGGCATGGCTCGCGTACACAACACATTAGCCTTTAGTTCCCAATTATCAGTTATTTGAAGCTCAGTAACAGTTATGTAACTTTCTGTAGCTGTGGAGGTCCATGTATCCATTGTGAGTGATGCACTTTCGGCAGACGATATTTCGGAAATAAGACGCTTTTTCTATTCATCATATAATTTTGCGATACGGGATTTGATTGTATTACGAGTTGGAACCTTATACTCTGGTGCGACAATGTTCATTAGTTTCAAAAATCCATCACCCTCAACAAAACTTAACGGCAAGTAATCCTTTACAATCATTTCTGCGATTGCTAATGTAATTTTTTCTTTTGTGTCAGAATTTAGTTTTCTCGGTGAATTGATGAAACTTTGTATTGAAGACTGTTTCACTGGTGATTCTGCAGGGCCCCCAGCCGGGTGTTTTAGCCTTATATGATTAATCATATTTGTTGTACCACCACAATACTTTAATTCCGTGTCACAAAGAGTGCTTTTTACAGTATTTCCATTTAACAATCGTTTAAAATAACTCCATACGGCTGACTTTGGTGGAGGCATTTCAATGTAATGAATTTAAATTAGCTAATTTAAATGATATTTTTGATCTGAGTTGTTTTTACGATGTTAATAGATTTCAAATTAAAACTACGAAGGGTAATATTTCAAAAGGTACGTAAGTGGATGAAATTTGAGGGGAAAGTCTCATAATTATAAAAAAGGCTAACGAGTATCCGAGTAGTAAAATGGTACTCGAGTATTCGGCCTTCCGACCGAGTACCCGAGTACTCGAGTACTCGTTGCCATCCCTAATAAAAATAAATACACATTCACTGATGCTTACACGTTAAACTTAGTAATTTAAGGTGCATATGGATTGGAGTAAATCGTTAGATTAAAGGCACAATTCTATAAAAGCATATGTATATTAACTTGAGCAGCAAGGTGGGATTAACGTGTGAAGCATGATCTGGTTACCTACCAGGATCACATTAGATCTACCCGGTTGGTTTAGGGGTTCGGGTTGCTAACATTTAATGTTTTGTTTTGTGTACGGCTGTTTATCTTTTTTTCCCAATGGCATTTCAGTTTTATCTTCGACTTATGAGTATTTTACCTCTTCTGTCTGTTTTGTTCGCGCATCGTTGTAAATATACCGGAATTTGATGCCACTGTCATACAAGTGAGAGGTTGTGCGATATAAAACCAGGTTCAATCTTCCATTTTCTACTGAGTTAGGTATATAACAGTCCATTCGTTTGATGTGTTTTAACATTCGATTTTGCCATTTGATAAGGAAATTCAGTATTTTTGTGATTTTTCGTTTTTTCCGGTTTGATGAATTTTAATTCTAAACTGAATTTGTGGATACAATTAAAAGTTTCATGAAAAATCAAGTAGTTGTTATCTTACCTCAAATAAAATTGTACAATTTGGTAATGGAAAAACTTTCTCCATGTTCAATTTTATACTTAAGTTTCCATTTCTATTGTATTTGTATCCGAGTTCTCTTGTGTTTTCGGGTGGTATATCTGAAAAAAAATAATGTTAGCATGTTTATATTTGTAAAACCAGACACAATGGCTAGAAATCTGTATAGATAAAAACCAAAACATTTAGAGATTTGCAGTTCATTCTAATAACAAACATTTTGCTACCGCAAATTGATGAAATTTTACTTTGGCTAATTGGATAAAATGCATACGCATTAATGTTAATAACTCTGTCCCTTTGTAAACATTGCTAATTTTCTCATTTTGTTTTAGCTAAATAAAAAAATAGCTGGATCATTGTCAGTTATACAATCACCTTACTATATTAAAAAAAATATCTTTTCTTTATCGGATCTTATGTCATTTACTCACATTCAAAATTTCCTGAAGTTATCTTCAAGTTTTTAGAAAAAGTGTCAAAAGAATACAGGCACTGGTATTCGTGGTTCAAATCCGCTTCCGTGACATTATAGATTATCAGCTTAAATTTGTTTTTCTGTAGAGATTCCATATACTTCAACGGATTGGTTGGTTGACCATTGTAACAAACAAGACTTGATCCTTTTAACCACTGTCGTGGCTCTCCAAGGTCAATGGTTTGTACCTCGTGCACAGTACACGTGAGGACAATGGTCTCACCAATACGTATTATTCTGGTTTCTGCTTCCCATGTAACTGAAACAAAAGTTTGTTTATAGATTCCCTAAACTGAAATAAACGAACGTCTTATTTGAATATTCACAAAAGAATATCATTTATTTTATTTAAGGTATTTTGTGAGAAGACATAATTATACGAAGTTTATGCATATTTTTTTGTTTCAGAATCTTTGCCATGCTGATGTTGTTCAATGCATAGCGACATATAGACGTTGTGTCATGTAAGGCAATTCATTATATGTCATCGTTCAAGATAACATAAAGACTGTATGCCGAGTGACTGAAATGTATATTCGTCTGTATATGTAAAACAAACTATTTCTTTATTTATTTTTAGTAAAAATCACAGTAAAATCCCTTTTTAATACCGCGATTTTCATTGAATAAGGTATACGAAAAATTTTGGCGGTTATTATTTTGGCGGATTGAACATTTTTAACATTACCTTTGCATGTACACTTTTAAATTGGCGGAATTTATTTTGGCGATTTTGTTCTATCCGCGAAAATAAGCGAAAATTTACACCCCGCGAAAATAACCCGCTATACGGTATCACATCCTTCTAATTGCAGATTTGCATAATAGAATAGCTATCTGCTGACAAATAGAGTAACTCCAAAGTAAAGGTATTAATTACAAAATGTATGGAACTTAACATCGCTGCTAAAACAATGTTGATCTTTTCAGCTGTATTAGTTTTTGAATATATTCAAACATTAGACCTCAAGCATCACTGACGAGACATTCGTTTATGTTATTGTTCAGCTGTTGTTATCAAATATCCCGTGGCTATGTACATAATCGTTTGTTTTTGAAGCAGTACGGGGTTTCTGTTGTTTTCTTGTTTTCCTCTTATAACATTTTTAATTGATGTGTTTCCTTGTATTTTGGTTTGCAATCCCGATTTGCTTAAGTTAATTCGATTTATGAATTTTGACAGCGGTATAATACTATTGTCTTTTTTGTTGACATTTTGAGTTGATTAGTTGATTGATTTGTTGATTTACAATGTTTAACAGCATGGTGATCAGTGTTTTTTTTTTATAAATTGAAAAAGACTGAGTTTTTCTTCTAGCAATCTTCTTCAATGAAATTATGTCACCCATTCCTGTGTTCGGTTTTATTTTCTTTAGAATTGTAATGTCATGGAAGGTTTTATTTATACCTTGATAAAACAGATAATTTGATTTGATTAATTTTCCTTTATAAACCACTGCTATGCCTCGCTGGTAGTTAACACCTGATATTTACTAAAATACAAATCTGGGACAAATAGATCCTCAGAAAAAACATAGTACACGTGTAGGTCGTAACATGAAATATCACGTTTGCTGATTTGACTTTAATAAATGTATTTGAAGTTAACAATATTTTTCTCTGTTGAACGATCTTCAAATTGATGATAATTTGGAAGACATAAATTCAATTTGTATTATAGAGGCACTTCTTATATAACCGGATGTATTACTAGCTTAGCTTGAATTTGTATTACTGAAGACTAGTATTCAATAATCATGATAATGGAGGCGTAAAATAAATTAGTTTCCTAAAAATCGGCATATAATAACAATATACGATCTGCTGCCTAAGTTCATATTTCAATGAGAGCAACAATATCTTTGTCAAAATTATATATAAATAAATATGTATGACTTTTCAAATTTTTGTACAATGATATTATTCTTTTTATAAAAATTGCAATTATACATACCATATGTAATTACTGGGTGAACAGAGTTGAAGAATATCTCATAGAGAATCCAAACCCAATGTATCAAACAAGACATAATTAATTAGTCATCTGTAATTAACAAACTGAATTAATTTTACTTTTGCAAACAATAATTGTCTTTAGTTATATTCCTGCAGTACTTGACATTTTTCTGGCAATAGGTAAACTATCGAAACATCATAGTTTTGTATAAATGAATACCCAAGATACCACCAAGACGAACCATTTTTTTTGTATTGTTTGTATTGTTTGAGTCAGACGAAGGCTAGAGCGATCATACGCTGCATTTATTTTAAAACGAACTAGTATGTTTAACTTTTTAATCTTATTCTCTCAGTAAGATTTGGTATGAGTCAAAGAGACATTATCCTAACGACAACGGTGACACACATACAGCTAAAATTTTCAACCCCCTTCACGGTTCCAAAAATGTGTAATTGCAAACAAAACACTTTTACACCGTCGAATTTGATGCTTTAGTTGTGTGTTTTTTTGTGTGTCTCCGCCTTCCTTTTGCTGAGTACAACTGTAAATAAGAGATATGTGTATTTTTTCTGGTTTAGAAACTTCAATGTGATGCATTTTGTATCAATACATTTGAATTTGGAGCCAATTTGCTTACCAAAAATGTCTGCCTTTTCGTTCAATGAAATGATTAAGTGAATTTCCATACAATATGTTTAACCTTTAAATATACTGAGTGCCAATGAAAACGCAACACTTTTGTTTTTCCAAAAAATCTTATAATTTTTATTTTATCTATTTTCAAACTTTGTATTGTTGGTTGAAAATGACTTTTAAGACAATTGTCGATAATTTTACGGTTGAGTGATTTTTGGAACAGATGCGAAGTAAGGGTTATTTTGGACGGACATCAACCGAGTTCACCGCTTTTCAACATACCCACCATTTTTCACGATTTTGTCATTTAAAGCTTGGCTAATGTCATGAATGTTCCCGCCCTTATTGTTAACAAACTGCAATACACATCTGAGTAAATGCCAGGAGTTTCTGACAATCAGCGACATGCAGTTTTGGGCATGATCCAATGAAGCCTTTCACAGTATGAAAATACAGAAGACTGAAGTTGTAGCCTCTACAATAACCCAAATCATCCACAAATTCAACCAAACTGAATCTTTTAATAATAAGCCACACCCAGGGACACCAAAAGCAATAAACCCTCCGCAAGACCGATACATTCGGTCTTTAACATATCCGATATCGACTCTGGTGGCTGTTCAAAGGTCACGTGAGTTCAATGGAGGTCACGGTAGAACTTTGAAGCAATTTCAGTAAAGCACCATTTGCGCAAAAATTGTTAAAGAGCACCACAGTCTTTCCTTAGTGACATCTTAACGGACGTCTGGGGGTAAACATCGAATTCTGTAGACCAAAAACATTCATTATGTACCAAAAAACATCAGTGGTGGTAACATAGACATTTGGCACGCGCCTTGGCAAAAAGTTTTGCTTTTCTCTGAATTTTGGTCCAATCGAGCAAATTTTGCATCAGATTTAACATGGTTTAGACGATGAGAACCACCACCAATATCACAAAGTCAGCTTGAGTTTGCTTTGCGGGACAAGTGAAATAACATTCCTCGAGATCACATTAAACGTCCGGGATGATCAACTTCACGGCGCTGTAGAGATTGCACTGCACCGCGGGGCTGTAACATTTTGTGTTAGGACTGTGAGTTGATGATTCGACATTGGATGTTTCGTTTTCCTATTGCACCCGAAAGATGACAAGGAAACAGTTTTTGTTTGATATCGTTCTATTGTTAAAATTGTTAATTTTCAAGAAAAAATTCTTTTTGAAATATTATCAGTTCTAGTGTAAATTTTATTTTTGAAAAACCAAATGTTGCGTTTTCATTTGCACTCAGTATAGCTAAAATACAATTGTATGATGATAATACCCTTTAAATATGCTATTTTTAATTTACAGGTATTATGTGTATAAACTGAACTAAATTAAACTGGTGAAATGGGAACGATTCACACATGTAAAAAGTACAGTTTTCAATATTGGGTCGTCAATCATTTCTTTTTTAATTATATTATTATTATTATTAGTATACTTATTATGATTATTTGTCTTTATATAAAACAATTTGAATGCGTATTTTGTTTTGTTTGTTAAAGAAGAATAATGTGTCTTTCCTTAGTTTAAACATGCAATGTATATATTCCTGATTGTAGTAGTAATTAATTTTATGTTACATTTTTCATGCAGTAAGGAACCAAACAATAAATTTCTAAAAAATCGAAAATTTTCTACTTATTTTGTCAAAAAGATCACCCCAAAATCTCCTTAAAATATGTTAGTAAACACCTTAGTATTCAAAACCATGAATGACTTTCTCTATTTCATTTCATAAAGACTTGTATGTGACTGTTTGAATTGTTTACAATAGTTTCAGTAGTAGGGGATTTTTACGCACTTAACAACCCCTAAAATATCTAAAAAATGCTATATAATAATGAATAATTGTTTTGAAGATGTCACAGGAAATCTACCCCACTACATTTTGAAATTTATAAGTAAAATAATAATAATAAAAAAATAGATACTAAATGTATACTAACCATCAATAGCAAACATTCTGACATCAGTGTTTTTCATCCAGTTGATGATTTTTTGTCAATTTATCTAATGACATACATATGTTCACTGTACCATCAGCATCTCTTGTGGCTGTTCATAAATGTTTTCACGACCTCTTTTCTAAATATAAAACATAAATCATCAAAGACTATTTTCCTGGAGTTGAACATTGTTATTAACATAAAAATATTGAAAGCCGAATTTAACAAAACTTGTCTATCTTGTTCCGAATGCTGAATTAGAAAATGAATTTAAGGTTGAGAACCCAAGTCAAATTTATTTTGTAATTGGCAAATATGGTGTAAATTGCGATCCTAAAAGACTTAGACTTCGAAAACGTAGATTGTAAACATGTATCTAGTACAAAAATACTGAACAGTGACACCTTATATAATTTGAGAGATATGTATTGCTTCTAATTTTAAAATTAGATTAAAAACTGTGAAGCCAGTGTAAAGAGTAACAGGTAGTTTTCGAAGGCTTGAATATCTTATGGTTACATGCAGCACAACCCAATCAAGCCTAGTGCATATATATAAACTGCAATTGAAACCTAACTATCATGAGTACAAATATGTATCTGCAAAATAAATTATTCTGAGGCTGGAAACAACCGTTGCCGTATAAGGTCAAGTCCCCTCCCCCTGCTCATACCTATCAAAAAAATATAAAATAAAAAAATATGTGAATAAAAGATATTAGACATTTAATAATTCAACAACGACTTTAAATGAAAAAAAGAGTAATCCGACAGACGTAAATTCAACATGTACATGTATCAGAGACATGTTTAAATATTGTAAAACTCTAAAGAATAAAGAACAAAATAAATATATATACAAAAGCTTTTTTATGTGGAATAATATATGATGACAAATAAATGATTTATTTCGTTTTCACTTTTTTTGTTTTAATTCGTGCTCATTACAGTTATGTCATCTTCGAGAAGACCCAAGTATTGATCATGTATCAGGATATGTTTTTATATATCCAAATGGGTGTTGTTTTTTTAAAAGTTAAGACATATGTGCTATCACAATTCGACTTAAGAAAATCAATCCCTCGTATAGTTAGATTTATACGAGTTGGAAGATTTCATCTTAAATGCTAAACAAACCTACGAGAGGTAATTTGTACATGAAAGCATATTTTATTTATGCAGAAAATCGTGAAGTATGTAACTTCATAGACACATCATTAAATTTCAACATTTTGGAAGACAATTACCTTTAAAAAAAAAAATTCTATGGACACTTCTCACATTTAATAATTTTGATCGCAATGGTACTGACAGACATTTTGAAATTATTATTTCTCAATACTTTGAGCGTTCCTGATGAAGATAAATTTATAAAAAAAAAACGCCTTGAACGTATGCAATGTATAAAGTGTTGTTTTCTGTATCAACAACATTGGCTGATACCACTTTTGGTGGACTATCAATTCCCAGACGGAATCATCAGCGCGGAAGTCAGTTCTTCGTACGGACAGGATTTATTACTACACTTTTTAAAAATTATCCGTTTATGATTCATATCAAGAAACTAAGGTGTCACCACTCAGGCAAAGTAGACCTCAATAGATTTAGCTATTATGTTATGTATACAACATATCATTTCATATTAGATAATAACAACCACTAGAAGTTAACTAATCAAAATCTCAAACCTTATTTTGTGTTACAAACTCTAGTAGCCCTGTAACCTCAAATTTCCAAAATATTCTATAGAAACACCGTTTAAAAATATGGTGCTTTGAAACACCCAAGATATATGTTTATGTCTCAGAATTACTGCAATGAGTATGGGATTAAATCCCTACAGATGTCAAATTCAAGGAAATATTTGTTTTCTACAGTTTATGCAACCGGATGTGACGTACTATGATTTGGTGGTATAACACCTCTTACTACATACTATGTAGTTATGTACAGGTAAAAAAAGAACAAATATACAAATGAATATGCTGCACAATCGATCTGTATTGGCATGATTAGCCATGTTGGTTTTTAGTTGTGAATATATATATATTTATGAAATTGAAGATGAGATACAATACTTCCTACCTTTATATTTTTTCCCCTCCATCTTTTATAAACCACAAGTATTGCCACTGCCACTATCAGTAGTACCCCAAAAACAGAAAAAAAATGACAACAGTAAGTGTCGCAGATTCATCTAAATCAGGACGTGTTGAAGATTCATCTGAATCTGGAAGTGTCAAAGATTCATTTGAAATCAGAACTGTCGAATAGTCAGCTGCATCAGGAAGTGTCGAAGATTCATCTGAGTCGATGTTATGTTTGCCACCTAATCCACAAAAAAATGACAGGATAATTGATAGAGAAAAAAGAAAAGGGAAATATGTGCGGTTCCTTCCCTTAATTCAAGTAGTGCTTTCATAGAATACCAGTCATTAATTCTTTATTTTTGTTGCTTATTATGGGATACAAAATACAAAACTCTGCGTTTTGCGTTAAAATATAACCGAAAAGTATGAAAAGCGGTTGGAGCCATTGAAGTATTTGATACCATAAAAATGTTCTACGACCAAATGCACTCTGATCACAATTGTTTTGCCATGTAGTTGTAGAAATACGGGTGTATCATTTCCACGTTTTAATAAGATAACTGGGGTGGAATACATCAAGTCTTTTAACAATACGTATTGTTGGCACTGACTTTCCTTAGCATAGATGACCTTAGATGTATTTGGCAACACTTTTAGGAATTTTGGATCTCAATGCTCTTCAACTTCGTACTTTATTTGGCTTTTCTCAACTTTTTGGGGATTCGAGCGTCACTGATGAGTCTTTTGTAGACGAAACGCACGTCTGGCGTATATATAAAATTTAGTCCTGGTATCTATGATGGGTTTTTATACACAAACAAACAAAATATCGATGCTATTTAGTATATTAAAATTAATTATCGTTTGGTAACTATCACAGGAAATGTACCCCACTGCATGTTACAACTGCAAAGTGAAATAAATAAAATAGATACTTTTGATACACTAACCATCACTAGAATACATTTTGCCATCAGCTGTGTTTTCATCCGGTTGATGATTTTTGTCAATGTATCTAATGACAAATATATGTACACTCAACCATCACCATCCCATGTAGCTGAAAAATCAGAAGCTTTTAATTCATAAATGTCTTCCTGGCCTCTTCTCCAAAAGTAAAACATTAAGTCATGAAAGACTATTTTGAACATTGTTATTTCTCAATACTTTGAGCGTTCCTGATGAAGATAATTAAAAAAAAAAAAAAACGCGTTGAACGTATGCAATGTATAAAGTGTTGTTTTCTGTATCAACAACATTGGCTGATACCACTACTGGTGGACTATCAATTCCAAGACGGAATCATCAGCGCGGAAGTCAGTTCTTCGTACGGACAGGATTTATTACTACACTTTTTAAAAATTATCCGTTTATGATTCATATCAAGAAACTAAGGTGTCACCACTCAGGCAAAGTAGACCTCAATAGATTTAGCTATTATGTTATGTATACAACATATCATTTCATATTAGATAATAACAACCACTAGAAGTTAACTAATCAAAATCTCAAACCTTATTTTGTGTTACAAACTCTAGTAGCCCTGTAACCTCAAATTTCCAAAATATTCTATAGAACCACCGTATAAAAATATGGTGCTTTGAAACACCCAAGATATATGTTTATGTCTAAGAATTACTGCAATGAGTATGGGATTAAATCCCTACAGCTGTCAAATTCAAGGAAATATTTGTTTTCTACAGTTTATGCAACCGGATGTGACGTACTATGATTTGGTGGTATAACATCTCTTACTACATACTATGTAGTTATGTACAGGTAAAAAAAGAACAAATATACAAATGAATATGCTGCACAATCGATCTGTATTGGCATGATTAGTCATGTTGGTTTTTAGTTGTGAATATATATATATATTTATGAAATTGTAGATGAGATGCAATACTTCCTACCTTTGTATTTTCTTTCCCTCCATCTTTTATAAACCACAAGTATTACCACTACCACTATCAGTAGTACCCCAAAAGCAGAAAAAAGATGACAACAGTAAGTGTCGCAGATTCATCTAAATCAGGACGTGTTGAAGATTCATCTGAATCTGGAAGTGTCAAAGATTCATTTGAAATCAGAACTGTCGAATAGTCAGCTGCATCAGGAAGTGTCGAAGATTCATCTGAGTCGATGTTATGTTTGCCACCTAATCCACAAAAAAATGACAGGATAATTGATAGAGAAAAAAGAAAAGGGAAATATGTGCGGTTCCTTCCCTTAATTCACGTAGTGCTTTCATAAAATACCAGTCATTAATTATTTTGGTTGCTTATTATGGGATACAAAATACAAAACTCTGCGTTATGCGTTAAAATATAACCGAAAAGTATGAAAAGCGGTTGGAGCCATTGAAGTATTTGATACCATAAAAATGTTCTACGACCAAATGCACTCTGATCACAATTGTTTTGCCATGTAGATGTAGAAATACGGGTGTATCATTTCCACGTTTTAATAAGATAACTGGGGTGGAATACATCAAGTCTTTTAACAATACGTATTGTTGGCACTGACTTTCCTTAGCATAGATGACCTTAGATGTGTTTGGCAACACTTTTAGGAATTTTGGATCTCAATGCTCTTCAACTTCGTTCTTTATTTGGCTTTTCTCAACTTTTTGGGGATTCGAGCGTCACCGATGAGTTTTTTGTAGACGAAACGGACGTCTGGCGTATATATAAAATTTAGTCCTGGTATCTATGATGAGTTTATTTACAACCACTGGGTCGATGCCACTGCTGGTGGCGATTTATTTCCCCGAGGGTATCACAAGCCCAGTAGTCAGCACTTTTTGTGCTGACATGAATTATCATTGATATTGTTATATTAAAAAATAACTGTTAACAAAATTTTGAATTTTTTTAAATACTAAGGCTTTTCTACCTCAGACATTGATTACCTTAGCTGTATTTGGCAACACTTTTAGGAATTTTGGATCTCAATGCTCTTCAACTTCGTACTTTATATGGCTTTTCGCAACTTTTTTTTGATTTCAGCGTCACTGATGAGTCATTTGTAGACGAAAGGCACGTCTGGCTTATATATAAAATTTAGTCCTGGTATCTCTGATGAGTTTATTTTCATCTGTCTGATTTTAAGATGGAAAATAAATGGATTTGACTAGTGCAAAAGGAATCAGTAAATGTTACCCAACTTGTATTATCTATTGTTTTTTGCTTAATCTGAAATTCTTAAATTTTATGGAAATTTTGCCCTTTTGTTTCATGGTATAAAAAAGAAGTTGTATTAAGTTTGACCTGAAGTTAAATCACAAATTATAATTGTTTGATTTAGACTAAACCACAGCCGACACAAGATGGTTTAAATGTTGTCTAAAGAAAAATATTACCATTTTCATTGAAAACGTCAATTGTTCTGGATGATATCACATACTCTTGCAGCAGCTTGCAGGTAACATTAAATTGTGTATTTGCTTTGAGTTGATGGTTTGATTGATGAACCATTTTAACCTCAAAATATAACCCCATTTTTCTTGTGTGTACTTTTTGAAAACATCAATTGTAAACCCTGAAAAGAAACAAAATTATCAAACAAGAACATGTTAAAAAATCAAATATACGCTCACTGATGCTTACACGTTAAACAAAGTAATTTAAGGTACTTATGATATATAGGAGGTAATTGTTCGATTTAAGGTCGATTTCTATAAAAGCATTTTTGTATTTATATTCCGGACCATATGCGTAGTTGGATCATACGCGTATGGTCCGACCGTATGCGTATGGTCGGACCATATGAGTAAAATACTCATTTGGTTTTTAACGGGCTGGACCATATGCGTATTTGGACCATATAGGTGTTATTCAAATTATATTATAAACGTTTTAATTATACAAAAACTTTATCAAAAAAAGCAATGATGGTTACATGACAATTTATTAATTTTATAATAAAAAAACTACGTGAACATTAAATATTGATGCCATGCATGTAGTTTTCATCGCTAGTCACATTATTGCATGTGTGACATTCACTTCCACAGGGTATCATAGCTTTTTTGACATTTGCAAGAAATTTGTGCACGATCCTTTTCATTAACACCTTTTGTTCGCGAGTGAAAACCTAGCCTTTTTGCAGCTGCAGACAGTAATACCGATATCTTTGGCCATTCTGATGTCTACATTATTTTAAGAAGTTTTAGATCTCAAATGTCGTAAAATGACTGCAGTACACCATATTCACAAGACATTTAAAATAAACTATGTTACTTTTCATTCAGACTTCTTTGGTAACAGTTCATTAAGAAATTTTTGGAATTTAATTTTTTTAGTCGAAATATTGCCATTCACTTGTAATAATAAATCAGTAATGACAATAGGTATAAAATGTGTTTACTATAAATTTGAAAATTAAGTAAAATTAACTATGTATAACTTCTTATTTTTATTTAGCTTATCTTTTTATTAAAATATGATAATAAAAAAATACCTATATTATTGCTTCTTTTTAATGACCGGTAATACCATCTGAAGAGTTTAGAAGTATTAAAAGCAAACTGTAACAGAGAGTTAATTTCCCCGACCATACGCGTACGGGTCGGACCATACGCGTATGGTCGGACCATATAACTATATACCCATATGGTCATGACCTTACGCGTATGGTCCAAATACTCATATGGTCCGTAACATAAACATGAACAACAAGGCGAGATTAACGTGTAACACGATCTGGTTAAATGTACCCACCAGGACCACCTGAGATTCACCCGGTTGTTATAGGTGTTTGTGTTGCTTACATTTAGTCTTTTGTTTTTGTGTTGTGTTCAGATGTTTATCTTTTTTTCCAATGACATTTTTCTTTTTCGACTTATTAATGTATGAGTTTGAAATCCATTTGGTGTATTTAACCTTTTTTCTACACTATTACCGATTTGATTATTTTTTATTATAAACAGAATTTGTGGATACTGTTGAAAGTTTCATTAATAATGACACTGTCACATATAAATTTAAATCACATATTTGTAAACGTACCTTGAATGAAATTGTACAATTTGGTAATGGAAATACTTTCTCCATGTTCAATTTTAAACTTAATTTTCCACTTCTTGTGTAGTTGTATTCGAGTTTTCTTGTGTTTTCCGGTGGTATATCTGAATACAGATAATGTTAGCATGTTTGTATTTGTAAAACAAAACACGCTGACTAGAAATCTTTATAGATAAAAAAACAAAACATTTAGAGACTGCAGTTCATTCAAATAACAAGCATTTTGCAACTGCAAATTTCAAATCTAACTTTGGCTAATTCGATAATATGCATACGCATTAATGGTAATAACTCTTTTCCTATGTAAAAATTGCTAATATGATCATGTTGTTTTAGTTACTTTTTTTTCTAAATACAATAACTGCTATAGGAATAAAAAAAAATATGAACTTTGGTTATATGAATTTATAAAGATTAAAATACTTAGATGATAAAAAAGTAATTAGAAAAAGTATTATGTTAAGTTGTAATTGTGAATGTTTATTTTAACTGTTGGGTTTATTGTTTAAAAGTAACAGTTTGTTTATGGTGTACAAAAGAAATTATTTAAAAATAAGAATAAAAGTCGCTTTATGTAGGTTTGTCGTTACTTGAAGGGAATATAATACAATACGTCTTTTTCTTCCAAAAAAAAGCTGGATCATTGGCAGTTATACAATCACCTTACTATATGAAGAAAACATGTCTTATCTTAATCGGATCTGATGTTATTTACTCACATTCAAAATTTCCTGAAGTTATCTCCAAGTTTTTAGAAAAAGTGTCAAAAGAGTACAGAGACTGGTATTCGCGGTTCAAATCAGCTTCTGTGACATTGTAGATTATTAGCTGAAATTTGTTTTTTCTGTAGGGATTCCATATACTTCAACGGATTTGGTGGCTTGACCATTGTAACACACAAGACTTGATCCTTTAGACCACTGTCGTGGCTCTCCAGGGTCAATGATTTGTACTTCGTGCACAGTTCACGAAAGGATAAACGGTCTCACCAATACGTATAATTCTGGTTTCTGAAAAAAAAAGATTTATAGGTTCCTTAAATTAAAATAAACGGACGTCTTATTTGAATATTTACAATAGAATATCATTTATTTTAATTAAGGTATTTTTGTGAGAAGACATAATTAGACGAAGCTTATGCATATTTGTTTGTTTCAGAAGCTTGGCCATGCTCACGTTGTTCAAAGCATAGTTATCAAAGCTACCAGGATTTTAATTTAGTACACTAGACGTTCGTTTCGTCTACATAAGACTCATCATAGCAACATATGGACGAGGTGTCAGGTAAGGCAATATATGATATGTAACCGTTCAAGATTACATAAAGACTTGATGCCGAGTAACTAAAGTGTATATTTGTCTGTATATGTAAAAACAACAACTATTTCTTTATTTATTTTATTGTGTGATGTTTAGTTAATTTTGTGTATTTTGCTTATCTCAATTATGAGGAAATAAAGACATGAATGAATGAAAGAATGGATCCATAATAAGTAAATCATAAAGAAATCTGTATGAGTATTACAAAAAGACAAGACACAGTAAAATCCCTTTTAAATATCACATCCTTCTAAGTGCAGATTTGCATAATAGAATAACTATCTGCTGACAAATAGAGTAACTCCAAAGTAAAGGTATTAATTACAAAATGTATGGAACTTAACATCGCTGCTAAAATAATGTTGATCTTTTCAGCTGTATTATTTTTTGAATATATTCAAACATTAGACCTCATGTATCACTGACGAGACATTAGTTCATGTTATTGTTCAGCTGTTGTTATCAAATATCCCGTTGCTATGTACATAATCGTTTGTTTTTAAAGCAGTTCGGGGTTTCTGTTGTTTTCTTGTTTTCCTCTTATAACATTCCTTGTATTTTGGTTTGCAATTCCGATTTGCTTAAGTTAATTCGATTTATGAATTTTGACAGCGGTATAATACTGCTGTCTTTTTTGTTGACATATTTAGTTGATTGGTAAATTGATTTGTTGATTTACAATGTTTAACAGCATGGTGAGCAGTGTTTTTAAGCTCACCCGGCCCAAAGGGCCAAATGAGCTTTTCCCATCACTTGGCGTCCGTCGTCCGTCGTCGTCGTCGTCCGTCGTCGTCGTCGTCCGTCGTTGTTAACTTTTACAAAAATCTTCTCCTCTGAAAATACTGGGCCAAATTTAACAAAACTTAGCCACAATCATCATTGGGGTATTTCGTTTAAAAGTTTTGTCCGGTGACCCGCCAAAATAACCAAGATGGCCGCCATGGCTAAAAATATAACATAGGGGTAAAATGTAAGTTTTGGCTTAAAACTTTAAAACCAAAGCATTAAGAGCAAATCTGACAGAGGGTCAAATTGTTTATTAGGTCGAGATCTATCTGCCCTGAAATTTGCAGATGAATCAGACAATCCGTTGTTGTGTTGCTGCCCCTGAATTGGTAATTTTAAGGAAATTTTGTCCGTTTTCGGTTATTATCTTGAAATTTATTATAGATAGAGATAAACTGAAAACAACAATTATGTTCATCAAAGTAAGAGCTACAAACAAGTCAACATGATTAACATGGTCAGTTGACCCCTTAAGGAGTTATTGCCCTTAATAGTCTTTTTTTACCAATTTTTTATAAATTTTTGTTATCTCTTACACAAATCTTCTCCTCTAAATCTACTAGAGCAAATTTAACGAAACTAAGCCAAAATCATTATTAGGATATCTTGTTTAAAAATTGTGTGCGTTGACCCGTCCAACCAACCAAGATGGACGCCACGGCTAAAAATAGAACATAGGGGTAAAATGTAGATTTTGCCTTATAACTCTGAAACCAAAGCATTTAAGGCAATCTTATAAGGAGTTAACTTGTTTTTCTAGTAAGTATCTATTTGCCCTGAAATTTTCAGATGAATTGGACGACTGGTTGTTGGGTTGTTGCCCCCAAATTGCTATTTTTTAAAGACATTTAGTCGTTTTTGGTTATTATCTTGAATACTATTATGGATATAGATAAATTGTAAACAGCAATAATGTTCAGCAATTTAAGATCTACAAAGAAGTCAACATTGCCAAAATGGTCAGTTGACCCCTTAAGGAGTTATTGCCCTTTATAGTAATGTTTTAACAATTTTCATTAATTTGGTAAATTTTGGTAAATTTTTACAAAGTGTTTTCCTCTAAAACTAAAGAGCCAAGTTCATTACAGATAGAGAAAATTGTAAGTAACAAGAATGATCAGTAAAGTATGATCTGCAAACACATCACCATCACCACAAACATAATTTTTTGATGAATCCATCTGTTTCCTTTGTTTAATATGCACATTAACCAAGGTGAGCGACACAGGCTCTTGAGAGCCTCTAGTTTTATAAATTGAAAAAGACTGAGTTCTTCTTCTGGCAATCTTCTTCAATGAAATTATGATTATCAACCATTCCTGAGTTCGGTTTTATTTTTTTTTAGAATTGTAATGTCATGGAAGGTTTTATTTATACCTTGATAAAACAGATAATTTGTTTGATTAATTTTCTTTTATAAACCAATGCTATGCCTCGCTGGTAGTTTACAACTATTATTTACTAAAATACAAATCTGGGACAAATAAATCCTTAGAAAAACATAATACATTTACAGGTTGTAACATGAAAACATCAAGTTTGCTGATTAGACTTTAATTAATGTATTTGAAGTTAAAAATATTTTTCTCTGTTGAACGATCTTCAAATTAAGGATAACTTGGAAGACATGCATTGTATTATAGAAGCACTTCTTATGAAACCGAATGTATTACTCGTTTAGCTTGAATTTTTATTACTGAAGACTATAATTCAATAATCATGATAATGGAGGCGTAAAATAAATTAGTTTCATAAAAATCGGCCTAAAATAACAATATACGTTCTGCTGCCCAAGTTCATATTTCAATGAGAGTAATATCTTTGTCAAAATTATATATAAATAAATATGTATGACTTTTCAAATTTTTGTTCAATCATATTTTTCTTTTTTTTAAAATTGCAATCATACATACCATATTTAATTACTGGGTGGACAGAATTGAAGAATATCTCATAAAGTATCCAAACCCAATGTATCAAACATGACATAATTAATTTGTCATCTGTAATTAAAAAACTGAAATAATTGTACTTTTGCAAACAATAATTATCTGTAGTTATATACCTGAACGTACTTGACCCTTTTCTGGCAATAGGTTAACTATCGAAACTTTATAGTTTTGTATGATGTTTTCTAACTGAATAAATGAATACCCAAGATACCAACAAGACGGACCAGTCTTGTATTGTTTGCATTGTTTGAGTCAGATGAAGGCTAGAGCGATCATATGCTGCATTATTTTGGAAGCATACTAGTATGGTTGACTTTTTAATCTTATTCTCTCAGTTAGATTTTGTGTATGAGTTACAGAGACATCATTCTAACAACAACGGTGACATACATACAGCTAAACTTTTCAACCCCCTTCATGCTTTCAAATAATTTGTAATTGCAAACAAAACACTTTTATCCCGTCGAATTTGATGCTTTAGTTGTGTGTTTTTTTTTGTTTCTCCGCCTTCCTATTACTGAGTATACCAGTTATTAACAGTTATGCGTATTTTTTCCTGTTTAGAAACTGCCATGTGATGCATTTTGTATAAATTCATTTGAATTTGGAGCCAATTTGCTTACCGAAAATGTCTACCTTTTTGTCCAATGATAAAAAGCCGATAATTTTTTCAATTTCCACACAATATTTTTACCTTTTAAATAGTTAGAGTTACACATACAATTGTGTGATAATAGTACCTTTTAAATACTATTCTCGGAAGTTAACAGGTATTGTGCAAACAGATCTAAATAGAACAGGTGTTTTGGGAAAGATTCACACAGGTAAAAAGTAAAGTTTTCAATTCTGGGTCGTCAATCATTTCTCTTATTATCGTTAACACTATTATATTCTTATTTTTATTATTATTTTTATTATTATTATTATTATTATTATTATTATTATTATTATTATTATTATTATTATTATTATTATTATAATTATTATTATTATTATTATTATTATTATTATTATTATTATTATTATTATTATTATTATTATTATTAAAAACTACTCCATCAAGATCAAGTAGCAAAGACGTTAAACCAATCACATGTCATCGCATAGCCTTCATGGGCAAGACAAACAACGTATAGAAAACAATTTGAATTCATATTTTGTTTTGTTTTTGAAAGAAGAATGATGTGTCTTACCTTAGTTTAAACATGCAATGTTTCTGTTCCTGATGGTAGTAGTTATTATTCATTTTACATGCAATATAGTACCAAGCAAAAAGGCTCTTAAAAATCGAAAAATTCCTACTTATTTGTCAAAAAGATCTCCCCAAAATCAATTTAAAGGATGGAATGAAACACATTATTATCCCAAACCATGAAAGATTTTCTCGATTTTTATTTCATAAAGACTTGTAGGTGACTGTTTGAATTGTTTACAATAGTTTCAGTAGTAGGTGATTTTTACACACTAAATCACCCCTAAAATATCGATGCTTTATAATAATGAAGTATTGTTTGGTAGATGGTACAGGAAATCTACCCCACTACATTTTAAAATTTATCAGTAAAATAATCACTATAGGCTCTTAAGAGCCTGTGTTGCTCACCTTGGTCTATGTGCATATTAAACAAAGGACAAAGATTGATTCATTACGAAATTTTGTTTTGGTGATGGTGATGTGTTTGTAGATCTTACTTTACTGAACATTCTTGCTTCTTACAATTATCTCAATTTATAATGAAGTTGGCCCATCAGTTACAGAGGATAATATTTTGTTAACATTTATAAAATTATTGAAAATTGACTTTAAAGGGCAATATCTCCTTAAGGGGTCAACTTACCTTTTTGGTCATGTCGACTTATTTGTAGATCTTACTTTGCTGAACATTATTGCTGTTAACAGTTTATCTATATCTTTAAAAATATACAAGATAATAGCCAAAAAACGGTATAATTTCCTTAAAATTGCCAATTCAGAGGCAGTAACCGAACAACCGGTTGTCCGATTCGTTGGAAAGTTTAAGGCCAGATAGATCTTGACCTGATAAACAATTTTAATCCATTTCAGATTTGCTCTAAATGCTTTGGTTTCAGAGTTATAAGCCAAAATCTACATTTTATCCCATATGTTCTATTTTGATCCATGGCCACTATCTTGGTTGGTTGACCAGGTCACGCCACACATTTTTTTAACTATATACCCCAATGATAATTGTGGTAAAAGTTTGTGTAATTTCGCCCAGTAGTTTCAGAGGGGAAGATTTTTGTAAAAAAAACACGGACGACGACGACGACGACGACGGACGACGACGGACACTGGACGCCAAATGAGCCAAATGAGCTTATAATTAAAAAAAAATAGACACTTAATATATACTAACCATCAATAGCATACATTCTGGCATCAGTGTTTTCATCCAGTTAATGATTTGTTGTCAATTTATCGTATGCCATATATATATATATATATATATATATGTACACTGTACATTGTGGCTGCACAATATGTAGCTTTTATTATTATATAATTTCATAAATGTTTTCACGACCTCTTCTCCAAAAATAAAACATAAATCATCAAAGACTATTTTCCTGGAGTTGAACATTGTTATTATTATAAAAATATTTTTACAATTTCTTTGAATCTGACAAATTCAAGCGAGGGGTAAAGATTTATACCTCCTATACCCTGAAGTTTTATGTCTTTCGGGGTTGCTAAAATACCTTGTTTGCGTCCTTTGTAATCAGCGTCATGCATAATTTCCTAACTACTATATAAGTTTTTAAAGTATCTGTTGATTCCATGTCTGCCGTTCCATTTTTTTCATACCAAATAACCCTGAACAACGACCCGAAATTCGATTTGAACTTTAAATTTACTTTCAGACATAACTTCATAACAACACAACGTAATATCAAAGTTCCAAATACAATAGGTGTGTCGTTTCATATGGAAACCATACATTGTATTACAGTACCACTGCTACTATAATCGGATGCATAACTAGCTTAGCTTCATTTTTTTCCGTCACGACATTATAATTCCATAATGAAGAAGTAAAATGAATTAGTGTCAGAAAAATCTGCCTATGGTCTATTTTCGTAGTTGCCTACATTGTTTTCATTTTTACCTATTATGTCTGTTTTCTTTTGTTAAAGCATAGTTGTCAATATAATTGAATGTGATGTGACTGTCATACAAGTCAGAAGTTTAGCTAGATATAAATATAAAAAAGGAAAATGTTGTATGATTGCCCATGACACATCTCTCCACAAGAGACAAAAATGACATAGAAATTAACAACTATAGGTCACCGTATAAATCCAGGTTCAATCCACCATTTTTTACATAAGAAAATCATGCAAATGTTTGTACCAAGTCAGGAATATGAGAGTTATTATTTTTAAAAAGTAAAACAGCTCTTCAACTTCGTACATTATTTGGCCTTTTAAACATTTTTTGATTCGAGCGTCACTGATGAGTTTTTTGTAGACGAAACGCGCGTCTGGCGAAAATATAAAATTTTGGTCCTGGTATCTATGATGGGTTTTTATCCAACAAACAGAATATCGATGCTATATAGTATATTAAAATGAATTATCGTTTGGTAACTATCACAGGAAATGTACCCCACTGCATGTTACAACTGCAAAGTGAAATAAATAAAATAGATACTTTTGATACACTAACCATCGCTAGAATACATTCTGCCATCAGCTGTGTTTTCATCCGGTTGATGATTTTTGTCAATGTATCTAATGACAAATATATGTACACTCAACCATCACCATCCCATGTAGCTGAAAAATCAGAAGCTTTTAGTTCATAAATGTTTTCATGGCCTCTTCTCCAAAAGTAAAACATTAAGTCATGAAAGACGATGTTGAACATTGTAATTAACATAAAAATATTCTTTCAATTTCTTTAAATCTGACAAACTCAATTGAGGGTAATGATTGATACCTCCTTTGACCTGACATTTCAGGTCTTTTGTGGTTGCTAAAATACCTTGTCTGCGTACTTCTAAATTTAAAGAGTGTCTTTTGATTCCATGTCTGCCGTTCCCTTTTTTCATACCAAATAACCCCGAACACCGACCCGAAGTTTAATTTGAAATTTAAATTTACTTTAAAACAAAACTTCATCAAGTAATAATAAAACAACACAAAGTAATGTCAGAGTTCCACATAAAATAGGTGTTCATAGCGTTCCAAAATGGAAACCATCAACTAGTATTATCGGATGCATTACTAGCTAAGCTTCATTTTGTTTCTGTCACGACACTATAATTCCATAATGAAGATGAACAATAATCAAATTTCATAAGAGTCTGGCTATGGTGTATTTTCTTCGTTGGAAAGTCCTCTCTGATAATAAGAATATAGTAACTGATGCCCAAGGTTAAATTTCAATGAGAACAACCTTATATTTGTAAAAATTATATATAATTGACTATGCTTGATTTTTCAAATTGTTTTACAAGCATTTTTTTTTATATACAAAAGCAATTATACATACCGTATGTAATTACTAGGCTAACAGAATTGAAAAAAATATCTCATAGAGAATCCAAACCCAATGTATCAAACAAGACATAATTAATTGGGCTTCTGTAATAAACAAACTGAATGAATCGTAAATTTTTAAAAAAAATAATCATTTTATTTATATACCTAAACGAAACTTTATATGTTTATTTGATGGTTGATAACTAAATAAATTAATATCCAAGATATCCATAAAATGGAAAAATTTTTGATAGTATTAGAGACAGATGAAAGCGAAAGCGATCGTATGCTGCATTATTTTATAACTTAACATTAGGTTTGACTTTTTAATCTTATTTTTTCAAAAAGTTTAATGGTATGAGTCAATGAAACAACATCCTAACGAAACCGGTGACATACATACAGCTTAAAAGGGTAAATCGTTAACACTCTCCCTGGGTTCAAATAATGTGGAATTGCAAAACAAAACACTAAACGTTCTACAATGTAGCTATAGAATGAAATCACAAAGCAATATTATATGAAAGCATCATAAACATGTTTTACTTTAAAAATAAGGTTGAAATGGTCAAACTCAATATTTTTTTTATTAAATTGTATGCCGACGAATTTAATTTTTTTCTGGTTTTGTCTCCGCCTTCCTATTTCTGAAAAGTATACTCGCCATTGCGTTACTGTACTATGATAAAAACAAAAGTTTGTTTGTCTTTCATATTTGCTAATGCTCTGTATATATACCCTTTTGTTTTTTTGATACATAATGACTTTGTTTATTCTTTGATAGTTTATATCGAACTGTCTGACATTTATACATATATGCTACGTCAAATGCGCGATTCTACATCACAGTTAATGATAACGTCACCATGAACATGTCAGGGTCGAGATTCGGACCAGTACTTAAAATCTTTAAATTCTTTATGGGTTGATTCAACATAAATGCCTTTTAGTGTTTCTTTTTACATATTTATTTGGTTTAATAGTGACATTTTTACCTATAATATCTGTTTTCTTTTGATCATGCATCGTTGTCAATATAATCGAATGTAATGTGACAATCATACAAGCCAGAAGTTTAGCTAGCTATATATGTAAAATAAAAAATGTGGTATGATTGCCAATGAGACAACTCTCCACAAGATACCAAAATGACACAGAAATAAACAAATATAGGTCACCGTATAAATCCGAACATTTTTGTTATTTTACTCTGTTATAAACATATAATACGCATTTCTGTTGGTTCAGAAAAAAACTCAATATGATACATATTGTCTTAATAAATTTGAATTTGGCGCTAATTACTTACCAACAATGTCTCATTTTCCAATGATACCCCGATAATAATTTCCACACAGCAGATTTACTACCTTTTAAATACCTAAAAATACACATCAAATGGAATGATACTTTAAATACTATTTTTGGGAGTTAACAGGTATACTTTTGTAAACATTAAACAGTTGAAAAGTCAGGATCCAAATAGGTGATTAATTTTTAAGTTGGGTTGTCAATCAACTCTTCTACTGTGGTAATTAATATAAAATTATAATGATATTATTGTTACTATTTTTATCATAATTTTAACTATTAAATACTACTATTATTACTATCAATACTATAATTATAATTGTTAACATTATCATTGTTATTATCACTATCATTGTTATTATCATTATTATCATTATTATTGTATAGCAATATAATATTTCCCACAGAAAGTAACCAAAAGTTAGAGTGCAATAAATTCTAATATTGCACTAGTGCAATAAATCGCCAAAATTCATGACGTCATCAAAGACAAAATCTTAGTTTAAACCAAATTTACTTTCAAATATTAAATTGCTATACTATAAAAGGGTTATTGCATGAATATTGGGGAATATTGTCTCTCGTAGAACATATATTGCACTCGCAAGCTCGTGCAATATAAAATTCTACTCGGGACAATATTCCCCAATATTCATGCAATAACCCTATATTATTATTATTCGCATAATTTATTAGGTCTTTCCACTTTTCTGTGGAAAGACCTATTGTTTTTCTTCTGATTATTTTTTTTTTTTTTTTTTTTCTTCCGCCTAATTTTGTTCTTGCGATAAACATTTGTTTCGCAATATGTCGCTTAGATATTTGGTATATGATATCGAACAGTTTATGCGCTTTTGAAATTTACCCTGCGTAAACGAAGACTTTTCTTTGTAGGAGTTATCTCCCCAAATACTGTTTTCCTTGTTAGCACAACTCCTTCGCAACCGTAAAATATTATGACAAATTTATTTTACAAAATTGCTCGTTATATCCTTCGCATGATTTGTCCTATTTTGACCGAAGTGATATGAACGCTCCATATGAGAGTTATTTCCCCTTATGCATTTGATATAAGTGATATGCATTTCTATCTTGTGAACCATAAGTGCTAGAGACCAAGGATCTTTTGATTTGAGGTCCTTGGTCCAAAAAAAAATAAAATAGGTCAAGGTCAAAGGTCAAGGTCATATTCTAATTTTTGAATTTGGCTTATTTCCACTAATTTCCAGAAACCGTATAAGATATCGACAAATTATTTTTTCTTAATTGTTAGTTGCGACATGTCGTAACACGTAAATTTTGATTGCAAGGGTACGTTGAACGTAAAAGTGAGTTTTCTCCCCTCTTGTATTTAAAAATACGCGTATGGTGATATAACTGATTAACCAAATATAATTAAGACCTATGGTCTTTTGATTTTAGGTCCTTGGTTTATGACCTTGAAATTGATCTCAAGGTCATAGATTAATTTGACGTTCTAGTTTTTTATCTTTGCTTTCAGCTCATATGTATACATGATATAGCCATGAGACTTTTGGCGAAAGGTGACAAACCATTTAACTTTGAAAAAAATAACCGGAAGTGACCTTGTGTAAACCGGAAGTAGCTATTTTTTGTACTTTATTAATAAAAAAGTATATAGAACCAGATCTTTTTGGAATCACTGTCAATTAAATATTCAAATATTATCGGAAGTAACATTTTTCAAACCGGAAGTAACAAATTATCTCCCTTATTTCAAAAAAAAAATGTATAGAAACCATATATTTCTGGAATCAGCGTACAATAATTTATCAGTTGACGATTGAAATGACATTTTAAACTTAATTCTACAACTTTCATATCAAATACATTGTTTTAAGTGGAAAGACCTTCAATTGTTCTCTGAACAATTGGTTTTTAATTATTATTATTATTAGGTCTTTCCACTTTTCTGTGGAAAGCCTATTGTATTTGTTCTGATTATTTTTTTTTTTTTTTCTTCCACCTAATTTTGTTCTTGCGATAAACATTTGTTTCGCAATATGTCGCTTAGATATTTGGTATATGATATCGAACAGTTTATGCGCTTTTGAAATTTACCCTGCGTAAACGAATACTTTTCTTTGTAGGAGTTATCTCCCCAAACACTGTTTTCCTTGTTAGCGCAACTTCTTCGCAACCGTAAAATATTATGACAAATTTATTTTACAAAATTACTCGTTATATCCTTCGCATGATTTGTCCTATTTTGACCGAAGCGATATGAACGCTCCATATGAGAGTTATTTCCCCTTATGCATTTGTTATAAGTGATATGCATTTCTATCTTGTAAACCATAAGTGCTAGAGACCTAGGATCTTTTGATTTGAGGTCCTTGGTCCAAAAAAATGGAAATTAGGTCAAGGTCAAAGGTCAAGGTCATATTTGAGATTTTCATATGTCTTTGATTTCCCTATAATTCTTAAATGGTTATAGATACAGAAAATTTAAGCAGTGAAAAATGTTAAGGACTTCAAGGGGCAACTTTGTTACATTATGACTATATTGGTTTTACCATTGTGTAAGGGACATAATCCCCATTGATGGTTTATATAAAGCCATTATTAGACAAAACTCTTAAACAAAATGACCTTGACTCATAGGGTCTTCTGCAATGACATTGTGAAGAAATGACCTTGACACAAGGTCAAAGGTCAAGGTCATGTACATATGTGATTTGGGGCACTACTTGAAGAGTTTTATGTGTGTTTGCCTGCCAACCAACCAACCAACCAACCAATCAATCAATCAATCAATCAATCAATCAATCATGATCATGATCAATCAATCATGTATCCGTCTCATGTGTTTAATATACGGTCCAAGATCTTCTTTGTTTCCTTTTCGCTGTTTCAATTGACCCTATCCAACGTGTTTAATCAACCAACCAACCAACCAACCAACCAACTAATCAATCAATCAATCAATCAATAAATCAAGTAATCAATCAATCATGATCATGATCAATCAATCATGTTTCATGAAAAATTGAAATTTAATATTGTTCTTGCGTCACTTCTGAAAAAAAATCAACATGTACTCTGAAACTACAAGTACAATCGACCTCAAAATTTGCAGTCAGCAGGGCATACATGTACTTAAAGTTTATAAAAAAACTTGGTGCAGATATCTCTCAAAGCTTTTCCTAGAGAACAGAAATGGCAATGCCGTAAAAATCGCTTGCAAGGTCCGTAAATCTCAGTAAAAACCTACAATAAAATGTCCGCTCCGAGATTGAAATACTAATCTGTGTTACAAACAGGTGCTGAAAAATGTACAATATCAGAAAATAATCAATAAATGTGTTTTAAAGTTACACCGGATCAATTAAATCCAAAACATGCACTGCCCGTGAACTGTGATCCAAATGTCAATTTCCTACAATGACAAAAGAAATTACATTGTGTTTATTCCGTCTCTATACATGTTGTCTGTTCAAAGTCCCCACCTAAAAAGAAATAAAAAGACTAACTTTTCGTTATTATAAACCCGTGTCACGTGATGTGGCGCGCGCGCTGTACCTAAAATAAAAGAAAAACTTTCCAAACTAAACATGAAACTTCTCCGGTAACAATAATATAGACCCCATACAGAAACAAACAAACAAACAAAAAACCAAACAAACAAACAACCCCCCCCCCAAATTCAATTAATTTTAAAGGGGGAAAGACCGCCTACAATTGCTTTTTTAAAGCAATTGATTTATATTTATTATTATTATTATTATTTTTATTATTATTATTATTATTATTATTATTATTATTATTATTATTATTATTATTATTATTATTATTATTATTATTATTATTATTATTATAACTATTATTATTATTATCATTATTTTTATTATCATTATTAGGTCTTTCCACTTTTCTGTGGAAAGACCTATTGTTTTTCTTTTGATTATTTTTTTTTTTTTTTTCTTCCGCCTAATTTTGTTCTTGCGATAAACATTTGTTTCGCAATATGTCGCTTAGATATTTTGCATATGATATCGAACAGTTTATGCGCTTTTGAAATTTACCCTGCGTAAACGAATACTTTTCTTTGTAGGAGTTATCTCCACAAACACTGTTTTCCTTGTTAGCGCATCTCCTTCGCAACCGTAAAAGATTATGACAAAATGTATTTTACAAAATTGCTCGTTATATCCTTCGCATGATTTGTCCTATTTTGACCGAAGCGATATGACTGCTCCATATGAGAGTTATTTCCCCTTATGCATCTGATATAAGTGATATGAATTTCTATCTTATAAACCATAAGTGATAGAGACCTAGGATCTTTTGATTTGAGGTCCTTGGTCCCAAAAAATGAAATTAGGTCAAGATCAAAGGTCAAGGTCATATTCTAATATTTTAATTTGGCTTATTTTAACTTATATCCAAAGACTGTATAAGATATCAACAAATTATTTTTACTAAATTGTTAGTTGCGACATTTCGTAAGATGTAAATTTTGATTGCAAGCGTACATTGAATGTAAAAGGGAGTTTTCTCCCCTCTTGTATTTAAAAATACGCGTTTGGTGATTTAACTCATTAACTAAATATAATTAAGACCTATGGTCTTTTGATTTGAGGTCCTTGGTTTATGACCTTGAAATTGATCTCAAGGTCATAGCTTAATTTGACGTTCTAGATTTTGACCTTTGCTTTTATTCTATATGTATACATGATAAAGATATACAACTTTTAGAAAAAGGTATCAAACCATTTAACCTTGAAAAAAACAACCGGAAGTGACCTTTTGTAAACCGGAAGTAGTTATTTTTTGTACTTTATTAATATAAAAGTATATAGAACCAGATATTTTTGGAATCAGTGTCAAGTAAATATTCAAATATAATCGGAAGTAACATTTTTCAAACCGAAAGTAACAAATTATCTCCCTTATTTAAATAAAATGTATGGAAACAATATATTTTTGGAATCAGCTTACTAGGAGCTATCATTTGACGATTGAAATGACATTTTAAACTTAGTTTCACAACTTTTCATATCAAAATACATTGTTTTGATGGAAAGACCTTCAATTGTTCTTTGAACAATTGGTTTTTAATTATTATTAGTATTAGTCTTAGAAGTAGTAGTAGTTGTAGAAGTAGTAGTAGTAGTAGTAGTAGTAGTAGTAGTATTTGTTGTAGTAGTAGTAGTAGTAGTAGTAGTAGTAGTAGTAGTAGTAGTAGTAGAAGTAGTAGTAGTAGTAGTAGTAGTAGTAGTAGTAGTAGTAGTAGTAGTAGTAGTAGTAGTAGTAGTAGTAGTAGTAGTAGTAGTAGTAGTAGTAGTAGTAGTAGTATTTGTTGTAGTAGTAGTAGTAGTAGTAGTAGTAGTAGTAGTAGTAGTAGTAGTAGTAGTAGTAGTAGTAGAAGTAGTAGTAGTAGTAGTAGTAGTAGTAGTAGTAGTAGTAGTAGTAGTAGAAGTAGTAGTAGTAGTAGTAGTAGTAGTAGTAGTAGTAGTAGTAGTAGTAATAGTAGTAGTAGTTGTTGTTGTATTAGTTGTAGTAGTAGTAGTAGTAGTAGTTGTAGTAGTTGTAGTAGTTGTAGTAGTAGTAGTAGAAGTAGTAGTAGTAGTAGTAGTTGTTGTAGTAGTAGAAGTAGTAGTAGTAGTAGTATTACTAAAATCATTATTATTATCATTATTATTATCATTATTATTATTAGTATTATAATTATTATTATTATTAACTATAACATCAAGACCAAGTGAATCAATCACATGTCATCACATAGCCCTCAATTATATGCAAGAGCCATTGCATATAATAAACAATTTGTATGCATATGTTTCATTTTGAAAAAGGTGGAATGTTGTGTCTTACGTGAGTTTTAAACATACAAGGTATCAATCCCTGACTGTAGTAGTTATCGATTTTATGTTTCATTGTACATGTTGTGTACAAAGTAGCAAACAAAATAGCTCTGAAAAAATGAAAAATAACTCTCTCCTAAAATAAAGCATATCAACAAAGACTTTTCCTTAAGTTGAACGTTGTAATCAACATCAAAATATTTCAGACATTTTCTCTAAATCATTATATTCAAACAGGGGGCGGGGAGTTATAATTCGTGATTGCTAAAATACCTTATTTGCGTCCTTGTAATCAGTGTCATGCATAATTTCCCTATCACAATCTTAATTTGATAAGTATCTATTGAATCCATGTCTTAATGAAAATAAACTATAATTATTGTATAGTTCACCGCTTTCCGTGCGAGCATCAGGATAAACATATTCCATTTTACACTGTGCAGTTCATTGTTATGCAAATTCTAAAAAAATGTTGTAGATTTTTCTCCAATAAATAAGACATCAAAGTCGTTACGCTGGAATATGATTCTATCCAAATGATTCTATCCAAATCTTCTGTATGTTATTTTTAAAACAACTCTCGTTTGCGCTTTAAAACGATTCCATAACATTTATAACGAGAGCGCTGATAGGTTGATATTTATCCAATCCTTTAAACATGCTAAAATAAGCCAAATAGAATTTCCCGTTTCTATTTTTAGGTACGAGGACACTGTTACGAATCGAATCTGATATACAACTAGACCACATCCGCGATATTGTAAGTCTGTGACTGAAAAAAAAATATAACTATGTGTAAGCCTTATTTAAGCCTGGATTTTTAACATTGGTATTGTCATTAAGTCCTGCTGATAATTAGATGAACAGTTTTCTATGCCTTCAAATATCTGTTTCAATCCGTCGATCTGGAACTTATCAATCATTGGTTATATGAATTATTAGGAAAACAAAAAGATCTGGAATGGAGTAATTTTTTTATCAACAGAATTATCCAATATTAGTTATAGATAAAGTTGAATTTGTTCATTATCTGTATTTACGTCATGTTGGCTAACAAATTGGAAACTGTACCAAAACGCCTATTAAAAGTGAAGACTTTTAGTAATCTTATTGTCATCTTATAAAGTCATTCTGATTTTATATTGTTAAAATAATACAATATAAAATACTTTGACAATGATTAAATTTAGTAGTGTCAAGCCTATGATTATGACCATTGTATATAGCAAATCCTAAAAATATACCGTTTGTTTGTGCGCCTGTCAGATGTGGAACATACAAATAAAGTAATAGGTAATAGGTAAAAATACTGTTGGTATCAATATCGAGTTTGACCCGGAACTTGTTTATTATTGGCAATATTAAATATGTGGAAAACAACAAGGTCTGGCATGGTGTAATTATTTATCAACACCATTATCTTATATCACTTAAACAAAATTATAAGGCTGAATTCTTTAAAATTGTCAATTTTATCCCATGACGGCTAACACATTGGACGTCGTTATTTAAGTATTATAGATTCTCGGGATTTTTTCGCAGTGAATAAAATGTTCTACCATAGAAATTGCCCATTCTTTAAGCCAATGAGAAAACAGAAAATTTAAATTTATGAAATGAATTCTGTCCCTCTACAAACGGTTTAGATTTTGGCTACCTATATTGGATGAAAAAGAGAACAAATTGAATTAAATCCAAATTTTATTTATCTCACATTTTATTTTATTTTAAAATTAACTCAAATATGAAGTTTTATAAATATTTCATGAATATTGAGAAAATACTGGGCCTTAACTACATGTATGATGACTCAGCATAGGTTCACAGTTTACAGCATGCAATCTGTTTTAGACTATATATTTCCGTGTTTTAAAACATGCAGTTTGGATTACCGATTGAAATTCAACGGCCGTTGTGACAAAAAGAAAATATATTCATGAAAGAACATTATATTTCTTTTTCTAAGTTATCATGCATTATCATATTAACGATATCATGGACCTTTTTTTTTTTTTTACAGTTTTAACTTTTTTTGAATATCCATTTTATAGACATCTAGCCAATGTAGAAAAAACAAACGCACACCAATGCGCATAGTAAAACTCAGTTAAAGAGAAGTCTGAGTTCGATGACAGAATAGGTAACAAAGGAAACTAAACAAAATGAAAAATATAAATAAAAAAACAAAGGAAAACAAGATAGTACTGAAATGCCAGCTCCAGACCTCAATTAAAATAACTAAAAGATTATGCTTTCATCATATGAATATCAAGCAAAATCCCTCAAGTTATGGGTTTAGAATTATACCATCATAACATATAGGAGAAGTACATAATTCGTGGTATGCCAACAACTGGTTTCAATATAAATATGTTCAATTCTGATGCAAAGACCCTATAAGTGAACCAATATTAAAGCAAACATATGTATACTTGTCCGAAAAAAAATTAACGTCTTGAAAAAATATCAAATAATGGCATATGTAAGATTTTTTAACAGGTAGCAGTGAACCGTTATAAAGTCAAACCTAAGGCAAAACCTCATTTTAACATGAACAATTACATTAACATTCTTTGCAATGATACATCAAGCGTGCATAAATTAATTTAAGTCGCCAATTGTAAGGCAACGGAAAAAAAACAGACATTTTAAATTCGGCCAAAAAAGTATTTGATAATTGAATTGATTTTTTTTTTCAGAGAGCCTCAACATGTCAGATGAAAATTGAAGATTTCCAATTGATGTTTATATAACATGTCAACAATTTTTGGATGACATTTGTTACTTGTATGTTATCGCTTGAACACAAAGAGGGGAGGTATCTTGTCTGATTCAAGTGGTAAGAGACGTGTGATGAAAAGATATAAACACGAGGGTGAGGTTGGCAAAATAGGTTTTAAACGTGGGGACTATGTCAAAACATCGATTATCTATTTAAACTGGTAAAATTCAATGTCAGTTACGTTAACCAGGTATCCTACACACAACAATGTATTGGTTCATTAAAAGTTATACCAAAATTCATACAAAAAAAAAATGATTATGTGGGGATAGATATTTTTTATATGCAAACTGATTTATTATAGTGAGAAAGCGTCTAATGAAAATGAACTGCCAACAAATTGTAATATTTAATTAATAAAAACCTGTCAGTTTCTACACTGATAATATTTTATTTACTTTGCTCATTTCTCTTTCAAATAAATAACAAGCCAATTATTGTCAATTTCTTCTTTACCGTTTGTTCCAGTGCTCGTTTGAAAAAATGTTGTGTTTTGATACTTGTTAGATAGGATGCTTCTATACAAATGAAAATCGATATCGTCAGGATTGAAAGTAAGATACGGGTTTTCATAATCGTAATTATCCTGAGTTGAACTCGACTGTCGTATAACAGAACTTTCATCGGAACTATCCGTATCATGGCGAAAGAGAATACTGTTGCTATCAAAGACTCTAGATGTGGTTTCATGATTGCCGTCTGATATTGGTTCCGAAAAGAGATTATGATAACTTATTGATCCTATTTCATCATATTGTACTACTGGTAATATTTCATGGCTTGATTTCGTTACACGCTTTACACAATGTGACACGACAAAGCATACTATCAATACTCCGACCAAACTGCCCATTATTATCCAACAGTAACTGTATGAGGAAGCAGTTATAGATTCATGATCTGAAAATAGGGTATAACTTAATAGATGAACTCATCATAGATACCAGGATTGAAATTTTGTATTTGTGTCAGACGAGCGTTTCGTCTGCAAAGGACCCATGATTGACGCTCGACTGTATAAATGTGAAAATACCAAAATAAGGAACGCAATTGAATAGCGTTGAGGACCAAAAATTCCTTAACAATTCCCAAATACAGTTAAGTTAATCTTTTCCTCAAAGCAAAGTAATTATAAAACTTAAACAGAATAACATAGAACAAAGAAAAAAAAGTTATATCGAATGTCTGCATAAAGGTATCGCTTTTTGAAGTTCTTTCACTTATTTTCTTTTCAAGAATTGATTGATATCTCATCTAACCATCACCTTAGTATCTCTGATATAGAATTCTAACAACGTAAAATGTCATTCCCGATCAGAAATGCAGTTTAAAAAGTGTTCATGTTTTTATGGTGTCGGTCATATATAAATATTATTTCAAAGATGCAGTTCCATATATTATTCGAACACTTTGTTCATGACTAATTTTTACAATTTTTTTCCGATGTATAGATAGATTTGTGCACTTTTCGAAAATTTTAAGAAGATCGAAAGTTGTCTCTTATAACAATCATTCCACATCACCTCATTCGCATATCAAATATCAAAATCATTTAGTTAATCAACATTTGCTGTCTTTAATTGCGAACGGGTGCAAAATTACAAAAAGGCAGCAGGTTCCTTTTCATATTTTACATCAATCATTCGTTTAGTATTATCAACGTCTATAAAATTCGTTCCCTATAGATTGTGTATGAATAATAAAAAAACAAAAAACGATTCGTAAATTGTACTTACTGGTCGCTTCTAATGTATATACATCTATGTAAATAGTCGAAGAGGTGATAAACCGACACATATATGTACCATCATCATCTGACACGAAGTTCGTAATAATTAAATAGCATTTTTTTAAATCGTATCCACCAATAACCATGTATTTTGACTTGTTTAAATTTGGGTTCAATACTGTTCCATGTGTGTATGGTATGAAACGCTCTCTAGCCGAGAATGGTGTATTATTAGGACCGGTCCATTGCCCATTAGTCTTGTTAAAACAAGAACAATCTAAGATCAAACTATCTCCAGCTTTGACACGTAACGCATGCAGAGTCTTTTTACATGGCATTTGCTCTATATCTATAATAAAAAATAAAATGATTTGTAACAAATTTCTATTTGAAATTTTTTTTTTTTTTAAATTTTTCCTTAGTTTTTATGTATCAGTCAGTGTAAATCATTGACACATATAATTCTTACCATGTTAAAGTTATGCATTGAAATTATTTCTTAGTTATTCACCGTTATCAATCTGAAGTGTATGGTCTGTACAGTGTATACTTGCTAATTGCAACTACATTGTACGAATGAATATGATCTGTTAATACATCTATATATTGCAAAGTGTGTATATCTTTGTCATACTGATTGTATCCTTTTTTCTGTTTTTATTCGTGATATTTTAACTTAGTGGAATTTCACATGCCGGTTGAAGCATGCTACTACAAGCCTTTGACAATGATTTTATAGGTTGCTCGACATATTAAAAAACCACATAGTCAAGTTGGGAATAATTTGACTTATCAGATCGATTTGAAAGACAAAGAGCCACTTTTTCACTTTGTAAATTAACTCCAATTAGAACTTGTTAAACTACTGTTTTGCCCAATTGTGGCTACCACAATCCGATCCCCTTTCCCTCGATTTTGTTATTCATGACCTGCTGTCCGCTCCGGAGCACACGATATCACCCCAAGGTTTTGGGAGGTTTTTCTTTCCTTATTTTGCATTTCATTTACTGTTGTTAATTTTTTTTTTACACTATTTTTTTGTCCGTTCCTTTTCGACCCATGCCTTTAAATATCACTTTGATACATTTTATTTATCTTTTACTTATTAATCTTAAACATAAGTAGTTCAAATAAAACATATGAAACACTTCTGCAGTAGTTAATACATTAACGTTTTTGATGCATTTGTATAATGGCTAAACCTTAGTATGCACCTGTGCCTTTTATGAAATGTGATATATGTTTTCATAAATAAGACCATTTTGTTAATCAGAATTTGCAGTACTACGTTTTATTATAGATTCCCAAAAAAATGACATTACTTGACATAACCAACCTATCTTTCCGTATTTCTGACAATTCTATTGAAGGATGACGGAGGGGAGCATATATTGCATTTATTTTTGGCTCGTTGAATACACAGACTTTTTGGGAACAGATGATATTCCAAAAAAGGTACACAAGGCTATTATATTCTATGATGAAATTTATATTTCATTCACACCAATCCTTAAAATCAAACATCGTAACTAATGTAGTAACGGATTTTCAAACGCACTGACCTTCACTTCAAATTAAAAAAAATCAAAAAACAAAAATGAAATAATGGAAGCTGAAGCAAAATCTTGTTCACCTTTTTCATTAAAGATTAATCCAAAAGTTTCAAATACACCGGGATGCAAAAAGTGTAAACGACTAGACTTTGTTTTCTTGTGTTACCATACTTCTATTTTGTTCAAGATATTTTGTCAAAGGTAAAAAAATATATATCACTGATGGCTCTCAATGCTCTTCAACTCCGTACTTTTTTTTGCATATTTCACTTTTTTTATTATTCGAGTGTAAATGATGAGTCTTCTGTTGACGAAACATTGGTTCAGCTCAAATACATAACTTCAGTTGATTTTTATAGTTCGTTCTTATGTTGTACTGTTACACCTCTGTCCCATTTTTGGGGAGGGTTTGGATTTCGATAACATTTTTAACCCTGTCACGTTCTGTATGCATGGGCCTGTCCCAAGTCAGGAGTAATTAAGTGGCTGTCGTTTGTTCATGTGTTACATATTTGTTTTTTGTTTATTTTTTGGTAATTAAATAGGACCGTTAGTTTTCTTGTTTGAATATACAATATCATGATACATATTGTTGGAAAATATAAAATTTATTTGTATGAGCGTTAGAAACAGAACACAAAAAATTGCTCCGGCTAGCTTTTCTCATGTTACGTAGAGAGTACAAATGAATATTACATTTTCCGATAATATACATATATTGTGTTTATCCTGAAATTACTCCCAACACTTGAAATTTTTGTTTTGAAAATCAAAATTATTATCTCTAATTTTTCTACGAAATATACAAAGTTGAAACAGCAAGGAGGACCCCAAAATGAACTGGTTAGGAAACAGAAATATTCATATTACCGCATATTGCTCAAATTGGAAGTTAGACGATTAGAGTCTGTATAGTTGTTAATGTCTGTGTCATTTGGTGATTCCCCCATTACTTCAATGAAAGCTACACCACTGTTGAAGTCGTTGACTCAATCGCCGTCCGTTTCCAATCAAACGTATAGTGTGTTAGTTTTGCAGGGTATTTATTTTGGCTTTTTTTTGCGGATCAAAATAAATCGCAAAATACATTCCGCGAAAAGTAGTGCATACTTTCATTTCTTTCTAATAGTCAAATCGTCTGTTGATAGGACAATAATGGTTAAGGTTAGTTTTACAAGATAAACAGAATGGGGATTGAACATACAATCATGAATTTTATAAAATGGCTGTATATCCTTACCAATTAATGTCCAATAAATAATGAGAGTAGAGTACTTTATCAGGTAAGTATAAGTATTTATTCATGTTATTAGCATAAAAGTGATAACATTATATAAGTTAATTCACTTTAAGGGATAACCAAAATTGCATGAAATTGTCTTTTGTGTCTTTCCTAACAGAAAAATGTGAGCTTTTGTCATTACTGGGTAATCCTCGCTGTCCGTCATCCGTCTCTGTTAAACTATTTCAAAGATCTCTTTTTCTGAAATTACTGAAATAACTTTAACCAAACTTAGGCCGAATGAACGTTATCTAGAAGTTATCTAGTAAAATACTTGTGTTTTATTTCCTGTTTCGTAAACATAAACATAAAAAAAAAAAAAAAAAAAACATGGGTAATTATATTTTTTTTTAAATTAAAACACTGGGACATAATGAAGTATTTTGCTTATATCTAAGAAACCTAACCATTTAAAGCTTATGTTGTTTGTGATAAAATTGTTCTTTACCTGTCTGGAAATTTTCAGATAAATCAGACAACCTATGTTTGGGTTATTTCCCCTAAATTGATAATTATATTGAATTTTTGGGATGTTGTCTTAAAGGGATGATAATGAAAACTGCAAAATTTCCTTCAAATAGTCATTGCCATGAAATTTTCGTTTTAAATAGATAACCGATTTTTAGGTTATTACAATGAAATTATCTACCCCTAAATTGAAAATTTAAAGCAAATTTTGGCAGTTTGTATTATAATCTTGAATATTATAAAACATAGAAATAAACTGAATGGGGTCAAGGAGACATCAACCTAAAATTAGCTTACGGCTAGCAATGGGCCTTCAACACAGTCAGTATTCTAATACGTAAAGGCAGGCCAAAAACATTATGTAAAATGGACGCCACTACACTTCAACAGATATAAACCAAGATAATTGTTTTTTTTATAAAAGTATAACAAAAGCTACATAAATGTCCTGGATTATGATATGCACATTAATTTAGCGAGTTATATGCATTATAAACATAACACCAATGAATTTTGAACCTTTAGCTAATCTTTTATAAATAAACATACTGATACATACAGAATGTCTATATAAAAAAAGTTAAGTTGTTTTCTTATGTTGTGCTGTAAATCCACATTTTCGTTCTTGCACAATGCTAAATTAGTTATGCCAATTATGTACTTTACCTTCCGTTTTGGGGCAAATTTCCTGTTGATGCATATCTGTAATAAAACTTATGAATTGAAAAGTAAAAATCATTATCATATGAGTTATATACTATTTAGTAGATTTGTTTTTAAAAATATCTCACCATTCTACAAAATGCATACTTATAGTTGAGAAGCAATACTTCAGAAAGCAACGCTAAATATTTTGTTTGAGACAAAACCAAAGGTAGGAATGTTAAAAAGCATGCTATGGGGACACAGTTTCACAAAGAAGGACTCCTAATAGTTCTCAAAGGTATCAATTTTTAAATTCGTCTACATAAGACTTGTCAGTGACGCTCAGATCAAAGCAGTTATTAAGCCAAACAAGAACAAAGTTAAAGAGCATTGAGAACCCCAATTCTCAAAAATGTGCCGTGCCATATACGAATACGGTTATCTATGCTATAAAAAGAACTATTTTTTTATTTCAAAATAGTACAGTTTTGTCATCATATGACTAAAATTTCACACAGAAGAATAACTGTTTGAATGCTATCACATAATTGACGGTGCATGGGAAACCATTATATTTTCACTAGAACAATTCTTTTCCGTAAAGTCTTGACAAATGATTTGAGATTATGTTCTTTTTAAGATGCAACCATAACAAAACTTAGACGTACCTGTCAGTGTGACTGCTAATATCAATGCTTTCAAAATTTGACTTGTCATACCTTGAAATACAATTTTGTAGCATTTGAGTATCTAAGATTGATTTATTTTCATGGTTATGAATTTGCGAAAAAATCTCTATAAACTACACATGCAAGAGTACATCATAAAATATTGTTTATTTTGAAACTTTATTCTAGGGAAGCATTCCTTTGTGTACAGAACATTAATGGGCATGTGTATTTCATTATAATAACGAAACGATAACAAACTTGTTGTATATTAGTACATAGCCAGTACAGGTTGTCTTAAAGTAATACAATCGATTGAATTATTGACGTATATCATAACAAAATGTTCTCTAGATCAGAAAACTTGTCTCTTTGTCTTGATTTAGCTATTCACCAGTTTTGGCTTGTATGACTATAATACAATAAGTTGCACCTTGGATGAAACACGTAGACAGAGGACTTATTATTCTTTCATATCACCCTACATTAATCCGGTATTGTCGGTATGCATCCAACTTAATTACTGTTAAGTTCTCCCTGTGACATTATTGTTCTCACTTGTTGTGTTTCTTGCTTTATAACAGGTTTGTCTTTTCAATGGACTTTACATTTTTTATAGTCCTTGGTGTTTTTAACCTTTAAATAAGGATTACGCATTAACTGTTTTTTTAAACTCTGTGAATGATATTTATTCCCCTTTGGTGTGTTAGATTTGTTTGGAAATTAGTTTGTATTTACCCCTTTTTCTCTAAACACAATGGCCTTTTGAGATTGTGAATAGCAAGAGCGTTTAGAAATGTTTATATCGTCAAGCAATCTGCTTAATATGAAATCTGAAAAAGATACTTGCCTATCCCGTAAAACAATTTTGAAATAGTACAATGATGACATCAAACTCTAAATTAATCGATTTAAGTTTCCTTTTAATTATGGTTTCTTTGGACAAAAAATAACACACATTTCTTGTAAAAATGTACAGGTGATCGGAGGTTTGGTTTTCAAATATTGTCTTTTATTGTGTGATATGCCTTATATTGATTTTTTTGTATGGTCAAAATAAACATGAAAAAAAAAAAACGGTTGCTTGTCATCAGTTAAATCACTGTGGCAGTAAAGTGATGCTTTAATCTATTGTTACTTTCTGTAATCAATATATGCATTCACTATGTCTATGTTTTTTTTTTATACTAAACAACAATGAGCATGATAATTTCAGCTATAGATTAACAGAAACAAACTAAGAGCCACGGTAAAAATTGAAGATATTCCATAAGATGACGGTGACAATTCTATAATTGCGCCTGACGAACATTTCGTATACATAAGACTCATCAGTGACGCTCGAATAAAAAAAATAATAGGTCCAAATAAAGTACGAAGTTGAAGAGCTTCTGGGAAGAAATATTTCTAACAATTTTCTAATAATGAGGTATAAAAGCATTACTATATAAAAATAATCAAAGTTTAATTATTAAGAAACTTATATTTATGACCATATCAATGATAAATCATGTCAACACAGAAGTGCTGACTACTGGGATGGTGATACCTTCGGGGTATTAAAACATCTATATATATGTAAAAAGTAAAATAACTAAAACTACTGAACTCTGAAGACAGTTCAAAACCGATAATTCCTAATCAAATGGTAAATAATAGTGATTAAAAAAACAACACGAACCCCATCAAAAACTGGGGGTAATTTCCGGTGCGCCAGAAGGGTAAATAAATCCTGCTTGACATGTAGCACCTGTCTTGTTGCTCATGTTATTACTAAACCAGTAAATAGTCGAATTCGGTCGGTCACATTTGTGAAAAGAAAACGGGATTGAAGTCATGACATCGAGAAAGTAATCATTTAAACTTCATTATTTGGAACTCTTAGCCAATCGAGGTGATGGTTAGGCAATCAGGATTTACTCTGGAATCTAGAGTACGTCAACACTCTTTCCAGAAAAATACATACCTTTAGAAATTGTGTGACATGGTTTATAAAGTCGATCTACGCACTATGATGTCCACATTCAAGCCATAACTTAGTGCATTTGTATACACTGCATAGCCAAAGGCGTAGGATATTTTACTTGACAAAATTTGAAAATATAAAAAGGAATATTTGAGCGCCAACAACAAAGGACATTTTTAGCACCGGAATATTTAGCATACCTGAATTTGTAGATAGAACTTTAGAACAAAATTTCCGGTGATACTTCAGTATAGTTGAATGAAATATTCTAAAAAAAAATAATTAAAAAAGGAGAAAGTTCTTAAAAAAATATGAAAAAAGTAAAAAGGAATATTTGAGCGCCAACAACAAAGGACATTTTTAGCACCGGATTATTTACCATACCTGAATTTGTAAATTTGACTTTAGTGCAAAATTTCCGGTGATACTTCAGCATAGTTGAACGAAATATTCTTAAAAAGTAATTAGAAAAAGAGCAAGTTCTTACAAAAAAATTAAAATGTAAAAAGGAATATTAGGACGCCTGGACGCCAACACTAAAGGACATTTTTAGCACCGGAATGTTTACCATAGCTGAATTTGTAAATTGAACTTTAGTGCAAAATTTCCGGTGATACTTCAGTATAATTGAACAAAATATTCGAAAAACTTATTCGAAAAAGAGCAAGTTCTTACAAAAATATGTTTATTTCATACGTCTAGGATTATGTTCAAACTCGAACTAACTGTAAATATTCCGTTTGATAAAGAAAGGAATCAATACAAGAAATATTTTCATCTTAACTTGGAGATGGATTCATGTGTCCAGCGGTTTTTTATACACTTTTTTATTATAGTCTCCAGGTTCCATTCATTAACCATTAATGATGATAATACTACGAGGAAATATGGAGTTATAATAATATATTATGAACATCAACAATTAGCAGATTCAATTGATTTCAATGCTGATAAATACATTTTATGACTTATATTTGAGTTAATACAATTAGAATATAACAGGACATATCGTATTTCTTGTTATTCAAAATTACCTTACAAAATGATCACTTTTCATTTAAAGCACAATACACATACATTAAAAACAGTGACAGAAGATACAAAGATATCTTCAAGGTCAAAAATCGACAACAGACACCTCCTTAAAAAAACATGACAAAAAAAAAACAACACATATAAAACAACATCAACATGACTATTGAAATACCATTAATAGAAATTGACATACAACATAGTTAGACACCTCATATGAGTAGTGTGAAATTCAAACTAAATGTATAAAACGAATAGCCATCGTAAAAAAATATTCCATGATATGACTTTATTTTATTTTATCGGCTACAGAAGAATTTAACCATTAACACACTATATATTGTTATTTGTAGTCTGATGTTGGTAACATATTATTTTAGTTAGATTGACAGTATGCACAGATTTTTTTTTAGTATTGGAAACGAACTTTATGACTTTTTCCGCAACTTAGATTACTATAAATGTAAATTAGGACGAAAAGAAAGAAAAGAAAATAACTTTAAATGTTTTAACCGTTACTTACCTTCAAGTTTAAACAAATCGTTATATCAAAGAAATTCGGATACACGCTTACCTTAACACGAATTTTAGGACACAAATGACATTCTGTTAATTGTAATTTATTAATGTTTTTTTATTTGAATTTCAAAAAATATAAATACATGATCTACATTTATGTCCCTGCAAATTGTGTCAGGAAATAGGAAATTAATTTTCAAAACAATTGTATTGTTAAATGCTCTATATCCATTTAACAAGTGTATTGTTTTTCATCGCAAATGAATAAATTTGACTCATTGTAATTCATCATTTGATTTATACAGTACTTTAAATAAATACGGTCAACAATGATATACAATTATGGCCCGCTGGTGAGTTGATTTTTCAAAATTGTAAACTCGAGTTCGGGTTATTTCACAAGGGCTGACAATTTTTGATAATCAACGACTCAATGAAACATAATACTGTTGAACGAACAGTTTCAATTAAAAGTATTTATTGTAACAGATTATCAAATCACTAATTTTAGAACACTACTGTGTGTATATTGACATTTCGCGTTTGTACAACAAATGAGTTATTTGATAGGAAAATTGTAGATTTTAGGGTTAAAATCATTATGAGTTTTAAAAAAATTAAGAAATTCATAAAGAAGATATTTTGGCAAGGGAAAAGTTTATTAACCACTTCCCATTCACACCAGTACAGCTTACCGGTGAAGCCAATTTCTAGATTTTTTTGGGGCATTTAGACTTGTTCCGTAGCCATTTGCTGACGTACAGATGTGGTTAAGGGCTCAAATTATTCCTCAGATAACTAGCAATGCGATTTAATGTGCAGCAAACCTCTATCATTATTAGTTAACAAATAAGTAGCCTCTTACTGATGTGTGATTCTTCTGTAAAAACATTTATTTTTCTTCGAATTTTGAGGAAAATTCTCAAAAAGAAGGGCAAAGAAAACTGCTCTTTTAAGAGGATTTATGACTTTTCTCAATAACTGTGCAGTGAGTTTTTGAAGAATAGTATTAAACTGATAGTTCTAACTTGTACACTAGTTGCAAATGTAATTTTTAGAGTAGAAGCGCACTCACAAACTTGAAATATGCTAAAAATCCGAAGTCATTTCTTAGTATTCTATTTTTTTTTGCAAAGTTGAAATAGATGTAACAAAACATGGTTTCGTAAGTGTTGCGGTATGATAAAGTTGAAAACACTTTTGTTTGAATAAAGGAAGATGTATATTTCAATGAAAAATGGCATTGTAAAGAGTGGATTCCTCCTAGATTTGCGTAAAAATCATGCATTTGGCAACAAAAATTATCATCTGAACAAATAATTCCAAAAGGAAAACAAACTGGGTGAGAATCTTTATATCATTTTTTTTTAATTTCTTCCGTAGTAGTAGACTTAAGTACTTAAATTTCAATAAATTCAATACAATGCCAGTGGTGCAGGGGTACGATGATCTATCCCAAGGCGCTAAGAATGAGAGTTCGAATCTCACTGCCGGAGTTGGAAAAAATTATTTTCTATATTAAACGTAACTTAACTTAACTCTACTTTCAATTTCAAAAAGAAAACCTGCTAAATTTTTTTCAAAGAATGTGTGTGCCAAATTGCCCCCCCCCTTTTTTTACCCCCTTGGCTCCATCGGGCTCGGTCAAGGGTGTCCCAGATCAAGCTAGCATTGGTAATTCGATGAATTTTCACTTGTATAAACAAAGTTTAAGTTGCTGATTGATTGAAAACGAATTAGACCAATAACTAGGGTCCAAGTTTGAAATCGGACAAAAATGGTGTCTAAAATCAGTAATTTGAATGTTACGGACATCTATATTTCAAGGCCTATAGCATATTATGCGTCTATTTATTCCACTATGATAACTTTTATGGCTTCAACAGACTCGAGGCATTGTGTTTCCACCAAAACCTGACCCTATTAGCCCACCAATATATCTCTGCATGACTTTTTGTCCAAGGATTTCGTTTTTTTTCACTTTTTCGCCAACAGTCACGTGACTTTTGGAAATAAACCACGTGACCAAAAAATGACGAATTATCTCCAAACTTAATTTTCTGACATATTTAATAATTATCTTTCATTTGAGTCCAACATGACATGTGTATAACCATTGATGCGAATGCAGTATTCATTTAAACTTCGATAGTGTCTTTTCTATAAGTAAAGGCCTAAAATGCCTGAATGGGAAGGAGTTAAGGTTCCACTAAAGTCTAAAGTCAAAATATACAATGTAGGACACTTCATAAATTTTTTAACTTTGCCTGTTTTTGTCAATCTATAATGAATAAATTCAAAAACTATGAGAACATATGTTCATTTAAACATTCTTATCATATACACGCTATGTAAATTGCAAATAAACGTGAAATTGTTATGTTGTGGCCAAACCGGTTCTTGGGGTGAACACCAAATTTTCCAAAAAATCTATAGGCCTGAGAGACGACTTAATTTTCTTAAAATTGGTATGGACTAATATTGTTACATGTAATACAGGGCAAGCTCATTTAGATTTGTCAAATACATATGTTTTAATGGCATATTTGTCCAATGTCTGTATTGTACCTTCAATATTCGTTCACTTAGATGTTTGGTTTTTTATCGTCTAATTCTATTCGAATTCTCATCCAGATGATAAACTTTTTATTTTGCCAGAGCGATGTTTTTGACGACCATTTTAACACGAATTAATAGTTGTACAATTCTTGTTTTTTTACACATCATCCTAAGTTTCTATAGATTAGAATTCTACGTTTAAAAGAAAATTCCATGGGGATACTGCGTGCATCATGAATAAGTATATATTGCAAAAAGTAAACCAAGAATAAAATAAAGTGACAAAACTCAGTCTTTTATGGATAAGAACATATATAGTTAAATTGTGCAGATGCTTAAATATTCAAGAAACAGAATATTTAAAAGTAAAGTAATACATTTTCAAAGGTTAACAATGAGCAAAAGAATTGCCGGAAAACGATAAAGCAATCTATGCAAATAAGTTAACTGTTACGTATTGCATCAAAACTCTTGGCACTCTGCACCTAGAAAAAGTTTCCGTTAAAAATGTCACATAGTTACCAAAAATATTTGTTTTATTATTTAAGATCTCTTTCTAATTGCAGAACCTGCTTCATTGGCTTGTATACATGTGTGAAAGTTATTCGATAACGTCAGGAACGATAACTCGTGGCGTAACGTCATTCGGTATCGTGTTACCTTAATAGCTGCACTTGAACTATGAATTGGTTATCGACGTTTATACTATCGGTAGAGAACAGATTAGAGTATTCTTTTTTTTCCATCTCTACATGATGAGAAACAACCCATCGAGCATATTTACGCCGTCGATATTGGTTCACGTTTCCCATGATCTAATGTATTATCTTCTCTGCAGGACGCCGTTGAATTTCCGCTTTTGATTGATTTTTTATCGTTGAATCTTAATATTTTGTATGTTTGATCTGCTTGTTCTAAGCTTTTGTTAAACTATCTTCTCTTCGGCTTGAATATGTTTCTCAGTTCCGATTTCTCAAGTCGATCACATTTCAAAATTAAAAAAAAAACGTATTTATTCACTTCGATCAGGTGATAACGTGAATTATCGAAATCATTCTAACACGACCTTGTCTTCCTTTGCTTACATGTGTTTCTGTTTTGTCAAAAGTCTATATACTCTAATGTATAACCCACATCAGCATAAAGGTCATTGAATAATATATAAGATATAGTACTATTTTGGAATTTTAGTAAAGAGTCATTTGCCTTTTCTCAGACTTCGGACGCACTGTTCGCTGAAAAAACATATCATTAGTAATGTTCTGTAAAACGTATTTTCAAATGTTATTTTGATATTCCTTAGACCCCGGAAAAATGGTTTCCTGATAGTGTTCGAAGTTCACTCATTTTTTCGAATTCACAAAACTGAGTGATAAGGGATCCTTATTTGCACGTCTACATATTTTCGTTTCGGTAACTTTAAGTGAATCGTTAAATTCTGCGAGACCCCTATCCATCCGTTGATATCGCCACGAATAGAATTGGTGTTATCTGTGGTAAAGAGATACAATTCAGTGGTGAATTCAAGGAGAGGGTTTAAGGGGTTGGAACCCGGTTTTTTGGACGACCAATGCATGTGGATAGGGATATTTGGTTGGAACAACCCTACCTCTTTCAAAATGACTGGATCCGCCCCTGCAATTGCGGGAATTAATGCTCGTAAAACTTTGGAAAAATGTTTCCTTTACTAGATCTCTAAGCAAATGCTAAGGTTGTTAATAACATACTTAGAAGTATAAGCCTAAGTCTTGATCATTTACATATTTGTAATAGTGAATCATAAACACCCTCTTTCTCACAAAGTTTTTTTTCTAAATTACATTTCTATTATTATCTATCCAGGTGTAACCTTTAATTTAAACATGACCCTAGATTGCTTTCTGTGTAGAGTCAATGAAATATACCGATTTTTTTAACCTTTTTTACTTCGTGTGTTCAATTTGAATTTTAAAGGTCCTGGATCCGTTACAGATAAAATGTTTATAAATAAGGCATATATATTATTCTTCACATATTAGCAACATCAACCGTGTTATTTTCGTTGAAGCCATGCCATCACATATTATCGCCCATAATGATACTGTGCAATTCTTAAATATACAATTGTTGTGAATATGTGGAATATGGTTGCATATAGATAACTGACAATTTTCGAGGACTGTCCGTGGTATGTTAAGTGATTGGAACTTATTTAGTCTGGAAGAAGATGATTTTTTTAAGCTTGAGACTAGTATAATCCAGTAACGGCGAGAACTCTTTAAAAGTCGTTACGTAGTGATTTTTTATGATTGTTTTTTTTTATATTATATGCCGAACTGATGAGTCTAGCCACTTATAATCAATTCTACTGTTTACTCTTATGCATTGGTGTTACAACTTTGTGTTTTGTTAGGTGGTGGGTTCAGCGCTTACAATAACATGTTAACTCCGCCATTTTTTAAAGATATGTGCCTGTCCCAATGAAATAGCCTGTCATTCAGCTGTTATTAATTGCTGTATTTTGTCATGTTGATACTTTTTTATGGATGATAGTGTTCCTTGAGGACGTCTGTACAGTGATTTACAATTATGTTGCGTCATTAAGAAATCTTTATGATACATGTGTGCACATGCCTCATTCCTAGTCATAACATTTCACCTTATTTTATATATTTTTTTACAGAAGATGTCTTTTGTTTTTTGTCGTCGTTTGGTTTCTGTGGAGGTATCTATTTTATCGCCTTTTACTTTATTTTATTTGTTAACTCTCAATTTTGTGTAAACATGTTTACCTTTTACCTCTTATTATCAATTACATTACAAGAAAACAAATATATATAACTTATTTCGAATTGACATACATGTATAACACTGACCAATGAACAACATTATATCTTGTTAAATTACTAGCGTTTGGCTATGGACCACAAATGAACAAATAGTGTTTTTTTTATGTTTTTTGGTAACTTTCCATCTGATATGTACTTGCCAATATAGCGAAATTTCCTTCAACCGCTCTTTCTCGAATCACTTTGAAATAATAACACAGAAATTGAGTATAAGAAAAATGACTACGAGACAAAAGCAACATTATTTTTAATCGCTATAAAATTCGTAAGCATAACAACACAAATTATACAAAAGTATACAAATATTTAATTTTTCTGATTATAGACGAATATAAATGTATTCGTTGAGTGGATGTAAAGAAAAATGCGTTTCAATTCAATCGAAGTTTACTGACACGTACTTGTAAAATGCAATGATGAGGTCGTGATGATATTGAGATCTAAATGACAGCTGCCAATCGATAAGTGATGATGCTAATCTATAATGAGGGTTTCAATGATATTTTTAAACGTGATGTAACCAAACTAAAAGTATAAATAAATGTATATCAATTATACATTTTTTTTGTTTAATTATAATAATATTATTCTGTTAGTTTGATCATTCATTTTGAATATTTCTTGTTCTTTTTATTTGTTTTAATTCAAATATGTATCCATCTTTGTAACTTTTCTAATTAAAAAGAAAAGGAATAAGAGGTCATTGAGCTTTGATGAGGTGATTAAAGTTGAATTGAGACGTTTGTTCTTAGTCAAAGATATGTTGTTAATTACTAACAATGCCAATTCTTAGTTCAATAGCATACAAGATTATTAATAACAGTAGTCTCAATAAAAATATTTGACATTTATACTATTCTCAAAATATATAACAAAAATATGATGACCTAATATAAAAGGATACCAAAATACGCAACAACAAAATAAAACATAACTTATCATAAAGTTAAAATCGCAGGGTTATAATGACATTGCTTTTTAATAGAATGTTAAATTTGTAAGCCACAAAACATTAAAAAGCATGTAAACTATGTATATTCAACAGCTTAATATACAGCCTGTAAAAAATACTTGTCTGAACACATGTTTTTGTGATTCCCGATATTGAAATCACTACCTGCAGGCAAACGAACACATCAATGTATAAAAATATTATAAAACAAAAAAAATATATTACAAATTGACAGTCCAATGTATCATGGCAGGACATATTTTGGAAACGTAAAGTTTAATACAGTAGGTAACATAATCCAGCACCTCATACATAATAGCTAGCACACTAAATATACATGTAGCAAGGTTTGGGTGATTGTTTGTGTGTTTTTTTTTGCAAACAATTAATCACACCAATTCCTCTTTAACTATTGGTAAAACAAATCAATATTGTGAAAGGCACTTAACGTTAAGAGACAAAACTCCCTTTTTAACATTTTATTTATATATTTTTTACTTATTTAACAGCTCATTTTTAATGTGAACAAATACATTCGAGAAGAACACAACGATAGAAACCAAAATCGAGTTCGAAGTTCTATAATCACTGAGGTTTACAATGCAGTCTATGAAATTGAGTTTTATGTTTTCGTCATTGTATATTATATCCTGCATATCACGCTCGAAGCTTTTGTTTTTTACCAAAATAATTGCCTCTGATTTTCCACATAAAATGACTTTTAGTTTTAAGGAGGATTGCAAGAAGGACTAAAAAATGCAATGTTACACAAAAAGAAATATTCACATTATTTATTGCTCAACATGGAAGCAAAATCAATATACATCATTTGTACAAAAACTTACAAAACAAATACTAGTGCAGTTAACCTGTCTTGTCTGATTCAGTTATAAAAATATTCATTTTTAAATACCGTATAGTTTGTTTTAGCCTGGTAGTATTCTATCAAAATGGTTTCACTCCATCTTTATTGTTAATCTTCATTGTTTCTATTTCTAAAACTAGTGTAAATTGAACAGATCTACTGTTTCGAATAATAATGAATTTTGGCCACAGGGTGTGACGAGTGGGATTTTTTGAAACCCCTGCTACTACATCCCGTAAAAAAGATTATGATTATATAAAACTAGACACATTTTAAGAAATTCAAATAGCGAAAAAATATTAAGTAACTATTCACTTTTGAAAAAAAAATATCTATTTAATTCGTCTTTGCTAGAAGAAGAAAATTCTGATCCAAGTCGTATGTCTCTATTCTAAAGCATTTATCTTTACAAAAGAACGTAACATTTTTAAAATAAATGATTATCTTTTTTGAACAGTTATAAGTACTTTAGATTGTAAAATATAAAATTGGGAATTGAAATGGGGAGTGTTTCAAAGAGACAACAACCGTTCCAAAGAGCAGACACCAGCCAAAGCCCACCAATGGGTCTTCAACTCAGTGAGAAACTCCCGCACAAGGATGGATACTTAAGCTGGTCCTTAGACAAATATGAATACTAGTTCAGTGATAAAGGACATCGTACTAAACTCTGAAATATATACAAGAAGCTAAATTTAAAACTCATACAAGTCTAACAACGGCCAGAAGCTCCTGACTTGGGAAAAGCGCAATAACGCAAGGGGGGGGGGTTAAACATGTGTTTGAGATCTCAATCCTCCCCCGAACCAAAGTAGAAAAACCCCACACAGGATGTATTTATTTAGACGCACAGTAAAAATAAGTTCAGAAGAAGTCCGAGTTCGATGTCCGAATAGATAACAAAACAAACAAAACAAAACAAAATGACAATGATACATAATTTAACAAAGGACTAATAGCAGTGAGCGTATGACATTTGCGTCGATTTTTAAAATTGTTATTTTGCGTTTGCGCCGATTTTATATTGCTCCTAATTGCATCTTCAGTTTAACACAGGTGAGTAAATTCTTCTACATGTACTATACCTCGGAAGGTATATTGGTAAAATTTTGTTATAAACGTTGTTTACTTATGTTTTAGTAATGAAAATCCAGGCCGTTACGTATGTTCAAATGCGAACTCTAGAAATGCCCAAATCAGTACGTAAGCCATAGAAAGAACAGTTACTGACAAGCCAGCTCCAGAACTTAATTAAACTGATTAAAAGATTATGTCTTCATCATATGAATATCAAAATCAATCCCTCCTGTTAGGTGTTTCGTAGTATACTATAATAAAATTTTATGAGAAGAACATAACCCGTATCATGCAAACAGTTGGTTTAAGAATAAATATGGTAATTTTCGATGCATAGACCCTATAAGTGAATAATTATTAAAGCTAAATATGCAATCTTTAATTACCTGACAACAGTAACATATACTATAGCATTTATATTTAGTCTTTTCTACCAAATCTAACGCATGACTCAAAATGTCGTCCGTCTTATGACCGACCATATTGACAACTGCATACAAAGAGCATGATGAATTAAGAATGTAAGAAACGGTCAACCTTAACCGGCTGACCTCAATATTATCACATGGGTTAAACGGGAATACTCAAAACAGCAGCTATGACAGTTGTAAAATCTACTCACTTGTCGTTTGAACGAAGATAGTCAAAGTAAGATTACTAGTGGGAGTAAATGTAACAATTTATAAATTTATTATTAATCATCATGATCATGGTCTGATATTGTCAATAAATATGCTATCAGTACTTTTTTTAATAATCAATGTTAAAAAATATAGGGTTTATCATAGAGTGTAAGTGAGTTATACACCTCGGGAAACGACGTGTCTAGATAGGAAACCACTCCGGCCTCTGGCCGACGGAATTATTATCCAGACACATCTATCCTTAGGTGTATGATTACTATAACATGAATGTAAGCTGGATATATAATTCCAGTTTTTTATCAAACCTGGCCAGAAAAAAACCAGACTAGGACACAAATGTTCGCGATGCACAATTATCCTTCCATAAAAAACATATGACAATTAATTAAAAATAAAAATACAATAGCAAGGTCAGATACATTGATTATAACTAATTGCTTCCTAGTAAGTATAAAACAGTTTTTTGAACACGTCTTATGTGGTATTTCTAATAAAATAAAATAGAGGTGAACACCAAGTCTTATTTACACCTCGTCTAAAAAAGTTGGTTAAATTATTAAATATTAACATGAACCGCACTTAGGTTGTTGTTTTGCTTACCAATCTTTTATTCAAGTTGAGATTGTACTAGTTTCTATTGTTCGTAACTCATAAAATCTGATCATGAACTTGGATTGGTATTTGAAAACGCGATGTGAAACACATACAAAATTTTCTACGTAATAATGCAAGAACCATATACAATATAATTGTCCTGAGTAATTTCTTATGGAAACAATAAAAATGTATTTTCAAAATAATGCTACATGATTAAAATGAGCAAGTTAAAAGCTTGAAATACCAGGATGGAAATTATTACAACATTATAGAAAAAACAATCCAGTATTAAAAGAGATTTGTAAATGAAAATACATTATTTGATGTGAATTAACAAAGGTAAGTGACTTATTTTCGAGAAATATGCAGCTTGAATTACTTAAGATCATGATGACTATAAATTAATGGAAAACAATTTGAATTAAATAGACAAATATTTTATAAATGAAATTATTTAATTTTTAGGATTTTCTTTAAAGGTTTCACCTCTTGAGAAAGTAAAAAATAAATGGGGAATGAAGGTTTTAAAATATCTTTTAAATTAAAAAGTATCTAAATTAATTGTTTAATAGAAAAGCTCTGATTGATTATCTCTCCGAGCTTCATTCTGTAAATTAAACTGTTTTGTGCCAACGATAGTTTTTCTTTCAAAAATAACAAATTTGTTTATATGTGAACCAAAAAAAAACCAATTATTATGCCTTTCATTATAAGATATAAGAACATGTGTTTGAGTACCAGTAAAACAACCGTCCATGAATCTAAGTCACAATTTGTAAAAGTAAATCTGTATAGGTCAAATTACGATCTGAAGCCTTGGGTTTGATTGCATAAGTCTCTCAAATTCGAAAGCCAGAAGTTGTGACGAGTCAATAACGCTCTTTTCCTCAACATTTCGGTCTGTCTATGTCGACAACTATGACATGTATGATGTATTATCTGATTGTGGTATCTGCTTTACTAGTAAAAAGTTAGAATAATGTAATATAGAAAACTTTTTAAATGAGAAGTATTATAATGTTCTCTTTCAATTGACTTTAAGATAAAATATATATTCAAACATATCTATATTGACATTGAAAACTTTACACATATTTTCGGAGTGAAATCGAAGACGTGTATGGACACTAAACTTTTAGTATGTAAAAGTCACTATTTACATTACTTACTGCATAATCGATTAGTACCTTCAACTTATATATCTTTTTTTTTTAAATAGTTTAAAGCATTCCTTTAAAACATTAACAGACGCTATCACTAGTTGTTGGCCGTTAAAAAATACATATTAAGCACATGACGAGAACCACATGTATGTTCCAATTGTAGTAACTGAAATCCCGGCCACTTTTCCTTGAATTTGTTCTACGAGGTTCACCGTATCAACGAACTTGGTACTTACAAGAGCAACACGATTGGTGTCACATGTGGAGCAGAATTTGATCACCTTTCCGAAGCACCTGGGATGAACCCCAATTTACAGTGGGGGTTCGGTTGTTCAATTTTTTAATGTTGTGTTTTGTACACTGCTGTTTTTCATTTTGTCGCTTCCTGCTTTTAGCCATGACATTGTTAGTTTGTCTTCGTCTTATAAGATTGAATGTCCCTTTGTTGTCTTTCGCCTTTTTTGTATGTTCTAAATAGAGAAACCAAGTATTGTAAAGTGTCATTAACTGTTTAAACTAGGTCAACCCATCACAGACAAAAGTAGAATGATTATATGTTACGTTTCTGAGTAGAGTACTGAGTTAACACACCACAGAAAAAAACATATGGGTAAAACTATCCAGTTCATCATTCAAAATTGAAAAAAGTGCACTACAAATGCAACAAATAATGCCAAAATAGTAAGTGCTTTTTAGAAGTACAAAACTAGACATTCCTACGTGTGATGTCATGAAATGTAAAGGTGTGTTGTCTTCCCGATCAAAGTAGGGGAAAAAAACTTAATATACACCAAGCAGTAAACTAAGACTTAATATACTCTACCGATTTTTAAATTCAATTACCCAGTTTTCTGATATTCTATTTAAAGTACTGCTTCATCTTCTTTTGAAATATCTTCAAAACTACCTGGTAGATTTGACAAAAGTTTCGTCTCTTTTTTCATGCCACCTAGAAGTTCCGTCTCTTTATTCATGCCACCTAGAGGTTCCGTTTCTTTATTCATGTCACCTGGTATAAAAATACTATTTTAGACATTATCATGATTAGAAAAAAATTAACAAATCAAAAAGATGTAAAAAATTAACAACCATTAACTGAATATGTGAATCATTTTTACAGCGGATGACCTTGATTTTATTCTGGTGTTATAATGCCGCATAGATTTGTACTCACGTGACTTTTCCGACTGATAACTGAATGTGTTTCGTATAATTATGCGGATGTCATCGAGTGCAAAATAACATTTCTTATCGCTTATCATATATTAATTTTATCAATAATTATTCATTGAAATCAAAATGGTATTTAAGAACATATAAACATGACATGAATATGTTGTGTCGTGAGGAAAATATATATATAATATATCAGTAACAAATCATTAATACCAAACATTTGTGTTGGAACGCTTGCAGAAGAGTATCTCGAGAACGTTTTGAAACAAAATTAGGAAACTAAGTTTGAGTACTAAAATACTATCTATTAAAAAATCCGAATTATTACAGAAGAGTGTCCACCGCGCACTTGCACTGTACTATCATAAGAATTATTTAGATGATCTTCTATATAACTGCTATATCAATATAATATATAACAAAACACCAGAGTATACGAAGAACAAATTATTATATGATTAAATCACTAAAAAATGATAGTTATTACAATGAGGTTATATTCCCTGTACATGTCATTTATTCATCATCCACACAGGACTTATTTCAGAAAAAAATATGTTCACTAACTTAATCATTTTTTGTTAATTTTCAAGTATAGATCGGGATATGATTTTTTATGAGGCTTATGACCCACAAGAACTTGCGATCATCCAGTACTTCAGCAATTTGATTTAAAGTATACTACGTCTTAAGAAGTATAGTATGTAAATTCCAAATTAAATCAATTTGTCTGTCAGTCAAATATAGAAACGAAGACATATTTTTTTTCTTAAAATATAACTATAACCTAACTGAATTCAATTGTGTTTCCATAGAAATACTAAAAATATACTATTACGGATGGTTTTTTTTCTATATGCATCAACTTCAAGTTCATTAAATAAAGAAATACATACAGCTTATAGAGAAGTGCTTTGTTTCAAGTAAGAGAGAATAGGAGATTTGTTCCCTTGTACTTGAATGATAAAAATCTTGCAGTACTTACACCTTTGAGATTATAGAAGACCATTTTATTCAAGGTACTGGAGATTTCTTTTTGGACGGGACGTTTGGTTTGTAAAAACAGTTATTGATTGTATTTAAACATAGTAAGCTACCTTATGTATCTCTTTTATCTCATTTATTTGAACAGGAATTTCAGGAAATTTGAATAACCTAAGACGTTGAACAACAACGAAAGTTATTATCGCTAGTCCATATCTATTCTAAACCATCAAGGGCATCTACATGCACGAGTGTGATGAGATATCGATAATATGTCAGTAAGATACAGCTTAATGTCAAGAAACATTTAATATACAAAAAGAGAAGATGAAGTATAAGTGCCATGAAACACCCACCAAACAGAGTTTAATTGATTTTGATATTGGTAACTTTATGTCATTAAACAGCCGTAAACCGTGAGCAAAACTTATGTTGTATAGTCTGCTAATAAAAATTCAAGACTAGAACAAAAGTGTGAAAACAATTTAAACTTGGAAACCAATGCTTCGACATATTCCGACACAATAAGTCAAAAAAAAATCACATTCATCAATGTAGATACGTGAATGATAGAAATGCATGAACGTGTCGTAATGAATAACACCATGATGATTTTACAACTTTTCACTCACCTTATATGTGAAAATTCGTATGCAATCAAAAAAGAAAAAAAATAACATTTAAATTCAATTTTGATACACTGTATTGAAGGGTGTCCGTCTTCCAAAGTCAGACAAGATACACAACATATTTGCAATGTAATTGACAATAACAATGTTCGCTTCACTGTGTCCAATATAAGAAACATTACTATATGTGCTACAGTATTGACATGATTTAAAATATAATTTTAATATGTTTTCTCCCCTTGATGAATTTATAAATTACTTCGATACTAGGTTCCCATATTGATTAACATTTGTATATTATATGAGGTCTCTTCTTATCCTATTTTTCACGTATTTATACGTCCTTGACTTTTAAATTTTTCATTATGAAATTAAAATTAAGAAACTGCTCCGAATTCAAGGAATGTTTTTTTTTATTATTGTCTATAGATATATTTGATTGCAGTTGCCACATTGATGAATGGTTGACTATTTTAAATACTCGGATAAAAAGCAATAGCCAATTTGCTCTTTCATTCTATTTTGAATTCTTTTCAAAATGTTGAATTCCTGCATGCCAGTTATTTACCGGTTTAATAAATTTAGGCAAACACTATATATGAAATTGATAATTAAAGAAAACTTGCATGTTGAACTGAACTACCAAAGATTCATTTTAAACATCTCACTAAGACAACAACACAGAAGGCAAGTCTTATAGAAAACCTCATAATATAGTTGAAATTATAATATACATATATATATATAAATATATATATATATATATATATATATATATATAAACGAGTCTAAATTGAAAACTACGTTCAAACCTATGATTGCGTTGGATAAAAACCGCAATTTTTATACGTGTGCATGTAAAACAAATTTTGTTGTACAAGGGTCTAAAAACAGCACAAACAACATTTTCCAAAAGACCAAAAAAGTGAAAAAGTATATTTAAACAAAACGCATTTAACTAACAGGTCGAACAACTGATGTCCTTTAACCTTGCTGACTGCCATTGACGATTGCCAAATAAAATTGATCATAAGATGTAACAAAATGGATCATAATATAAATTTAATACTAAACAGAAAAAAAAATCAACTTTTGGCCACGATGTTATGCCACAAACATACGGTGTCAATATTTTTTTAGTACACCAGATCCGGATTTCGACAATAAATGTCTCTTCAGTGATGTTATGGATCGAAACGGTATTTGGAAGGCCATATTAAAAGTAACCTCATTTTTAGAAAAAAGTACCCTTATGTTTAGATAGACTCTTGAATTTTAAGAGTCATTATAGGATGAACGGATCATTTAAACCGGAGGGAAAATTTGATACAAGCCCAAACGAAAAAATATAAACGAGTCCAAATTGAAAACTACGTTCAAACCTATGATTGCGTTGGATAACGGCAATCTTTATACGTGTGCATGTAAAACAAATCTCGTTGTAAAAGGGTCTAAAAACAGCACAAACAACATTTTCCAAAAGTACAAAAAAGTGAAAAAGTATATTTAAACAAACCGTATTTGACTAACAAGTCGAACAACTGATGTTCTTTAAACCTGCTGACTGCCATTGGCGATTGCCAAATAAAATTGGTCACAAGATGTAACAACATTGATCTTTACATAAATTTAATACTAAACAGAAAAAAAAAATACCTTGTAGCCACGATGTTATGCCACAAACATACGGTGTCAATATTTATTTAGTACACCAGATCCGGATTTCGACAATAAATGTCTCTTCAGTGATGTTATGGATCGAAACGGTATTTGGAAGGCCATATTAAAAGTAACCTCATTTTTAGAAAAAGTACCCTTATGTTTAGATAGACTCTTGAATTTTAAGAGTCATTATAGGATGAACGGATCATTTAAACCGGAGGGAAAATTTGATACAAGCCCAAACGAAAAAATATAAACGAGTCCAAATTGAAAACTACGTTCAAACCTATGATTGCGTTGGATAACGGCAATCTTTATACGTGTGCATGTAAAACAAATCTCGTTGTAAAAGGGTCTAAAAACAGCACAAACAACATTTTCCAAAAGTACAAAAAAGTGAAAAAGTATATTTAAACAAACCGTATTTGACTAACAAGTCGAACAACTGATGTTCTTTAAACCTGCTGACTGCCATTGGCGATTGCCAAATAAAATTGGTCACAAGATGTAACAACATTGATCTTTACATAAATTTAATACTAAACAGAAAAAAAAAATACCTTGTAGCCACGATGTTATGCCACAAACATACGGTGTCAATATTTATTTAGTACACCAGATCCGGATTTCGACAATAAATATCTCTTCAGTGATGTAAGGGATCGAAACGGTATTTGGAAGGCCATATAAAAAGTACCCTCATTTTTAGAAAAAGTACCCTCATTTTTAGATAGACTCTTGAATTTTAAGAGTCAATATAGGATGACCGGACCATATAAACCGGAGGGAAAATTTGATACAAGCCCGAACGAAAAAATATAAACGAGTCTAAATTGAAAACTACGTTCAAACCTATGATTGAGCTGGATAAAAACCGCAATTTTTATACGTGTGCATGTAAAACAAATTTCGTTGTAGAAGGGTCTAAAAACAGCACAAACAACATTTTCCAAAAGACCAAAAAAGTTAAAAAGTATATATTTAAAAAAAAAACGCATTTGACTAACAGGTCGAACAACTGATGTGTTTAACCCTGCTGACTGCCATTGGCGATTGCCAAATAAAATTGATCACAAGATGTAACAAAATGGATCTTAATAAAAATTTAATACTAAACAGAAAAACAATTACCTTGTGGCCACGATGTTATGCCACAAACATACGGTGTCAATATTTTTTTAGTACACCAGATCCGGATTTCGACAATAAATGTCTCTTCAGTGATGTTAGGGATCGAAACGGTATTTGGAAGGCCATATAAAAAGTACCCTCATTTTTAGAAAAAGTACCTTCATTTTACATATATATATACTAAAAATGTAAGGTATGTGGTCCGAGACCACAATTAATTCGTAGTGCATTTCTTTTAGAACATAAATGAAAATTAAAAAAATCCCACCTACGCTTTCTCAATGAAATTTTTACAGTGTGTTGTACTACTTTTGGGACAAAGTATATCAAAATTATAGAAAACTTCATCGGCTCTAACTCAAAATATGGACATCTTTGTGTTTAGGGTGTCTTGAAATCTTTTGACAGCTTCCGAAGTGCTAATTTTTTTACCTTTTTCAGCTGGACCAAATCACTACTTTCCTGTAAAATTCTGGACCCAAATTTTTTTACAGTGTAATTTCACCCCCCTACTTACAATTTGAGGCATTAAACATGGAGAAATAAATTTGGAAGGGGTATAAAAATTAATGGCAAGTAACCCACTGTTAACACTAGGGACTAAATTCGTAAACAACGAAAATCAAGGGACGACAATTGTGGTCTCGGACCATGTATTGAAACAGAAAAGTTGTACCGACGTGTACTAAAAATGACAGGTATGTATTGAAACAGAAAAGTTGTACCGACGTGTCCAATAGTACGCTGGCATGGCAGTTTAGTCAGAGGATGATGTAGGGGGTAGCAGGATGCACGGGCCCCCATTTTGTGAAGATAATTTTGTTGATTATATAAGAAATAACAGTCAGCGCCCAAATACCCCTTTAGTGAAAAGTTTTCGATCCGCCACTGTTAATCATCTTATATATAATTAATAAGCTTATAGTACATGAAATCATACGAAAATGTTAAGATCATATTTCATTCAATTCCCAATCAGTAATGAGATACATTTTTGTAGTTGACGTGTACCTTATTTTTAGAAATGGTAAACTAAAATTATAACTTTTTATTATTATTTCCAGAGACAAAGGAGTGAAACGAAAACTTAATACATGTGAAAATATAGATAAAATAGAACAGAAAATGTTATAAAAAAATTAATATTTTTTTCTTTCAAATTTATTTTTTTCTTTTCTTTTTTTTATTATGCAGATGCCATTCTTACCTTTAAAACGTTTCGTGTTTTGTCTATGATAAACACGCATACACCAAACTACAGAACAACAGAGTGCTCCTAACGCTGCAAGTGTTGCAAGAACTACCAAAAGAATTGAAACAAATTTTGATGAAACCATCTCTTGATCGGCTATATGAATAACATCTGAAACAAACATATCGGGAAAATGATTATAAACACAACATGAACAACATTATACTGTGTCGTGATGTGTTGTTATGTTTGATTGCATTTACATATTGTCTAGATCGTTTTCTAAAAGTCATGGTCAATCACGTCATTGTATAAAAATATAAACTTTAAAGTCGTTAGTATCGATAAAAGTAAACAATCGTAATTAAATTCAATATAAAAAATAAACTTAGTAAGAGAACTTCGATTGTTGTTCTTATTAGTAATAAACATGAGATCGCTGTTTTTTCAATCTTTAGAAGGATAATGCTAAAACTGCACAGACAGCTGAATATTTGTGTTAACAGAAGAAATCAAAGCTCATAGATATTTCGAAAAAAAATTAAAATCGGGCTTATCAATTAATCGGATGAACACTTTATTTGGTGTGAATTGATGACTGATTAAATGATACCACCAACTATCACAAAGCTTATCTCATTAAGTAGAACCGATCACTTGTTTATCTTTGTATTGAAGTTCAGAACATGGCATTGTTATTTTCCTTTGAAGAGAAATAACAATGCCATGTTCTGAACTTATTTCTGTTGAACTAATACGAGAAAAAGAGGTAATTTCGAAATAAAAAAAAGAACTAAACTACAGAAATCGCTCAAATTTTACAATAGTTTAGCTTATTTGAAAATAATGAGAAAAAAAACATAGGTTACTGCTGAGTTAAACAAAAGAAATTTCAATTTTAATGCCCAAAAATGGCATTTTTCCAGCAAAGGGAGATAATTTTGAGGTTTTTTAATAATATGTACATTTTAAAAGTCATCTGGGACCAAAAAAATATTTTTTTTTAGAATGATTGTTGTTCCATATGACAAAGTAACAACTAATAAAGTAATAAATAAAATGTGAAATGAAATTAAAAAAAATATTTTTTTTCTAAAATATTATCACAATATTCTTCAGATTGAATGCATCTGATCAATTGTGGTAAGAAGTGTTTTGAGTCTCCAATGAGTAATTGTTAACAATTACCATGCGTTGAGATAAATTGTGAATAACTTATTACCATTGTCAACGTATATTGTTCTGGTTGCTATCACATACTCTTGACCTTTGTGAAGCAGCTTGCAAGTGACGTTGAGTGATGTATTTGTTTTGAGTTGATGGTTTGATTGATGGACAAGACGAACTTCAAAATATAACCCATTTTTCTTATATGTACTGTTTCCAAACGTCAGTTGTAAACCCTGAAAATAAACGATATTCTGAAATTAGAATAGAGTAAATACACCTGATATTATTTAAGCTGGTTCTCGGCTGACTACTACACTTTGTTCAAAATTGGGCCGTACTGGATGTTTGAAAGTAGCGTAATACATACGGATTCCAGTTTAATATTATCTATTCGTCAAATTTTTAATGTTTTGGAAGTAATCGATTGTAGAGATTTATATCAGAGATGGGTCCGATTACTTTCAATGTAATTGATTAAATTACAATTACTTTGTCATGTGTACGATTAAATTAAATTAACGATTACACCATTTCTGAAAGTGTCTGATTAAATTAATGATTACATTTGCAAAGTAATCATGGTTACATCTGATTACAATGATTTTTTTTTAAAAGCACACATTTTGAATGATGTAAACGAATAAACGTTTAATATACATTGTAACTATAGCAATTTTTCGAAAGGATTTTGTTTGATATATATAAAATGTTAACTGCAAACTTCATCTATTTAATAAACCACAAAAGTTCACTGTACATATATACATGAACATTGTGTCACTGGTTATCACCCATTACACTTTATCATCATTGATCTTTGAATTATTTTGACTTCAATTGAATATAACTTTATAAAACGTATGCTGTTTGTCTTCTAACCTATTCCAGACTTTATATGTGTTTCAATGTGTAGGTTATGGAGGTTAAACTATGATGAAATAAAGTTACGAGTTAAAAACTATTTAAAATTTTAATGGAATTATTGTGATTCACATTGTAAACAAAAATACAAGTACTAAAAATCATTGCATTTTACATGTCCAGTCCAAATACATACAAAAATTTGCTTATTTTAAACAAGATATGTGTCCGACTTTTGATTTAGTTTGTGCTAATAAGATAAGTTTTCACTTGTCTAATTAATCTTTTATCATATATATTGTCCTACAGCTATACTTATTTGGTAATTGCAACAAAAACAAACATTTAGAACATAGTAAAGTGCTTTCGACCAATGAAATGCAAGGATTTTCACCCTTAATAGTGAAGAATGACACAAAACATGTTTTTATTTAGTAACGTATTGTTATGCTCTGAATTACAAAGGGCCAATTAGTGTTGCCAATATTGCCTAGAGGCAATTCGCAAGGACAGTGTACTGAAAAATAGTTATGACCCCAGGCTTTTTAATCAAGATTCAATTATTTGTATAAATTTAACTGTAATAAATATTCTTTAATACACAAGCAGTTCAAATTTCTAAACAATATCTTTTTCCATTTTTGAAAATGACAACTTTGTTTATACAATTTGGCACATTTATTGTCATGGTACTATTATCGTTTTCTTTGTCTTCGAAACTGTGCTGGTTACTTTTGGCAATGGACAAGTCATTTTCTTGCTTAACGTTTTTGCTTGTGGGTACTGGCGGCTGTAATGCCTTGCTTACATTATCCTGTAATGTTTCTAACGGGCGTTTATATGTGTCGACGGCCGTTGATCGGTGACCACTTCTTGATTTTACAGTTGAATCGGAAAATCCGGCATTGAAAAGTGTGGTGCAGCATGTAACTTTTCCAGAATGGTTGGTGATATTACGATCAGTAGTTGAAATTCCCGCAGCCTTAAATAATTCCTTCATTTTGCTAGACAATGTGTTAATACCAATCGGCTGGACGCTAAAGCAAATAGAACCATCGTTAGCTTTATGTGGTAGCGGTTTACGGTAAAACCTACCTTCACGTGGAATAAGTGACAAGTATTTCTCATAAATTGTAACTAGGCATCTTGGGTTTGTTGGGTCACTTTTCTGAGTTATGCGTTTGACATCAACGTTTCTGTTATTCAGGCCACCTTGTACATTCTTACACAGCCTCCCGGTATAATGGAGTAATTTATTACCAATTGTGTCCACAGAAATTCGAAATTTACTATCATCAAGTTGTTTGTGTTCATCTAAAGCACGAAATCCAAATAACTTGCAGTTGTAGAAAAAAACTATATTGGTTAGCCCATTTGAAGTGTTACTATGGAACGCCGGAACTGTCTTATAGTGTAAATATTTAATGTGTTTTGTCGCTTTGACTTTACGTCCTGTCATTTCTTCTTTATGTTATGTACATATGCCTTTATATCCTGACACGGCATCTCTGTGTTATGTCAAATAAGTAATTTGTTTGGTCAAACAATTGTATGCTATGTCATTGCTAAACTTTGTTGTGCAAAATATGCATTACATTATGCTGTAACTACTATATATTCTATTAATACTTCGGAACTTTATGATCAACCACCTTTACATTCTCTCATATTTATGTATGTTGTGTCTATTCTTCTTTCACGCAAGTCAGTTAATAATTTCGTCCTGTCTCAAGTGTTATTGATATGTCAAATGTTCTAAACGTTTTGTTTTGATACACCTTTGTTCTATGTAAATCTCATAATATTGTAGTCTTTTGGCGTTATGTTGTGTTTATACATATGTATCTCCAGTGAAAAACATAATACATCATGGTATAATTCAAATGCGTTTTGCCGTACAGTTGATACTCTCTGTGAGCATTCATTAAGTCATGTGCAGATGCCTTTTACATTATGTGCAAACAACTAAATACGTTTTGTGCAAACCTCGTTTACCATATGTGCAAACATCGTTTACCTTATGTGCAAACATCGTTTACCTTATGTGCAAACACCTATTTCGTTATGTGCAAACACCTATTAAGTTATGTATAAAAACTACATCAGTATGTGCAAACACTATAAGGTTATGTGCAAATCCCGCTTACATTATGTGCAAACACCATGCAAGTTATGTGCAAATGCCTATTACATTATGTCCAAACATCTATTACGTTAGGTGCAAACACCTATTACGTTATGTCCAAACACCAATTACGTTATGTGCAAACTCCTATTACGTTCTGGTAAACGCTTTTTTGACACAGATTAAAACAAAACGCATCAGTGATATACACTTTGAAAATCAAGAAAATTATAAGTTTTAGCTTTCTAAAAAGTTCTGAACTACTTCGCTGTATTCTTTATCAAGGTAATATCCATTGGATGATGAATACGAAGTGAATGTAATATGTGTGCTTCGGGCTGTTGATTTGGTATTGGAAATGTAGTATTTTTTTCTATTGATTGATATAAAAATGTTATATAGATATTTAGTTTTTTGCTCTTTTTAAAGAGTGTGCGTTATACATCCACTCTCTTTATATTTTGTTCATTTTACTTGTTGAAAATTAAAATATTTACAAATATATAGACATGATTCTCGAGGTGTGTCTCTCTGGAGGTGTGCCAAAATTTATAAAAGTCATAAAATATATTTAATGCATTTTTGAAAACATTGTACAGGAACATTTTCGGCAAACAAATCGTACATATTGCAGATTAGCAATGCAAGTACAGACGTATTAATGATTGATATTTCAAATTTCAATTTCAGTGTGTAATATATGCATATTAAAACGACCATGAAATATTACATTTGATCTGAAATGTAATACACACAGTTAATTTTCCGGCATTTGATGGCTTAATATCCTCAGAAGAGAACAGTCTGTAAATATTTATCTCATGTAAGCCAATAGTTGTTGCTGAATTTCAGCCACATCATGAAGCAAACAAACATAATTTATATGTGAAAAGTTATTATTTCAAGATAGCGTGTATGTCGACTGAAACTAAAAGGCCCACCCTGTTATTCGAAGCAAAAAAAAAGGCTACATGTAAAAAACAAAATGTAACCTCATTTCTTTACGGAAAATGTGAACGGAAAATAAGTTGATATATAAAAAAAAAGAAGACGTAGTATGATTGCCACGAAGACAACTCGCCACAAGAGACCAAAATGACGCAGAAATTAACAACTTCATGTCACCGTAAGACCTTCAACAATGAGCAAAGCCCATACCGCATATTCAACAATAAAAGGCCCCGAAAAGAATATGCAAAACAATTCAAACGAGAGCACTAACGGCCTTATTATGTAATGTTCTTTTCCATCTGCACCAAGCGGGGCATTTCATAGGTCGCCATATCTTGCATACATAATCATAACATATAGTTTTTGAGGCGCCAAATTACGTTTATTAATTATAGACTTTTGACAAGGTAAACACATAATATATGCGTCTTTTCAGAGTATATTGACTGAAGACGAAGATATTTTCTCGCCACCTCTTATCTTGTATTTTTTTTTAAATAAGCAGGGAGTTTTGGCAAAACTGAGTCCCGAGCCCCCTCTTAATCAAACTACTTATAAGACCAACAAACGCAGCTCCATCATTTTCAAAAATTCTTGTTTCGCCACTGGTAATTGAAAGAGAAATCAAAAGAGGAAAAAAATTTGGTTTTTAACATAAATCAATAATATGAAAATTTCGTTAAACTCGTTAAAAACATAAATAAAGTAAACAAATCTTTAATATTTATACACACGTACAGAAAAAGTGTGGAAGAATATCTCAAGAACGTTTGCGATATCCTATGCAGAGTTATCTGTCTTTGCTTCCTCTTTCGTGGGACAATGAAGGTTTTGCTGGAAAATATGAATGCCCACTCAATGCAATCTATTACAAAAATTGAAATATTACAGAAAAGTGTCCACCATGCACTTGCACAGCACTATAACTTATATAGTGCAATAGAATGATATACAAATGGATGAAAATTATATATACATGTAACTGTAATTTAAAAATATTAAAATAATGTATAACACAAAAAAAAACAGACTTTACTGATTTTTATGACTTCTACAATGAGGTTGAATTTATCATCCACGCGCAGAAAAAAACTATCTATCAGTACGTCACTTTCAGGTAAAGAGATGTGATTTGGTTTTCCGGGACAAGTGCTTGTGACTGTCCACAAGAACTTGCCGTCATCCGATGTTCAGTACTTCAGTGCTTTGATTCATATATTTAACATAAAGATGTTCTCAACAAGTAACAAACCATAACAAGGGTTTTATATTTTTAACAAATGTCTTATTGTCCTTATATTATCTTGATTCATTTTGAGAGCTCGAATCGTATCAATGACATACTGCACATTTTAAGATTCTTGAAAACTAGCAATTGTTGCATGGTGCTTTAAACGGATGAACAACAGGGTTCCAAAATTCCAAATATAACAAAACATGACATGTAACTCTCTTAATTTATAATCAGTAGCAGGAAAATTACAGAAGAATTTTAGCCTTCCTTTTCGTTTCGTTATATAGGTGATTTTTTAAAAAGAATTTTGACTAAATATGTTACGTCGATTTCAAGGCGAACAAGATTGCATCAATTCAAAATTGTTTCCGCGCTTTGAGGATAATTTGGATTGAATCATGTTAACTTCATGCCTCGCTAGCCATTTATAAAAAAAAACACGTCTCGCTTTAACAGTAGCCGAGAAAAGGGGGACCGCTATATCTCAACATTCGTAAGGGTTCCACGGAACCAAGTGTCTCGACTACATTTACTGTTAATCGCAGGCTCAACAAAAATGAGGAAAACATCTATAAAAATATTCCTCTTGATACGATCTTTGACTGTAAGAAGCTTCTGTCCACGTTTGGAAAAAAAGACAGGCTAGTTTATGCATCTAATAAATGTTTTAAAAAATAAACTTCAGACTGTAATGTTAACTAGAAGTCCATTTAAGAATTGAATGCTTCTTTTTGTAAATTTATTGGGGTGTAAAAGCGTTGACCGAAGTACATTTGGTATGAAGCGCTTCCGCGCTTCATTCTAAAAATGTACGCACGGTCAACGCTTTTACAACCCTATAAAGTTACAAAAAGAAGCATTCAATACTTATAATTACATTTTTTAGCTAGGATTATAAAAACACGATTTTCATGAAGTTAAATTTAATTCACCTGTGCACTTTATTGTGGGACCTCGTGTCATCATGAATGAAATGTCATTGTCTCATGCAACTGCTTACGGAATAACATGTGATGTACAATTAGCCAATCAGAATAACGTATTATAATGAAACATACATTTAATGTAATTATTCTTAAGTAAAACACAGGTACAAAATCTTAACAAAATTTCTTTCCAGATACTAGCTTTTGATCACAAACAAGCGTCTGACCAAGTTTGGTACAAATCCAAAAGAGTATAAGAAAGTTATTAAAATTCTAAAAACATAAACCACAGAGTGAATGTGTTGCTTCACAGTGTAAATGTATTATTTCCTGGCAGAAAATCTAAGTTTATATATAAACGGAAAAAATGAAATTTTATTTTCACAAATTTTACTTCTGGATACATGTAAATGTATCTTATGATCATAAACAAGCTTCTGTCCAAGTTTGGAAGAAATCCAGTATACATTTATGTAGTTTAAGAAAGTTTTTATATTTTCAAAAACTTTAACCACAGAGTGAATATTTGTGGACGCCGCCGCCGACGACGATGACGACACCGACGACGACGGAATGTAGGATCGCTATGTCTCGCTTTTTCGACTAAAGTCGAAGGCTCGACAAAAATGGCAAAAACTGTCAAAACATATTTTAGAATGATAACATTTAGATCCAATAGAATATATTTGTATGAAACTTTATATCTTTTTTAAATAAGATTTGTCAGAATAATGATGTGCAGCAAATTCATTTTATGAACATTTGGCTTAATTGTGTATTTAGCTATATTGATCGAACCATTCGCGTTCATAACTAAACGCATCGAAGCTTACCGTTTATACCGTATATCCCGTAATATTAATTGAATTTAAGACTCTCCGTTCGGAAAATAAGTTTATGTTTCTAATTTATACGACGATATTCGTTGAAATATTGAACAAATAGATAAATCCATATCAACAACTGTGGAATAATGTATTAATTATAAATGTTCTTTGTCGGTAAACGTGAAATTTATGTGTACGAGCTTTAGAAACAGGACGATAAGCGAGGCCATAAGGGGATCTATTGTTATTTATTTATTTGTGATTTGGTATTTCGTGGAGAATTGTCTCATAGGCATTCACATCACATCCTTTTTAAAAGATAGTCAGTATTTTCTGAAATTCAAAGGAAAAATTAGGTAATGATGACCATTGTAACAACTAAATTATTTATTTATTCCTATAGACAACAAAACTAACGATATGCACATCACATATAAAAAAAAATAATAGCAATGAAACAATAACACTTTACTAAATTATGTATTTTTTTTGTATCGTTCTTGATGACACGATTCGAAAAGTTACCGGACGAAATACGGATAAATGAAAGTCATTATTTCGAGTTTTAAGTTGCGGAATTGTTTTCGAGTATGGCCAGTGAAGGTTAAACAAGGGTGATAACCCTTTCTTTCAGATTAATATATGTATGCGTCATTTTTGTGGATTACAGGATAAGGCAGTTTTTAATATGAAAAAAAATAGGTTTTTTTTTAGAGAAAATGCAGCTTTTTGTTACACCCGCCTACCTGTCTGATCCAAAATCGGATCAAATATTTCCAACATCCTTGTGAGTTTTTAAAAAAATTGTTAGATAGGAGGGGCGGGTCACCTGACCACCCCTTTTCAGGACACCAACATTTTCAACACGCCTTGTCAGGGACGGAGAAAATAATAAGTCTTGGGAAGGTCATTCAGAATAATATTTACAACTGTTAAAGGAAATGAACGAAAATAAAATCTTTAACATTTTGTAGGATTCCTTAGCTGCTACATGATGATCGTGGGAGACGTCATTACATTTGTAGCATTAATCTAGTACAGATGAAAACCCTACTAGGAGGGTAATAAAAAATCATACTTGTCTCTTGTGAAGAGTTGTCACATTGTCATTCGTACCACATCTTCTTTTTTATCTCGTTTTGTTCCTTTCGGTTGCACCTCTTGGAGAAACTAGAGTCGTGTCCGTATATTTGTTAAACTTTTCAACAAGTAAAGAGAACAAATTTTCAAATTAAATTTAGTATGGAAATAGGGAATGTCAAAGAGACAACAACCCGACCAAAGAAAAAAACAACAGCATGGTTGCATAACGCACACTTTTAAAGTGGAGCAAATTAATTTCACATAAAACTAAATACATAGTATGTATATAGCATTTTTACACCAATCAATATAATTATGAAAATCCAGTTTGTTGAAAAGGTCAAATTTTTAATTTTCTTCATTTTCAAAATGCATATCATTGATGCGTTTTATTCAAATCTGTGTCAAAAAAGCGTTTACCAGAACGTAATAGGTGTTTGCACATAACGTAATAGGTGTTTGAACATAAAGTAATAGGTGTTTGCACATAACGTAATAGATGTTTGGACATAATGTAATAGGCATTTGCACATAACTCATATGGTGTTTGCACATAATGTAAGCAGTATTTGCACATAACGTAATAGGTGTTTGCACATAACGTAAAAGGTGTTTGCACATAAAGTAATAGGTGTTTGCACATAACGTAATAGATGTTTGGACATAATGTAATAGGCATTTGCACATAACTTAGATGGTGTTTGCACATAAGGTAAACGATGTTTGCACATAACGTAAACGAGGTTTGCACATGACGCAATGAATGCTCACAGAGAGTATCTACTCTACGGCAAAACGCATATGAATTATACCATGATGTATTATGTTTTTCACTGGAGATACATCTGAATAAACACAACATAACGCCAAAAGACTATAATATCATGAGATTTACATAGAACAAAGGTGTATCACGACAAAACGTTTAGAATATTTGACATAACAATAACACTTGAGACAGGACGCAATTATTAACTGACCTACGTAAAAGAAGAATAGACACAACATAGATAAAATATGAGAGAATGTAAAGGTGGTTGATCATAAAGTTCCGAAGTATTCACAGAATATATAGTAGTAACAGCATAATGTAATGCAAATGTTACACAACAAAGTTTAGCAATGACATATCATACAATTGTTTGACCAAATAAATTACTAATTTGACATAACACTGAGATGCCGTGTCAGGACATAAAGGCATCTGCACATAACATAAAGAAGAAATGACAGGACGTAAAGGCAATTCGACATAACACATTAAATATTTACACTATAAGACAGTTCCGGCGTTCCATATGTTACAATTAAAAACTCCACTATCCCACATGGCCTCCTCGTCTGTTGTTAATATAGAGTCTGCCCTTTTTACGTTAGTTCCAATACCATTATCGGTTAGTTCTTTCATTCGACTGTCAAGACATTTTCTAAAAAACGCAAATGTAGATGAATCCTTTTCAAAGAGGCTCACGTCATTTCTGTTACAATCTGTTCTCAGATACCTACAAAAAGTGGTGGTTTTACTCTTTGTTTTAATACATATAAAGACTTATAAAGGATTAGTAGAACTTTTTTAAAGATGAATTGGTTGAAGAAGAAATTATTTTTCAGAAAAGTAAAATAACCGACGACGAATTGCAATACAGTGAAACCTGTCTAGTACGACCTCCTTGGTACTTCAATTTTTTGTTAGATTATTTTAAGTAAAAAAATACGATCGAACATTTTAGGAAAAAAATGCAGAATGAGCAGTGTTGCAAAATCAAACTGGTAGGATGAATATGACAGGCTTGTCCTTTTTGACAGTACTTGTAAACGAAAATGCAGGAGAAAGGTTTTCTGATATGCAGTAAAAAATCAATTGATGATTTTTTTTATAAGCCCCCTGCCTAGAATTCCTGCCTCAAATGTTGCATCCACAAAACAAGTTACGATACATTTTAAAAGTAAACTTTTTTTAAGGAGAGGGGCTAAAATCAAATGTAAAAGGACAGGTGAAACCTTTTGCAAAAAAATGCCATGACAAAAAGTAAAAAAAAGGCAAGATATATATGACACAGTAAATGTAAAATGAGGATTCAGGTAAAAGTTCGTCTCCAATATGTATTGAAAAACCCAGAATGCAAACCCCCCTTTTCCACTCGAAATCAAATGTTTGCTCCCTTAAAACAAGTAAACGAACGTATTTCAACAGTTGTTGCCCCCCCCCTTTTCCACCAACCCGTTTAACTATACCCAACTCCAAGACAGCGGTTACAAAAACAAATATCAAAATCAACACAAATGTTTTTTCATAAAATTACATTTTCATAGTTTTAGTACAATGTAACATCTACATCAAACGCTATATACTGTATTGTGGAAGCTGTGGACTACAATTCCAATAAAATGTTGATTTTGATGATTTTACTTGTAACGGCTGTCCTGGTGTTATATATATTGAAATTTAAAATTTGTAACTTACCTTTGAATGCCTGATGCTAACTGGACCAATGCATTTGGTGGATAAGGACTGGTATCAACACGTCTACATTCTTGTATAAAGTGTGCCATCCAATAGTTTAAAAGTTCATTTGAGAGTAAATTCGGATCACTTGGTATTGCATTACCACCATCAGTTATTGTTTCTTGATACAAATTTCTTTCTAAAGTCCACGCAACCCAGACGCCTAAAGCCCACTTGTTGTTATTTCTAGTCTTTTTCGGAATAGCTTTAAGAATTCTCTCTTGTAAGTCTGAATCCGACAATGGAACAGAAAATCTACGCGGGGCCGCAGCCTCACACACGACCGGCTCGTTTTCATATTTTACAAGGTCCTGAGTAGGTAAAAGCATTAAATCATTCTCGGACACTTCTTCTTTTAATTCAAAAGTTCCAATTCCAACAAGTTGATTCATTTTAGACTTAAAGATGCATACATGTTACTGACTTGAAAATAATAATACTTTTAATAGTCATTAGAGCAAGACAGTTAGCTAGAGGGGTTATTTGTTTGGCCATATTTTTAAGAACTGTGTTCATGTATACCATTTAACACAGTACATATAATTAATCAAGAATAGAGTTTATATGTTCTAAGTTTGTAAGAACATGATAACCCTCTTCTTCATGATAAGTACTCGCTAACGCTCGTACTTAACCATGAAGAAGAGGATTATCATGTTCTTACATATACTTATTGTTTTCCTACCTGTCAATTCAAAGTTGACAAAAATCACAAAATTAGCGAAAGATTATAATTCAGGGTTAGAGAAAAGTATAACTTGAAAATAACAGTTATTATCAAATAGATATATGTACATCTTTAAATTGTGAATATATATACAACATCTTTTAATAAGGGAGACATAAGATTGCATTGTATGTCTCTTCTTGTGCTAATGATGACTTTTCAATACTGTAACTGTTTATTTTTTACTGAAGTATACAAAAGAATTAACATGATTTATTAAGTAAACCAAACTATCTTAACATGTTGAATAATTATTAAAGAAGAATAACAAAAAGGTTCATTTATTGACATAAATACAGTTTAAGATTTTTTGCATTGAAATAAGATTGTAATCATAAAGTAATCAGGATTACAGGGTATTTTGAGAAGTAATTGATTAAATTTAATTACATGTAATAAGATTTTTGGCTGATTAATGATTACAATGATTACTTGGAAAATTGTAATCAATTACAACTGATTAACGATTACAATTACAATTACCCCAAGTCTGATTTATATTGCTTTATATAACAGTTAAGATATACAAAAATATAACGAGACATTTGATAGAGTTCTCTATGTAACCAATATCACAAAAACACCGTTTACCTAAACAGAATGTGTGACTGCAAGTGATAGTTTCAATAATAACGAGGATGTTTAGTTTTAAAAAATTGTAAATACACCATGAAAGTTAATTTTACCTTAATCAAAACTGTACAATTGGGATGTGGAAAAACTTTCTTCATGTGCAGCTCAACTTTTAAATTTCCATTTCTTTTGTAATTCAATTCAACATGGCTTGTGTTTAAAGTCGGTATATCTGAAACACATGGTAGGAGGGTGGTATTTGTGAGACATGTCAACAGTTGAATAATTAGAACAAATAAGGAATACAGATACAGAAGTCTACGTGAAAACGATTTATGCGCAAAACAAACAAAACAACGACAGCATGAACCAGGTTAAGGTAAAATAAAGAGTTCATCGTATGGAACACATACCTCAATATAAACACAATTCAGTGTTACCTTCACAGATAGATAAACAGGATGGTTTTGAGTCAAATATTCTAGGTGCTTTATCATTTTAAATTGTCTTTAAAGCTTCCTCTTTATTAGACGTTTCACTACTAGCATTATGTCATCATGGTCGTATCACCTATCGTGTCTCTATATTTGGCACGTTACCAATAATGTCTTTTTGGGTATCTCACACAATTTTCATTTATTAAAAATAAATTGGATATGACACAAGTAAACAATACCTATGAGCATGATGAAGTCCGCTACCGTATTACAGTTGACGATATAGCTAGCTATTAAATTCAGTCTTCGTCCAAATATGTCCATAGCAAGTAATGGATTTAACGTATGATACCCCCGGGGGTTACTTCTAATATTTTTAGTGGTATGAGTGTGCCCCAAAACACGGTCCCTTTTTCATGTCCTTTTGGTTAGAACAGGATCTCTTTTTCATGTCCTGCTGGGTAGAACAGGGTCGCTTTTCCATGCCCTGCTATTGAGAACAGGGTCTTTTTTTAAATAAAGTACTCGTCTAGTACATGATTGCTTACATGTATTTAACTGTTTAAGAGACAGTCTAGAACCCGGGTCTAAAACAGCATATATTTTGTACGGTCTAGAACAGCTTATGTTTTTCAATATATACATGTATATATGTTTAGAACAGGGTGTTTTTCAATGTGTTCTGGTTAGAACATGTTATGATTTGGCAAGTGCTGTCGGCACAGTTATACCCGTAAGGATAGTGAAGTAAACCCACCCCCGCCCCTACCCCCGGATAATACATAACGCATGTAGTAACTAATAACATTAAAGGTATCAAAATTTCAGCATTTTGACAATAAAGGTTACTTCACTGATGATCGAGGCTAAAATATTTGAAAATCGAAAGATTATCAAAAAAACACGAACAGCTAATAAACAAAATAGGAGGACAATAAGTGTAACAAAATTCAGGAAAAGAATAAGACCTTCGTTTGATAGAAATGCATTCTTTAATTTAATATTATTTTTCAAAATGTTAAAACAGCAAATTTCAGAAGGACAAATCCATATTGCAATGCCATTACGAAGTAATGGCTACTGAGCTGGTGATACCCTCGGAGACTATCAGTCCGCCCTCAATTGCATCAACCAAGTAAAATTGAGAATGGAAAGGGGAATGTGTCAAAGACACAACATACCGACCATAGAGCAGATAACAGACGAAGACCACCAATGGGTCTTCAATCCAGCGAGTCCTTCAGCTGACCCCTAAACAATTATATTCCTAGTTCAGTGATAATGGAAGTCATACTAAACTCCGAATCATAAAAAAGAAACAAAAATAAAAATCATACAAGACTAACAAATGCCAGAGGCTCCTGACTCGGGACAGGCGCAAAAATGCGGCGGGGTTTTATATGGTTTTTTTTTAATCTCAACCCTCGCATATAACTATCCAATGTAGAAAAAACAAACGCTTAACAATACGCATACTTAAACTCAGTTAAAGAGAAGTTCGAGTCCGATGTATCAATAAAATTAATAAAATTAATAAAATTAAGATGTAATTTTGTTCTGCACCATATGGCAATTTTTCTGCATGAAACTACTGATGGAGTTGGGACTTGGTTGGATATGATTTTTTTATGACCCACCTACGATAGTAGAGGGGCATGATGTTTTCTGGTCTGTGCGTCCGTTCGTCTGTTCGTCCGTCTGTCCCGCTTCAGGTTAAAGTTTTTGGTCAAGGTAGTTTTTGATGAAGTTGAAGTCCAATCAACTTGAAACTTAGTATACATGTTCCCTTTGATAATATCATTCTTATTTTAATGCCAAATTAGAGAATTTATTCCAATTTCACGGTCCACAAATGATAGTGCGAGTGGGGCATCCGTGTACTGTGGACACATTCTTGTTTTTATTGTTTTTGTAAAAAAAAAAAAAAAAACTTGCAAAAACCTAAATCATCATTTAATTGACTATGTCGATTCATATCCTGACAAACGACGCGAATGAATATATAATTTCAAAATACGTGTTGATGTATGCTTTTGTAAGTGATTGAGATACATTGGGTGCCCCTTACTGAAATTTGGACGCTGATTATATACTGATTCTGTAGAAATATAAGTCAGAGTAAAATCATCGAATAAAATGATTCGGAGAAAATAGGTATAAGATTATGATTAATTGGAATAAAATATTCAAGGATTCATTGTTTTTACTTTATTTTTCTCTCACAAAGTATCATTTCTATCAAGAAATATCAAAGTCATAAAAACAATGTATCATTGACAATCATAAATAAAGGCAACAGTAGTATACCGTTGTTGAAAACTCATAAATCCATGTACAAAATACAAAATCGGGGCATCAAACCAAAACTGAGGGAAACATATTAAATATAAGAGGAGAACAACGACACAACATTAAAATGTGACACACACAGAAACGGACTATGCCTAATATAAATAAAATGTTCATGTTTGTACATAACATTTCGATCGTTCTATTTTATAACGCAATGTACTTACACTCAAAATTTTCTTCAGTTATATTTAAGATTTTAGAATATGTGTCAAAACCGTACAGGCACTTATATTCACAGTTCAAATCAGACTCTGTAGCATTGTAGATAAATAGCTGAAATGTGTTTCTATAAAGATTTTCCATATACTTCAATGGATTAGTAACCTGACCATTGTAACAAATAATACTTGATTCTTTAGACCACTGTCTCGTTTCCCCAGGATTTATGTCTTCTTCATCATGTATAGTGCACGTTATTACAACGGTTTCACCAATACGTATAATTCTGGTGTCTGTTTCCCATGTTACTACAAATAACAATAAAAAAATCCTTCAAAAAAACGTATCGCACGCCTGGTAAACCATCTCATCTCAACCAAATGGTTGAGACGGAAAAAAGTATTCTGACACTTCCTCTTGACCCTTTCTGGTTCAAAATATCCAAAATAAACACAGGGTAGGTCGACTTTTCGTCAATATACTGAAAATCGATGAGTTTTTTTTTAAATAGAATGTCATGCCATAGATAATTGAATTAGGATTTGTTTCGTGTATAACACGGACCAATATGATTTAAAATGACATCGGAATGACGTTTCTCCAGCAGGTAAATGTCGCCAGTACTGTCAGTTATTGACAAAATGACAGTGCGATCATCGTTAAAGCTAACATATTACGGTTTATCTCTTTCATAAGGTAAACCAATTTAATTAAAGAGAAATGATAACTGCATCATTCGGAACCGGTTCTCGTTTCCCGCCAATCAACATCACATGACTCGTCAGCATTACATTGCACTAGCCACTGTTGTAGCCAGATATGTAAAAGTTTCAAAAATCATATTCCAATATTTTGATAGGAAACTATCGAAAAGACGGTAATTCTACAAGAAAGGATTTTCATTTGCAAGGGCCAGCAAATGACGAAATTAAAAGTTAAACCGAACTGTCACCACACGATCCGATGCCATCAACACGAGGAACACATCCAGCTTCTTTCGACATGTTTGGATGTGTAAAATCATTGAACACTTTAATTAATGAATCTTCGCCATAAAACTTATACAATGCACGAATGACAGGGACAGCTTCCAATTTGGCAGTGGCTCATTGACCGGTGATCAATTTAATGGCAGAACAAAATCTTCACACCAGGAGCCCCCATTTAGAATTCCACACGGCACAAGATGCACAAGGAAAACACGATTCAAAAGGATAACCACTGATCCAAAGGATTCCTTACCTGGTTCCAGCGGTTTGCAGATTTCGTCAAATATTAATCTTGGTACACATGTTTGTTTAATTTATAAAAAAAAGTTGATGTTTTGTGGCGTATAATTATTCTAATTGATATAATTTATCTCATAATGAATAAGATTAATATGATAGTGATAAAGATAAGATTTACTGAAAGGATTATTTTATTTGTTATAATTTGATGTCATATATATAATTTGAATTTCACATGAGCAATATATGATCGCACTATGGTCTTTTTAGATATCTCTGCTTTAATGTACAATATCTTATATAACCATGCAGTCATACTATGTGTTAGTTGGCTCAGCTGACGTGTAAATGAAATACACTATATGAGAGTTCGAAGACAAAAGACAAATTTTGTGGCGGATAACGCTATATATAGCTTTAGAATAAATCCAATCAGAGTCGATGGCTTCGATTAAAGTATTTACACGTGCAAATTCTTTGAACAGTCTTTTATATTTCCGTATACTGTTCGATACACTTTCATCGGCATTACTATAAATAAAAATGTACATAATTTATGCCTACAGTTTTCTCGTTTGATTGTTTAAAATGTTTTTTAACGTTTTTCTTTTGGGGTTTTTAATTACTCACTAATGCGGTATGGGCTCAGTTCATTGTTGAAGGCAGTACAATGTCACTTATTGTTATTAATGCAGTATTGGCCCTGCTGAGTCTGCTCATTATTGAAGGCAGTAAAGTGACTTATTGTTATTAATGCGGCATGGGCTCTGCTAATTGTTGAAGGCAACAAAAAGACTTATTGTTGTTAATGCGGTATGGGCCCTGCTCATTGTTGAAGGCAGTATATGACTTATTGTTATTAATGCGGCATGGGCTCTGCTAATTGTTGAAGGCAACAAAAAGACTTATTGTTGTTAATGCGGTATGGGCCCTGCTCATTGTTGAAGGCAGTATATGACTTATTGTTATTAATGCGGCATGGGCTCTGCTCATTGTTGAAGGCAGTAAAAAGACTTATTGTTGTTAATGCGGTATGGGCCCTGCTCATTGTTGAAGGCAGTACAATGACTTATTGTTAATGATTTCTTTGCCTTTTGGTCTTCTGTGAAGAGTTGTCTCATTGATTCATACCAATTCTTTTTTACATGAGTGAGTTACTCAGTTACATGTATATATATACTTTTCAATTTGCGTTTCTATTCTTGTTAGCTTGCTTGCTTTAATTTATGCATGTTTCACTTTGCCTTGCTATTTACATTATGCATGTGTTCTTGTTGTGTAATATGCTTATAATTTCATATTTTATTTGTGTATTAAATATCAAGTCAGTTGAACTTGAGAGATCTACAGAGCTCATGTTTACGTTGTTGAAACATACATATCATGCCCGACCCTAAATTTTCTGACTTATGCAAATAGAGTTAATATAGTTTTACAAGCAAATATAGTTATACAAGCCAAGCTGAGTTGATATTTTCAACCTCAACATATGATCAGCAGGCCCGTTGCCAGGAATTTCCAAAGGGGGGGGGGGGGGTAACGTTGACTTTAACCGTGCTTATTTGGTTTCAAAGGGGGGGTCGTCCTAACCCCCTGGCTACGGGTATGAATTATGTTATACTATTGGTATAGGTTATTCAGATAGCTCACTAAAGCTCATGACCAGGACCATTAGTTTACCAACAAGTCAACTTAGAGCAAATAAGGGAATTATGTGCACTTTTGACAAAATTTATCAAATTACTTTATAAATTCACGATTGACGAAACAGGAGACAGAGCACACAATATCCTCTTTACTTTGAAGTGCGATAATGTTATTGTATATATACATGCATTGTTTATAATATTTTTGATTGTATTCATCATCTAACACGGATATGTGAACATTAAGGATACCATTGTATTTTACCATCACATTTCTTTTACATGTATCACATGTAAGCACGAACTATGGGCTTTCCCACAACTATTTTTAGAAACAAACAAATTTGTGGTATGTTCTTTTCAGGACTTTTACAGACAAACACGCATATTATCCAGATGGGAGACTCCATGAATTTTTAAATTAATTTCAATTAATCTTGATCTATCTCCTTCTATTAAAAGGAACATTTAGCATTCTTAATATCTATATACAGAGGTGATTGACATAATCTTTTTTAATTCTAGTCGGAATTAACCAACTATGCATCTATATACACCCACATGGAATTTCACTCTAGCACCCAGTTCTTTTAGGTCACAAAATATATTCGAGGTAAAACTATTCAAGTTTGAACTTTCCAAAAAGCTGCACGGACTGCTTAGCTGTATCCGAATTTTAAGTTTTACTAGGAATACATGTGGCAGGTTGCCGACTTAGTACAGGAAGTGTGGTACGTTCTATTTGTATTGCTTGATACGAATAAATTATTTTTTAAAAGTGTACGTTATACACCCTTGTTTTTAAAATATTTTTCACGTTACTTGTTGAAAATAAAAATATATACAAATGTACTCGACTTCGAAGGGGTGCCTAGAATAACATAAATTATATATACAGGTAATGTATTTTCGTAAACTTTGTAGAGGATAATAGAATTGCGAATGGAAAACTAATATTAGTGCGTATTACAGATTAACAAAGCAATTGGGTAGTTTCATGGTATACCACTATCTTGCATTGTATTTTGCAGTGACCAATCAGTCTAGTTGTTACCCAAATCTCCGAATTTGTACACAGATGTTCAATTTTATTGATAAGAATGTTTATCTCTGAAGAAAGCTTCCTGATTTATCGCATTATAAATATAAAAAAAATATTTTAACAAGTACCAAACATGTGTGCTTTAGAATAAATTTGTTTAACTAAGCTCTTTTAGTAAACATTGATAATTCATGAGCGTTTTATCAGTGGATGTATTACTGCTAAAACATTGCGTTTTTATGATGATTTAAATATATATATAACATGAATAATACAACAAAAGTGTGATATCGTCCAAACAAATCTTGCTGAGGGGATATCATGGAAGGATAACAGCCCCATGATAACAAAGCTTTTACAAATGGAAAAATATGATTGTCCAAGATTCAAACGTATTAACAAAGACTAATGCCTTCTTGGTTAGGTCACTTAAATGGACCTTTAGATTGTGGAAAAGGGGGGATTTTGATGAGTGTGTATAGACACACTCAAGTGGCAAGATTAAGGGGTTATGATCGTTTCCCGTAATTGTACGTCGGATCACATTAGGTTTTTACTTTCCTGCGGTACCGCAGGAAGTTCTGTTAAGACCATCTCATGTCTACCCTGAGTGGCCGGTTCTGAATTGGTACCAGTTCGAGCTTGACTGTTTTATTATACATAGTATGGCCTATGTATTCAGCGTGCATATAGAGTTTTATGATATAGAAACTGTTAATATTTACTCCCCTGAAACCAGGGGGTGATGCGAATAAGACCCGACGTATGGGGATCATAACCCTCGTTCTCTTTAGGCTAAACCTTGAGGAACTTGAGCATCCATTGCTACCAATGGTGCACAGATTTGTCAGTTAAATCAATCATGTCGGCATTCTGTAATCATGTCAGACCTCGTCATTCTAAGTGAACTGTGGCCATTATTTCCACATTAGTTATTTGTTTGTTATGTTGTTGCCTGAAACTTGATTCTTTGATTAAATGAGTAAATTGGTATTTTTATACAGCCTCCAACCTTCTTCACGTAGAATAGATTGATAAACTTTAAATACTCCCAAAGCTAATCTTTGGATAATAGGTTCATCAATAGTTAAAGACTTGAATGGCAGAAGGATATATAGAAATAAAAATACACGAATTAATACACTGAGAGACAAAACAGAATTTGGCGCTACCCAATTTATCAAATTAGAAAAAAGTAAGTGCAGAAAATGTACTTTTTCAAATAGGATCAAATGATCTTGAACGAAAACAAGCTGATTGTGTACTAAAAGAAGTAGAATATCTAGTAGCAACAACACGAAGAATACTACCAGCAACTAAGATCATTCTTGCAGAAATTCTACCTCGTTTTTTAAGAGACCGAGATCAGTCTAAAGAATTTGAAGAGAAACGACGTCAGTATAATACTTTACTTAAAGATTACTGTTTTGACGAAAACATACAACTGGTAGAATATAGTAATATGAGAACAACAGACTATATTGATGGAATTCATCCTAATGAGGTAGGAGTAGGAATCATGGTGAAATGTATCTAGAAAATTACTAACCCATTACTTGGTATTGTAACAGATACAAAGCAGAGAAGTCCAGACAACCAATATAGAAACCAAAACTATCGAAACAGACCATATCAAAACACAGCAGATAATGTAGGGTACAAACATAGCTTTTACAATAGAAATACAAAGGATTATAATACACAAAATAGAAATATGAGTTATAACAAGCAAAATTGGCAAAATGACAACAATAGGCAAAACCAAAATATAAATCAAAATTGGCAGAATCAGTACCAAAATGTAAACCGTCAACAATACAGCGACATTACAGACTGCTTGCTTCCAATGCGCGGGTAGGTTAATGCGGTTTCAAATAATTTTTTACAATTTTTGGTGATTGCATCGAAATCTCATATATTACGTCATATTCGAAACTATACGAATTTTGATTGGCTAAATCGGACGTTGGGAGAATTTGCTATAGAGTGGTGATTTTTTGACTTCACCGAGGTCAACGATTTATCAACTTGTTGTTTTTCGACAACGGCATTGCGACATTAACAATATCTTCATACATGACCATTGTTCCCTTGAACACTTACAGTTTTAAGTAAGAAAATCGCCAAAAACTAAGATTCATCAACGTCAATGTTTAGCTTGTCACGTCACAGTCATTATTATCAGCTGTTGAGCACCTTGTCACAGAAGTCGGCACATGGAAATTACAATGGAAAGGTGGATTTTGCATACATTTTGAGGTAAATACGTTGTAAATTGTAACTCTTTATCACCGGTACCCATTTCTTCTTATTGAATTTGTTGAAGTGAATCAAAACATTTATAATTCGTCATTTATTTGGATAACCGACGACGAAAACTGTTGACCTATGAATCAATCAACGAATCAATAAAGTTAGCTAAATGGAAACAATGCTCGGAGAAAGATTGTTTTAATATTAGTTATATTAGACTTGATTTTTCCCAAGCTAACTGTTACATAATAATTACACCCCCCCCCCCTTAATTTCCCCTTGGTTTAGTGTATGCAATAAATTAAAACTATTCATTTCTACTTTGGTAGTAAGGGGTGCACCCCCTATATTATCATACCCAGTCTAACTATCCTTAAGCTTAGTCATTTTTTGTTTATACTTTTATACACCACCCACGCAAATGAACAGTGTTGGTGTTTTTACATTTTAAACAGAGAATGACATTGTTTCAATTCAGAATTATTTTTTTTATTGTGATTTAAGCATAAATTTTATTAAAATAAAACATGGATTTATTTCACAAATAGTATTTATATATCCATTGTCATTTCTAAGTTTATAAAAAAATACCAGAATTTATAAATGCATGTTCAAACAAATAAAATGTACTATTATTAAAGTTATATTTCAGTTATCAGGCTACTGAGATTTTACAAAATGAGAGAATTTGCTCATCTCAGTTAATATATTATCCAATTTAATTTTTAGTAATAGACATGAAAATTTTAAATTTATCACCACTTTCATTCAATTGACATAAAAACTATTGATTACTAATGTAGGATTTGCTAATCCAAATAAGTGACTTTAAAAGGTGTCAATCTACATTGATGTAAATATTTCAATATCATACAGATTAAATACCTAACAGTTTTTTTTAAGTATCTCCTGTATTGCCTTTTTCCTACATGTTTAACAAAAAAATTTTGGTGTGTTTATTGCTTTTAAAGTTTTGATTATATAAATGCAATTTTATATTTGTCTTTTGCAGAATTTGTATTCACTGTTTTTTTTACTGCTTCCAAGTGAGTTGACATGTAGTAAGTCTGCATTATGATGTAAGCATTCAAATATTATATTATTGTTACTGACACTTTAATATTTTATAGTCACATCAAGTGATATGAAAGCTATTTAAAGATTAATTGCTTATGAGTTTAGATTACTCTGTTTATTATATTTATGTGTTAAGAAAGTAAACAAGCATGGCAATTATTTTATTACAAACATGTAAGTTTACTATTAGTTTTACCAACCACTGCTGATACTAAGGGCTATAGCTATTAAGCTTACTAAAATTTGATTATATAGAAGTTCTCTTTTTGTATCAGAATAAGAATATAAATAAGATAATTGTTATGTTCAAAATATTAATAACAGGGCACATTAAGAGCATATTATTATATAAATCAAGTACAATGATTGAAGTAATAGATAGTATGCATATATATATAGCAATGGGGCTTATAAATTAATTATATTGTGTATAATAATATCATTTTTTTTGCAGGATTTTAAGATGAATGAGAAACAATGGCTACTTCCAATACAATAGCACAATTGATAAAATGAATAAGACACAAGGACTGCACTTTTCATTCTAAGGAAGATCAACAAATGATACCCAAACAAGGATATTATTTTCATATCAGATTCCTGTACATGAGGTATAAAGAGAAAATTCATTTTCCTGAAAAGACAACTCTTTACTTATACATATGTGTGACAAAATTAATGGAATCAAGACTGTTTTAACTGTGCTTAAAGGAATAGAAATTAGAAGTTAATTGACTGTATTAAAAAAAAGTGAGAAAAAAATTTACTGTATGAAAAAGCAGGTTCAGCAAAAGGAAATATGTTGAAATGAATGAATAACTAACTGCAATGATTCTGGAACATGTGTTAGTTCATGATCAAACAAAGGAAAAATTTATAAGAAAGTGGAATACATATGTGATATAGTGTCCTAATTATGATCACTGAGGAGAGGATGTTTCACAGAACTTTTACTTCATAAATGTGTCACTGTGTACAAATTGTGATTTCATTCAGTGGATAAATTATATTTAGCTGTGCTCCATGGAATATTAAAATCAAAATCATTAATAGTGTTTATTAATAATAATGTGAAACAAAAGCAAAAGTGTTAGGAATGATGAAATGTTTTCACATACAAATTAGCATATAGATTCATCAATAGGAACACTCATTCCCTAATTTCAATGATTGTGAAACATGTTTTATAACAAAAACAAAAAAAATATATGTTATTTGGTTATGATGGTAAGTTGTGACACATTGAAAAACATACCACATGAAGTAAAATAAGTCATGTTAGCTGCATTTAATACACAATTTCAAGTCAATCAATCAGTGAATGTATATTTTAAATTACTTGGGTTAAATGAAAAACTTTGAGGTTTTCTGACAGACACTGATCATATATTCCCTTACAAAAACATTCACACCCCCTTTTCAGAAAGTACCAAATAATGCTTATTGAGGAGCAATTATCAATATTAATTCAATTATCTAATTACATGAAGCTTTAAAAGATGATAAATATTATAATAACTTTTCTTATTCAGTTCAACATCATTTAAACTGATGTCTGCTAGTTTTATGTTGCTTTATCCTTAAAAATAAACACCTCATTGATGGTTAGCATTGCAATTATAAAAGATAATATATTAAATTGATATTAATATAAAAATATAGATAATCAAAACAGTTGTCCAAGTTCATGATTTTTCTAATTTATACAGATTTAGGCCACAGATTCATTAATTTGGGTCTGAACTGGGGGGTGAGGGGGGTTGTCAATTAGTTGCTATGAGAATTTTTCTCTATTATTTTTATTCAAATAGCATCTTTTCTTTACCCTGCAAAATTATTATTATATATTCTTTAAATAAACTTTACACCCTCTATATTTCTGTTTCCTGTACCTTAAAAAGAGATTACAGCTAATTTCCTAAAGCATGTAGAGCAAGACTTAGGTTACCTTGCTTGCTTTGTTTGTATATTGTACAATAATAATTTAGATAACATCCAATTGAATTTCACTATAATATTTACAGGTTTAAGTTTGCCTATATTTATTGTTTGAAGATGACAATCTTAAGTGCTTTAAGCTTTAAGCTTGGTTAAATATTTATACAAACAAGACAAGCAAGTCAACCAAAGTTTTACTCTACAAGCTTTAGGAAATTAGCTGTAACAGAAAATATTCTGCAAATTTATAAGTTACAGAGATAATGGTACATATATATATATATATACATACATAGAATACATATTTTGGAGTTTTAAGTATGCTTGAATGAGACACAGAATATTCATTGAATGTGTACATGGTGTATAAAGGGTATGTGTGAAAAAAATGTTGCAGGATTTGAAATATAATTAAATTTCCATTAGCTCTTGCACTATCATATATTTGGTATAAATTGATTTAATAGTCCCATACTTACTGACCATGGCACCATAAGTTTTTTTGTTATGAAATCATCATCTATTTTTCTTAAAGTATGTTTTCTATCAGCATGTGGTAATTAAATTTATTGAGAGAGAGAAAAAGCAGGACATTGAATATATATTTCAAGCTGTCATTATATATGGTGTGATTGCCACTGTGACCAGCGACTGTATGATGAACAGTGTATGGGTCTGTATGATTTATGAAGAATGAGCAAGATTCATGATTTTATTGTACACTCTACAGGTTTACACTGTTACAAGTGGCAAAACCCAAACATGAGAGGCACCTCACCTGACAAAATATAATTCAAAGAGCTATCTGATTGATTGAATGGTGTTTAACGACACTTCCCACACTGTTGTGCGAATACACGGAGGTCATGTTTTATTGGTAGATAAAGCTACAGAGTCCGTAAAAAAATTCAATACAATTTATTTGCCAAAAAATACCAAACAGAAAGAAAAGGGGCTTCATACCCCAAGCCGATGTGTAATTATAATCATTCTGATCTATTCATGCTATTCTCCGAGTAAAATATGTGTATTTAAATAGTTTGTTTCTTTTATTAAATATTTGGTTATGGAGAAGATGCAACAAAAAGTACATTTAAATAAAGATCAGCAATAATTTCCCGATGACTGAAATTTTTATTTCTGTTTACAGAATTACTTCCCTTTGAAAGTCACTTGTGCGTTTGTAAACAATGTCGGACACAAAAAATTGTGAAACACGTTAACTTTGACTCAAAAGTGCTAGCGTGTAGAAATGATGAATTTTTGAGTCAAGTTAACGTACAGAAAGCTGAATATTAATATTTTTCGAAAACTGCTACTCGGTTCATGTTGTTAATACCGTTTAAGTGTTAGACGTTGTAATATCTGAAGGTCAAAGTATTTTTGGCACAATTCAGACGAAAATCTCCGTTTATGTATTTAATCTTTTTATTCAAAGGAGGCGAGTAGCACTTTTCTAATACTTTGGTATATAAGCTATCCACAGATAACAATATTTAGAAAAACAAGACTGTCTACACGCTAGCACTTTTGAGTTTACTGTTTTCACGTTTATAAATAGATTTTGAGTGTCACGTGATAACCACGTGATAATTTGAGAATGTTATTTTTGAAAACGAAAATTTATATTGTCAACTTACTAGCAAATCTAAAAAATATAACAAATTTCACTATAAATGAGTCAAAAAGTCTTTTTATTAAAAGTCGAAATTTAAGTATCATTTTTCATTTTTTCGAAAATACAGCATTAACATACCCGCGTGATAGAATTAATGCTGCAAGAAATGAAAAATGTTAGAAAATAAGTGTATCTTATTCTTCATTTTATACAGTTTTTAGATAAATCTTGTGTTCAATGTTGATTTTAAAACGCAGCTGAGAAATACACATGGCTTAATGACTAATTAAGATGTAGTTTTGGGGTGTTTAAAAATTGTTTTTTATTAATAATCTTTTGTTTAATAGAAGTATACCATAAAAAGAATGTGGTGCTTGATAGATTATTATTCATATTATTAGCTAGAATTTATTTTTTGCAATACTGTAAAACAGTAAAATCTTGACGTAGTCTGACATTATAACAAGATATAGTGATATGTTATCACAGTAAAACAAAGAACGAGAAATAATGCTTTATTGTTTTCTATATAAATTTTATTTCTTAAAGATTCATGGTTCTCTCTATATATACATTTTACTTTAATAATAATAAGAATATACATGTATATTAAATACTATAGTAAAACTTTATTGTCAAGAAACTTTCTTTATATTTATCTTAAAGTTTTCCCCCATTTAACATGTAAAGTGGTATTAAATTTGTATTATATTAGTTATATTCTTCATCATTGTATATTATATTCATGCATCCATAAATCCTTTTTCTAAAATGTAATAACAACCAGTAAAGATAAATGCTTTATACACAATTAGAAATAGAAATTTTTATTTTTATTTCTGAAATACAATAAAAAACCTGAAGGAAAAGAAATAAAAAGGGTTATTCTGTAACACATTATTATCTCTCTCAAAGATCTGGAATAAAGAAAATTAAGATAGAGTTATCCCTCTTTTTATGGTACTTAGCTTAAATAAGTTGAATGCCTTTTTATTTTTAATGCATACTTTCAAACAGATGTATTATACTACTATGTGTTTTTAAATGTAAACTTACACATGATTATAATAATGTTATAGATATATCACTATGCTTTAAAGCTAGTTTTCAGCCATATATTTCAATTTTGGATTTATAATGAATCAGAAGTCATTAATTAAGCAACTAACTATATCTGCATGGAATATACATGGTCTTGGTGACAAATCAAATGATGATTTTTTTCTTAACAGTATAAAAAGTGACATAAATATCTTATTAGAAACCTGGAAAGGAGAATGTAAAGAATATAATATCCCTGGCTTTAATACCTTTTCTAAAATAAGAAAAAAGAAGAAGAAAGCAAAAAGACATAGTGGTGGGATACTAGTATACTATAAAAAAAATATACTCCAAAGGGATTTCCCATATTCAAGAAGGTACAAATTCACAAAACAGGCTATGGCTTAAATTAGACAAAAATTTCTTTGGCCTTACACATGACTTATACTTGTGTGCTGTTTATATCCCCCCTGTAACTTCCACTCATTATGAAAATGACTATAACCCAGTTAGAAAAAGAAATAAGTACATATTCAAACAAAGGACAAATTGCCTTAATAGGAGATTTTAACTCCCGCACTAGCAGTCATCCAGATTTTATAGAAAATGATGACCCAGATCTATTTAATATACATTCTCAAAATATATTACCTCAAAATTATGATGTGGATAAATTTTAAAAAGAAATAACCAAGATAAAATACTAAATGCACAGGGTAACAATCTTTTAGAATTATGCTTGTCATCAAGACTACGTATACTTAACGGCAGATACATTGGTGATTCTTTGGGATATTTTACATGTTTCACGCCCAATGGCTGAGTACAGTAGATTATGCTATTGTAAGTAAGAGTCTCCTGACCTCAGTAATATACTTTAAAACTAATGAAATCAACTACCTTTCAGATCATGCACAAATTGAAATATTTCTTAAATGTAATATAAGTGATAAACAGTATCTGTTTCCAGAAGACAAATGGAAAACAATGAAATCTTATAAGTGGAACGATAACTCCAAAAATATATTAATTCAAACTATATCTTCTGAAAATTTTATAAATGAAATTATAAACTTTGAAACAAAGAAATATAGTGAAAATCAAAATGGGATAGATCAGGCAGCTAGTGAGCTTGATTCAATTTTATGCAACTTAACAGAAAAATCTTGTACATTAAGACATGTAAGAGGTATACCAAACTCTAAAAGAAACAAAAAAAAAGAAACAAAAATGGTCAGATAATGAAGTATATGAATATAAAAAGTCAATAAATGCAGTCGGAAAAAAATTAAGACAAAATCCCTTTAACTGTTCACTGAAACATAAATATTTTTGTTTACTAAAATCATTTAGAAAGTTAATAAAACTGAAAAAAAATAGAATATAAAAAGAAAATCTTTGATAAACTTTCAGATTCAATGAATAAAAATCCTCAGGAATACTGGAAAATACTAAAATCACTAGAAAACAAAAAATATAGATGGAGATGATGATTTAAAAGAAATGTTAAAGGACAGTGAAAGCACAATTAAACATTTCCAAAATCAAGGAAAGTTTTCAAAAATAAATAATGATTTTCAAACCAAAATTGAGCAAAAGCTGAAAAATTTTGAAGATAATATTTCTTATAACCCGGAAACAGACAGGCCTATTACTTGCTCTGAAATTATTTGTTTTTTAAAAAACTTAAAAAATGGAAAAGCAAGTGGTCCAGATAGTGTGTTAAACGAGGTAATTAAATTTAGTAGTCCAGTAACTACCAAAGTATATGCTAAATTATTTAATCTTATGTTAAAAACAGGACACTATCCAACTTCATGGAATACTGAATACATAACTTTAGTACATAAATCTGGTGACTGTAACCCAAGCAACTACAGAGGAATTTCTTTAATCAACTGTATATCCAAATTATTTAGTAGCATCTTAAATCAAATAATGATTAAAACTATAGAAAAAAAATTAACTAATGCCCAATTTGGATTAAGAGTTAATCATAGAACTGCAGACAGTGTATTTATCCTTAAAACTTTGATTAATAAATATATTCATAAAAATAAAAGAAAACTTTTTGTCTGTTTTGTAGATCTTAAAAAGGCTTTTGATTCCCTTTGGAGAATTGGAATGCTTTATAAATTGGCTAAAATGGGTGTAGGGAAACATATGTTTGAAATAATAAAACAACAGTTTATTCATACTGAAGCATCTTTAAAATATAATGATAAACATTCTAGATTCTTTCCCATTGACCGAGGACCATTGACCGAGGAGTAAAACAAGGGGACAGTATTAGTCCCACACTCTTCAATTTATTTATTAATGATATAGTTGAAAATTTTGACCAGAAAGGTTCAACACCCTTGAGAATATTAAATTCTGATATAGGAAGTCTTTTGTTTGCCGATGACCTTATAATTTTATCAGAAAGTAAAGAAGGTCTTCAAAATAGCTTAAATAACTTATCAAATTACTGTGAAAAATGGCAATTATGTCTAAATACTAAAAAAAACAAAAACAATGATCATTGAACAAAGAACTACAAATTTGGAACCATACATTGTAAGGTTCAATAATGAAAAAATTGATAACGTTACTGAACATAAATGTCTGGGCACTCTGATAAAAAAATAACGGAAATTTAAATGCAAGTTTAACAGATTTAGCCAAAAAAGCTAGGAAAGCTCTGTTTTCATTAAAAACACATGCAGCCTTTTTGGGAAATTTCCCTGTTAGTGTATCCTGTAATCTTTTTGATTCTCTTATAAAACCAATTTTAACATATAATGCTGAAATATCATACATGGATACATATCAATCTTATTATAGAGAAAAAGGCAGATTAAAATCTCAAAACAAAGATATAGGTAATTTTCAATATTTGGATAAGACTCCCTTCGAAAAGGTTCATGTTAATTTCTGTAAATATATTCTAGGTACTAAAAAAAACATCTGCTAATTTAGGTGTTAAAGCTGAACTTGGTAGACAACCAATAGAAAAATATATAAAAACACAAGCAATTCTTTATTGGGCTAGATTAAATACTGAAAACATAAACCTGTTACTAAAAGAAAGTTATACATTAAGTAAACACCTTGATTCACAAGGAGTTTATACTTGGTTCACTTTTATAAAAGACTCAACACAAGAAATGAATATTGATACACAAAAAGTAATGTTCTGTCAAAACATGGAACAAGTTAACAAATTAAAGACTTGGATTAAGAATATTACAAGTAAATTTTATACAGAACTATTGGAAAATAAAATAAATAGTTTGAACGAAAATAACAAACTTTTTCTTTACAAAAATATTAAAGTCAAACAAGACCAAGAATTTTATCTTAAATATCAAAATTTTGAAACTAGACGTTTATTTACAAAAATCAGAATTAGTGACCATAATTTGCTCATTGAAAAGGGCAGACATCTAAAAATACCTCGAGACAATAGAACATGTCCAACTTGTAAAACCTTAGAAGATGAAAATCACTTTCTCCTCCACTGTCAAATTAATAACGTTTTACGTATAAAACTTTTTAATGACATGGCAATAGCAGTAGATAATCCTATGTTTCCAAATCTATCTGATACATAAAAACTAGTAATTCTACTAAATCCTTCTAATATAAACCAAGTGAAAAAAACAGGTTCCTTTATAAAACAGTCTTTAGAGCTGAGGACAGGGGACTCTTAGTTAGTTTTACTTGTATATATGTCACCGAGGGCCAGTGTGGCATGCTTTTTGCTAGGGGGGACTAACTATGCATGCTTGACCCAAGGGACAGGGGGTCAGTCCATAAATAGACTTACGACAGACAAGTGGCAAAGTTAATACTCTAAAACGTTTAACAATTTAATAAATAACAATATATGCCAAAGATAATTCCAAATAATTAAAACAAATGCACTAAAGAATTTAAATGTCACTGTTCGTAAGAATTGTCTAATCACTGTTGTATAATCACTAGCTGGAATTGTTCGGGTGCACTTGTAAGATGAAATTGTCCAAATAGTTATATTCCTAAGTTAGAACTTGCTCCAGGGTTGAAGGTCTTGATCCGATGAGTTGTTGGTCTTTCCTTTGTTGTCGGGTTGATGGCATTCCAATGTTTCAGATGATCGCTAGGCAATCTGTTGTTACTGATCGTTGAATAACCAAGACTGGAACAAGACGGTACTCTGCAGGATCACTCCGACTCCTTCGCGCTTCTAACTGTTGTAACGGTGACTGTGACTTAGTTGTTGTATAGTTAAGTTTGAGTCTGTTCTAGTTGTTGGGTCTGAAACCACATCCTTGATAGCTAATGAATATCCTGAGTTGCCACGTCGGTTGGATACTGAAGAGCGAACTGTTTGGTTACAGTTGTGAAGCTAACTTCTTTTCTCCTACTTGACTTTTAGGTACTCTGTTCCTGGAACTCACTTACTGTCGTTACTGGATGGTCACCTTAGTGACTATGGTGTTAAGGTCTCTACATGATGTTTCCCTACTGTGACTAATAGTGAAGTATATAAATTTCTAAGAACTATTTATACCAAAACTGAAAAGAACTCAAGCTGAGACATAAATTTCAAATTAATCCAAGTACTAATGATTTTGTATACAAAATGTCAAATGTAAAAATGTGAATAGTGAAATTATGATCAAATGCAATTAAAGGATTAAACTCTAATTATCAAATGACATGTGTCTGCCTAATTAACAAGATTTACACTTACTATGAAAAAGATACTCAAAGACATTTGTGACATATACAAATGTTTCTAATTAGCCGTATGTGATTTAATTAAATTACAATTTAATTAGAAAACTGAAAAATAAACTTAATTCCTCAATAAAGCCAACTTTTGACAATAAACATATAATTCTAACATTATCTAACATATAGAAAAATAGATATGAAATACTGAAAAATACTAAAAATTATGTTAAATACACGGGGATGGAAAATGCACCTATGACATATTTCCCCCCGCTGAAAAATGTTTGTCCTCAAACATGACATAAATAAATATTTTATAAATGACCTAAAAAGATATGCAGACAAAAAGAAAAGTATATATACACTCATAAAATGCAAAACCAAAGTCTTTAACTATGTAAAACACAATTTTGAAAAGAGGTTTATGAAACCTAATTTGTAAGTACATTGTACTGAAATAAGTTCATCAGGCTTACTTAGTACATGGCATACACTTTTTTTTTGAAGTACTGAAATAAGTTCATCACACTTACCTAGTACATGATCATTTACAAAGTCTGGGTGATGAGACCCTACTTTATATCTGATCAACCCAAAAGTTAAACAACAAATTGACCAATACAAAAATATAGACTTGGTGATACATGTATATCATATTGATTATCAATCTAAGAACTATTTACATGGACGTCTAATATTAAATTTATTGTATACCTGAAATGCATACATGTTTATATGGCATTTGACAAAATATAAAAAATAATAATATATATAGTCCCTAAGATAAAATGAACAAAGAGGAGACGTCATCTCCACTAATAAAACAATGAGGAGCTGATCTCCGGTACTAATAACACAATGAAGAGCTTAACTCCGGTACTAATAACACAATGAAGAGCTTAACTCCGGTACTAATAACACAATGAAGAGCTTAACTCCGGTACTAATAACACAATGAGGAGCTTATCTCAGGTACTAATAACACAATGAGGAGCTGATCTCCGGTACTAATAACACAATGAGGAGCTTATCTCCGGTACTAATAAAACAATGAGGAGCTGATCTCCGGTACTAATAACACAATGAGGAGCTTATCTCCGGTACTAATAACACAATGAGGAGCTTATCTCCGGTACTTATAACACAATGAGGAGCTGATCTCCGGTACTAATAACACAATGAGGAGCTGAACTCCGGTACTAAAAACAATGATGGTCTTTGAATGTTAGCATTAGGTTTAACTTGCTTGAGCACATGTTTTCTGATGCAGCCGAAAGCAGTGCCACTGTCTTTTAAACACTTTTCTGATTGATCTTCCATTCTTAGATTAATAAGATTTCTTCCCAATGAGGCTCTTGATCTGTGATAGGTGATAAGGCAGCACATCTTGGTTTTCAACAGCACCATCCTTTCTTTAATTTTCAATGGAGCCATTGTTTCACCATGTACATTACAGATCTGAAACTAAATGAATATTTGATAAGCCTAATATGCTTAAATTATACAAATAGCCATTCTTTACAACTAAGAAATAAAAATTATGATACAAAATGAGCTCTGAAAGCTGACTCTAGTAAATAGCAGCTGTTATTGAATGTCTGCTTTTTAAACAAATATAAATCTGACTAAGAAAATAAGACTAATGTACTTATCTTATGACAATTCTGTTGTAGAATCTGATCTTTTCCATTAGACTGTTCCTCATTTTGAAGCTGGTTCACACAATTTGTTGAATTTTGATTAGATTAAAAATTTTGAATTTTGTTTTAAAACATAACTATGCCACTGTCATAAAAGTCAATAGAACTTGCCCGAGTCACTCCGCCATATCTGTCACCGAGGGCCAGTGTGGCATGCTTTTTGCTAGGGGGGACTAACTATGCATGCTTGACCCAAGGGACAGGGGGTCAGTCCATAAATAGACTTACGACAGACAAGTGGCAAAGTTAATACTCTAAAACGTTTAACAATTTAATAAATAACAATATATGCCAAAGATAATTCCAAATAATTAAAACAAATGCACTAAAGAATTTAAATGTCACTGTTCGTAAGAATTGTCTAATCACTGTTGTATAATCACTAGCTGGAATTGCTCGGGTGCACTTGTAAGATGAAATTGTCCAAATAGTTATATTCCTAAGTTAGAACTTGCTCCAGGGTTGAAGGTCTTGATCCGATGAGTTGTTGGTCTTTCCTTTGTTGTCGGGTTGATGGCATTCCAATGTTTCAGATGATCGCTAGGCAATCTGTTGTTACTGATCGTTGAATAACCAAGACTGGAACAAGACGGTACTCTGCAGGATCACTCCGACTCCTTCGCGCTTCTAACTGTTGTAACGGTGACTGTGACTTAGTTGTTGTATAGTTAAGTTTGAGTCTGTTCTAGTTGTTGGGTCTGAAACCACATCCTTGATAGCTAATGAATATCCTGAGTTGCCACGTCGGTTGGATACTGAAGAGCGAACTGTTTGGTTACAGTTGTGAAGCTAACTTCTTTTCTCCTACTTGACTTTTAGGTACTCTGTTCCTGGAACTCACTTACTGTCGTTACTGGATGGTCACCTTAGTGACTATGGTGTTAAGGTCTCTACATGATGTTTCCCTACTGTGACTAATAGTGAAGTATATAAATTTCTAAGAACTATTTATACCAAAACTGAAAAGAACTCAAGCTGAGACATAAATTTCAAATTAATCCAAGTACTAATGATTTTGTATACAAAATGTCAAATGTAAAAATGTGAATAGTGAAATTATGATCAAATGCAATTAAAGGATTAAACTCTAATTATCAAATGACATGTGTCTGCCTAATTAACAAGATTTACACTTACTATGAAAAAGATACTCAAAGACATTTGTGACATATACAAATGTTTCTAATTAGCCGTATGTGATTTAATTAAATTACAATTTAATTAGAAAACTGAAAAATAAACTTAATTCCTCAATAAAGCCAACTTTTGACAATAAACATATAATTCTAACATTATCTAACATATAGAAAAATAGATATGAAATACTGAAAAATACTAAAAATTATGTTAAATACACGGGGATGGAAAATGCACCTATGACATATATATAGATATCTGAGTGTTCAACTCAGTTATTTTATTGTTGTTGTTACTTTTGTTTATGTCACAAGTATAATGTTACTTATATGACAAATAAAGATTATAATTAAAAAATAAACTTGTATACAGTGATTGTCTAATGTGTGTGCTACAATGTGTGATTTGATTTAGTGCTGTGTTATAATTTGCTTGAATCCAAAGTTGAATTTGTGTTTTAAAAGTAATTAAATAATTGACTTATATTTGTTTTAATTCCTTTCATATTTATTTTGTTAAGAAAAAACAGAATTCATACAGATGCAAAAATAACTATTACCTATTCTAATGAAAAAACCACTGGGCCAATTAACAGCTGATTAAAAAATGTGTGTACAGTATAATCCTTTGTTTGTACATGTACAAGTTTCCTCCTATTCCCACATGAAATTTTACCTTTTCTTACCAAATTTATAAAAAATGGGAATAGCTTGCTAATAAGCACGGTGACCCATACTTTTTTTTATCATATTTTAAAAAAAAAAAGCATAATGCAATCTTCACTTTGATTCTATCTCCAGAATTATATTATATCTATGATCTGCCTTAGCTAGTTTAAAGATTGATTTAACAGAAGATCTCAACATTGTGCCAGAATATCACAACCGATACCAGAATATCTCAACATGACATACTTTATAACATATTCAGCTTAATGAAATTGTATTCGTAAAGAAAAGAACAAACTGTAATTTTATGTTTATTAGGTGTTAGAAAAATACCAATTTACTCGTATATATTAGCTTTACTGTAACGATGATCGCACTGTCATTTTGTCAATAACCGACGGTACTGGCGACATTTACCTGTTGGAGAAAAGTCATTTTAATGTAATTTTAAATCATATTGGTTCGTGTTATACACGAAACAAATCCTCATTCAATTATCTATGGCATGACATTCTCCTATTTTACAAAAAAAAACTCATCGATTTTCAGTATATTGTCGAAAAGCCGACCAACCCTGTGTTCATTTTTGGATATTTTGAACCAGAAAGGCTCAACAGGAAGTGCCAGAATACTTTTTTCCGTCTCAACCATTTGGTTGAGATTAGATGGTTTACCAGGCGTGTATCGGTAATAATTCTAGCAAACAACATAATTTCGAGAGTATTACCTATACTATTGTCCCCTGATGATTCTTCAATTGTTTATAAACGGCAACAGTAACTTATATGTTTTCAAATTTCAATAATGCGACGACAAAAAAGTTCAGTGTTTCCATCAATCGAATGTCAATTGTACACAAACGTAAATTAAATAACGTTTGGAAAAAGGTATACCGAATCAGGATATTCTTTTTTAGTATACCACGATAATGTGTGTCTTAATGTGTTCTGCAAAGGTTGTTTTTATCAGAGATAATGGTTTGCCTTTTCAGATAGTGAAATGACTTACTTTTGACAGTTTTATCTATTTGGTCTGCTTTTTTTATTTATTCATCGTTGTCAATCTAATGTGGACTTGAATGCGACTGTCATGAATTGAGAGGTTTAGCTAGCCAAAAAAATAACGCTTGTACCGATTCGGGACTATGAAATTTGATATCCAGTGTTTTGATTTGTAATTTGCTTTACGTTTTCATCGGAGTTTGGTTTATTTTTTTGTTATTTGAATTTTCATTATATAATGGGATAATTGTCGCTCCGTAAATCTTTGTTTAAATAATAACTGGCATTTAAAAAGTACAGGGTTACAGGAATATACTATTGAAATGGTTTTTTTTTCATAATTGTCGCTTAAATGGACATTTTCTACCAAAAGACTATGATGAAATGTTACTGATATAAAAACAAACTTTCGGTACAGTTTTCTTAAGGCAATTTTCAACTTATTGTGTATATCCTAACTTTAACTGTTATGTTGTAACACTTTTACAAGAGGAATCTTCCCATATTTCGTTTCAACATTATTTGTAGGTTACTTTTTATCTAAACAAAGCTCTATCCATACGAACTGTGTAATTTTCACACCCTTTACCAGTTCGGTGACTCACCCTTATATATTATTGAAAGTATCACAGTATATACAACATTTTGGCGTAAAATAAAATGGACTCAGTATTTTTCATGTAATACCACATACCTAATAAGTCAGGTCTTCAAAAACACTTTCCGAAATAAATGTGAAGGTATGGAAAATGCCAAATTATGATAACATGCTTATATTGAATACTAACTTCTATAATTTGCATTTCGATATTACGACAGTAAGATTCTCTCAAGGGGCCACTACTTATTTCAGGATTTTTTGGGTATTGTCATGGTGCAAATTTCTGTGATTTTATTTCATAAGTTTTAATACTGTTTTATGTTGTTACAAACTTTCAAAAATCAATATGTCGTAATCGCCTTATAGTACAATTAGTAAAATAGAACTTAATGTCAGTTTGAGATAACGGATTGAGCTTAACTTATCTCTATACCTTTGTAATTTGGTTTGTGAGAATAAAGATATATATATATAACAAGTTCTTGTGAATAGATCCAATTTTTCAAATTTGTATTAATTAGTGTCATACTATATTAGAGTAACTCAAAATTTGTTGTATAAAAAGAGACATTTAGAAATTATAGTCAGTGAAGATTACCGAACGTTAGAATACGGAACTCGTATTACTACTTTTCAGGACTTTCCAGCGGACTGTGCCGTTATTATTGTTTTATGGACTTCCATAATTTATCATGGAAGTATTATGTCAATATAATACTTCCATGGTTATATGTAACTTTGTTTTATGTAATTATATTGATTTAGTTTGGATTCAGCAATAGAACATTGAAAGAACAACTGTGTATTTCCTATTTATTCAAAACTGTCGCTAGTTCCCCCGTGTTTTAAAATTACAATACGTCAGTATTATAAATAGTAAATACAATGAAATTGAGAATGAAAATGGGAGAATATGTCAAAGAGAAAACAACCCGACCAAAGAGCAGATAACAACCGAAGGCCACCAAATGGGTCTTCAACGCAACGAGAACACCCCACAGCCGGAGGTGGGCCTCAGTTGGCCCCTAATATAATTAATACACTAGTTCAGTGAAAATAAACGTCACATGAACGTCACACTAAACTCCAAAACATATAAATTAACTAAAATCAAAAAACATTTAAGACTACAGAAATGTAAGAAAGGCCGAAGGCTCCTCACCTGGGACAGGCGCCACACTACGGCGGGGTTCAACATATTTTTTGAGATCTCAACCGTCACCCTACACATGTGTACCTCTGTGCAATGTAGAATAAAGAAATAGTATACAGGCTTAGCCAAGGCTCCGTGTTGAAGGCCGTACATTGACCTATAATGGTTTACTTTTAAGAAATTGATATTTGGATGGCGAGTTGTCTCATTGGCACTAAAACCACTTCTTCTTATATCTTGTTACAATTAGCAAACACTTTCTACTGTAACACAAGAGACAAACAAAGTCTTCTTGTGTATTTCTAATTAAATGATAAATCAGATGGTTTAATTATTTTTAAAAAAAATACGTACCATTGAACATGACAGCTGGTTGTAGGAAACTTAGAAATATCTTGCATATAATCCAAAGGAAATAAACCAAACACGACATAATTGCAATGTCTGAAAATAAACATGGATTATTACATTGAATGATTTTTTCAAATACTAATAAGCCGAAATCTTATACCCATTGTTCTATCGATAATACAAGGTATCTTTTTACCCTCAACAACCACTGTAATCAGCATTGCGACACACTCGACACGTTTACTCTACAAATTAGGGATGAAGGATCGCAAAGGTTCTTTAAAAAATCAAAACAAATCAATGTACGTTATAGTATTTTACGTTTCATATACATGTAAATGTATGTTTCGGTATTCAGATCGTCCATACATTAAAAAACATCTGAAAAAAAGCTGTTTAGAGAGACCATGTAAACTATGTAAATTCAGTAACTGGTTCCTTATTCATTATTCCATATTCAATATCAAAACGGGTGGAAGCAGTCGGTTTTAAATTCTAATTTTCTCAGCCGAATATCATAAAAAAAAATATTCAACAACATTAAAAGCTTGAAAGTAATAGTAAAAAAGAGATGTACAATGTAGGCAATCTCTTTGTGATCAATTCAAGTTATCATACATTACCGTTGTCCACAAATATAAAACCTTATAATATGTAAATCTATTTTTTTCTATTAATGAAATATAGATTTCTTTCCATATGTTTGTACATTCAACAGATGATATTTAAAGAAACAAAAAACAAAAGACTAGACTACTTAGATTTAAAATATAAACTGAAAAAAAATTAAAAAAAAAAATTCTCCAATGACTGAATATTCACACTACATACAGGAAGGAAGGCCTATGTGTTAGTTAGATCTTCTTGATTTTTCAATCTTCATGATATTATAAATATCAAGTTGGTTCATATATAGATCTGATTTACATAAAAAGGAATTTTGGTAAACTTTTCTTTTTAGAAAAATTCATAAGGGTCTCGCCTACTTTTGCTGTAAATCGCAGGCTCAACAAAAATGAGGAAAAAAACAATAAAAATGCTCCTCTTGAAACTATCTTTTGATTGTAAGAAGATTCTGTCCTAGTATGGTAAATAATCCAGGATAGTTTATGAATCTAATAAATGTTGTAAAAACTTTAACTGCAGACTGTATGAAATGCTAACTGGAAGAAAAAATGAGGTAAAAAAGATATAAAAAAGAAGATGTGGTATGATTACCAATGAGACAACTGTCCACAAGAGACCAAAATGCCACAGACGTTAACAACTTAAGGTCACCGTACGGCCTTCAACAATGAGCAAAGCCCATACCGCATAGTCAGCTATAAAAAGGCGCCGATAAGACAATGTAAAACCATTTAAGTCCATTTATAAGTAAAATACAGATATACAGGTACAAAATATTAACAAAATTTCCATCTAGATACTAGCTTTTGATCAGAAACAAGCTTCTGTTTAAGTTTGGTACAAATTTAAAATAGTATAAGAAAGTTATTATTTTTTTTAAATTTAACAACAGAGTGTATGTATTGTTTCCTGGCAGAAAATCTAAGTCCATTTAAAAGTAAAGAACGGAAAAATGGATTTATTTTTCTACAAAATTTACTATCTTTCGATCATAAACAAGCTTCTGTCCAAGTTTGGTACAAACCCAGGATAGTAAAAGAAATTTATTAAAATTTTAAAAACTTTAACCACAGAGTGAATGTGTTGGGCAGAAAATCTAAGTCCATTTAAAATAAAGGAAGATGGATTAATATAAGTTTTTCTTGTTTCCGAATCCCTGTATTTATATTGTATATTAATTATATTTTGTGCACTTTTTGAAAATAAAAAATATTGTTTAAACTAAAAGTAAAGAACAGAAAAAATGGTTTTATTTAAAAAAAAAATGTACTTCGGTATACTATCTTATGATCATAAACAAGCTTCTGTCCAAGTTTGGTAGAAATCCAGTATAGTTTAAGAAAGTTATTCAAATTTTAAAAACTTTTAACAACAGAGTGAATGTAATGTTTCACCGCAGAAAGACTAAGTCCATTTATAAATAAAACACAGAAAAAAATGGAATTTTATTTTTACAAAATTTACTTCTGGATACTATCTAATGATCATAAACAAGCTTCTGTCCAAGTTCGGTAGAATTCCATTATAGTTTATGAAAGTTATCAAAAATTCTAAAAACTTTTAACCACAGATTTAATATTTGTGAACGCCGCCGCCGACGACAACATTGACGACGACGGAATGTAGGATCGCTATGTCTCACTTTTTGACTTAAGTCGAAGGCTCCACAATAATAGAGAACGCTGAAAAAATTTGGGAACTTCTTGATCTTTCAATATCCATACACTTTGATAAACGTGTATACTGTTTATATACATGTATAACGGTGCTCTCGAAAAAGATATCTTAGAAACATGTCATTTTCGATGTATACAGACTAGGGGAAAATATATTAGATATATATGTTAGCGCGGCAATAAGTGCATATTGGGTGATTTATTCTTGATATAAATTCGTTTCCTAATTATCTTAAAGTTTCTAATATTACATGACTTTGTTTTTGTATGAGTATACACATTCATTTGACAGATCTTAAAATTTAGTATACCAAGATTATTCAAAAGTGATTTTAGCAGTTTAAAAAATGTAACGTTGGACATCCGTTTTTTTCATATAGCTTTGTTGTTTTAATCCTCAAATATACTAGATATTACTAAGCATATTACCAAGAGCTATAAGAACATAAAGGAAAACATATATTGAATTAGTTTTTATAATGGTTAGTGTTTGTTAACATTTTATTTTGTTTTGCGGAGGAAATTTCGAAGATTCTGTTTTAAATCATAGGGGTTGTAGGAACAGCGTGCGTGACGTTGGTATTTCAAAATATTAAAAACATTTAAAAAAGTGATTGTATGCAATTAAAAAGGGGAAAGATTCTAAAAATGTGTACACTTCACTAGTCGAGCTGGTTTGAACTGGTCAAAAGTAGACAAAATTAAGATATTATTGTTTGCTCACACGATTTTCCATTTTGTTTTGTTTTGGATAAGTAAATTTTCTTTGTTAACAGATCCACAACTTGCGATATCGAAATGATTTTAATACAAATTTTCATTAATTTTTCATATTTCAAAATTATTAGTTGATGTGTTTTAATATAAATAACATATTTTATTAATGGTTTTATTTCCGGTCTCTTAGGGAGAATTATCTCATTGGAAACCATACCACATGTTCTTTTTTTTATATTCAGGATGAAACTGGGTTATGTAGTTTTTCATTGGTAAACTTTCAATTTTGTTTTTGCTCATACATGTATTCAGTAATTGCAGTAATAAAATTAAAACGTCGAAGTACTCAGTATTTATATGAAAGATGCACGAGATTTGACTTTGAACTTTTAAGTATAAAACCGTGACAATTCAAATTCAGCTCCCTCAAAGCAGATAATGAATTTTCCGATTATATATTTCGTCTGGACCATTTAATTTGAACTATTTATAATTAGTTTCTTCAATTCTAGCATAAAACGTACATTTGTAGTTATGTTTTTTACTTATGTTTTGTTTCAAAGATTTTAAATGTACAATTAAAATATCAAAATTATTTGATTACCTTTAATTCAAAACTAATAGTTATTTTCTAATAATTAATCGGTTTTTTTTAATTAAAGTTGTTGGTTAAATTTGATACAATATTTCAATTTTTTCATTTGTTATTTTCTTTTACGCTAATACTTACGACAGCGGTTATGAAATCCTAGCTAAGATCATCCTCAAATACAATGTAGCTTCGATGTGCATGCTGAGACATGTCGTAAGTCGGTCCTAATTTTATTTTATCCTGCAATTGGGTGTCCTACTATACAGATACAGCCCTACAGATATCGCTATGCTGTATCTGTATACTATACAGATATCGCTGTAAAGCTCCGCCCACTGCCGGACTGAGTATTGTTTGAACCTATTGTGACCTCAGAATGTGTATTCCAGTTGCATTCCAATGACGATGACAATTGTCGATTTCAAAACTTGAATGTGTATGATTGTGTTACAAAATTAACCATGTCATTTTCAGCATGCATGTTTAGTGAATGTCAAGTCTGAATTGAGCGTAGGACAACTCGTACACTTCTGTTTCAAATGTGACAATGTTTTGTTATTTGTTTTTACTGTCGAAATTAGTTGTTATGTTAAAACAGATAATTATTCACCTTGAGTGATGTATTATTGTTGACCATTCGATATTCTTTTTTTTTGCGAACCCGTCTTCAGCGTAATCAATCGTAATTACTCGGCCATTCTCGCTACGCAGTACAATAGTAGTTATTTCTTCGTGCAACCAGAAAGGCCGAGTTGTTCCGATTGCAGCGTAATGTGTGATTTTGATATTACTACGCGGGCCTCAAGGGATTACAAATCGAAAATAAATGCTAAATATGTTAGTTTTTGTGTTTTTCAAAACACAAACAATATACAGACTTAATTGCAGGATAAAGACAATAACTGTTTAGTGTCTTTAAATATCAGCTGTATTTGTACTCGGCTCGAAACAGGTGTAGTAGCTCGCTAAAAGCTCGCATACACCTTGTTTCCTAGCCTCGTACAAATACAGCTGATATTTAAAGACACTAAACAGTTATTGTCTATATAATTCCTGTCCTAAGAATATCTTATGGGAACGATCATAATAGGACAGTTTCAATAAACATGCCCCAGTTCTCATAATGTTATCATGTAACAAACATATTTTTATTTAAATGAATGAATTTCCTTTATTTACTTGCATTTACATTTTAGGCATTAAGCTAAACGCCCGCATACATTTTTCAGGATTTAAGCTTTTATCCTGCAATTGGGTGTTCTACTATACAGATACAGCCCTACAGATATCGCTATGATGTATCTGTATACCGCTTTAAAGCTCTGCCCACTGCCGGGCTGAGTTTGGTATGAACCTGCTTGACCTCAGAATGTGTATTGCAGTCGCATTCCAAAGACGTATTAAATGCGAATTAACGATTACTTTTATACGTTGTTTGTTTTCATACATTTCTTTAGAGCAATACGAATCATACCAATTTTTTGATAATATACACACATGAACAACTATCGATTTCAAAACTTGAATGTGTATGATTGTTTCTCTAATTCTATGGAAATTTATCCCTTTTCGAACCCATTGTATAAAAAATTTAATCAACGTGTGGTTGCTGGTGATCTCAGAAGATCATTGGATGATTTTACGGGTCATGACCTTTTTGGCTGACTGTATGAACCAAAATATGATAACAGGTGTTAATGAAATTGACAACTTCGTGCACTGAGAAAGGCACTCGAAGGGGATTTTCGGTAAACAAAAAAAGAAAATGTCTTTTTAATCATTAGAGAAACAGATTCTTACATAGTTACTCGTGGATTATCGGATTTATCCAATCTCGATAGTTAAATTATAAATTTTAAAGTACTCGCCGAGGCGGCTCGAACTTTAAAATTGATAATTTAACTATCTCGATTGGATAAATCCGATAATCCACTGGTATCAATGTAAGAATCTATATGTATCAAAAACAACAATGTCAATTTCAGCATGCATGTTTAGTGAATGTCGAGTCTGAAGCGTAGGACAACTCGTACACTCCTGTTTCAAATTGGACAATGTTTTGTTATTTGTTTTTACTGTTGAAATTAGTTTTTATGTAAAAATAGATAATTATTCTCCTTGAGCTATGTATTATGGTTGACCATTCGATATTCTTTTTTTGCGAACCCGTCTTCAGCTGAATGTGTGATTTATACTGTATCGTATTACTACACGGGCCTCAAGGGATTTCAAATCGAAAATAAATGCAAAACATATGTTTTTGTGTCTTTCAAAACACAATCAATATACAGAATTAATTGCAGGATAAAGACAAAAACTGTTTAGTGTCTTTAAATATCAGCTGTATTTGTACTCGGCTCGAAACAGGTGTAATAGCTCGCTAAAAGCTCGCATACACCTTGTTTCCTAGCCTCGTACAAATACAGCTGATATTTAAAGTCACTTAACAGTTATTGTCTATAAATCCTAGGATTTAAGCTTAATGCCTAATTTCCCTTATCGCAGCTAACATATACATGTGCCAGACCGTAAGAGTATTTGGGCCGTACGCGTACGGTCTGGACCGTATGTGTACTTTTTCAAAATACTCATACGGTCTGGAACATGTATATGTACGCGTACGGTCTGACTAATATTAAGAAGTTGGTCAAGTTTATTATATACAAAAGCATTACAAATCAACATAGCTTAACTCTCAAATCAATATAAAAAAGTTCAATTGTAATTGAAATAAAAACTTTATATTCAATCTAACTATTCAAACATATTGATCACGCTTATCAACTCTATTAATTTCTTGTATTTAGCATGTCGATCAGTTATACATTTATTGAATTATAATCACTGTAATTGAAGATATCTGAAGTAAACATAATATGGGGGAACAGTTGTTTTAGAATGTTTAGCATATTTATAAAAAAATGCAAATGCAAAGGAACATGCATGACCTGCGGAGTGAACATTTTTAAATGTAAAAAAAAATACGTATTACAAACTTGTCGAAGCAAGTGTCACCTTGGGCGAGTGTGCATGTACCAATATAGGATTCAGATATATAATTAAGCAAATGTTTAATTTCATTTGTTCGTTTGTTCAGTTTATCCATCTAATTGTAATATTAAAATCCAAAATATATGACTATATCTGAGGGCCCTCATGGGGTTTTTGATTATGTGATTACTTGGCCATTTTTTTAATGATTATTTGATTATTAAGCCAAATATTTCATCATTATTTGATCACCTAGGACTGTATTTTTAGTTTATGATTATTTGATTACTAAAGATAAGCAAATATTTAATGATTATGTGATTATATTGGCAAAAAAATGGTGATTATGTGATTACTAGGACCCCCCCATGAGGGGCATCATATCTATATGTAACACAACACATGGTTATTTGGAATAGTAGTTTATTAAAGCCCGTCTGGACCAGTGTCCATAACGGACGGTCTCTCATACAGTAAAATATATATTAAGTATTGTACAGAATATAAACCGTGTCAAGGTTTCTATTAATTTGACCATAATAATTTTCATTCTAAAGATACATGGATGAGTATCTATTAAGTTGACTATAATTGACATGCTTTGACCAACCTGGAAATTGATGTTTGAAGAAAACACATATACATGTACAATGTATGTCCTGTGTTTTAACTAATTGTTATGGCAACATGTCACCATCTGGTCTGCATGTAAACATGTTATATGCAACGTAGCGGTCAATTGAAGCGGAATAATTTTCTAAATAGATATTCCCCTGTATTTATTTTATTCAATTTTGAGAATATGTATTTATTTATATATATTTAAAGCCCATCATATTGTCACATAAATATATTTAATAACAAGACAACAAAAAACTATTTCTTCATTTAATTTACTTCACTAGTTCATTCTTTTGATACATTTATTTTGTTGTTAAATCTATATACATATTATAGAATTCATACATTTTGGAGCAACCGTGTGATTCTTATTATTTTTTAAGGGATATTAGGGGAACGGAATGTCACATCCTGCATTTTTTCAACAAATAAAGGATTAATCCTGCTCATATTAAATTTATTTTAGCCATCCTCGGTTTTCAATTTTTTCTCAAAATAAAAATCAAATGTTAGCTGCTTACATCTGAAATCTTTTTCATTCATTACTTCCTTGTGAAGTTGGATTTTAAAAAGTCTCAAGTGTTTACACCATTTATTGTTTACTTGACATAGTAAGTTTATCTGCACTTGCAGTTGGGTGAAGGTCCTCCTATTTCCCTTTCTTGTATGTAATACATGTTTTCAATGCCCGCAAAAAAATCCTGAATGGTTGCATACGTAAAATTTACCTTGAAAATTGATATAAAATGTTACGTTCAACTGGAAGTTGGATTATTACTGTTCCATCAACGACAATCTTTTGGGTTATGTATTCATGTATAAATGCTTTCATATTGCGCCTTAAATTGACACTTGACACTTGCAAACAAAAGATATAGCCTTTAAACATGCAAATTCCTTTTTGTTGTTATATCGATAATTTTAGAAACACATTCTAGTAAATGTAAAATGTTAAAGGATACATTTTATTTTCTTTTTTAATTTTATTTATTAAAAATACAAATCATTTCTATTCCCTGTTTTTATACACTTCAAGTCACTTGTATAAATTTATAGCTATTTTTAGAAAATTTTATTTTTGTTACCTTGATATAACAGTGTATATAAAGTGCGAATCCAGCTAGTTTATTTTTACTGTTAAATGCGGGTATGTCTATTGTAGAATAAAGGATCATGGGAAAACTGTATTTGTTTACCTTTTGAAAATATCAAGTTAAGTGATTTGAAGGTAAGTTTTAACATATTTTCATTGTGATATGTCTTTATAATATACAAACAGCATTAAAGTTCATATAAGTGTTATAAAAGCATCATAATATAGCATATCGATTATTGAAAGCGATCCATTTTAACTATAGATGCGATGAATTATCACTGTTAGGGCAGTCATTATTAATGTAGAATTTGCAAAGATGCGAGGAATTTTTATTGTAGAATTATGTGATAAATGCACTTGCAACAAATGAAAAAACTTAGTTGATGACTTTAAGATTTATGATACATGTATTTTCAAATTGAAATACAAACTCCTCATTCATTCTTCATCAAATATATAGCTTTTCAAACTTGTAACAAAAGCGATTCTCAAACTGTCATACTGTATTCCTCAGATTACGTTTCTCCTTGATTTTAACCAAAATTTAGGAGATATTTTGATATTTTTTTGCAGTTAAAGATTGATATGGCGGAGTTTAAGTGCAGTCTGTGTAAAATTGAGACGAGTACATTTGAGGACGTTATCTTCCACGCAATACTGACATACGCAATCGAATATCCAAATGCGACCCACTATTTTACTCTATTCTGACTCATATTAAGCACATTATAAATATATTAAAAAAGTAGCGTGGATTTTTTTATCCCTTTTTATCCCGTCTCGTTTCGTTTTTGAGCCATATATAGATGTCGTATGTGACAATGAGACAACTCTCCATCCGAGTCACCATTTATAAAAGTAGACCATTATACATCAAAATACGGTCTTCAACATGGAGTCTTGGCTCACACCAAACAACAAGTTATAAAGGGCTCCAGTGTAAAACCTTTTAAACGGGAAAACAAAGGTTCAATCTATATCAAGATGTACGTAATTAGTAGTGAAGTGTCATGGAAATGGATAAAAAAAAAATTAGGATAAAGATCCCTATACGCTTTATAGGAAATTAAATGGAATACATTTGAAATAAATGTTATTTCAATTGAATTTATTAGAGTGTTTTAAAACCAAACTTTCCTCCGTAAGTTAAATTTTATCAAATCTTTCTCTTACCTTATCAATTGTTTGAGCAAGTCGGCTAAATTAAGGCTTTACAGCTAATTTCTTAATGCCTGTAAAGCAAAACTTTGGTTGGCTTGCTTGCTTTGTTTGTATAATTGTTTATACAAACTTTGTAAATAAGATTGACATTTTTAAACAATATGAATAGGCATAGTTTAACCTGTATTTTTAATAATTGGGTGTTATCATAATGATTATCTAATAAAAAAAAAGCAAGCAATCCAACTAAAGTCTTGCTCTACATGCTTAAAGAAATCACCTGTAATAGATAAAAAAAAAATATACAGTGAAAATGCACCGCATATACAATACAAATGATTCGCTCCACAGTAAAAATGAAAGAATAGTATCATTATTCGACAGTAAACATGACTAGCATTACGAAATCATCATAGTGGAATTTGGTTAAATATGAAGAAACTGAATGACAAAACATATTCTACGTTATACAACTTTAATAATTGTATTAAAATGAATATTTTTACTGCAACAACATCTTACCTGTTCGTTATAAAGCACCTGCACGATCTGTTCATGAAATGTCCTAAATATTCACCTATTTTGGTATATATTTCACAGCTGGATGGCTTTAGGCGCGATAAGACCCCGCTCGCATCTCTTACTTTGTTTTATTAGTATTATGTATTTCTGAACATATACATTTTAACTAATTTTCTTCATTTTCTTCAAAAATTAAAAAAAGTTCGTCTGTTTATTTATCATTCTACATAAGACATTTATTGCATATACAGTAAAGATGATATTTTAGGATCCGCACTTTACATACACTGATATAAGACATTTTCGAAAAGTGATTTAAACTGTTACCACTGTGTCTAACCACGCCGGCAAAAATTGTTAGGACTCTAACATCCGGCACAATTATTCCGACAGCCCATTACTCCGACAGCCCACTATTCAAACAGCCCATTACTCCAACAGCCCACTTTTCCGATAATTTTTCCTATTACTCTGACAGGCCATTATTCCGACATTGCATTTTTCTTATGTGTATGGGTAAATTTTCTCTAAAAAGACCAACTCCGTTCTCTGTAATATTTGTAGTTGTCCGTTTTGATCCCAATTATTCTTTCCATGCGGGATATAAGCCTTAGTATATTGGAGTTAATACACATGCTGATTGCAACTGCTCAGTCCTTACCCTGGTCCCTCTTTCGTTTTACGTGTCTTGGTATTTTATTTTTCTTAAAAAGTTTACATTTCGTCGTTTATGTGTCCACTGTCAGTATGTGCTGTTCTAGTTCGCTGTGTTTTTTGTGTGTGTCTTGATCTACCTTCTTTCACTAGATCGTCGGTTACCCCCTTTCGCGTATCAGTGGAGTGAGGTTTCATCACTATTAACTACCTAAAGAAATATATCGGAGTTGGATAACACTACCCGCCCTCTTTGGTCGCAACACTTTCTACCTCTTGTATCACTAGTCTGAGTTTTATTTAAATACATTTTGTCGAAGAAATAAGGGACTAATGTAGTGTCAGTCAAATTGAGAAAAACAAAGAGACAAATACATTCCTAGATCCTAAAAAATAAGATGACAAATAGGACGAAATATGTGCTCAGAAAAGATTAGCAATTCCAATTATGAATACGGTACCATAATCGGGAATGTGAATCCACGAAATACGGAGCCAGTACGTACACAGCATTTCCAATAGCGATCGATCAGACATCGTCTGAGAGATGACACTCAATTTATTTGTATATCCCGAGCTTATTTCAAAAACTAGAAAAATATGTCTCTTTTATAATAGTTGAAGGAAGTTCAGGACTGATGATTAACAACAAAACTTATTACGAAAAACAAATATGACGGACATGAACATTTCGGCAACTTCTATTTTTTTAAATATTCATGAGGAAAAGTGATGTCGGGTCAGTGACTGTTTATGACATAGAAATAAATAGTCAACGTATTTTGACTGCTCAAATAGAACGAGTGCAGTATAAAAGCCAATGCCAATTACATGTACAGTAGTATAAAATTTAAGACAATGTGTGACATTTTTGTCCTCCTTGTGTCTTTCTCAAATTGTATAATTGTAAAAACTTACTACATTATCTGTTGTGTGGCAAACTTGACACTTATTTTTCATTTAAATATTGTTTTCAAGGAGAAAAATATTTAGTTATCATTGATCTTAAGAAAGGAAGTTCATATGTGAATTAAGAATCGGTACTCACCCATTACATTTAGAATTGAAAATGCCAGATATTCAAAAAATCGTATTGTACAGCTAATACAGTTGAGGATGAGCGTCATTTTTCAATCGAATGGTCACATTATATAAATTTGAGGGAGGAACTCTTTGAGCATATTTAGTCTAGCACATGTAACTTTGAAAAGTTAGATAAATATTATAAATCTTCGATGTAAACACAAGAAAACTTTACTATTATAGGGGAAAAAATGATGATTATATTGTTAGTTCTTTCGAATTATGTAGTACATGGTTTGATCCTGACTAGTATTTGATATCAATGTGCTAGTTGCATGGGTTTTTTCTATTTTGTTTTGGCTCCGATTGTGACTGAGGCTTACGGTGTTATAAAGATAATTATATCATATTACTATGATATTAGTAATATAAAGTCTTAATGTTGACCCAAGCATTATACCGCCGATTCGCAAAAGTGGGAATATACTGTTTTACCTCTGTCTGTCCGTTCATTCAACCGTCCACTCGTCAGTCAGCCAGTACGTCAGTTCGTCCGTCCGTTCCATGGATATTTTCGTTGCATCTTTTTCATGAACGACATCACAAGGATTTCTGAAAGGTTTATCGAAGTCGGCTATATCGTGTGATACGTTTTCGGATTCATTACTCAACAAATTCCTGTTTACCGAACACTTTTCACACGAACAAGTTGAAAATTTTCGTCACATTTTTCGCAGGAACTGAAATACTACAATACAATGATTTCTGAAATTTGGTTTCAAGGTTTATATAAGTCATCTATACGTTGTGAGGCTTTTTCAGAGTCACAACTCAACAACGAAGTATTTGTGCGGTGGCATCATCAGTAGCTCGCACCTTCACTGGTTGTTTTTGATTTATATGCCGTTTATATACCCTTTAATTTGGAAAATGAAATAATATTTTCTGTTCTATTCTATATACAGATTTCGAATTGAGTGCATAGAAAGTATTCGAACTACCTCAGCCTTATGTTGTATATACGGAGCCTTATGTCATACATTGTTGTATTTCTTAATATCTAAACGTAATAATACAAACAGACAAGTTTTATTGTACCCTGATACCCTAATACTTGACTTGATAAGTGTCGGACTTATGGGTTGTCGGAGTATTGGGTTGTCTGACTAATGGGTTGTCGGACCAATGGGCTGTCGGACTAATGGGCTGTCGGAATAATGGTGTGTAAACAAACATGCACGGCGTGTTTAGATATATTTTAAACGGGCACTTTTAGACCTTGGTAGTTATAGTAATACACATTTTCCTAATGAAAGGCGTATCCCTTATTTCTAATTATTGTCTTTAAACTAATTTTAAATGGAATATAAAATTAATAAATACTCAATATCAAACACTGATATCTAACTATTTTATAACTTTATGATATTTTTATATAGGTTTCGAGATGGTAGATAAGATAATATCACATTTTAAAAATAATTAAGAAGTTAATAATAGAGTACATTACACATCTATTTCCAGAATAAGACATAAACTTCAAATATTTTCAAAGCGGTTTGTGTTTGTACCGGCCGACAAAGCAGCCAACAATGTGGTGGTGGTTTGACGTAAATACTACACTGACGTTCTTAAGAACGAAATTTTAAATTCATCTACATTCAAGTCCATCCGCTCCACAGAGAGTCGTATAGTAAACAAGCATATCACAACCACATCAAAGCGTAAGGCTTCTTCTGAACATTTGAAGGTCCCTACGATGTATTGGCTACCTAAACTACATAGCTCTTAACTAGTTCATTAACTACTATTAAAGAGCTTATCATAAACTTTTGTAATAAAATATATGAACATAGTGGTATAAACCATTTTTGGAGTGTAAACAATTCTTTGGATGTTTTAGATAAATTTCGGGCTTTTGATGGTCTTTTTGATTCTGTTAATAGTTTTGATTTTTCTACTCTTTACACTACACTTCCACACTATCTTATTAAACAAAAGTTTTCCTATTTAAGTAAATGGTCGTTTGTTAAAGCTGAATGTAGATATATTTGCTGCAACTCATTTAAAGCCTTCTTCTCTAATGAGAAAGGTAAATATGCTAGATATACTTACTGGAGGTGTGATGAGATGATTGAAGCTGTTAATTTTCTCCTTGATAATATTTACGTACGTTTCGGCAACAAAGTTTATCGACAGGTTGTAGGTATCCTCATGGGCACTTATTGTGCCCCTTTAATAGCAGACTTGTTTTTGTACTGTTAAGAATCACAGTTTATGACTAAACTCAGTAAAGACCCGTCGAAATTGCATTTAATTGATAAATTCAACACTTACCGTTATCTTGATGATATTTTTTCGTTAAATAATCAAGAATTGTCTCAATATACTGCTGAAATTTACCCCAAGGAACTTACGTTAAATATATAAAATTTATTCGTTAATAACTGTCCTTTCCTGAATTTAGATATTTCCGTTTAAAACGGGAAACTACACACTAAAATTTACGACAAAAGAGACGATTTTTCGTTCCCTATTGTTAATTTTCCATTTTTAGATGGTGATGTTTATATTTCACAACTTGTTCGCTATGCCCGTGTCTGTTGTGACGTTTTTGATTTTAACGAACGCAACCTATGTATTACTGGTAAATTATTAAACCAGGGATATCGTTACCATAAATTACTTAAAACCTTTAAAAAATTTTCATAGATATAAAAATTTGGTTTTGAAGTTTGGTTGTACCTGTAGAAAACTTATTTCAAACGGGATAGCACATCCTCATTTTTACGGAAATGTTGTTAACCGTGCCCGGAAATTTAGATGATCCATGTAAATTTGTCGCTCCTTCAAATAAACTTATTCTAAAAGGTTACCTATTCAAGACAACACTGTAATAAGATCATTGAATATTGTTTATATTGGTATAAATATTGATGTTGTTATCAGTAGATTAAAAGCTTACTAAATATTACTAGTATGTTATATACATATACATATTAATGGATCTACAATCTGTCGATACGTGTAATTTGGCATTGCACAAGGTCATGTTTTTCTCCGGCTGTTTATGACGTCTTTACACTAAATTGTTTGGATGTTGGATGTGTACGGATTGATTGTTTAGTCTTAGATGCATGATGTTTTTATTAGTTGTTAGTGGCTTTGAACTAGCTGTCAGATAACTGTGAGTACTCTCAGATCTGTTCATTGTGTCTTTTTGTGTCGGGATGTATAAGTACCTGGCCACGTCCACTTGTACTTTTTGTCTATCTGATGAGTTAAGGTGGCTCGTGGGTACAAGTTTTATTTATTACACTATTAGTTGTTACTTTATGATATGGTACAAAAAACAACCCAAAAAAAATGATTTCGTTTGGCCCCAGATGACTTTAAAAATTGAAAAAGCTCCAAATTATCTCCCTTTGGTGCAAAAATGCCATTTTTTGGCCTTAAATTTGAAATATCTTTTTTAACTCATCGGTGACCTTCATTTTTTATTATTGTTTTCAAATAAGCTGTACATAAACTAAATAATTGTAAAATTTAAGCGATTTCTTATATTAGGTTATTTTTTTATTTCGATCTTTCCTCTTTTTCTCCTATTAGTTCAACAGAAAAAAAGGACATCTACAAAAATGTATGCTTCTTCCAGAGGCAGATTTTAGCTTAAATGAACGGTGACCCCATTTTTTTATTTCATTTTTCTTTTAAGTATAGGATAAAGTTCATTTATGAAAAAATATAGCGAAATCCTATATTAGAAAAAAAAAATCATTTATACCCAGGAGCCCCCTTAAGCCTTTTTCAACTGAATTTTATAGTTCGTTCTTATGTTGTACTGTTATGCCACTGTCCCAGGTAAGGGGAGGGTTGGGATCCCGCCAACATGCTTAACCCCGCCACATTATTTATGTATGTGCCTGTCCCAAGTCAGGAGCCTGTAATTCAGTGGTTGTCGTTTGTTTATGTGTAACATATTTGTTTTTCGTTCATTTTTTTTTTTACATAAATAAGGCCGTTATTTTTCTCGTTTGAAATGTTTTACATTGTCTTATCGGGGCCTTTTATAGCTGACTATGCGGTATGGGCTTTGTTCATTGTTGAAGGCCGTACGGTGACCTATAGTTGTTTTAATGTTTGTGTCATTTTGGTCTTTTGTGGATAGTTGTCTCATTGGCAATCATACCACGTCCTCTTTTTTTTATATTTGAGATACACCGCAATATGTGAACCCCCCTTTTTTTTACAAAAAAAACTAAATAACGCTTAAACAAAATTTAAATAATCCCCAAAAAGTATGCAGAAGTTAAGATTTATATAACTAAGAAGTGTGTAAAGTTTGATGCAATAATAACCAATCGTTTTTGAGATATGGCGCGACATGTTAAAAACACACTCCTAATGTACTTACAAAGTCCTATAACTCAAAAAAGATTTAATTTGATTTTCACTGAAAGGTTTACAGATCGTTTGACCATTATAAGAAATAACTCTTTTAAGTTTCATGAAAAACAGATTAGCTGTTCTCAAGTTAGGGTGCGACATATTTACGCTGGACAGAAGGATAGATAGATGGACGGACGGACAGAATGACTGATAGATTGAGGAACGGACGGATGAAAGGAAGGACAGATGGACAGACGTATGTATACAATAATACGTCCTGTCAAAATTGTGACGGGTGTGTAAAAATACATAGAAATGAAAAAAAATTCTTCCATGGGTTAACAAAATAATCATTATTGAATTTAATCGATGACCTGAGACTATTACACTAATTTATACATAGTACATATAGGATAGTTACAATTAGCGATAAATACATTTTATTTTTAATGCAAAAAATTACATACATTGAATGATCAGACTACTCATAAACTATAACAGTACTTTTGCTGTAACACAGAAAACACTATTTGAACAGGGGAAAGGCTATATTTTGTTTATTGAGTAAGATTTTTTACACTAGGTTCCATTGTCCAGTAAGTGGAATACTTAATTTGCACAAACCGAAATACACCCAATTTAAACGTAAGGTTTGGGATTTTGAAAAAGGGGACTTCGATCGCTACTGCAAGGAGTTAAGACAAGTTGACTGGGACACATTATTTGATACAAATTTAAATAATGCAATCTCCATTGTTACACAAAAAATTCTAGATGCTGCTAACAAGCATTTACCAAGTAAACTAATTGTTGTTCGCACGAAAAATTCTCCTTGGATGACGTCACTCATAAGGAGACAAATTCGTAAACGGAAACGTTCACACAAAAAGCTGTCTGCTGAGTCTTGGGCAAACTTTAAGAAAATTGTGAATGAATGCGTAAACTTGATTAAACTAGCAAAAACCAGTTATTTTAGAAACAATGTGAATTATTACATTCAAACGTAGATTCCAGTAAGAATTGATGGAAAAAAATCGCGCAACCTGGCTGGATTTCCTTCCAAATCCTCAGACTACCCCCCTATTTTATTAAATGATACCTACTTAGACGATAATGAGGAAAAAGCAAATGCATTTAATCCTTACTTTTGGGATCAATCGAGTGTTGATGAGTCATCTGTAACACTTAATATCCCAGAACTAAATTTAGATGAAATTATTCATACATTAGATACTATAATTATAACGCAAGAGGAAGTTTATGACCAACTTCTCTTGTTAGATGTGTCTAAGGCAACAGGCCCCGATCGCATTAGTCCAGAATTCTTAAATATGCTGCTTTAGAATTATTAATAAGCTATCCCCTGGCTCTGTTGTTCAATAAGTCACTTCAATTATGCACTTATCCGTACGAATAGAAAATGGCAAATGTGATACCAGTTTTTAAGAGTGGTTCTCAATAAATTTAATCAAACTATAGACCAATCTCTCTGTTATCTATTATTGGTAAAACGATGGAAAATGTGTTTTTAAATATTTATTTAATTTCTTTTCCTGTTATAAAATTATTACAAACTTTATTCATAAACGATATTGTGTGTGACATATCATGCAACATCAGACTTTTTGCTGACGATACGTTATTATATATAGTTGTTGAGGACGAGTATGCTACATCTGAATTAATAAATTCTGATATAGAAAAAAATCACCAATGGTCTCAACAATGGCTTGTTAATTTTAATCCAAGAAAAACTGAAACCATGACCATATCTAGAAAACGAGCAAAACCCCATCATCCACCAATATATATGAATGATACACTGATACAAGAGGTTGAAGAACATTAACATTTAGGGTTGATTTTTCAAGAAAAAGGTTGTTGGGGAAAGTCATGTAAACTATATTATTCATAAAGCTACGCCTCGCTTATAATTAAATCTTTAGAGGAGTATAAAGTTTAAGCTGTCACGTAATAATCTACAAGTTATATATATCATTTTTATCAGGCCTATTCTTGAATATGCCGATACTGTGTGGGATAATATACCAATTTATTTAAAGGACAAACTAGAGAGCATTAAAATAGAAGCGTCTCGTATAGTCACAGGTGCAACTAAGCTTTGCTCTAAATCTAATCTTTATTATGATACTGGTTGGGTATCTCTGAGTGAAAGAAGATCCAGACATAACATTATTAAATTTCACGAAATGTTTCATGATCAAGCTCCTAATTATCTTTGTAGTCTCGTACCTCATCAACTATATCAAGTCTATAACTATAATACTAGAAGTGCATTAAATGTCCAAAATATGAACTGTAGAACTACCTTTTATCAAAATTCTTTACTACCCTCTGTTATTTGTGAATGGAACAGGCTTCCACAAGATGTTAGATGTAATCCATCAAAATTTACACTTAAAAATTACATAAATCGAGATACTAAGAAAGTCCCTACATATTATAAGACTGGTTGTAGAAAAGGCCAAAAACTTCACGTCAGACTCCGGTTGAACTGCAGTGACTTAAATTAACACCTTTTCCTAAAAAATATTGTTCTTTCCAGCCTCTATAAATGTGGGCAAGTTGAGAGCAGCAAACACTATTTGCTAGAAAGTCATAATTAGAGACTCATCAGGGCACAAACCATTTCTATACTACCAATATATAACGTACAAACATTAGTATCAGGTAGTAAACTCAACATTGATGAGGAAAACGACAATATTTTTAAAGTTGTACAAAGATTTATTTTAGAAACAGGGAGATTTGGTCCATAACAATTATCTTTATGTCGAAATCGATTTAGATGTTGAAACTTTGATTTAATGTTACCTTTTTTTCGGAACATTTACATATTTCTCAGATACATGAACCATAATTATAATAAAAAGAGTTGATCACATTTTTCGATCAAACTGACTTCTGAGTAACGGGCAAACCACAAAATAAACATGTTAAATGAGAATTGAAAATTAGATTATACGAGTTTCTTATATAATATGTTCCTAATTATGTCATTTTTTTTAAAAGGAGACGGATTTATAAAAGCTTTTCTTGTTACCAAATCCCTGTATTTATATTGTATACTTATATTTCATGCACGTTTTGAGTAAATATTGTTTAATGCGGGGTTCACACATTGCCGATTATTGCTCCCGTTTGAGATCAGACCACATTACGACACGAAAAGTGAAAAAGTCGGATTAGTATCCTCAATTATCTGGAATGTCCTATCGTTGTCTGAACGCAGTCGTTTTAGTTCGTGACAGATCCCTACGGATCGGGAAGGTTCCGAATAGTTCGGCAAAGCACCCCGACAGTTAGGTGCGTCCCGTAACATTCGGGGCAACTCAGCCGATTTTGTCTAGTCGGATTACTATTGTGCCTTTGTCGTGACAGATTCTGCTGTATCGGATCGAATTCCGGACAATGTCTTGTGTATTCTGGACGTTGTCCTGTGGAACGGGAATGATCTGGAGTAATTTCATAGCTGTTTTTCTGCCGATTGAGTCCAGATTGCATCCAGATCTTGTCGATTGCCAACCGTTTTTTGCCGAAACCGTTCCGAAACAGTCCCGTTATTAATACGAAATTCGTCAATGATACCCACGTCCGAGTCCCGACAATTACAGAATACCATGCGGCTGAGACCAGACAAAGCCGTTTGCAATGCGATATAGCGGATCATGATAGGATTACGTTCCGACAGTACCTGATCATCCCGAATAAGCCGACAGTTTTCGAACGGATAACTTCCGTCAGCGTCGGTTCAATGTCTGGTCACTGTCTGATCTTTGTCGGATTACATTCGGTAGAGTCGGGACGCAGTCGTGACAGACTCGGTCGAAATTTACCTGGCGAAAAATACAAATCGGATAAGATGCTTATTCACAACGGGATTATCGGGACTAATTCGCTAAGAAACGGTTGAATATCGACGCTTCCTGAACACTATCTGATTGTTGTCGTGATCAAATTATTTTTTTTACAAATTTTAATTTAAGTTTGAATTTCCATTCACGATTCACAGGATCTTGATCAGATTTTTAATCTTTTTTAATCGGAATGGTCCTGTCAATGACGGTAGTAAAATCGTGAATGTGTGACCCCAGCTTTAATAAACTAAGATTTATGATGATTGTTATAACACTGAGACTGTCATTATCCTTATTTGATACATATGTAACAAGTATTGTGAATTATGGTTGTGAAATGTGGGGTTTCCATAAGGGATATAGAAATGCTTCATTTGTATTATTTAAAAATCGCGCTGAGGTACGTCCATTATTCATAGTTTTATTATTCATTTTTCAATAATAATTTAATTTTGGATGTAACGCGTCTTCTGATTGGCTGACGATATTTTGTTATGAGCCCATAGACATAATTTAGTCATGTGACCGTGACGTCATCAACGTTTTTTCATGGTTTTCTACGGTTTAAAATGGAATTTAGAATTAAATTATAAGAAATGACCGTAACATTTTTTCTGTCTATTCGAAATAACATAAAAAATGTGGTGCACACTGTTAAATAACCCGCTACGCGCATTTTTCAGTGTGCACCAACTTTTTTATGTTATTTCTTCATAGACAGAAAAATGAAATAGTTCACTATTCACTATTCAGTATTAAAAAATGAATAATGAATAATGGAATAGTTTATGTTTCATTATTCAACTTGAAGCGGTGAATAGTGAAATAGATACACAACAAAAATTGACTGTGACACTATAGCAATATCCTGATTCGCAATTACCATAAGAGAGTTTACGGAGGACCTCAATACCACATAACGCGTAAAAATAAGGAAATAGCTAATTTTGAATAATGAAATAGATATTTTGAATAATAGAATGGACTGCTATGACCCTTCGGCCCCTAATTACAGATATATATTATACCTCAATCGAAGGCTTATCAAGTGAGGAACAAAAAGTATTTAGTCAATATGTTCCTCAACTCATATAAGGAGTAACGAAGGACTTAAATATCAAAATACGCGTGAACATTGAGAAATAGCCAATTTTGAATAATGAAATGGATATTTTGAATAAGGAAATGGACTGCTATGACCATTCAAGCCCTAATTACAGATATATATTATAACTCAATCGAAAGCTAATCAAGCTAGGAGCAAAAGGTTTATAGTCAATATGTTCCGCAACGCATATTAGAGGAGAAACGAAGGACTAAAATATCGAATTACGCGTGCAAATTAGGAAATAGCCAATTTTGAATAATGAAATGGATATTTTGAATAATGGAATGAACTGCTATGACCCTTGAGCCACGAATAACAGATATATATCATACTTCATTCGAAGGCTTATCAAGTGAGGAACAAAAGATATATAGTCAATATATTCTGCAACGCATATTACAGGAGTAACGAAGGTCGAAAATATTCGTTACGCGTGCAATTTAAGAAATAGGCAATTTTGAATAATGAAATGGATATTTTGAATAATGGAATGAACTGCTATGACCCTTCAGTCCCTGATTACAGATATATATTATACCTCAATCGAAAGCTTGTTAAGAAATGAACAAAAGGTATATAGTCAATATGTACCGCAAGGTCTATTAGAGGAGAAACGAAGGAATTAAATCATCAAAATACGCGTGAACATTGAGAAATATCTAATTTTGAATAATGGAATGGACAGCTGCAACATGTCAGCTCTTAACTAAGGAAATATTTATACGTCACAACAAAGCTTATTAATAGAGGAATAAACTGAGAAGAAACAATATGTGCCGCAATCACCATTAGAGGGGTTACGATGGACCTAAATGCCAAAATATGCACGAAAAATAAGAAACTCTCAATTTTGATAAATGAAATGAATATTTTGAATAATGGAATGGACTGCTAGTACCCGTCAGCCCTAAATTACAGATCTACCTTATATCTCATTCGGAAGCTTATAAAGAGAGAAACAAAACAAGTGGTATATAGTCAATTTATTCCGCGGAGTAACGAAGGACTTAAATATGGAAATACGCGTGAACATTTTTAGGGGAATTTCGCTGGGACCGGACCTAGAAATCCGGAAATCTTGCACGCTCGTTGACGAGGTTAAGAGGGCAAAACGTTGGTGGTTTGGGTCGTGGGAAACTGTATCTTTGTGGAAGAAAGAAAACACACCCAAAAAAAAATTCACAGATAGAATAAACACAATGGATTGTAAGATTACAAATATGTCTGATCAGAGAGAGAATATGGCGCAAGAGGTAGAAATTTTGGAAAATACTGACGTGGAAACTCTCAAATGGCGAGAAGTAGGTCAGGACTCACCATGGAATGACAAAAACATTAACGATGATGACACGAAGTGTGGGTTCGCAAAAAGTATAATCTTGTGCTAGAAAGAGAAAAATATCCGCACTTGGGGATGTGAAAGACTTAACAAACAGCTGAACAACGTCTTGACCGATGGAGCTGTGCAAATCGTGAGCTATGGGATGAAAAAAAAACCCAGGCGCACCGGGTATGATTACCACGACTTTTATATTTTTGATTAGGACAGTATGATTGGAAGTGTGAGGATATGTTGTTTAGGCCTGGAAGTCGGGTTTAAAACCATTGAATTGGGGGATGGTGGGAACAATCTAAAAGGAACATTTTGACAGATCCTCGCTGAAATTGGACTTGGGTTGCTGCAGCTGATCTTTATGGTCGTAGTAGTTTTTGAGGCAGGTGACGACTTTGTCAAACTCGACATTATCGATATGTTCATCATCAGCTAAAGCAGAGCTGACACATTGCTCAACCAAGGACTTTTTGGACTGGACCAATCGCAAGGTATCGTGGTGTTTCTTTTTCTTTTTGGTTACATGCCTAGAAATTAGTGTGAGATCCATTACGATAATAGCATTCAAGCAAGCTAGAAAACCAAGAAGAAGGGTGGCTTTAACACCTGTACCGGTCAAAGTTGAACCCGGGGTACTGCTGGTTAACACCAATCTACCCACAGACTAAGCACTCAGTGCTACAGATACAGGTTTGATACCTTCAAATTTCTGCATCGAGTTTATTATTCACAAATTCGACTATAGTCTGCCGGTACCCAAAACCTAAATCGTTCATTTATTCTATAGGAGCATATCGAGGAGGGGAATGTTTTTGAAGGGGCTGTTTGCATCTAAATATAAGATCAGACCGACTCCGTCGTAGAATTGCTGAACACGCTTCAAGTAGAGTCCATATCCATAGGTAATCCGGGCGTTTTGGGATTTGAGGTAGTGACCGTTGCCACTGGGATTCACTGTGAAAACGCATTCATCACGTTTTAGGTATAATCCAGACCTTAAGGCCTTGTTGACAGCTACACCACCCTAACCGCTCAAGATTTCAATGCCCAAGACTGGTAGAATAGTCTTTTGCTATCATGGGGAGTGCCCTCATTGCCAGCCCTGCCAGCATGGGTAAGAATCCACATACTTTTCATGTTTACCTTCATTTGGGTGGTACTCAGCTCCCGATTCATACCACCAGTAACTTTTTTTGAGAAACTTGGTAATCTTTTGAACCTGCCGAAAGAGAAGTGAGCAAGGTTTGCATGGGACATACGAATGGCGACTGGACGACCTTTATTGGCAGCCCATTGTAGTTTATTATGTTATTGTTAACCTTTTGTCAAGTTCAAACCATGTTCGTGATAAGTCATTTATTCATACCTCTCGAAGATGAAAACGGATGGTGAGATGTTCACCTCTAAGATCGATGTGCCTACCGTCTTGATCGTTGAGATATGTTTGCATGTAATTGCTGATTCGCAAGATCACTGGCAAGTATACTAGGTTCTTGGTGGTTTGAATGATTTTCATACCAGGACCGTCTGCGGGGAAAAAATGTAGATGGAAGACTGCTGTGTACCATTTACATAACTTCCATGATTGATATCACTATTCACCGGAATGCTGTTGATTCTGATGACATTTTCAATGTGCTCCACTTCTGTATAGCCGTTTGTGATCATATCAAACGTGTAAATCTGCCACTTAAATCCCAAGACGGTGTTAATGCTTTAATTGACAACGTTGAAGTCTACTTGATAGAGTCTGGCGAGGGTCAGCGTTACTCTTATGGTCTCCCGGTTTGCATCGATGATGATCTTCGTGTTTGTAGAGCCGTAGCTGCCGCTGGATTTCATTGTTGATTTCTTCGATGTCATAGGAACCTGTGCTCAATGCGATGGAAAACCAGTTGGCACCATCGTCGGGAGATTAGCAGAAGAAATTGTTACCTGTATGCATATGAATGTTAGGGATGGAGTTGTTGGTTTCCAGGTTCACAAATGCCATCTCGTAGGTCTTGGATTCCTTGAGTTGCAAAGGGGGGGGGGGGATTGAACTGGATAAGGATTGGCAGAAACGATGAAGGAAAACTCATGTTTGGTTTTGGTGTTATTAGCAATTTGCTGCAACCATGTGTTATCCATTTATTTATGGTACACCATTGTCATATATTTTTGCTTCCACACTTCGATACCGTCATACTTCTCAGTTGTTTGATTACCTTCACCACGATCGCATACCGGCAGGGGGGGGGGGGGGGGGGGGGGGCTGGCAAAGAGGAGTTACTTGTAGGTGAATTTTATCCATTTGTTTTAACTTTTTGTACACGACGTTCATCTTCTGACCATCAATTCAAACTGCAGGATTCTGTCGGAAATCACAAGTGCAAATGAGGTATTTGCAGGTACTTTGCGCTCGAACTCGATCAGGATCTGAATGTCAACGGTCGACTTTTGTATGGCGCTCGGACTGGTGACTCATATCAATCATAAACAGTGGGTACAGATCGACGAAATCAGAAGTTTTAATGTTGCAGTTGCTGATAAAACGGTCCATGTTGAAGTAGTTTTTCAGACCTCTGCGACATTCTTGTACAGTCTGGCGATCTTGGTTTGTGTGAAACTGGCATTGAAGTCTATCGCCGGGTATCGTTCTGCTTTGAGAGTGACGTAGATAGTTCGCAACCGGCAGTGGTCGAACACGGCTGCATTTTGAGTCCGATCGTACTTTTACCGGTCTGAAAGTCTACGATGATGTATCTTGGTTTCTCCCGACTGCTCTTGGCAGACAAACGCCAGTGGAACAGTAAGGTTTGGGTAAAAATTGTAGAATCACACTGCCGTATTCGGAAACCACAATCGATCTTACTCTTGGTCTGGATGGTCTTGTACAACCGCAGTTTTTGTCCTCAAAAGGAAGGAAGGACATGAGAAACAAACCAAGAGATCCTACTCATGTTGATTTTCACCACGTCGTTGACGGCAACAGCAGGATGGCATTGTCGTCCGAGGCGCGCATGAGTGACAATTCGTGCTTGAATTTATACAAACTCTTCTTGTAATCGTCCGCAAAGCCGAAAATGTGTCTCAGGGGTATGGTGAATGAAAATGATCCTTTGTTGGCGGGCTTGGTGATAATATACCAATGACGTGCTGCAAACCGTGTGTTTTTAGGCCTCGGCTTCGGTAGATGAATCTTTGTACCACAGCTAGTTGAGACATTGGGATTTGGAGAAATTGTTGGGACAAATCAACATTCCCAGCATGGTCATGGCAACGACTGGGTCGCCGATATGTTCAATCAGCTGGCCTGAGAGCTTGCATTAATTGTAACTGATGGTCTTGAAGAGATACATGATCCCAATGTGAATGAGAGACACTATATCGATTTGCATTAGCATGTGCACTACCGTGGTTCTTTTACAGTCGCTCCTCTACCAAGAGATAACTTTCAGTGGGATAGAGTACCAAGTTTTGGGTTTCGATGTTGATTCGAATCTCACCTGGATTATTCAGGTTGGTACTGGCTTGAGGTTCGTATTCGTGAACCTGATATTCTTGGAGACTTTCGTCGAAGGTCAACCCTTCGGTGATTATAAGTATGTTGGACATTATGTATTTATTTATAGCGCTGCACGAAGTCGTGGATGGTAGCAATGTCAGAACCGGAGATCAGGTTGTTTAACTGGGTTTGCTGCGGTTTGCTGCGTTGAACATTGGACTGTTCAGAAGACATTCTGCGTTCTCGGGGAAGGTCATCAACCACATGATAGACGGCTTTGGGAGCCCCTTTTTCTACACTTTTCAAGGCTGCATTAGTGTTTTCACTCACGGCCTTACTTCCTATGGTTTTGGTGGCAGAGGAAGTAAACATGCGTCCAGCCAAACTGGCGCTTGTGTCAAACAGTCCCCTACCACCGTATGCAAATTTTTTAGCGAAATCTTTCTTGATTTGCAAAATTTACAGATAAGATGCTATGATGAAGCGCCATATATTCTTCGATGCGCACACTATTATTTCCTGCTCGGTATGCTGCAGTACACAGTTCCAAGCGATAGAAAAGGTGATTGAAGTTAAAAAAAAAAACGCGGTTTATAGCTCACTGCCAAACTTGTACTTCTGGTAGATGTGGGATACGGTTCCATTCCACTTGTAATTCTTATTCGCCTTCGGACCCGGTTTTTTGAAAGGATGGAATTGCCTTTATACATCGTACCGGAACTTTTTAAGATCTCTGTATAGTCGTCAAAGTCGTCGAGCTCGAACGATTTTGGTTTCTTTTTCACAATGAATTCCCAGAGGCCAATGGTTCCTTTGTACTTCACACTATCCATGAACAAAAGTCAAAAGTAACTGGTGAGCTTCCGATGAAGATACCATCGTTTTCAGATCGCAATCAAAAGGTGCGGTCGGCGGAAGTAGTCATACTTCAGTTCAATAAAGAAATCTTTGGGCTGATCCATTCTTTATCTTATACCTCATAGAACTCATTTAATTTGCATGCATCGATATTTTCCATTTGCCTTGGTGCTTGTAAAATCGATGGTTACAAATCCATAGGGATTGGACCAGCAATGATTACACAGAGCGTCAAACTGTTCCTTGGTGAGATCGTTGCAGTGATAGCGTCGGATGTGATCGATATTTTTAGAAGAGGCAGGGGAAGTTTGCATTCTTCCGGATCGACTGGCGGGGCAGTGTGAAGTAGTACTGGCACAGGTAAAAACAATCGACGTTGTCTTCTTACGTGTTCTGTTTTCTCAGCATCAAGTCGTCGAACACCATGAGGTTCTTACGGCTGGGATCAAGTTTTCGTGGTCTGGTACATCGCTCCCTTGCTCGAAGAAACAAGAATTTGTCCATAGTACACGGATGCCCCACTCCCTTTATCATTTTCTATTTTCAGTGGACCGTGAAATTGGGATAAAAAATATAATTTGGCATTTAAATTAGAAAGATCATTACCTAAGGACATGTGTACAAAGTTTCAAGTTGATTGGACAAAAACTACCTTGACCAAAAACTTTAACCTGAAAATTGCAATATCCTTGTCTATGTTCAATGGACCGTGAAACTTGGGTCAAAAGTTTAATATGGAAATTAAATTAAAAATATCATATCATAGGTAACATGTGCACTGAGTTAGAAGTTGATTGGATTTCAACTTCATTAAAAACTTCCTTGACCAAAAACATTAACCTGAACGAACGGAAGGACGGACGGCTGGAAAGACGGACGGACGAACGGACGCACAGACCAGAAAACCTAATGCCACCTTTACTATTGTAGGTGGGGCATAAATAGTGTCGATACCACTCGGGTGTCATGGTGGTGGTAAGGTGTTAACCACATCGATCATCGAGTGGGGTGACTTTCCCTTGCACTGTAGGAGGTCTCGGATATCTTCTTTAGGGAAGCTTTTTTCCAGCGCTTGCTCCAACAGCTGGTAGATGGTTGGTGAAGCGATTATTCGAAGACGTACAATCGATTGTAGTCGGAGCCATCCATCGCGCAGGAATAGGTTGTTCAGCAGCGTCCTCTTACCACAGTCCGGCTTCCCAATGATCAACCGTCTTATCGATCGCTGAGAAAGGATGTAGTAATTACTCCTCGTGGGTGCTCTGGCACTGTAGGAAATATCTGTAACGTTCATTTATTAAAATAAAATAGCGATGATTTTCTGGGTGAAAGTCGTAGGAAGACGGACACAGTTAACACCAGCGAGGTAATGACCAGCATCATGCAACGGAGAAAGGTTGGAAACTGCAAGGTGTATGATGCCGATAAGTCTCAGTCTGTTGCTACAACCGGTACATGGTTTATGAACAAACTAATCAACCGATTATCCATTGAAATGCATGTACCCGGACACAACTTTATCCGGCCAGGGACTAAACTAAGCAAGCGTCTACTTCTCGGTGGCACCCGAAGGCTTGGTCAAAACCCATTAATCAAGTTGACCAGGCAGCATATCAGCACGATCTTTGTTATGCCCAGCACAAGGATGCAACCGCACGCAACTCTATATGTGACAAAACTATGCTAGCCTCGCTTAAAACCATTCCCAACTCTACCACACGCGAACGCTTGAACTTCAGCATCGTTGGATATATCATCGGTACAAAAGTTCGATTCGGTCTGGACCGATGAGCTAACTGAGGAGTTGCACAAACCAGTTCGACGCTAGATTCATAAACGCTGTGTAGCATTTAGGGGTGTGAATGAGACCAGGGAGGTCGACCTCGTTGATATGAGTGACTTCTCCAGGGACAACAAGGGAAATAAATTTATCCTGAGCATAATATTATCAATGTCTTCTCCAAATATGGCTGGCTAATACCACGCAAGAACAAGAAGGAGGTGACGCTGCGGGCCGGGATGCCTTCCAAGCGGTGTACCCAAGAAGATATATATAGACAAAGGCACTGAGTTTTACAACAAACATGTAAATCAGCTGCTTCAAAAACATGGGATCGATTTCTACTCCACCGGGAAGAGAAGTCGCGTATTTTCAATCGTTGGAACCGCACCATGAAAGAGAAAATGTTGAAATACTTTTCAGGCAACTCCACACGCACCTATAGCGATGTCCTGGAAGATCTTGTTCGCCAGTCGGTACAATAGCTCACAATTTGCACAGCTCCATCGGTCGCTCTCTTTACCAAGACGGTAGTCAGCAGCTTGTTTAATCTCTCACACACTCATGTGCGAAAAGATTCCCCTTTCCAGCACAAGGTTATAATTTTGCAGACCTTAACTTCGTGTCAACATCTTTAATGTCTTTGCTAATCCAGGGTGAGTCCTGCCCTACTTCTCGCAATTTGTGAATTTCCTCATCATTGCAGCACTGTTCTAGATTGGCCTTAACAGTGGCCAATTTTCTTTCAGAAGTTCTACCTCTTGCGCAGTATTCTAATTTCTATCTGCGATCAGACATATTTGTAATCTTAAAATCCGTTGTGTTTTTTCTATCCGTGAATTTTTACTTTTTTGTGTGTGTTTCTTTCTTCCACACATTTTCCCTCGACCCAACCTCAAAATGGGTGTGTGGCAGAACTCTCATAATCATACTACTGTTCCATTCTTAATAAACTTTCGAATGAGGTATAATTTATATCTATAATTAGGGGCTAAAGGGTCGCGGCAGTCCATTCCATTATTCAAAATATCTATTTCATTATTCAAAATTGGGTATTTCTTCATTTTCACGCGTATTTTGGAATTTAGGTCCTTTGTAACCCCTCTAATGGTCATTGCAGCACATATCGTGTATACTCAGTTTATTTCGCCATCAAAAGCTGTAATTTGGTGTATAAATTTTGCCTTTTGTTAGGGCCTGAAGGGTTGCAATAGTCCATTCTATTATTCAAAATCAGCTATTTCTTCATGTTCAAGCGTATTTCGATATTAAGGCCTTTCGTTTCTCCTCTAATATGCGTTGCGGAACAAGTTGACTATATACCTTTTGTTCCTCTCGTTATGAGCTTTCGAATGGGGTTGAAGGTTTATCTATAATGAGGGGCTAAAGGGTCGCAGCAGTCCATTTCATTATTCAAAATATCTATTTCATTATTCAAAATTGCGTTGCGAACCAAATTGACTATATACCCTTTTGTTCCTCTCTAGATAAGCTTCCGATTGAGGTATACTATATATATGTAATAAGGGGCTGAAGGGTCCTTTCAGTCCATTCCATTATTCAAAATATCCATTTCATGATACAAAATTGACTATTTCTCAATGTTCACGCGTATTTCGATATTTAAGTCCTTCGTTACTCCTGTCATATCCGTTGCGGAACATATTGACTATATACCTTTTGTTCCTCTTTTGATACGCATTCGATTGAGGTATAATATATATCTGTAATAAGGGACTAAAGGTTCATAGCAGTTTATTCCATTATTCAAAATATCCATTTCATTATTCAAAATTGGCTATTTCTCAATGTTCACGCGTATTTCGATATTTAAGTCCTTCGTTACTCCTGTAATATCCGTTGCGGATCAAATTGACTCTATACCTTTTGTTCCTCTCTTGATACGCTTCCGATTGAGGTATAATATATATCTGTAATTAGGGTCTGAAAGGTCATAGCAGTCCATTATATTATTCAAAATATCCATCTCATTATTCAAAATTGACTATTTCTTAATTTGCACGCGTAGTTTGATGTTTAAGTCCTTCGTTTCTCCTCTAATATGCGTAGCGGAACATATTGACTATATACCTTTTGTTCCTCTCTTGATAAACTTTCGATTTGGGTATAACATTTATCTGTAATTATGGTCTGAAGGGTCATAGCAGTCCATTATATTATTCAAAATATCCATTTCATTATTCAAAGTTAGCTATTTCCTCATTTTTACGCGTATTGTGGCAATAAGTTCCTCCGTAAACACTCTAATTGTCATTTCGAATCAGGATATAGCTATAGTGTCACGGTCAATTTTTTTTTAATTATTTATTTTACTATTCACCGCTACAAGTTGAATAATGAAACATAAACTATTCCATTATTCGTTATTCATTTTTTAATATTGAATAGTGAATAGTGAACTATTTATTTATTCATTACTGAATAATGAATAATGAACTATGAATAATGGACATACTTCACCGCGGTTATTTAAAAAGAATTTTGAAAGTGAGAAAAAACACTGTAAACCAAATTGTATATTTTGAACTTGGGCGTTTACCTTTGTTTACATGTACATAGATATGTAAGAATGGTTCGTTACTGGTTGAAGATATTAGAATCTAATACTTGTATATTGAATAGTATTTATGAAGATATGTACGAATCTAGTTTTGTCAAACCGAATGATAAACTCAATTGGAGTTGTAAAATAAGAGACATAATAAACAGGTATGGATTTAATGATATATGGTTACCACAAAGTGTTGGAAATAGTCAATTATTTTTGCATGAATTTAAAATAAGAATTGTTGATTATTATATTGCTGAAGCCTTTTTTTTTTGTTGGAAATACTTCAAAATGTAATTTATATCAATATATACATGATGGACATACTTTGCAATTTTATTTGAATCGACCATTGAACAGTTTATACCAGTCATATGTAACTTAATATAGAATCAATTCACATTCACTTAATGTAGAAACTGGAAGATTCTTAAATATTTCCAGATATGAGCGTGTTTGTAATATGTGTAATAAGAAAGTAATTGAAGACGATTATCATTTTATATTAGAGTGTGATAAATATGTAAATGTCAGATGTAAATATATTAAGATATATTATTATAGAAACCTATCTACCTTCAAATTAGTTCAATTACTATCTGTAAGAAATATTAAAGAATTAAATAATATGGGTAAATACCTGTTTGAGGCAGAGAAAATTCGTAACACTTGATTTTTGTTATGTACCTTTATAACCAATGTAAATTGTATAACAACCTCCGCTATAAATTAATGCTGTATATGTTTATGTAAAAGAGGGACGAAAGATACCAAAGGGACAGTCAAACTCATAAATCTAAAACAAACTGACAACGCCATGGCTAAAAATGAAAAAAGACAAACAGACAAACAATAGTACATATGACACAACATAGAAAACTAAATAATAAACAACACGAACCCCACCAAAAACAAGGGGTGATCTCAGGTGCTCCGGAAGGGTTAGCAGATCCTGCTTCACATGTGGCACCCGTCGTGTTGCTTATGTGATAACAAATCCGGTAAAAAGTCTAATTCGGTAGGTCACATCCATGAAAGGGAAGGGGATTGTAGTTACGACGTAAGGAACATATCCGATATCATTTGTGAAATTCCATAACGGTCAACCATCTCGTGATGGCGTCCGCAAAATTTACGAAATGATGATTTCAACTTCACCATTTGGAACTCTTGGTTTAATAGCTTCCTTATGAACAGCAACCCTCTATCAAGAAAATCATGATATGAAATGCAAGCACGGGAATATCGTATCAATTGGGAGATATGTACCCCGTATGCAGGTGCTGTTGGAATGTTGCTACTTAGAAATGGAAAGTTCACAATTGGAAACTGTATAATTTGCTCACTATTCACCGGAATGCTGTTGATTCTGATGACATTTTCAATGTGCTCCACTTCTGTATAGCCGTTTGTGATCATATCAAACGTGTAAATCTGCCACTTAAATCCCAAGACGGTGTTAATGCTTTAATTGACAACGTTGAAGTCTACTTGATAGAGTCTGGCGAGGGTCAGCGTTACTCTTATGGTCTCCCGGTTTGCATCGATGATGATCTTCGTGTTTGTAGAGCCGTAGCTGCCGCTGGATTTCATTGTTGATTTCTTCGATGTCATAGGAACCTGTGCTCAATGCGATGGAAAACCAGTTGGCACCATCGTCGGGAGATTAGCAGAAGAAATTGTTACCTGTATGCATATGAATGTTAGGGATGGAGTTGTTGGTTTCCAGGTTCACAAATGCCATCTCGTAGGTCTTGGATTCCTTGAGTTGCAAAGGGGGGGGGGGATTGAACTGGATTATAAGGATTGGCAGAAACGATGAAGGAAAACTCATGTTTGGTTTTGGTGTTATTAGCAATTTGCTGCAACCATGTGTTATCCATTTATTTATGGTACACCATTGTCATATATTTTTGCTTCCACACTTCGATACCGTCATACTTCTCAGTTGTTTGATTACCTTCACCACGATCGCATACCGGCAGGGGGGGGGGGGGGGGGGCTGGCAAAGAGGAGTTACTTGTAGGTGAATTTTATCCATTTGTTTTAACTTTTTGTACACGACGTTCATCTTCTGACCATCAATTCAAACTGCAGGATTCTGTCGGAAATCACAAGTGCAAATGAGGTATTTGCAGGTACTTTGCGCTCGAACTCGATCAGGATCTGAATGTCAACGGTCGACTTTTGTATGGCGCTCGGACTGGTGACTCATATCAATCATAAACAGTGGGTACAGATCGACGAAATCAGAAGTTTTAATGTTGCAGTTGCTGATAAAACGGTCCATGTTGAAGTAGTTTTTCAGACCTCTGCGACATTCTTGTACAGTCTGGCGATCTTGGTTTGTGTGAAACTGGCATTGAAGTCTATCGCCGGGTATCGTTCTGCTTTGAGAGTGACGTAGATAGTTCGCAACCGGCAGTGGTCGAACACGGCTGCATTTTGAGTCCGATCGTACTTTTACCGGTCTGAAAGTCTACGATGATGTATCTTGGTTTCTCCCGACTGCTCTTGGCAGACAAACGCCAGTGGAACAGTAAGGTTTGGGTAAAAATTGTAGAATCACACTGCCGTATTCGGAAACCACAATCGATCTTACTCTTGGTCTGGATGGTCTTGTACAACCGCAGTTTTTGTCCTCAAAAGGAAGGAAGGACATGAGAAACAAACCAAGAGATCCTACTCATGTTGATTTTCACCACGTCGTTGACGGCAACAGCAGGATGGCATTGTCGTCCGAGGCGCGCATGAGTGACAATTCGTGCTTGAATTTATACAAACTCTTCTTGTAATCGTCCGCAAAGCCGAAAATGTGTCTCAGGGGTATGGTGAATGAAAATGATCCTTTGTTGGCGGGCTTGGTGATAATATACCAATGACGTGCTGCAAACCGTGTGTTTTTAGGCCTCGGCTTCGGTAGATGAATCTTTGTACCACAGCTAGTTGAGACATTGGGATTTGGAGAAATTGTTGGGACAAATCAACATTCCCAGCATGGTCATGGCAACGACTGGGTCGCCGATATGTTCAATCAGCTGGCCTGAGAGCTTGCATTAATTGTAACTGATGGTCTTGAAGAGATACATGATCCCAATGTGAATGAGAGACACTATATCGATTTGCATTAGCATGTGCACTACCGTGGTTCTTTTACAGTCGCTCCTCTACCAAGAGATAACTTTCAGTGGGATGGAGTACCAAGTCTTGGGTTTCGATGTTGATTCGAATCTCACCTGGATTATTCAGGTTGGTACTGGCTTGAGGTTCGTATTCGTGAACCTGATATTCTTGGAGACTTTCGTCGAAGGTCAACCCTTCGGTGATTATAAGTATGTTGGACATTATGTATTTATTTATAGCGCTGCACGAAGTCGTGGATGGTAGCAATGTCAGAACCGGAGATCAGGTTGTTTAACTGGGTTTGCTGCGGTTTGCTGCGTTGAACATTGGACTGTTCAGAAGACATTCTGCGTTCTCGGGGAAGGTCATCAACCACATGATAGACGGCTTTGGGAGCCCCTTTTTCTACACTTTTCAAGGCTGCATTAGTGTTTTCACTCACGGCCTTACTTCCTATGGTTTTGGTGGCAGAGGAAGTAAACATGCGTCCAGCCAAACTGGCGCTTGTGTCAAACAGTCCCCTACCACCGTATGCAAATATTTTAGCGAAATCTTTCTTGATTTGCAAAATTTACAGATAAGATGCTATGATGAAGCGCCATATATTCTTCGATGCGCACACTATTATTTCCTGCTCGGTATGCTGCAGTACACAGTTCCAAGCGATAGAAAAGGTGATTGAAGTTAAAAAAAAAACGCGGTTTATAGCTCACTGCCAAACTTGTACTTCTGGTAGATGTGGGATACGGTTCCATTCCACTTGTAATTCTTATTCGCCTTCGGACCCGGTTTTTTGAAAGGATGGAATTGCCTTTATACATCGTACCGGAACTTTTTAAGATCTCTGTATAGTCGTCAAAGTCGTCGAGCTCGAACGATTTTGGTTTCTTTTTCACAATGAATTCCCAGAGGCCAATGGTTCCTTTGTACTTCACACTATCCATGAACAAAAGTCAAAAGTAACTGGTGAGCTTCCGATGAAGATACCATCGTTTTCAGATCGCAATCAAAAGGTGCGGTCGGCGGAAGTAGTCATACTTCAGTTCAATAAAGAAATCTTTGGGCTGATCCATTCTTTATCTTATACCTCATAGAACTCATTTAATTTGCATCGATATTTTCCATTTGCCTTGGTGCTTGTAAAATCGATGGTTACAAATCCATAGGGATTGGACCAGCAATGATTACACAGAGCGTCAAACTGTTCCTTGGTGAGATCGTTGCAGTGATAGCGTCGGATGTGATCGATATTTTTAGAAGAGGCAGGGGAAGTTTGCATTCTTCCGGATCGACTGGCGGGGCAGTGTGAAGTAGTACTGGCACAGGTAAAAACAATCGACGTTGTCTTCTTACGTGTTCTGTTTTCTCAGCATCAAGTCGTCGAACACCATGAGGTTCTTACGGCTGGGATCAAGTTTTCGTGGTCTGGTACATCGCTCCCTTGCTCGAAGAAACAAGAATTTGTCCATAGTACACGGATGCCCCACTCCCTTTATCATTTTCTATTTTCAGTGGACCGTGAAATTGGGATAAAAAATATAATTTGGCATTTAAATTAGAAAGATCATTACCTAAGGACATGTGTACAAAGTTTCAAGTTGATTGGACAAAAACTACCTTGACCAACAACTTTAACCTGAAAATTGCAATATCCTTGTCTATGTTCAATGGACCGTGAAACTTGGGTCAAAAGTTTAATATGGAAATTAAATTAAAAATATCATATCATAGGTAACATGTGCACTAAGTTAGAAGTTGATTGGATTTCAACTTCATTAAAAACTTCCTTGACCAAAAACATTAACCTGAACGAACGGAAGGACGGACGGCTGGAAAGACGGACGGACGAACGGACGCACAGACCAGAAAACCTAATGCCACCTTTACTATTGTAGGTGGGGCATAAATAGTGTCGATACCACTCGGGTGTCATGGTGGTGGTAAGGTGTTAACCACATCGATCATCGAGTGGGGTGACTTTCCCTTGCACTGTAGGAGGTCTCGGATATCTTCTTTAGGGAAGCTTTTTTCCAGCGCTTGCTCCAACAGCTGGTAGATGGTTGGTGAAGCGATTATTCGAAGACGTACAATCGATTGTAGTCGGAGCCATCCATCGCACAGGAATAGGTTGTTCAGCAGCGTCCTCTTACCACAGTCCGGCTTCCCAATGATCAACCGTCTTATCGATCGCTGAGAAAGGATGTAGTAATTACTCCTCGTGGGTGCTCTGGCACTGTAGGAAATATCTGTAACGTTCATTTATTAAAATAAAATAGCGATGATTTTCTGGGTGACAGTCGTAGGAAGACGGACACAGTTAACACCAGCGAGGTAATGACCAGCATCATGCAACGGAGAAAGGTTGGAAACTGCAAGGTGTATGATGCCGATAAGTCTCAGTCTGTTGCTACAACCGGTACATGGTTTATGAACAAACTAATCAACCGATTATCCATTGAAATGCATGTACCCGGACACAACTTTATCCGGCCAGGGACTAAACTAAGCAAGCGTCTACTTCTCGGTGGCACCCGAAGGCTTGGTCAAAACCCATTAATCAAGTTGACCAGGCAGCATATCAGCACGATCTTTGTTATGCCCAGCACAAGGATGCAACCGCACGCAACTCTATATGTGACAAAACTATGCTAGCCTCGCTTAAAACCATTCCCAACTCTACCACACGCGAACGCTTGAACTTCAGCATCGTTGGATCCATCATCGGTACCAAAGTTCGATTCGGTCTGGACCGATGAGCTAACTGATGAGTTGCACAAACCAGTTCGACGCTAGATTCATAAACGCTGTGTAGCATTTAGGGGTGTGAATGAGACCAGGGAGGTCGACCTCGTTGATATGAGTGACTTCTCCAGGGACAACAAGGGAAATAAATTTATCCTGAGCATAATATTATCAATGTCTTCTCCAAATATGGCTGGCTAATACCACGCAAGAACAAGAAGGAGGTGACGCTGCGGGCCGGGATGCCTTCCAAGCGGTGTACCCAAGAAGATATATATAGACAAAGGCACTGAGTTTTACAACAAACATGTAAATCAGCTGCTTCAAAAACATGGGATCGATCTCTACTCCACCGGGAAGAGAAGTCGCGTATTTTCAATCGTTGGAACCGCACCATGAAAGAGAAAATGTTGAAATACTTTTCAGGCAACTCCACACGCACCTATAGCGATGTCCTGGAAGATCTTGTTCGCCAGTCGGTACAATAGCTCACAATTTGCACAGCTCCATCGGTCTCTCTCTTTACCAAGACGGTAGTCAGCAGCTTGTTTAATCTCTCACACACTCATGTGCGAAAAGATTCCCCTTTCCAGCACAAGGTTATAATTTTGCAGACCTTAACTTCGTGTCAACATCTTTAATGTCTTTGCTAATCCAGGGTGAGTCCTGCCCTACTTCTCGCAATTTGTGAATTTCCTCATCATTGCAGCACTGTTCTAGATTGGCCTTAACAGTGGCCAATTTTCTTTCAGAAGTTCTACCTCTTGCGCAGTATTCTAATTTCTATCTGCGATCAGACATATTTGTAATCTTAAAATCCGTTTTTTTTTTTCTATCCGTGAATTTTTACTTTTTTGTGTGTGTTTCTTTCTTCCACACATTTTCCCTCGACCCAACCTCAAAATGGGTGTGTGGCAGAACTCTCATAATCATACTACTGTTCCATTCTTAATAAACTTTCGAATGAGGTATAATTTATATCTATAATTAGGGGCTAAAGGGTCGCGGCAGTCCATTCCATTATTCAAAATATCTATTTCATTATTCAAAATTGGGTATTTCTTCATTTTCACACGTATTTTGGAATTTAGGTCCTTTGTAACCCCTATAATGGTCATTGCAGCACATATCGTGTATACTCAGTTTATTTCGCCATCAAAAGCTGTAATTTGGTGTATAAATTTTGCCATTTGTTAGGGCCTGAAGGGTTGCAATAGTCCATTCTATTATTCAAAATCAGCTATTTCTTCATGTTCAAGCGTATTTCGATATTAAGGCCTTTCGTTTCTCCTCTAATATGCGTTGCGGAACATGTTGACTATATACCTTTTGTTCCTCTCGTTATGAGCTTTCGTATGGGGTTGAAGGTTTATCTATAATGAGGGGCTAAAGGGTCGCAGCAGTCCATTTCATTATTCAAAATATCTATTTCATTATTCAAAATTGCGTTGCGAATCAAATTGACTATATACCCTTTTGTTCCTCTCTAGATAAGCTTCCGATTGAGGTATACTATATATATGTAATAAGGGGCTGAAGGGTCCTTTCAGTCCATTCCATTATTCAAAATATCCATTTCATGATACAAAATTGACTATTTCTCAATGTTCACGCGTATTTCGATATTTAAGTCCTTCGTTACTCCTGTCATATCCGTTGCGGAACATATTGACTATATACCTTTTGTTCCTCTTTTGATACGCATTCGATTGAGGTATAATATATATCTGTAATAAGGGACTAAAGGTTCATAGCAGTTTATTCCATTATTCAAAATATCCATTTCATTATTCAAAATTGGCTATTTCTCAATGTTCACGCGTATTTCGATATTTAAGTCCTTCGTTACTCCTGTAATATCCGTTGCGGATCAAATTGACTCTATACCTTTTGTTCCTCTCTTGATACGCTTCCGATTGAGGTATAATATATATCTGTAATTAGGGTCTGAAAGGTCATAGCAGTCCATTATATTATTCAAAATATCCATCTCATTATTCAAAATTGACTATTTCTTAATTTGCACGCGTAGTTTGATGTTTAAGTCCTTCGTTTCTCCTCTAATATGCGTAGCGGAACATATTGACTATATACCTTTTGTTCCTCTCTTGATAAACTTTCGATTTGGGTATAACATTTATCTGTAATTAGGGTCTGAAGGGTCATAGCAGTCCATTATATTATTCAAAATATCCATTTCATTATTCAAAGTTAGCTATTTCCTCATTTTTACGCGTATTGTGGCAATAAGTTCCTCCGTAAACACTCTAATTGTCATTTCGAATCAGGATATAGCTATAGTGTCACGGTCAATTTTTTTTTAATTATTTATTTTACTATTCACCGCTACAAGTTGAATAATGAAACATAAACTATTCCATTATTCGTTATTCATTTTTTAATATTGAATAGTGAATAGTGAACTATTTATTTATTCATTACTGAATAATGAATAATGAACTATGAATAATGGACATACTTCACCGCGGTTATTTAAAAAGAATTTTGAAAGTGAGAAAAAACACTGTAAACCAAATTGTATATTTTGAACTTGGGCGTTTACCTTTGTTTACATGTAAATAGATATGTAAGAATGGTTCGTTACTGGTTGAAGATATTAGAATCTAATACTTGTATATTGAATAGTATTTATGAAGATATGTACGAATCTAGTTTTGTCAAACCGAATGATAAACTCAATTGGAGTTGTAAAATAAGAGACATAATAAACAGGTATGGATTTAATGATATATGGTTACCACAAAGTGTTGGAAATAGTCAATTATTTTTGCATGAATTTAAAATAAGAATTGTTGATTATTATATTGCTGAAGCCTTTTTATTTTTTGGAAATACTTCAAAATGTAATTTATATCAATATATACATGATGGACATACTTTGCAATTTTATTTGAATCGACCATTGAACAGTTTATACCAGTCATATGTAACTTAATATAGAATCAATTCACATTCACTTAATGTAGAAACTGGAAGATTCTTAAATATTTCCAGATATGAGCGTGTTTGTAATATGTGTAATAAGAAAGTAATTGAAGACGATTATCATTTTATATTAGAGTGTGATAAATATGTAAATGTCAGATGTAAATATATTAAGATATATTATTATAGAAACCTATCTACCTTCAAATTAGTTCAATTACTATCTGTAAGAAATATTAAAGAATTAAATAATATGGGTAAATACCTGTTTGAGGCAGAGAAAATTCGTAACACTTGATTTTTGTTATGTACCTTTATAACCAATGTAAATTGTATAACAACCTCCGCTATAAATTAATGCTGTATATGTTTATGTAAAAGAGGGACGAAAGATACCAAAGGGACAGTCAAACTCATAAATCTAAAACAAACTGACAACGCCATGGCTAAAAATGAAAAAAGACAAACAGACAAACAATAGTACATATGACACAACATAGAAAACTAAATAATAAACAACACGAACCCCACCAAAAACAAGGGGTGATCTCAGGTGCTCCGGAAGGGTTAGCAGATCCTGCTTCACATGTGGCACCCGTCGTGTTGCTTATGTGATAACAAATCCGATAAAAAGTCTAATTCGGTAGGTCACATCCATGAAAGGGAAGGGGATTGTAGTTACGACGTAAGGAATATATCCGATATCATTTGTGAAATTCCATAACGGTCAACCATCTCGTGATAGCGTCCGCAAAATTTACGAAATGATGATTTCAACTTCACCATTTGGAACTCTTGGTTTAATAGCTTCCTTATGAGCAGCAACCCTCCATCAAGAAAATCATGATATGAAATGCAAGCACGGGAATATCGTATCAATTGGGAGATATGTACCCCGTATGCAGGTGCTGCTGGAATGTTGCTACTTAGAAATGGAAAGTTCACAATTGGAAACTGTATAATTTGTGTATGTATTTAATCCTATGAGCTGTATATTTGCTTACGGAATAAAAAAAGAATTATTATTATAAAGGTGCCCATCCTATTGTGCGAAAAAAAAATCACCTATCAATTGTGTGTTTCGACTTTTAAGACCGGTAACTCTAATTTTGATTCCAAGTTTCGCAAAATATATATATATGATAAATAAACATAAGGCTATGTCATGGGCCAAATTTTAATAATAAGAAAATGAATTCATAATGCAATCAGTACAATGAAAGGTAGACAATCCCCAAATACTTCATATTCTCTTAAAGTCAATTCAGAATGTAATTCTGAAAGCTTAAACATATGTGAATAATCACAAAAGATAAAAAAAAAATAATAATACATGCAGTATTCTATAATTGATATAAGGCAAAAGTGACATATATAATCTATGCTTAACCACGCCCATTCAATAATGCTACTGGAATGGGTGGTTGGGGAATTCAAAAATTGCGCCATGCGGCTGCTTACATCATTTATTTATCACTGCATAAACCGCTTATAACGTTGCAACAAGAATGGAGTAGGAAGTACCATTTTACTTCAAAGTCGGTATTCACTGAATCTCTTATATTGATTCCAAGTTTGGCAAAATAGATATATATGATAAATAAATATAAGGCTATGTAATGGGCCAATAAGAAAATGCAATTAATTATGCAATCAGTACAATGAAGGGTAGACAATCACCAGCCCAACCAACAAAAAGGGGGGAATTACCAAGTTAGTTAGGCGGAAGGCTAGCACCAACAGATTGCACAATGTCGAATTTTCTGCTGAGGTCCACTTCTGTGTACCGCAAATATGCATCACTTTTCCACATTCCAATATCCTTTATCATACTGTCTGACATCCCAATGCGCAAACACCAAGTGGCACCGCCCCGTCGAAAAGAGTGACCTGTTATATGCTGTTTGACATCATTGCTAATTAAAATGCTATTTATGGGTAAAATAAACATCTGATACGATAAATTGCACAATGAAGGTGCGTCTTCCTGTGCACCACGTTTAAAATGAAAATGCAATAATTCCTTTATTGCTGAAGCTGGACACAATGGATGCCCAACTATGGAGGGTAACACAATATTTAATTTTCGTTCACGAAATTGTACTGTTTTCGTCTACTGAAGCTCAATACCGTAACCATTCCTATGATAGTGAACATCACAAATTTGGATATCTCTATGCTCTATTTATTTTCCTGAATGCAAAAACAAATCCTGGACGTAATAATCCATAAAATCCCATTAAGCAAGCTGACCAAATACAAATATCATTTTGCGAGTTCAAATCTAAATTAGCTTTTATTATTAAGAGTAATCGATGTGTCATTAATTCTGCACCTTTCTCTGCATCACCTATAGAACGACGAACTCCATTTAAAACTTTCTGACTTTACCAATTACCGGCGGTTGGCTCCTCTAGTTCATTTGGTTTGTGTGAATGCTTAATAATATTCAAATAATTCACAATTGTACAATATTTAAACGATTTCACATCAACTTGCAAATTGACAATGAGGGTCGGTTGAAGACAAAACTTTACGACAAAAGAGATGATTTCAGCTTTCCAATTGTGAACTTTCCATTTCTAATTAGCAACATTCCAGCAGCACCTGCATACGGGGTATATATCTCCCAATTGATACGATATTCCCGTGCTTGCATTTCCTATCATGATTTTCTTGATAGAGGGTTACTGCTCACAAGGAAGCTTTTAAACCAAGAGTTCCAAATGGTGAAGTTGAAATCATCCCTTCGTAAATTTTACGGACGCCATCACGAGTTGGTTGACCGTTATGGAATAACCGTTTCACAAATGATATCGGATATGTTCCTTACGTCGTAACTACAATCCCCTTCCCTTTCATGAATTTGACCTACCGAATTAGACTATTTACCGGATTTGTAATCACATAAGCAACACGACGGGTGCCGCATGTGGAGCAGGATCTGCTTACCCTTCCGGAGCACCTGAGATCACCCCTTGTTTTTGGTGGGGTTTGTGTTGTTTATTCTTTAGTTTTCTATGTTGTGTCATGTTTACTATTGTATTTCTGTTTGTCTTTTTCATTTTTAGCCATGGCGTTGTCAGTTTGTTTTAGATTTACGAGTTTGACTGTCCCTTTGGTGTCTTTCGTCCCTCTTTTGCTATATATAAACACACATTATCTGCTGAAAAGGGCACTAAGGCCAAGTCTAATAATTCGCAAAAGGTATGAACACAATTCAATTGAGTCCTGTATGTACGCTTTGTCCCTTCTGACCACCCACAGGCTTTGTATGTCTGCACACTACTATACAGTCTTGCACGAAGCTCTTCCCCCTGTAAAATACAAAGCCGATGACACACGAGAACAAAGCTCATGCCTTTGTTTATTATAGAACGTGCTGTCATATTATCTGTAAATGCCATGACGTTTTTCTCGTAGCTGTTCGTGCCAATGAAAAATGGCCAAAATAAGTGTGACTGTCTCTTTTATGTTGATACGAAAATTCGCAATTGCTGGCATGTAAATTTTCCAATTAATATAAAAGTAATCGCTGTTAAAGAATGCGCCTTCACCAAAATTGCACGCATCTGTTTGAATGTTGGTTATTGGTTTGTTGTTTATAAAATTCACTGTTCCATTAAATTCATGTATAAATTGAATCCAGCATTTTAAGTCTTTTTGAAAATCTTCTGACAAGATAACTTTATGCTGGCTTCCTTTCAAAGAATGCTTGAGGTCTAGCAAGCGCATAAGAAAAGTTCGACCCCCCTTTATTACCTTTCAACTCCAATTAAGCTTCCCAATAAGAGACTATTTGTTTTTTACTAGCCCTATTTTTACCTTTAAAATCACATAACAAGTTAAAAAATTCTGTTAACTTATCACCTGGTAAACTCAGAGTTAACTAAAATGTATCTATCAAAATACCTAAAAATATTAAACGCTGTGAAGGTCCTTCAACTTTAGTACAATTTATGTAAAAACCTAATTTACGCAATAGCTTAATCAAACAAGTTACAGCAGCAGAGCATCTATCATAATAATCTTTTATTCGTAAGCAATACAGCTTATAGAATATAAATATTACAAATATTCAATTACATCAATGAAATATATTTACATTTATCATATATTTAGTACAAAATACAGCTATTTTGTATATCTAATAAAGGTTCTTTTTTCCAGTCTGTATCATCTACCCTGTATCACATACCCCGTATCGCATGGCTAAACCCGTATCGCATACCCCGTATCGCATGGTAAAACCCGTATCGCATACCTTTTTTTTTTTTTTTTTAACTAAAGTCAGTTTTTTTAGGTTTTTTTTTTGCTTAAGAATTTTTTTTCTAAAAAAAGGTAATTTTTTGGAATGACGTCATTGTTTGGTATGTAACGTCACGTACATCAAGTTTTCATATTGTATGTGACGTAACGAACATAAAGTTTTTACAACATATTTTTTGGCCCACTCAATGCAACTATAAAAAATACAAAACACTTAAATATATACAATAATAAACAAAATATTTTCAAAACAACAGATTGTAAGGTAACCTAAATGCTTCGTATAAATAATTGAGCAGTTATTTTAAAGCTTTGAAACAAGACAAAAGCAGAACTGAAGGTAACCCAGTGCTATGGATCAGAAAACAGTTCATATACTATAATACTCTTCTGTTGAAATATATGATAAAGCGTATAATACATGGCAAAATCCGTATCACATGCCGTATCACCCTCGACCAATATCATCCCTCGGGCCTTAAGGCCCTCGGGCTGATATTGATGTCTCGGGATGATACGACATGTGATACGGATTTTGCCATGTATTATTCTCTATTTAAACAATTAGACAAATAATCATATAAGTAAGTATACCCATATACCAGTACAGCAGAGTATAATAAAACATAACACATATTAAGCATTCATAATGATTAAATTAATTACGTGCCTTCTCGGCCAGAAATAAAAACTTCCCTAAATTGTTAAGTTCCTTTACATTATGAACAGATAGCAGTTGTATGAGTTTAAAATTAGAAGGTTTTCTCCAATAATATGGTTTGATAAATTTCTTTCGAAGTTCATTATACTTTTCACATAATGAAATAAAATGATATTCATCTTCAGTAACTTGTTTATCACACATATTACAAAGTCTCAGATGTCTCTCGATATTATAAAATCGACCAGTTTCTGTATTCAAACAGTGAGCAGATATGCAATATTTACAAATAAACGGTTTATAAATATAATTTACAGCATGATCTTAATATAAAATTGTAACATGTTGGGGTCAAATACAATACATATCTGTACAACATACATTTTGGCGGGTCTTTAAAAATGAGTTCATTTAACTATGAAAGCTACCCTTTATCTTTGAATTCACTTAAAAACAAATCCACACTTTTTTCACTCTGATATAACCAAATATTCTGGAACCCATACATGTATAATATGTCTCTTATTCGACAGGCCCAGTTATATTTGTCGTTTGGTTTTTTATTACATCTCTCGAGCATTTCTTCATAACAACATTTAAGAATACAGTTATCAGTACATAATAGCTTAAACCAATATTTTAACATTCGACAATATCTTTCAATAAACATAGGGTATCGTCCCAACTCACAATAAACCATATAATTAACAGTAGATACTTTCACCTTTAATATACGTTTTAAAAATTTCATTTGAACTTGTTCAATATCATCACATTTATGATTTCCCCAAACTTCACAACTATTATCCACAAAACTTGCTACATACGTGTCAAACAATGACAGCATAGTTTCAAAATTAAAACAGTCATCCTGCAATTTACTATACAGACTAAATAATGCTTTACGATCTTGGTTTGCTAATGATTTTTGAGTATATGTAAAATAACCATTATATCTAAATAAAATACCCAGATATACAAATTCATCACACATATCTATTGAATTTCCATTTAAATACCATCTCTCATTTGCTTTAACTTGTCCTCTGTTTCTGAATACAACACTTTTTGTTTTTAAACAATTAATTAATAATATATAACATATGTAGATTCTATAGTTAAAAAATCATCTTAATATGCAATAACACAAAAATTATATTTTGATTTCATAATTCTACACACTGTACTTCTAAGTCTCTGAAAAATACCTGGGGTTTGAGCTGCTCCAAAAGGTAACTTAGTGTCATAGAAAAATGTATCCCGATTATCACCTTGAAATCTCCAGTGCAACCCAGTATATGGGTAATTGGAAGAATGCACTTTCAAACTTCTATATGCATTTGACAAATCCACTTTTGCCAGGAAATCATCCTGTTTAATAATTTTACATGCATCTTTAAGTCCATATATTACATGATGTATCACTTGCATAATAGTTTATACCGCCAACCTCTGGTAGACTTGCATCATGAATAAATCTTACTGAACCGTTAGGTTTTTGTATTTGCACCAAGAGCACTTACAAGTTTCGGAGTCTCTATCTCATTGCACAAAATATAATTACCAAGTTTAAATTCGGACCTTAATTTCAGGTCAACCTTATCAGAATTTTCTAATGCTGACTTGTAGTTTTTAATAATAAAAGGTTTTTATTATAATCACATACAAAATTAGAGTGAAACAAATTATTCATCAAATTAAAACCATTAGTTACACTATCAATAATAAAATTGTAATCAAAACCTGATGTTTGCAGTAATTCGGTCCATGTGTGTGGGTCTAACGACCTGAAGTTCTTTCGTTTTTTGAACCATGCATATTGAATTCTGGTTGAGATGACTGCTGTGTGGAAACACTGTTTGATTGACGAAATTGAAATGAAGTTGAGTGCTGAGAAGCATTGTGATTTTTAGCATAACATATTGCACAGTGATGTGCCAATTTACAGTCCTTTCGATAACAGACGCTTGTTTACCGTTCAGTTAAGTGCAGTTTAGTTTAGGTGAACAGGACAAGAAAGATAAACCGACTTTCATTGGACAAATGCATCTTCCTCCAAGATGCTAATTTCCAACGTTGGTGAGCTCTGCACTACATTGGATACGGGCCACCTTATGACTCTTCGTAAGCAAATGTTTGCGAAACGGTGTTTTCAACGATAACCAGTAGCCGTGAGTCGATTTCGCACTGTTTGTTGAACGTATCCTGTATGGCAACCACTCACTCTCTTTTTAGGATTGTACTGTTTGCAAAGGGTTTTCTTCTGACCAACCTCTAGTAGGCTTGGTTTTCTCTAGCTGATGTTATAGAGGGTCTTGCTGATCTCGGTAGGTTTTTAACATCATTTGCATCCTGTATTTTTTTATAAAAAAAACCGACTTATAGTGGAATGGTTGTGACCAACAATACTTGCAATGTGTCGCAGCGACATACCTGCTTCTCTCAAGCTCATAATCTGCTATCTTGCTGCAATTGAGAGTTGTAGAGGACCCATTACATTGTGTCAATCACATTACGTTACAGACTTTGTTATTTAAAGTGTTGAAAACAATGAGGATAAAAACATCTGTTTTATTGTCTACAGGTACAGTAGCTGCATGTGCAGATTATAACTTATTGAGTCGACATTTATTGTTTAAACTCAGGTAAGATCTAAATAGTGTTTAACTCGTTCTATTTCAATAAATTATATCACAAAACAATATAAAGAGTGTTTTTTTTTTTTATTAATTTGAAATTCAATTGGGTGTTGCAATACTTTTTTCCATGTGTATATGTTTCCCGGGGAAATTTTGTGTGGCCTGCTAGTGTCATGCTGGAAAACATCATTACCAATTTGTCTCAATATGTCTCAAAGGGTGTTTATCTTGTTGTTTCTTTTGAATAATTTTACATTTTTCATTTTGGGGCCTTTTATAGCTGACTACGCGGAATAGGCTTTGATCATTGCTGAAGGCCGTACGCTGACCTATAGTCGTTACTTTCTATGTTGTTTGGTCTCTTGTGTCTCATTGGCAATCATACTACATCTTCTTTTTAACAATAAATCAAGAAAAGTATCTACGGCGTGAAAATATGTAAAAAAAACATCGTTTCCCTCCCAAGTGTTTATGGGGTTGTCTATAATTCTAAAAATATATAGTACGGTGACAAATAAATTAGTATAACTAAATTTGAAAATTTAATGGAGATACCTCACGGCTAATTTTGGTCCTATTTTGCAGACAAATATGATATCCTTTAATTAAGGCATGTCGTAGAGTGCTAAAGTGGTGTAGATTTTTATAACTGCAATCAATGGTCAAAGGGGGGATATTTTACAAAATCGTAAATTTTAGACATTTTCTCGGTATTCTGTCATGTTAACTAAGATTTTTTTCCTATGGCGGCATGTTCTAGAAATACTCCAAAAATGTAGCTTGTCATATTTACAATGTAAAATGTACGTCTGATTGCCAGAGATTAGTGATATAGAGCCTTGCTTGCAACATGTAAGTAAGTAAAAAAAATATCTTTATCTACAGAATTTATCGACAAAAAATATTCATTATTAAGATTTAGCAATGCAAAAACGACTATCCAAATATGGCGACGGCAGATATAGGTAAAATCTTTACAGTAATTTTTCTCAGATGTAACATGTTTTTGTCAATGGTTACTCAGCTGCAAGGTTTTTCTATACCATTACATCATATGTGAATGGTACCAGTGCACTGGAATTGTCTAAGCGCTTTGAAAATTGCCGTTAAAAAATATGGGATAATAATCGTAACTTTATGGGATTTTTCTTGTTTGATAATCGTAATTTCTTTATCGGAATATAGTAACTGAAAAATGATAAATGTGTCTTTCAGCATTTAAATTGTATTTTGTGTGTTAAAATGCAAATGTCCAGTTAATTGATGACATTAACGGAAAAATTAATATAAATGAAGAAACTTACAGGTTAATATCTAGGGCAATTTACTTATATATCTCGATTTACGGGCGTTTTTCAATAAAACTGTGATTTCTCGCCCAGCCACTTTAAAAAAAATGTGTTTGATCTTTACACGTGATTTTTGTGCAGTCAGTATATGGAATATGATTTAACATTCTTAAGCAAAGAAACATACTATTTTTAGAGGGATTAATAAGATTTTGATTCCTGAATGATTCAAAATAACCAAAATGGCATGTGCCTAGACCCTCTGTTCATCATTTATACTCAATGTTTGCAAGAAATATAAACATAAGGGTCTTACAAAAGAAGTTATGATTTATAACGGCAGTTGAATTGTTGGCAAAAAAAGAGCACATCAAATAACCAGAGTGATACCGTATGTGTGTTAATGTCCACTACGAAACAGTTCAAATCTCCTTCAGTATCTGGTTTTAAAATTATGAAAAAGATATCAGTGTACAGCTAAGTACGTGCTTTGGTGAATAGAATCTTTTTTGTTACTGTTGCAAAAGAGTGATTGTGAGGGACAAATCATGAAAATATGTCCACTACAAAACGGTTGCCTACGAAACAAGTAGTGGAGATGTTTTCTTTTTTACAATTATATTCGTTCAAAACAAACAACAAGGGTTAGTTTCATGAAATTTTCAGTATGTTTTTATCAACATTGAATAGGGTTGATGTCAACTACGACACTTGTTGTCCACTACGATCAAAACGGTTTTGTCCACTTCAACACTCATCAAAATGTCCACTACGTAACATGAGTTGCACGTTCATATGTAAAGTAATGTCTAATCTTTATCGATAGAAAATGGTTCTCAAATTTAGGAAAACATGAGATCTTTCTAATTTATAAAGTAAAACAAATTGGAATGTCTATAGAAGACATTAAATGCATAAAGATGTGCGTTTAAAAGCAGTTTCGTAGTGGACAAATTTCCCCTACGAAACAGTACATAAATTATCTAAATGATATCATTTTAAAGAGTATTTAAGATTGCACTTTTTATTTACAAATATGTCTTTAATAGAGGTATTAAAAATATCTCCAGAATCTTTTTTTCGACAAGTTGATTTTTCATTTTTTTAGGTCTAAAATTCACACTAAAAGCTTTTACTGTAAAACGCCCTTCTAACTGACCACACTGCATAACCTTTTAATATATACATGTACCTGATTAAGATATGGAAAATGAAGCAGGTGTCGAGTCAGGTATTGTGTTAAGTAGACATTTTAATTTCTTTTAAAGTTTCAATGTTATGTGCGCGTTTAAGGGTTATTTTTGTTGATAAAATGGAGGGGGATCAGCAATATCCCATATCCCAAAAGTGCAAAACTGTAGTTCCTAATTTCTCGTCAAACTGTCTCTGGCGAATACTAAACTTTCTACTTCATTATGGCATAATAGGGTATGGGCTAGAATCGAATCAGCCGTGAATTCCCGGGGACAGACATAGCACATATAGCCACCTGCAATAAATGATTTAAAACAATATTTACTACATTTGATAGGTTTGTTATTCAGTATATATCAATGGTTTTAACTATCTTAATAACAAAACTGATGTAGGATGACACATGCATTTCGCCCGTCAATTATTGACATATATCATAACTTCCTTTAAAATTGCCTCTTCGCTCATTCCCATATTTTGTTTAGTTTAGTTTAGTAACAGCATATTATACACAATATAATTCACAACATATTTCATAATATATACAGTATACATTTTCAAATTATACATCTTCAGAAATACATCTTTGTTTATTGCATTTTTTAATCAGACACGCATCTTTTCTACCTTTTGAATAACAATTGACAGATCAGACAGCACATTATTTTTACAATATTCAAGCATGCCCAGTACATTTTTAACATTTGTGACATTCCTAGTTCTTGGAGTTTTCTGTATTTTATCATAGTTCGTGTTTTTCCCATTTCCAAATTTCTTGAAGCTTGTTCACCCTTCCAATTTTATGATATAATAGTATGTAGTTGTTTTCATTCGAACTATTAATAATATATGCACAAAAAAAATAAGATAAGATATTGTAACGTGATTAATTCATCACCATAATTTCATCATGTGCTATCAGATATACGTTTTTAGTGTCAATATCAATAAAACACTATATCCAGTTACGATTATCTTCTCATTTTTTAATAACATAATTACGATTATCTTTTTTTCCGAGTTACGATTATCATCCCGATTTTTTCAACGGCAATTTTCAAAGCGCTCAGACAATTCCAGTGCACCGTTACGATTCAAATATGATGTAATGGTATAGAAAAACATTGCAGCTGAGTAACTATTGACAAAAACATGCTACATTTGAGAAAAATGACTGTAAAGATTTTACCAATATCTGCCGTCGCCATATTGGAATAGTCGTAATTCCAGTTACGATTATCTCTTAAATACCAGTGAATGCAATAGTATATGACCACAGATATCTACAAATGTTTTTTATAATTTTGTTCACATGAGTTTAGATATGTTCTATACGTGTATTAAAATGAAAATTTATAATTAATACTACAAAAATTAATAATGTATTCCCAATAAAGTACCGCTCACATAACACCTTTTATTTTGTTTATAGGTTTGTCATGTAATCCGCGAGTGATCGCTATGTTGCGAATGGTATTTGATTTCCAAAGGTTAGTGGTTTTTTTTCTCTTGAAAAAAAAAAATAACTCATTGTTTCAACACGTCTGACAGTATATATCGTGTTAGCGATAACTCGTCAAAATGAATGAATAAATTATCATATCTTGAAACTAAAGGACGTGCGGATAAAAAGTACTACATATGGCAAAATCAAGGGTACTTTATTCATATGATTACATTTACAGCACGTGACTTTGCCCCTTTTGATTTAAAATTACTTCCCTTAGTCTAAGATTGAAAATATAAATTATATCAAATTTGCGTATAACCTAGTCCTTTCTCGTCATTGATCTAAAACGTTTGTGATTTTGAAAATTGCCTTTGGCGGATATTTACAAAAATGTCGTGTAATTCTAATGGAAAAAGCTGAAAATTTGACTTTTTATGAAATCGGAAGGTTGTAATCATAATCGTTTTAAAAAGAATTTGACCGAAAAATTAAGAAAGCAGGTAAATTAAAAGTTATTCAACTGTAATATTCAATTTACAATGTGGGTCCCTATATGCAGACAAATCTTGAACAATATCTTATTGTATCTTGATTTCTGTTTTAAACATTGCTTTTCTATGATTTTTCAAGGATTTTTCGCTATTTTATATAGCAAGTATATTACGGTTATGCTTCCGATTTTCAAACTAAAAAGGCCGAAAATTTTCAAAGTAGACAGTATTCATTTGTACACGAAGAGAACTCTTAAAACATGTACAATTCATTTAAATTGGTGATTCAGCATAGGAATTGGCATATTGGCATTTTTATTAAAGGGGCATATATAATCCTATTGAAATGGCTGCCGTCATGATCAGGCAAAATGGCCGATATGCAAATTAGCAAAGTACCTCAAATTTTGCCATATGATAACGATAGGACATGCTAATACATGTTATAGTAGGGTTATCTCTATATTTATCTATGACGAATGTCGTTAAATTACCTGTTTTCCGTCTGAACAACAGCCAAAAATTGCAGTACCACGGTACAACAGATTAATTTTTTGGTAAACTCACTTACACGTGAGATAGCAAAAAACGCTTCGAGTAAATCAAGATTTAAAAAGGATAACATATAATACTAGCACTGTTTTAAACTGATAATCGTAACTGGAATAAAGAAAATCCCAAAATGGCGATGGCAGAAATAAGTAAAATCTTTTTAGTCATTTTTCTCAAATGTAGCACTTTGTTGTCAAGAGTTAGACCCCGTTTACACTGGCAACAAAATTGAATCGATCTTTATTTGAATCGATCTTAAAAAGACCAGTTCTCGTTTACATTGCACAAACAAGATCGATCGAGATAGATCTTATTTAATCCAGTGCGTTTACACTACAACATAAAAAAAGAAACCGGTCTGATCTTTAAGCTTCAGGAAATTTGGAAATGGTGAAACATGGACTATGTTAAAATACAAAAAAAATCCAGGAACTAGGAATGATACAAAATATGGAAATGAGAGAAACTTTAAGGCATAGATTACCTTAGCTGTATTTGGCAAATTTTTAGGAATTTTGGTTCGCAATGCTCTTCAACTTCGTACTTTTTTTGGCCTTTTAACTTTTTTGGATTCGAGCGTCACTGATGAGTCTTTTGTGGATGAAACGCGCGTCTGGCGTATATACTAAATTTAGTCCCGGTATCTACGATGAGTTTATTTTAACATTTAAAGACAAATGTCATCATGATATAAACATGTTTAGAATTAGAAAGACATATTGTTTGGTATTCTATTGATGTCACACCTTTTTGAATGTGTGAAAAGTTGTATAGCCCATAAAAAACTATAAAATGCTTAGCTACTTCATGACCGTCACTGACATTTACTATAAATTTTAACATCATCAATTTAATGATAACAGTTTTAGAAGAGAAAGGTTGGGATGCTTTGTGTGTTATGAAGTAAGACACATGTTAACGCGGAGTTCATTGGCAAACATGGATTTATGTTCCTATATGGTTCTTTAAAAGTCCGAAGATAAAACATATATCAAATTTGTGTGGCCTTAATTTTTCTTACAAGATATAAGAAATCCTAGCGCATATTCCGCCATATCAGAAATACACTAATTCAAGAAATCATAAATACTTGGTATATGAAAAGAATGCTTTCATACATATGCATGGGAGTTATTGTAGAGAAAAAATATTGAAGGTAACAAGGTTTATTTTTATACTTGCATAATTACCATATTCTTTTTTACTTACTTTTTGGGTTAGAAAAAAAATATGAACGGCTATTTTAACCTGAATACATTTCACTCCATGATTAAACTATATGTTTTTCTAATGAAATATAAGGAAAAGGGCAATATGAACACTCATATCCATCAATAAAAGTATTTAAGTTACTGATGGAAAATTTTGTTCATTTGGCGCAGAATTTTAGAATAATCGTTTAGGTAATAGCACCCCCTATTTCCTTTTATCAAAATGTGAACCCATTCCTGAATATAAACATTTGAAGGGAACTTAAAACTGTCAGTTATCTTACGATTAGTAAGGCATGTATATGTCACGGGGGATATGGTGGTGTCATTCCTTGCGTGCTGCTGGAATTGAAAAAAAAACCACCATTTTATATATTGTCGACGATCAAAAATCTGATCCATGTTATAACTTATATATTTATATAGGAAGTAATCCACAGTCACACCGTGGTTATAGGGAAAATTTGGATAAGGGAGGTTAATTTGCACTTTTTATTGATTATGTCGATATTGGATATATGCGATATTTAAGGCAAAACATATGGCATATTAAAATGTGGTACAGTGTACGGGACGTTTAATTGGAGCAATAAAGTGCTAAGGATTCCACTTTTGTGATGTGGGATATTGATAAAGGTTATGCATATTGTTATAAATCGATATATATATATATATGTCTTGTCCTAGATATTAACCTGTAAGTTCATTTTTTTTATTTTGTGTTAATGTCATCGTTTTACTGGACCTTTTTTACACTCAAAATACCATTAAAAAGCTTGCAGATACATTTATTATTCTTCAGTAGCTACTATTCCATCTGATTATCAAACAAGAAAAATGCCACTAAATTACGATTATCATACCGATTTTTTACGGCAACTTTCTAAGCGCTTAGACAATTATAGTGTACCGTTACGATTCAACTATGATGTAATGGTATAGAAAAGCCTTGCACCTCAGTAACTGAAGATGCAGATATAGACTTCAAATATGAAAAAGCTATGCATTGTATAAGATGGTAAACTCGAAATGTCCGTACTTCCCAATGTATATTGATGTTAGAATGAGGGAAGAACAGATCAAGTGTTTTAATGAATTTTCCATGTTTCTTCCGATAAAGAAGCGGAAAACTGTCCAACACATCTCTCTAGCGATCTGTTATAGATGAAATATTGGGTTCGAAAGTTTAGTTAGTGGGATAGATATGGTGCTAGGAACAGAACGCAGGACCACCGGCAATGGGAAACTGTATCAGCTACAGTTTAAAACACACCTTAAACTAGATATGTTATTATGTAATGTTTCTAGAACAAAACGTCTGACCAAAATCATGAACTCCGATGATTTTGAGGTTTTCATGTTTGATTTAAACAAGTACCTTCTCTACTAAATCAAAGCAGCACCTTTTAAAATTCAAACCTCCATACAAATATTTGTAAAAATGTAGTAAGATGTGGTATGAGTGTCAATGAAACAACACTCGATCCAATGTTCTACATTTTTGTAAGGGTAAACTATTATAGGTCAAATTTCTTCAACCTTCAACACGGATCCTTGGCTAACACCAAACAGCTGCAAGCTATCAAGTGATCCAAAAAATACTAGTGTGAAATTATTCAAACAGGCAAAACCAATGGTCTTATCTATATAAAAAACGGATATGCAAAACACTTATGAACCACCAAACGACAACCAAAAACCACTAAATAACAGTTATTTGACTTAGGACAGGTGGATACAAATGCAGCGGGTTTAAATATTTTAACAGGCTCCAACCTTCATCTTTATCTGAATAACTAATGCAACATCACAAAATAGAAAGTCACACTATGAACCATCAATTGTTATAGCTTGAATCAATCAAAAAGCATATTAAAAGAAACCACTAAACATAGTTTTTTACACAATTATACAGTTAAGGAATACATTTGATCTTTGAAGCAATGTTTATAACACACTTATACAGTTAAGGAGGCTTGAGGGTCTAAATTATCTGTCTGTATTTAATTTAGGATTTCTCTATATTTTTCTATAAATGAACCTTATCTTAAACTTAATAGAAAAATGAAATAAAAAAATAGGGTCACCGTTCATTTACGCTCACAATCTGCCTTCGAAAGAAGCATACATTTTTGTTAATGTCCTTTTTTCTGTTGAACTAATAGGAAAAATAGCGGTAATATCGAGAGAGAAAAAAGAACTAAATTACAGAAATCGCTTAAATTTATTAAATTATTAAGTTTATGTTCAGCTTATTCGAAAACAACAATAAAAAATATGAGTCACCGATGAGTGAAAAAAGATATTTCAATTCTACTACCACAAAATGGCATTTTTGCACCAAAGGGAGATTTTTCAATGATATCTACATTTTAAAAGTCACCTGGAGCCAACACGAATTGATATTTTGGAATGATTTTTGTACCATATGATAAAGTAACAACTATTCAAGGTAATAAATAAAATTTGTAATGAAAACAAATGGTTAATTTTTGGCTGAATTTTTTGTACCCGCGAGCCTCCTTAAGGAATACATTTGATCTTTGAAACAATGTTTATAACACAGTTATACAGTTAAGGAATACATTTAATCTTTGAAACAATGTTTATAACACAATTACTTGTATAAAATTAAGGAATATATTTGATCTTTGTAACAATGTAAACACATAAGACATAAAACTGGTAGTGATTTGTCAAACAAAATCGGAAAGACAACTTTGACATTGGACAAAACTCCTTTGAATAAAACTAAATACACATTTGATATTAAATTTAGAAGTGTTTATGCAAAATTTAGATGTGGCGTTGCGCCACTTAAAATAGAAACAGGACGATATGAGAATAAGCCAATAAATGAAAGATTTTGTTTTATGTGTAAAAACAAATTGGAGATGAGAAACATGTAATTACTTTATGTCCTTTAGGTGTAATACCACCTTTGATTTTCCCCTATTAGTCTTTGTTAAATTTGCACTTTTCAAAAAAAGTGCAGTATTTATCTTTGTTTCAAATAAAGAAATACTTGGCATGAGTAATGTTTTATCCTGTCCAGTACTATAGAAAAGTTCCACATAACATTTTATTGCAAATAAGAAAATAACCATCATTGGAAGTTAACCTATCAAATTTCTCCCCTTATTCTATCTGTGTACAAGATTTAGTCACCATGCAACCTCAAGAATACAAAATTTTCTATGGAAATCACAATTAAAAAAAAATAGCTTTTTGAAATACCAAAGACATATGTTTATGACACAGATTTTTTTTTTCTGCAATGCAATGTAGGATCAATAACGTACAACTGTCAAATTCAAGGGAATATTTTTCTCGACCTTCTTTCGTATACAACCGGATGTGACGTACCAAGATTTTATGGTATTACACCTTTATATGCAGACCTTCAAAATGTATTGTTTAATGAATCAGTAAAATATAACAATCAATTTTTTAACTTGTCTATTGACAAAAAAAAAAAAAAAATCAGTAATGAAGAACTTTGCCAGGTAGTTGCTAAAACCTTCTTTAATATTTTATGTAGAAAAACAAATTTTGTATTTGTATATAGCTGATGATGAATTTGAAATCTTAGATATATGTAGTTTTGAAATTATGTAAAATATTGTATATAATTAATTCTTTAATATTAGTCTCTCATAATTTTGAATAGAATGGCACTTGTATATGTGTTACAGTGAGTTGACTATGGGTGTAATTGTTTACCTGTACCTATTGTTCAACCAGAATGAAACATTGTGACAATACCACGGGTGTCTTTCGGTTTACCGAGAGAAATGATCGTGAAAGAATATCTAACGGCGGTCAAGTATTGAGAGATGATCGTGAAAGTTCTGGTAACGGATCGTGAAAGACATTTAATCGAGAAGACATATAAAAGGTCAGTAAATATTCTAATTTAATTAATTACACAGACACATTTACGACAAAATAAAACTGTCTGTCAAAATGGTTCAACATTATGATCAGTATGTCAGAATATCCAGTTTCAAAAGTACATAGTTATTACAAAACGACAAAAGGCAGATTGCTTCTCGACATTTCAATGACATAAAAAATGTAAACAAATACGTTTTTTTGTATAAATATAATCTAAAACTTGGTAAATAAAGAACTGTTTACACAAAATTGATTTTTTGGATCGTGAAAGATCACGTACCGCATTTTTGAAGATCTTGAAAAGGATCGTGAAAGATCTGATGCTACGAAGATGTTCAAATTATTCTTCCATTATAAGATAATTGATATTTGTTATTGGTATTGAGAAAGGCTAGATAGGTCAACATCCTCAATAGGTTAAAGTTTAGGCATTTCAAAGTATTAATATTTTCAGAAAATGAAAAGAAATAACAACTACGGCAATAAGAAAAGACAATGGGTGACAAAACGCTGAAATTCACTAAAATTATTATTTGGGCATTTGTGAACATGTTGTTTGTAAAATAGTTGGATGATTGTAGGATGAAGTTTTTAATTGTCATGTGAAGTACTCACTTATCATGAGTTATAGGATACCCATATTTTGTATATTGGAACTTATGTCCGTCAGACAGGATTTGCCTCATTTCATGGATGAAGATTCATTTTAGTGGTGAAGTCCGTATCGAGGATTCGTTAAACTTTAGGATAAATGTCTGTTGTTATAATTGTAAGGTATATATTTTCGACTTGTGCAAGGTTTCAACTAACATTGAACTCATAATCATGCATCATTCGGCATTGTTTGTTTTATGTTGTTTGGCCTTTTGAATATATATCTGTATGCTATAGCGACAAGGTGTTTCGTGTATGGTGTACATATCTGTCTGCATGTTTCTTATATGACCATGATGACTTCAATTATGTTTGATTTATTACATGATAGTAAGATGTCTATGTCTGGCTATCGGTCAGGGTTCATATACTTTTGACCTTATGTTTCGAATTAATTGGCCAAGCATAACTTTTACATTTGTCAGTTTCTATAATAAGGCACTGTTAGGATCGGAACACATGTATTTGGTGTACGGGATATTTGAAGAGATCTGTATAGCATGGTTCATCTGACCTTGACCTTTTTTTTATGAAACATTGACAATCTTAAGCGCATTTGACACTTCTAGTAAAACCCTTGATATTATAGACGTTCAACAAATATACTATCATGAGTAAAGCAAACAAGACATTACAGCATTTGCGTTTTGGTATTCTATAGTATGTACTTGAATCAATCCTTATCTGCGTTGTTTATAAAGAACTTAAAAAGTTCTGTTGCACAAAATGTTGGTTATCGTTCAATCCCAAATGACACATGAAATGTGCTGTTTTTGCTATGATTTTTTGTTTGATGGATAACATTTTGGTTTAAACGTTGCATATCCATATTATTGGCTAACTAGTGTCGGTCTTCATGAAGTGCACTAGACCGATTCACAGAGCTGAATTTTTCACACTTACTAGTATTAAGTCTAGTCACGCATTTTCTTTCACGATCGAAATAATACGTTAAATTGCCTGATCTTTCACGATCAAGTTTGATGGAAATTCAACAAATTCAAGTTTTTAATAAACTAATTAACGCTTTTAATGGAAGAACATACTTTAATTTTACTGTACTTTCAGATACACCAAAGATTAAATTTCAAATATATCATGATATTCTGAAATATGACCATTATAGGTACAAAAAGCCTGTTATTTGTAATTAATTTCATAGACACGTACTGCGCCTTTTGTGTTTTTTTCAAAATGTACGTCATATTTTCTTTATCTTCTTCCACAGTTAAGTTGAGGAATTAAACCATTTTGACAGACATATTCTTTTGATTTGTTCCGCATTTGGAAAATTAAGCGATTTTTTCAAAGATTCTGAACAAGAATGTACATTAAATGCCTTTCACGATCCGTTACCAGAACTTTCACGATCGTCTCTCAAAACTTGACCGCCGTTAGATATTCTTTCACGATCATTTCTCTCGATACACCGAATGACACCCGTGAATACAATAGGGACATTTAAATTGACCAGTTGGTTTTGTAAGATTTAAATCTACCTTGATGCTACCTGTACAGTTTTTTATTCACCTAACTAAAAATTTCAGCATGTTTTTTTCCTGAAATTTTTCTTGACCATGTTGACTTAGGATTATTCTATCAAAAAATTGAAAAGGTAGAAATATTTTTAGGTTTTCATTGTTTTAAATCCCCAGTATTGATAATATTTCTAAAATCTACTATAAAATCTTAATCAGTAAAATATTTTGTTAACTGCATATTTATATGTCATGTATGTATGAAAATGATAACTGTTTTTAAATAATACATGATTCAGATCTTTAAATTTGTAACCCTCATACATAGGATTGTCCATTTGTCAGTGACACATGAAAGAGCTATCCAGGTGATTTCAGTTCCAATTTTCAGATGGATTAAAAGTTGTGCATTTCTTTATAATTTCCCTTCAAGATTTTCATTTTGGATTATGATATTTGCGGTGTTTTTCTTTGACATTTATTATAAGAGGATTTTTGTGGAAAAAAAGGGTTTACTGAAGGAAATTCAATTTGCATAATATTGAATAAGTTATCTAAAAGGTTATAAAAAAATCAAACTTGAATGCAAGAAGGAGAAATAATTGCAACACATTCATTATAAATTTTGGGATATATTATAAAAGTGATTCACCTGTTTAAATGGGATATATATCATACGAATTATCATGGAAATGAAACAAAATGTTAAATTCATAAAGTGGATATAGTCTAATGTAGTGATAAAGTGAAATGAAAAAGTAAAATATTCCAAAATATTCCTAATGTTTAGATAATATAATTGTGAAATTGGAAATAATCATTATAAAATTATGGATCTAATATTTCTTAATTGAAATATATTCATATAAATGAAATAAAAAAGCAATACCGTGGATATAATAAAATCAAGTATTGTTGATATAGTGAAAATATACCAATAAACTTATCCAAAATTGTTGTAAAGTGAGGATACGCATTTTAAATGTGATAATGGAAATAATCAAATATTGCAAAATTATGTACCTTTTTTAGAGATTTATATGCATGAACAAATCTTCGAAAACTTTCATCATGTTCATAAAATTAGAAAAAAATGTTATAAATTATTTCAGATAAAGAAAATAAAATACTGGATGAGATATAAAATATGTACAGTAAATTAAATAGTTCATTCAAATATGATTTTGATATTTCAGTATGAATATACATTAATAATTTGTACAAGGAACATGTCCAAAACAAATTATTTTGAGTTATTTCCCATTTAAAGGCCAAAGAGATATTAAGAAGTTGTTTTATTCAACAATATACAAGAAATCTAAGCACGCATAGTATTTAGCTATGAAAACATTAAAGAGGAAATGTACTAAATTATATGACATGTATGACATGCAATTAAATTCCCTTATTAAAACAGACAGTCTGGCTTACCTTCTTCTAAAATGTTAAATGACAGTAAAAAAGATTCTCTTTTTCTGTCTAAATGTTGTGTTTTTTTGGCATTTGAATGATTAATTATTTCAGGGAAAACATCCATTTCCATAACAAAAAGACAAATTATAAACAATGTGAATTTCTTTACCTGTTTAAGGAATCTCTAATAAAAAAACATGATTTTTTTTTTTATCTAATTCACAGTGTTTAGTTTATGTAAGAACATGAAATAAGTTTAGGTCTTGTTATCAAATATAAGTGGTCATATTTTAGTATTATTTATACCATATAAACTAATTTAGACTGAATGCATATTACGTTTTTCAACAAAGATAAAAATTGAAGCCTTGATGCCATTATAAACATAAATAAGTTTTAAAAAACACTATCTCAGTTGTACTACAACAGTAATTAAACAAGTGAAGTGATAGGATAAGAAATACCTCAGGAAAAAAGCATGCGGAAAGATTTGGTTAGGTGAATAAAAAACTGTACAGATAGCATCAAGGTAGATTCAAATCTACCAAACCAACTGGTCAATTTAAATGTCCCTATTGTATTGTCAATGTTTCAATCTGGTTAAACAATAGCTACAGGTAAACGGTAACACCCGTAGTCAACTCACTGTAGTATTTTTAAGCTAATGATATTTTACTGTTAGTTTTAATATACAATATGTTTTATATACGGAATTCCAATGGGGACTAACTGTGCACCACTTATTGCGGACCTGTTTTTGTATTGCTATGAGTTACAATTTATGACAAAAATAAGCAAAGACCCATCGAAACAACATCTGATAAACAAATTTAATAATACTTTTAGATATTTGGATGATATTTTGGCTCTCAATAATGACGACTTCAGTATGTACACTAAAGAAATTTATCCTGTTGAACTTACTTTAAATAAAGCTAATACTAACAATGACCACTGCCCTTTCCTTAATCTTGATATCTATATCCCTAATGGAAAGCTGAATACTAAATATTATGATAAAACAGATGATTTTTCATTTCCTTTCGTTAATCATCCCTTGTCACCATCTTACGGTGTTTATATTTCTCAACTTGAACGATTCGCTCGTGTATGTAACAATGTTTTAGATTTTAACGAGTGAAATGTATGTATTACTGAAAAATTATTACACCAGGGTTTTTGATATCACAAACTAGTCAAAACATTAACTAATCTTATCATCGGTATAAGGACATCATTCGTAAATATAGCTCAACATGCAGACTTCTTATACGTTCAGGTATTTCACATCCAATTTTTTATGGAAATATTCTTTATAAAGCACAAAGGTGTCAGTATTCACCTCAGAAACTAACAAAACCTTTGAATAGACTTATTAAGAAGGGATATAGTTACGATATTGTTGTCAGGTCATTAAAGATTGCATATTTTGGCGTTAATATTGATTCACTTATAGGGTCTTTGCATCGGAACTTAACATATTTATTCAAAAACCAGTTGTTGGCATGGCACGGGTTATGTTTTTCTCATATATGTTATGATGTTATGCTACTTAACCTCTAATTGGAAGGATTGTGCCTGATGTTCATATGATGAAATCATAATCTTTCAGTCAGTTTAATTGAAGTTTGGAGCTGGCGTGTCAGTTAACTGCTAGTAGTCTGTTGTTATTTATGTATTATTGTCATTTTGTTTATTTTCTTTGGTTACATCTTCTGACATCAGACTCGGACTTCTCTTGAACTGAATTTTAATGTGCATATTGTTATGCGTTTACTTTTCTACATTGGCTAGAGGTATAGGGGAGGATTGAGATCTCACAAACATGTTTAAACCCGCCGTATTTTTGTACCTGTCCCAAGTCAGGAGCCTCAGGCCTTTGTTAGTCTTGTATTATCTTAATTTCAGTGTCTTTTGTACAATTTGGAAATTAGTATGGCGTTCATTATCACTGAACTAGTATATATTTGTTTAGGGGCCAGCTGAAGGACGCCTCCGGGTACGGGAATTTCTCGCTACATTGAAGACCTGTTGGTGACCTTCTGCTGTTGTTTTTTTCTATGGTCGGGTTGTTGTCTCTTTGACACATTCCCTATTTCCATTCTCAATTTTATGATATATGTTATCCTATATTTCATGTTATACGCAATGTTTTATTTGTATATTAGAATGTATTACTAGTATATTACACGAGTGGTGAGACTTCAATTAACTATTGAATCTGAATCTACACAGGTAAATAAAAACAAAAAAAATTGAGTTCAAAATATGAGCACAGAACTAAAAATTAATCGATTTGAGAGTACTTGCAGTTATGGAAAGCTAGTTAAAAGCCAAAATACAATTAAAAATAACAAATCATGCATCAAAGACTAAAATTTACTAAAACACGTCCCAATGATTTGGTATTTTACGTAATAGACAGTCAAAAAAGACATGACTTGTGCAATGCCAAATAAAGGTATCAATGGACAGTAGAATAGTTGGGATTACACCTGTATTAAAGATGTATTATATCATAAATAGATAAAGTAATCTTGTTATAGAAAATGAACCTGGATGTGTATTTATACATCCCTACCCCCAACATAAACATTTGAAAATTTTATTTCTACGCCAGACGCTCGTTTCGTGTACAAACGACTCACCTGTGACGCTCGAATCCAAAAAAGTTTAAACAGCCAAATAAAGTACGAAGAAAGAGCATTAAGGACCAAAATTCCAAAAAAACATTTTGCCAAATACAGCTTAGGTAATATAGTTAACCATTGATGCTATTGATTAGTTTTGTAAAAATATATGACACCACTATATACATGGGCATCACAGCCACGTTTGGATATATAAACACCGTATCTTTGTTGATTTTTGTTTGGTTATACATTGAACTGCACATGTACCTATGATTTTGCGTATCTGATTTATAATAGTTTATTCTATAGTAAAAGCTTTTCTTGACTGATATTTCACCAGGATAAATTGACTGTGTCCTGCTAAATGTCAAGCTTTGATTGATTGTTTTATGAAAAAACAGTGGTTTCCCAATGTTCTTTTATCGAAAAAGATTATACACTCCGTTCTAGTAATTTATTAAGGTTTTGAAACTCTTTAATAGAAAGCTTAACCATAAGTTATTCTTATAACATAAATAACAAGTTAGAAAATATTAGAGTTAAAGGTTGCTGTATCAACCTCTGGAGGAAAGTTGTTGTCAACGCCTCAAACATACCGTAAAGCGGAATATGTTCGCGAGATGTACATTTTCGCTTAATTTCGAGGATAGAACGAGATCGCAAAAATAAATTTCGCCAATTTAAAAGTGTACATGCAAAGATATTATTTAACTTTTGATTCCGCCAAAATAATAACCGCATACATATTTCGCATACCTTTTTAATAAAAAATGCGAAATAATACACCCGCGAAAATAACCCATCATACGGTACTTCAATCGTCATCACTTTCACTGCTTGACGATGGTAAAGGTTCTGCTTTAATTGCATGATCGATTTCAGAATAAACTGTTCTATCATCATTACCATGAATAATGAATCTGTGTGCTGAAGGCTGGACACTAAACGCTACTTCAGCGTAGTTCATGTTAACTGCGTCTATCTGAAATAACGTAAATGCAATGATTAAGGAGAACATGGAGAAAGAATATCGGATTTTTACATGGAATTTTTCATATCGTATGTATTATCAGCCTTAGGTTCAATATAAGCCCAAGAGCCCCATGGGTCGAGGGCTGATATTGACCGAGGACTGATAAAACATGCGATATGAAAAATGACATGTTATGATATTTTTATCGTATGCTTCAACAATGGAGAAAAATAACAGATTCATATATTGATCCTTTTACGTGATCCCCAAATAGAAGTTCAAAGAGTGAAAAGTTCACGCACGTCGGACCCCAAATTAAGTACATTCGATATGAAATCTTTCAATCATATGCCTCAACAGAAAGGAAAATCATTTTATTATGGACGGACCGACAAAAAAAATCAACAATATACATAATGAACACTGTTTAGAAAAGTAAACTTTTTTTAAAGTAACTTTCTAATTATGTCTGAAACTTTTAAAAAATGTATTTATTTAATAATTTGATTGGTTTTTGTTCCAGTATTCAAATTTTATTTTAATTGTTATGTACACTACTTTGTAATGTTTTTCAGTGAAAACGTAGCATTGAGGTGTATTTATCGGAATGTGCCGAGTATCATCGGAATGCCATGTGATAACGTTACGGAAAGGCATGTGATAACAGTCGAAGAATGTGATAAACTTTTCATATCAGTCTGCTAAGCACCAATTCGAAAAATATAGAATTTACGTTAATTTAATGCTGTTATCATACAGTAAATATCATAGGTTATATTATATGATAATATCAGATTGTTACATGGCATTTTTCATATCGCATGTATTATCAGCCCTATGTTCAATATCAGCCCAAGAGCCGCATGGAATGATCTTTTTATCATAATTTTATGCTTCAACAATCGAGAAAAATAACAGATTCATATACTGATCCTTTCATGTGGTTACCAAATAGACGTTCAAAGAGGGAAAATTTCATGGACGTCGGACCCCAAATTTAGTACATTCGACATTCGACATGACTCAACAGAAAAGAAAAATATTTTAAAAAGGATGAATCGACAAAAAAAAAATCAACATTATACATAATGAACACTTTTCAAATTATGTTTGATACTTTTGAATAATGCATTTATTTAATATTTTTTTTTTTATATATTATTATTTAATTTTTTATTAGTTTACATAATATACTTTCCAGTATCCAAATGATTGTTTTGTAAATTACTTTGTTATGTTTTTCAGTAAAATCGTAGCATTGAGGTGTATTTTCCGGAATTTGTCGAGTATCACCGGAATGCCATGCGATAACATTACGGAAAGGCATGTGATAACAGTCGAAGCATGGCTTTCTTCAAAGTATAATTATAACTTTAAATATGGTTCAATGAGGTTATTGAAGCTTACATAAAGCAGATGTCCATGTTTTAGATTTACATAATATCTAAACGGGCAAATACTTATGTAAGCTTCAAATGAAATCGTGCCAGAAAAATTCAGAATTCCTTGTTTTGCTGTTTTGTATTATTCTGGTCATTCTATTGGAAATCCTTTTTTTCAATTGGTAGGTTATGCATTATTTTAATAAGTCTTACCTGTACATTGGCACCTCGAGATACTATATCTCTAGAACAATGGCCGGTTTCTTTTTTTGTTACTCTTGCTGAAAAATAAATATATTTTCAAGTTTATGATGATACATCACTTTCGTACCAATTTATATACACACATTCAAGCCTCAAACAAAAACCGTAATACCAAGGAATGTCTACACCCTGTACATATTATGTAACAAAGTACATTACAATCTACGTTATTCCGATCCCCACTGCATCGTACTCCATTTATCTTTTACAAATGACACAATACAACTTTCATTATTACACCGTCCATACGTCGTAACTGTTTTGATAACTATAGCTAATTTCTTTTCCCAATGCTTAAAGTTCCTTAATTGATACTATTCCATGATCACTGAAAACTATATTACAATCTCTTAGACCCTCTGAATAGACATTATCAGTACATGCAATTGAGAATGAAAATGGGGAATGTGTCAAAGAGACAACAACCCGACCATAGAACAAACAACAGCAGCAGGTCACCAACAGGTCTTTAATGCAGCGAGAAATTCTCGCACTCGGAGGCGTCCTTCAGCTTGCTCCAAAACAAATAGATATAATAATTCAGTCATAATAAACGACATACTAAACTCCAAATTGTACACAAGAAACTAATATGAAAAATAATACAAGACTAACAAAAGACAAAGGCTCCGGACTTTGGACAGGCTCAAACATGCGGCAGGGTTAAACATGTTTGTGAGATCTCAACCGCCCCCCCCCCCCCCTATACCTCTAGCCAATGTAGAAAGTAAACGCATAACAATTCGCACATTAAATTCAGTTCAAGAGAAGTCCGAGTCATATGTCAGAAGATGTAACCAAAGAAAATAAACAAAATGACAAGAATACATAAATAACAACAGACTAGTAGCAGTTAAATGACATGCCAGCTTCAGACTTCAATTAAACTGATTGAAAGATTATGTCGTCATCATATCAGGCATAATCCTTCCCGTTAGGGGTTTAGTATCATACATGTATAATGCATCTTTGATTATGTGATCATATTTTGACATAAGAATATAAAAAAGAAGATGTGGTATGATTGCCAATGAGACAACTATCCACAAAAGACCAAAAACCTTAACAACTATAGGTCATCATACGGCCTTCAACAATGAGCAAAGCCCATACCACACAGTCAGCTATAAAAGGCCCCGATAAGACAATGTAAAACAATTCAAACGAGAAAACTAAAGGCCTTATTTATGTAAAAAAAATGAACGAAAAACAAATATGTAACACATTAACAAACGACAACCACTGAATTACAGGCTCCTGACTTGGGAGAGGCACATACATAAATAATGTTGCGGGGTTAAACATGTAAGCGGGATCCCAACCCTCCCCTAACCTGAGAAGTATGTTATGTTTGTTTCAGATAACAGTAAGATAGTTATTAGAAAATAAATATATATTTTTATTCAAACCTCTATATCTCTGATCAGCATGCAACTGAGAAGATGACAAAACTTTATTTTGGCATACTCTATTTTGTCCAGGAAAATTGTTTATTTCAAGAAATTGAGATGTCTGGTACAGTTGATTTTCGATAGAATCATCTAAATTATAAAGGAAAGTATAAACTATGATTAATTTATATAACAGACGACGTGTGATCTTATATTTGTGTAAATATTGAGTCCTCAATGTATTCAATTTTGTATTGGTTGGCTTTCAAATTATTTTGATCTAAGCGTCACTGATGAGTTTTATGTAGACGTAACGCTCGTCTGGCAAAATTACAAGCATTTGATAACTATTGAGAATACATATTAGTATAAATTCAGTCATTAGAATAATTTGTTTCATATGCTACTTAAAACGTTTTCAAGATGCACCACATGCATTTAAAAAATGTTGTCAGAACATGATGACTTTGTGAATTGTTATTCGCCTGACCGGTTAAGGAAAGGCTCGTTATGAAAATTTTGGCTGCAACCTCTCATCTAAATGTTGCAAAAGTGTACATTAAATCCTTAGTCAAATATGTTTTTGGCCTTTGATTTCGGATACACTTATAACTGCATCTTACGGTTTTTGAAGTATGCCACATTGGACAAACGTCTATGTCCTAAGTAAGGAACCCTTAATTCAGTCGGTGTTGTTTGTTGCTGTTTGGTTTTCGTTCATTTTTTTTGTACATTAATAATATCGTTAGTTTTCTCATTTGCATTGTTTTACATTATTCATTTTGTGATTTCGTGTCCTGTTTTAGCTGACAATGCGTTATGGGTTTTGCTCATTGTTGAAGGCCAAACGATGACACAAATGTGTTAGTTTCTGAGTCATTTGGTCTCTTGTGGAGAGTTGCCTCATGGGCAGTAATAACAGTTCTTATTTTTTATATTTATTTTACGAAACTACACAAACATGTAACAGATAAGCGGATAACAGAATACAGAGAAGACAAATCTATAAGCAGTTTATGGTCCACACGTCGTCAAGATTGACCTGACTTGGAATGACGAACGGCATTGGGGATATGTTAAGTGTTACCTATCCGTTTTTTAATGATAAGATGTATCAATGTATAATCAGATGAGCGCAAGACTCCAATTTCATCTCCATTTGTAAATATACTTGTAAAATCGTTTGCTTTATTATTATTGCATTAATACATCTATCGTTGTGGTGTAAATATAGCATGAATGCCACTCCTTTAAAATTATAAACAAACACATCTAAGAATGAAAATTAGTACCTCGAGGATAAGTTTCAATATTATGAATCTGTCTGAAAAAAAGACAAAATGTATTATACTTGGCATGTTCTTCAGAAAAAGAAGTTACTTAAAACAACCCGTAACAGATTCGCACAATAAAAGACTATATAACTGACGTTATTGGTTGTACTCATAATTTTTGTTTACTTGTCATAATTTTTTGACAGGAAATTATACGTTTGGAAAAGATACTAACGGGGACGAACCAATATTGTTTCAGATAAAGGAAAAGGTTTGGTTCCATTTAAACGTTTAATCCCGCTGCAATTGTTTGCACCTGTCCTAAGTCAGAAATCTGATGTTCAATAGTTGTCGTTTGTCGGTGTGCTTCATAAGGTTTCTTGTTTTTTATGTAGTTTAGACCGTTGTTTTTCCCGTTTAAATGGTTTTACACAGTAATCTTTTGAGGCTCTTTATAGCTTGCGATGTTAAGCAATGCTCTGTGTTGAAGACCGTACCTTGACCTCTAATGGTTTATTTTTATAAATGGTGACTTGGATGGCGAGCCTTCTCATTGGCACTCATACCATATATTCCTATAACTATTTATAATTTCATTTACCAAACATTTTATATTTAATAGATATAGGAAGATGTGGTGTGAGTGCCAATGAGACAACTCTCCATCCAAGTAACAATTTAAAAAGTAAACCATTATAGCTTAAAGTACGGCCTTCAACACGGAGCCTTGGCTAACACATTTCAAAACTTTCGTGCGAATATATTTTTTTAATCTACAACAACTATACAAAGTGTTACTTTAAATGTCCGAGACAAGCAATGGGGGAACAAATATACAAATTTCTAAAAAGTAAACATAATTACTAAAAGAGTCTTCTGATGAATAAAACACCATGATAACGTTTCTAAACACCAGAATGTACGCATTACATATAATAAAGTGCGTTTGTAAGTATATATTCGATATTCTTAAAGAATATCCAATCAACCTTCAAATTCAAATAAATAGTAGCATTTCCTTTATATTTTAGATAGCATGTAATGTATAATTAATTTACACCGCACATAATTGATTTCCCCTTGCAGCCAGCTTTCAAGAAATTAAAACTTTACAAACTGCTTATTCATGTTTTTTGATAGAACTTTTAAATAATTTTACGGATACTTAAAAGAGACATACATATGGACAAGGAATACCTTGATTTGTGTTCCACTTTGTCTGAAAACAAAAAAAAGTTTTATAGATTAAAAAAGAGAAAGAAAAATTCGATTTTTGTTTTTTTGTTTTTTAATAGCTGTATACTTCGATTTAATTATCATTTTAATGCATGTTATTGTCAATCTTATATATCGTGGCAGCGTTCTCCGGTTTACTGGTTCTCCATGAGCTTGATATGCCGTAAGTGTAAACCCTGTCCAGCTCACACCATATTATGCACAAACTAATTGATGCTTATTCATGTAGCTATAACACACTTTAATTAAAGAGAACACGGAGAAATAAAAAATATTTGTTTGCCATCGTATTGGAAGTTTAGTATTCATGTGTTTTTTCCATTTACATACATGTTCCCTTCCATTGCGCTATTTTTTATATAGATTTTTTTTATTATTAAAACGAATATATTTATTAACAAACATAATTTTACACCGTACCTTTTTTATGCCACAGTAAAATAACTGTTACTACGACCAATGTAATTAAAACTACAATCACTGGCAAAATCCACTGTTTCAACAAGAACTTTGTTTGAAGTGTGTTCGTATCTAGAAAAATAAATTAACAAAATATCATCATTTTAGATCAGACAGATCAAACAACGATAACATCGATATGATGATATCACATAGCAAACAGAAAGATAACCAGGCTTGGGATAATTGCAATTGTAATCATTAATCAGCTGTAATTGATTACAATTGTGTTACTTAAACAAAGTTAATGAACATTTGATCTTGACAAGGAGTTATCCTCCTTTGTATACTGTGTGAAATGATTCTCCTCTTTTTTTATTGAACAACTGTGGTATATGTTATATGTATTATCAAGCACACTTATAATGTATTGTCTGTATCTTTTACCTGATTAATAATTAGCCGTGTGGTTGAGAAAATAGAATGTTCTTTCTCTGTTCTTATTCTGTGTTTCTACCAAATAGTTCCAGGTAGTATTGCAGACCACAATTTATAATAACAATATGTTAAATGAAATATATATAGATACTAGATGTTGATAGTAAATGTTGCAATATTATATGTTTCTGACGCTGTCTAAATTTAATTGCCAAGAAGTAACGGCTTAATAATTCGGAATTAAAAGACACTTAATCCATCAAACTGAGCTTGAAACTATTTCATATTTTTTTGTTATTTTATTTAGTAAATAGCTAAAGTTTAACGTCGATTTCAATTATCATCAATCGATTAAGCATATGCACCAAAGTAACAGATACAAAATCAGTCATATGTCACACACGGGAATATGAGACAAAAACGGTTAAATTACAGATAAAAACAATTACTATCACTGGTATTTTAAATTTACGTGTACAAAACATGTCCCTTGTGCATAATCAAATTATGTAGATAAAAAATGAAAAAATAATAAGTCGAAATTATAAAAAAAAAATATGATTAATAGAAATTGACCTGATCTGCAAAGAATATTGTTGGGTTGAAAAGCAATAGTTTGAGATAAAAGCAAATTATAAATCATGATCCGTAAATACTTTGCTCAGCTAAATAAATTAAAGTATAACTGGCTTTCAAAAATACATGTATAAGGAAAAATCATACTGTATAGTCAACTGCAAAAGGCCAATGAATGACACAGTTTTAATCAATTCAAATGGATGAGCAAACGTTCAGATTAAAATTATTTATACTAACGCATAAATAAAAAAACATACTTAGCATACAAGTAAATTCACTCCCCTTTTCTATTCGATGTGACATAAGTGCCACATACTTTATATTTTTAGAAGAAAAAGAAACTGCAAAAAAGGATAGAAAATGATTGATTTATTGATCGTAATGGTAAGTACAAAAAAAATCAACAAAAACAAAAACTGAAATGGGGGTACTTTCAGATACTGAAAGCTTATTCAGTCCGACATGCATCATCTGGCATGCTAGTCCACATTTATTAGATATATTAAAGAAAAAAACGACTGGTCGTGTCAAAAATTAAAATAATAATAATTGTGGACACAAAACAACATAGTACAAGCTAGTGAGTAAAGACTTTAAAAAAAAAAAAAATCTCTCACTAGTTTCAAATTCATAATAATTATATCAATAAATAATTTAAACAAATTAATTATAATCAGTTAAACGAAAACAAACCTACAATTTGTTTCAAGCGTGCATATTTCTGTTGTCATGCTCTTGTTTACATGATGCTCTAAAGACACATCTGTAACATACTGTGCACCTACGAAATAGATATGCGGAGACACATAAATTGCATGTGCATGGTTAATTTTGACATGATTAATGTTTGTTAATATACTTGTTTGTCCAGATTGATTAAGTTGATAACACATAGTTGACTGCTTAACCTGTACAATTGACATTTTTTTCAATTGTGTCTGTTTGTTTTGTTCACACATCGCTGTCGATATAATGGAATTTTATGCAACTGTCATACAAAATGAGGTTTAGCCATCTATAAAATCCGGTTAAATCCACCATGTTCTACCTAAGACAATACCTGTACCAAATCAAATATGACAGTTGTTATCCATTCGTTTGATATGTTTGAGCTTTTGGTATTAACATTTGACTAGGGACTTTCCTTTTTGAACTTTCCTCAGAGTCCAGTATTTTTGGTGATTTTAATTTTTGCAAGAATACATTAAACAAGGCTCAAACGTCGTTTAATTATAGACGCCATTAAAAAGAAAACCAACACGACGACAAAACCTAACAAATCCACAATCAGATAAACTTAATACCAATCTAAAGACAAATATATTCAAAGAAATCAATAAAACAATACACGATAAACAAGCACGTCTACAATATACTACAATGAAAACTAAACACTGCGCAATATGAACCCACGAAAATATCGAGTGATAACAGTTGGACTACAACAGCACGAGTCAGCACGATATCCATCAATTCTTAAGAGTGTCATTCCCATGCACATCTCTTTCAATATACTACCAGTTTACAGAATTATTGTTTGTATGCTCTGTACATCATATACCATTTGATATATGCAAAAAAAAAATATGGTTTTGATTCGAAAAAAGGAGGTAACAAACAAAATATTTAGAATAACTTGGTCTCCGCAAGTAGCCCAAGTATGTATGTCGACAGGCGTGTGATTGATTAGATTTTCATTAAAATCCTAATTCTGATGTTCTTTATTACCGTTAAGTACACATCCATGGTAAAATACGCATATATGTATTTCAGCCGATCGGTAATGTCATTATTTGTTTAGGCTGTATGATATGGATGAGTGGGTAAAATGGGTCAGTCGATGTAAATTGTGTCATTGAACGATCGACTCTAATTTTGACACTTAAAATATAATCGAAAATTGGTACGATGGAAATAAGTAATTCGCAGTATAAGTTTTAAAAAATATTGACAATAGAAATTCGACAAACACCAGTCAGCAAAACATTTTTACAGAATTAATCACTCTGCTAAATGATCTACATGTAATTAATTGTCTTACTTTGACAACTTGATAATGTTTGATATGCTTATCCTCATTGTTAATAAGATTTTATACATTTTGTATGGGCATTGTCATTTTGTACTGTAATTCAGATTTTTATTTCTCTATTTAAATAGCTTTTAACAGACTATTACACAAAACTACTTAAGACATATGTGTTAAGTAGATTCTACTTACTTGTCGCAACTACGTTGTATACATCTATGTACATTGTTGATGATTCAGCATAGGTACACTGGTAGGCACCATCGTCCTCAGACAAGAAGTTAGAAATCTTTAAGTTGCATTTTTTAATTTTATATCCACCAAAAATTGAATACTTTGATTTGTTCAATTTTTTGTTCAGTTTCAAGCCTTGTGTGTATGGTATTGAATCCCCGGAATCTTCAAATTCTTTTTTTGGACCCATCCATTGACCATTGGTTTTGTTATAGCAAGTGCAGGTTAGAATCAAATTTTCTCCTACGGTAACGTTCACCGAATGAACTGTCTTATTACATGACATATGCTCTATATAAACAAATTCATACAGAATATTTATAAAATATCAAACGACTGTGTTTGTTTTTCAGACAAAATACGTGAATGTTTACTCCACCTTTAAGATAGCCTTTGTATTAGTATATCTAAAGCTTAAAAAACAAAATCTTAAATTTGATTTTTCTATTTTTTTAAGCTTATGAATGTTAGGAAAGTCTAACAATGAAGACACAAGGCGTTAAAATGAATAGTTGTCGAATCCTTTTCACTTTGACCATCACAAGTTATGATAACAATACAATCAACTAATGACTTCAAATGACAAATACAACATCACAAATTCATCAACGAAAATACATAGAAAGGAGGAGGGATCAATAACTTGCTTTAATGTTGGAAAGTTTATCGATATTATCAATTTTATTTTAATCACCTTATTTCAAAGGACACTAGCTGTCAAATTCATGTTCACCAATTTGACTCAAGTGTTCGTAATTAATTTATAACCATTTAAAACATCTATCTGAATAATAAAAAGTCCTAAATATACAATTTACAGGGCATGGCATTCGTTTTGTGTGCATTTAAGTGTTGACACCATCTTATTAACTATCGAGGTGACCTCCGAATATTACCGATGGTCATATAAGCGAAATAAACATTAATATGGATACTCGTGCAATTGGATTTTTGCAAGGTCTGTTTAACTTAATATCAGATATTAAAAATATATGTTAATCATCCTTTTCATCTGTAAGGGATAAACTCATCATAGATACCAGGACTAAATTTTAAATATAAGAATGTTTTTTAGTGGATCGAAATGGTCGATGAAATGGTTTACATTTGTTTCACTTTCAATGTTGATATTCTTTTTCTTAAGATAACCGACACGCACAATACATGCGTTATTCATTCAGAGATAAGGGTTTAATTGAAGTTCATACGAATATTAATATAATGAGGTCAAACTATTCACTTGTAAGTGAATAATGCATCAATAATGTTTCTTAATTTTACAAAATCGAACCATACTGGCTGCTAATAGCGAATCTTTCACTATTTTACTTTCATTAGTGATTGAACCAAAAAAATCATACTTTAGATTTCTTATATATCTCGTAGCTAGTGCCTCTTTAATATATCGGTACAACACATTATACATATTCAGCTAAAACCCAACAATATGAAAATTTCTTTGATATTACGTACTAGTTAGATTGTTGGTTTTCCCGTTTGAATGGTTTTACACTAGTAATTTTTGGGCCCTTTATAGCTTGTTGTTCGGTGTGAGCCAAGGCTCCGTGTTGAAGGCCGTACTTTAACCTATAATGGTTTAATTTTTAAATTGTTATTTGGATGTAGAGTTGTCTCATTGGCACTCACACCACATCTTCCTATATCTAGTTGTTTTTTCGTCTGGCGATCAAAATGTTTTTCAAAGAAGTGATCATATAAAATTACCGCTAGTTTACTGTTTTATCAAGTGTGATGATAATTATAAGATCAGAAAAATGTGCTTCTATTAAAACATTGAACTACACAACGATCGTTACTTACCAGAAGTATTTAAGCATTTACCATGCCAATTAAAAGAGAAACCTAAAATGAAAGCCAAATGCATGTAGTATTTCAAAATGAGGAAAAATAATGACTATTGGTTAAAAAACAATTATCGATCAACTTTCACATGAGAACAATGTGAAAAAAAACAGGGATATGTTTTGGATTCCTCTCAGTCAGTAATTTGTCGTTTTGATTTTTCCGGTTCAAATAAAGTATCAAATTCATGATATATCGAATTGTGCTAAATTAAATCATAATTAAGCTAATTAAGAAAATCGTTCTTATTTTCTATCTTAACCCAAAAAAATCAACATAAAGAACACGACTATATTACGTTTAAATTTGTCCAATGTACTGTATGTATGTCGATGTGTTTTGATTTGTCATTGTGTTGTCATATTGTAAAATGACTTTCATCTTTTTTGAAATTCAAATATTACATGTATTAGTAGTATCTTTGATTTGAAAAAAAAAGTAGCGCAGAAAGTATATATATAACAACTTTTCTTAAAAAAATAAACAAATCGTCATGTGAATCTTTTAGTTTTATAGCACTCACATTTGATAGAAATCTACACTGGTTTTTTTTCAAACTCCTACTGGGTTTTGATGACAGAATTGATAAAACAAAATTGAGAATGGAAATGAGGAATTTGTCAAAGAGACAACAACCCAACCAAAGCGCAAACAATTTCCGAAGACCATCAATGGTTGTCAATTGCAGCGAGAAAATCACGAACCCGGAGGCGTTCTTCGGCTGGACCCTAAACAAAAATGTAGACTAGTTCAGTGATAATGGATGTCATACTAAACTACGAAATTTACACAAGAAACTAAAAATCATGAAAGACTAACAAAGGCCTGAGGCTCCTGACTTGGGTCAGGCGCATACTGCAGTGGGCTTAAACATGTTTTTTGATATCTCAACTCTCCCGCTAAATCTCTAGAAAAAAAATATCGAGAATGTTTCACCTTTTTGTATACTAGTAGTTCCTTGGATTCAGTACAAGTGAAATAAAAAGTAAACAGAACAGGGACCCACCTGTCAGCTGACACATACTGCTTAAAATTAGTATGTCCCTGGTGACTTGATATAAAACATGTCCAAACTATCAGTTATGTAAAAAAATCAAAATGATGATTAAGTGTTAAAGCGTTAAAGACATAATTCGCCTTTCATGTTCATGATATCGTTTTAACGAACTAACACTTGTCTATTATAACTCTGTATACCATATATGTACATGTATACGACATTTAAATATGTGAGGTGCTTCATTGTATTCAAAAACATACTTGTAAGTAAATGATAACATTAGTTTATAGATAATGAAATATCAATCGTACCTGTCATAGTCACAGTAAGAATCAGTGTAAGCAAATACCCACTTTTCATACCTAAATTTAAAATATGAATATTCTTATTTCTTACTCTTGTAGAAATATTGTGTGACAAATAATCACATAATTATTCAGACGTTGAATGAATTCATACTTTTTTAACAAATAGATTTGAAAAATGACACTTTCAGTCAGCAGCAAAATTGCTGTTATCAATCAGTATTAATTTTCCATAAAGATGTGTGCAATGTCTTTGTTTCAGCACGATTTGTAAGTGATTCTTTATAACATTGACGACATCAATATTTAAATAAAACTTTTATAGTTGTCTCATTCGGAATAATAATCATGGCACTCACACCACATCTTCCTATATCTATATATATATTTTACTCAAATTAAGACAATACATTATGTAAGTTTTACAAAGTATGACACGTTGTAGATTTGATATTGTAAAGGGTTGTACTTGCCTTATAAATTAATATACGCTTCCAAATCAGGTGTTTGTATAAGGCTTGCTGCAACACAGATGTTCATTGTGGGAACAACTTTCAAATAAATTTTAACTCTCCGCGTGATAGTTATATTTGTTTCTATTTAAAAAATAAAGCTACATATTCTGTCCTGTCAATTTCATACACTCAGGAAATCGGAAATAAGCTTTAGAAACAATTATATTGTTTTATGTATATCACTATATATTTCCTTGTATATTTTTGTCAATTAGAATTGAATTAGTATGACACGAACTTTGCAATTTATATTCAAACGGATGGGGAAATGATCTAAATTGTAGTAAAAATTAAATTTTACGAATACAGTTTGCTTTAACTTTTACATAAAAATCAAAACATAAAACAGAATATTTGTTTCTTCTTCAACTGTAGTCAATACGGTGCAGATTTTGCAAACATGCATGTATGCTTCACTAAAATATATATCTTAAAACAGTCTTGATACTTTATCGTGTTTATTTTATTCCCTTAACTTTCATATACATTTTGGTTTAAATTCCAACTGTATGATTTCAATTTTAATTTTAATCCTGGTACCTTTGATAGCTATTTTCACAACTGGATAGATGCAACTGCTGGCAGATGCTTTGTCTCCGAAGGTATCACCAGCCCAGTAGTCAGCACTTTGGTGTTGACATGGAAATTAATTACGTGGTCATTCATAATTTTTCTGTTTACAAAAGTATGAATTTGTCTAGATCCTAATGCTTTACTTATCCCAGGCATAGATGATCTTAGCCGTTTTCGGTACACGTTTTTTGAATTGTTGGTCATCAAAGCTCTTTAACTTTGTACTTGTTTGGCTTAACAACTTTTTTTTATCAGAGCGTCATTGATAAGTCTTATGAAAAAGAAATGTGCGTTTGGTGTATCAAATTATAAGCTTAGTACCTTTGATAATTATTTAAATATCTAGTACTGGAATGCAAATCTATTCAACAGGTTTTTTTTATAAGTAAGCAGCATTATCGACTGCAGTATGAACCATACTTTTACTCGACCCTTACTCAACCAGTACTTCACCATTCTCATCAAGTCGACGTAATGACCTAGTCTGAACCTTACCCAACCTTGTTTTAACCATACTCGATCAAATCTTAATCAGCCTAGACCTGTTTTTTGTATTTATCGATTGTAATTTATTACGTATACTGTAGAACTATTTTCAACAACAGCTATATGTACTTCCCTTATCTAGAAATTAAGCAATAATTTAAAAATTCAAAATTCCTTTTTTATAGCATCGTAATCAAACTTTTACAATAAACAAAACAATACCATCAACACCAGATTCACCGACACCTTTATACTTATATACGTTGTATATCACTAGTTAAATACAGATAAAGCAAGATAACCGACAAAAGTGATGTCTTGTTAAATATATCATGTATTGAATAATGTTTAATGAAATATACATTACCAGGTTCACTTTACATGATGTGAATAAAAAAAGATAAACATGTCAACCATTATTCGTATATTTTACTAAGTTATATGCACTATATTTTTAATTTTTCGGATACATTTGATGGTAACTGGTTAAAATTGTCAACACCAACTTCAACCAAGTATGAATTCATGTTTGAGTTAAGTTAGTAATGCAGTGATCGTGTGTTTTTTAATGTATGTAAAGCACCTCAATACATTCAATAATGACACATTTATTGAGTCAAACCATGAAAAATAAAAAATAAAATGGCAATCACGAAGCACAATTTTAGACGTTCAGTAGTTTGGTTTAAGAGGGTAAACAGGCCTTATAAAAAAAGTTCAGTGTTAATATCACGAATACAACATTAGGGTTTGTGTTCTAGATTCGAACTGCTAATGTTTTGCATTATTGTATTCTTTTTTTTAAAGTTTTATCTTCCTTTGTCTTTATTCTTTTAGACCTCCGAAATGTATCCATCAAAATGTAGTCTGCATCCACCAAGGCAATGAACACTTACCGTGTGGCACATTCCGATCCAAGAAATATCTTTTGCAATATCCCGCCTTCATTTTGTTCTTTTCGACAGAAAATGACTACATATTTATTTCTTGTACAATTGCCGTGCAAAGCGCAGCCATACGCGTTTTTAACTTCCTGATACACAACTTTGAATAGTAAAAAAAAAAAGGATTGCGTATCTCAGAAAACGATCACTTTAGCCGTATTTGGCACAACTTTTTATAATTTTGGGTCCTCAATGCTCTTCGACTTTGTAATGGTTTGGCGGTATAGTTATTTTGATCTGAGCGTTACAGATGAGACTTATGTAGATAAAACGAGCGTATGTCGTATTCAATTATAATCTTGGTACCTTTGATAACTATTTAGTATTGCATGCGACTCAAAAATTGCCAGAAGCTCAGTTAATAGCAACTTTAAGACTAAGATCTAGTGCCTTTCTGAATCAGGGGTGTTTCATCTAAATTAAGGGATTCAATCTTTTTTAAAATACCAAAACATTTCAAGAGGCATGTTTTATAAGAATAAAGAATGCATATTGTTGTTGATCTTTATTTGTTGCAGTGCCCAAACTGAATTCTGTCTTCAAATAAAAGCACCCAACATGACCCATGACATCTTCTCTTATTCCTTTTCATACTTAAAATTGCAGCTCGTTCAGCTAAGTCGATGGAGTCTAGATGAATGCAATATTGCAGAAGTGTGTTTTGCTCTTGTGTGTCCATGGCTGAAAAATATTGCAGTTGCAGTTGTGGTCTATTGTGGTGGGGGAAATAATAACAGGGTTTGAACATGCATCTACGGTTAGTACTTCGCGTAATGATGTGGTTTGTCGCCGTGATCTTACCTGTTTTAATGCATTAATGATTTGAGCTGCATCAATGTTATCATTTTTTAGAATTTTGAATGATGATGGGAAAAACATATATACTGCAAGAGGAAACAGTGTACAGTTGCAGAAATTTAATGTTCAACATGTCACTCAAGAGTAAAAATTTGTTACAATGGTACTCGAATGGCATACAAAGACATGTAAGATGCTGAATTCAATCATTCAAACTGAAAAAAGCTGCTTTTTGCAAAAACACTCGTACGGGTTCCATCCTTCAATAACTTCCTAAATTTCGTGAGCATTCTAATTTTGAGAAGTATGTATTACATGTAGTGTACCTATAAAGCAAACGAACGAGAAAACAGAAAACCACAAATATCAAACTCAACGTTAATTAAAAAAGAGCAGAACTCAATAAAATTAACGAAAACAAAAGACTGTTTCAACAAACGGATTAAGTAGAAAACAGATGTCATATAAAAATCTTGGAACATGTTCAATAACAATATTTGTTTTCTAAACAAATGTTGGGCTAAATGATTTTATTCTATAAATTATCTATAAATATAGCATTTCAACACGCAAACATCAATGTTAATTATGTGTTGATCTACTTTTTACAGTAGAGTAAAATATACATACATGAATATAGAATATAGTGAGTAATCCCTTTGAATTTTTTCCACACTGTCAACGTGATACGAGATGTCGGGGAATTCTTGATTTTCTGTATCAAGAACTTCATATATCGACTCATGGTTCTTGTCTATGTATTTAACATTTTTGTAAATTATAAGCCATGGATCTCTTTCTTTGCCATGTTGAATGGCATGTTCAATGTTTTTATTTTGTATATCTTTTTGAAAAATTGTTGTGTTTTGATACCTGTCTGATGTAATGATACTATATGGATTTATTTCACTATTATCATGGTCAATCGTTTGATAAGGATTTTCATATACGTTTTTTTGTAAATTTGATAGACTCCGTAACGAGCTTTCAGAAGAGGTCGTCTTCTGAAAAGAAGATGAATTGCTTTCGATACCTTCCGAAAATAATCTGTAGACGTTTGTTTCTGTTTCCTGTAAATAGTTTCGCATGTCATGCATACTCAAATTGTTTATGTTGTTATCATTAATGGGTTGAATATCATAGTATTGACCTTCTTGCGGATTTTCAGAATTTTTCTTTCGAGTCAGTAAGCAATGAATATTCAAGCACATGCTGAGTATAAGAATTCCTCCCAACAACGTGCTGATTATCTGCCAGACAAGATAATTAGATTTCTCTGAGTTGTAGCTGCAGTATATAGCTATAATGGAGAAAAAAAATGAAATACGACATATTTGCTCTGAGTACAATAAAAATTTAGATCATGATTTGTATAAATGTTTATCATTAAGATATACAATAACCTATTCCGTTTATGCAAGAAAGATTGCTGTAATAGTAAATCGGTTGAGACATTGTAAGAAATAAATAAAAATTAAGTATGCTTCATGAGCTAATAACGCGATCTTAAAATAATATAAGAATGGTTTTATATGGTCGACAATGAACTTGATTATCAATCAAATATTAACCATAGGTAAAAGAAAAAAAACCTAGTATTGTTGATAGCTACAATGCAAGATACTGTGAATTATTCCCAATATGTGTTTTGCTAATAGACATCTGCAATAACTTAGCTTTAAACTCGTTGTTTTGTTAACTTAAAGTTAATGAATGCATAGAAATTCCTTGACCAATACAACTCATTTTCATCGATAAATTGTATTTAATATGCTTGAACGATAATTGTTCTAAAAAAATGAATACTGTATGTCCAAGATATGATGCTCTCTTTTCTCTAATTAAAGTTTTCCAGTTGGCATCTTCCTTATTACAGAACAACAAATCAACGTATGTTATGCATGAGTTAAAAGTTTAAATAACTTTCAATTCTAGAATTGTATACATTAACACTACATGCATGATACCACCGAATACATATAGAAAATTACTTATCGCAAAATGAAATAAAGAAAAAAGAAAAATCTTAAAACAAGATAAATTCCTGTTAATACAATACAATACACATATATTGACATTAAATTGTTTTTATGTCACCAAAGAAGATTATTGTGCCTACCTTCAATGTCTACACAAAATAAATGTGTGTAATTACTTTGCCCAACTACATTGTCGGCATACATTCGTATAAAATACTTTTTCGCGAATAGAATGTTGTTAAGTGTGTACTTTAATTCTTGGTCAATAGTGAAATTTGATTGCGATATTGGGCCTACAACTCCCCATTTAGATCTTGTTTCTGGTCTATACTCAATATAAAACTGTTGTGGATGTCCTCCGTCAAATCCCGGCTGCCAATGAACAACAATAGTGGTAGAATTGAAAACTGCTGTCAAGATCTCAGGATGCTTAGGAAGATCTGAATATAGACAAATAAAACCACGATCTAAACAAAAATGATTCAAAAATATAAAAAAAAATCATCAGAAAGAAATAATTGACATTTAGAAATTGCAAGTGACCAAACAAAAAACAGAAAATTATTGTCTGCGTAATTTGTGTTTCCAATCAAGTCGCCCATAAACCAGTGGGAAGAATGTACAAACCCTATATATCGTTCCAATTAGTAAATGTTAGTAAATAATAAAGTAAATGTTGTTGGAATCTTATACAAGTTCTTCTTAATCTCATTATCATTTAATGACAAGAAATGATATTCAAACTGTACTGATATCATCCTAATTTGTATTGCATGATCGCCATCAAAAGTTGTTGAAAAATATCTATAAATGAGTGTATTGCTAATCACTGCAATAGTATGTAACATATGTATTGACAAGAGCAAATATTATAAAAGACACATCCAAATGTTGAAATAAATTGTCAACGGTAAAAAAAGACAAACGAACAGATTAATAACAGTGCATACCGCACAAATTTACAAGCAACACGATATCTTACCACCAAAAACAAAATGAGGGTGATTTAAAATTCTCGAGTGTAAGCAGATTTACGAAAAAAAAATATGACAGACATGACCCAACAATTAACACTAAACTACAGATTTCAAAAATGGGAAAGCATTAAAACAATGTGGGGCTTAGTCCTCCCCTATCCTGGAAAAGCGTTGTAAAGACACAACACAAAAATAACCACTAACATAACTTGAACATGCCTTAACTCATTACATTGATATAAAGCCACAAACCGAACGAGTCAAAATATTTATGCATCCCAAACATTCATCCCTTTTCATTTTCTGTAATTTACGGTTGATAAAGTGCGGAGTTGGACTAAACGCTAAGGTGTATCTTCGTCTAAGCATATTAGATTTCCGAAGCTGTATCTGGCACTCATATTATTTTTTCTTTAATAAAAGCTGTAAATCTTTGTAATTGATTTGGGTAAACCTAGTTTTATATAATCACCGCTGATGAGTCGCAGACAAAGTTTACAGAACTATATTTATATTTGTACAATAATAAGTGGTAGTTACTTTCTAGATAACATTTAATTTGAAACTATTTATTGTAAGACTGGTACAGTTGATGCTGACTTGTTATCATTCTCTCTTTGCTAAACATACATAGAATCTTAACTGTCCAATTTGTCAGTTAGATGAATTATTTCGGTTTTCTGATTGCGATCGTAATATTTTCAATTCTTTTTTTTAAATCACAAATTACATCAGACAATGTTGACAAAAATTCCATAGACGTGAATGCAAAAAGACAAGTTCTAATATGAAATTCTGTATCTTCTTCTCGGTAAGTTTCTTAGATCATCCGTAGTTTATTCTACGTAAAATAATTAAAATCATTTCTTAAAATTGTTATTAACTGGCAGTTTTTGTATTTGACCTGTTATATATTCTCGATCAGCTATGTTGGCCCTAATTGGTTAAATACTTCGAATCCATTGCAGGGCCAATACTGAAACAGCTATTTAATAAAAAAAATATACTATAGATTAATTGGCCTACAATGTATTGTAGACAATCAGTATCTGTAGTAAATCCTGTAAAACAATTAAGTAATTGAAGTAATTTATTTTGATAAGACATATTTTTTGTGAATAATTGTTCAATATCGTTAACATTTTCTATTGAAAGTGTAAATCGTAAAAAGAATCATTTGTTGCAGAAAAAATGTCAAAAAATGTATGCTATACAAACCTAACTTATCTATTGTAACTACGTTGTATATTACTATGTAAATTGTTTCCAAGCTTATATAGTTGCACATGTATGTACCATCGTCATCTGGCAAAACATTCGTAATCTTTAGATTGCATTTGTTAACATCGTATCCACCAAACACCATGTATTTTGACTTGTTTAAAATTGGGTTTAAAACGGTTCCATGTGTGTATGGTATGTTATGTGGGCCAATCAATATACCATTTGACTTATTAAAGCAGGTACAGTTCAATGTCAAACTATCTCCAGATGTAACAACCACTGAGTTTAGAGTCTTATTGCATGGCATTGCACCTACATTAAGGAAATGAATTGACAAGCTTAACTAAAACACACTCATTACTAAAACACAACTACTATAATGTTATCGCTTGCAAGAAAATTGTGTATGATTTGTTAAAAATGTATCCCAGTTATCACCCAATCTTATCATGCTTATGTATAAGCTTTTGTGAAAGCGATTCCTACACATATATGTTGTATTTGTAGTTTGAATAACATGGAATAAACCCAACACAGTTATTTGATATTTCAGTATCAGGGAACAATTGACGTTAACTAGACTTTTTCAAATGCAAATTATTTTTTTCATAGATATGGTAGCAATACTATTAGTTGTCACATATAAAACGTTTACACTGCTTTACCTTTACATAAAAAATATCTACATGTATATCTGAACAATTGTATGTTCTCTTTTTTTTTCTAATGGTTCATTCATATAGATAACTTTTATTCTTTCTAATTCTACATGTTTTATGTCAAATATTTTACCTGGAGTATATTTGGGACAATCTTTATCAATGGCGTATCCTGTGAAAAAGATGCAATTTCGAGAATGTAAATTATTTTCATCATACACATCAATGCATCACCTTTCAAATTAAAATTACCAAAAACCGAGGAAGAATGTACAACAGTATATATTCAAACTCATACTTAAAAATAGGCCATAAACAGTCCAAAAACAGAATAAAAAAACTAAAGAACAAGCAACATGAAACCATCAGAACCGGGAGCGATCTAAATTTTATCAGAAAAGGCCGATTCTGTTTCACACATGGTACCTGTTGTGTTGCCAAAATTCGGCGAACAGTTTAAATTGATAGTGTTACATTTGAAAAAAAGAGGATGGAATTATGATAACGAACATTAGAAAAAGGCTATGGTAATTTGCGAAAGATGTATTCCATTACGACAAAAAAATTCGTAACATCCTCTGTAAAGGGCGATTTGATGACGCTAGCTTAAAATTTAAAACTCATTGTTACAAGTTTACATGTAGGAAGAAAAATAAATCAGGGAAATGATGATAGGAGGTGCAAGTTTCGGAATAAAGTATCAATTGGAAGATGTATACCATAACAACAGGTGTTGTTGGTATGTAGCTACCTGGAAATTGAAATTTCACAATGTGAACAATTCTTCGACCCTTCATTGACAATATATAGATTTAAAAGAAGAACAGTAGATCAAAGTTTTCGATATGACAAGTTGGTAATTTTGTTTACAATATGTTTTTGAACAAACCTTTTCAAATTATTCACTTTACCCATGTACAAGATTATTTTTTAAAACTCGAAATAATTTCTCGTCACACCTGTATTCAAATTCAAATGGTGAATTTATTATAAAAAGGCAGAATTAATAAGGTATAAAGATCTGAATAATAAAAATTCATTGGTATTGAAAGATCAGTACTAACGCAACAAAAGCATGGTTTATAGATATATAAACCATCTTATGTATTGCTATACAGTTTTAATAATTTATCCATTGATATTTATGAATATATTATCCATCAATATATTTAAATTCATTAATTGCAGCATTCACATCAATACAAAGCATCGTAAGTACTTTTGATTTCATGGACCTCTTCATCTATTTTTTTTAATTTTCACTTGGTTAAATTGTAAAATAAGTTATTTTTCATTATTAAACGTTAATTTACACAAAAACACGAAACAACGACAATTACATAACATGTACGATAATGATGACGATTATGGTAATGATAAAGAATATGATTAAATAGCTGTCTGTTTCATGCACTTAATACCGAAAAAAAGTACACCGTATTACATAAACATGGTAAACAGAAGCTTTACTTAATAATCTTTATCTTACCTGCAACTGCCACTGTAAGAAGCATGACTTTTAAAAGCTGGCCTGCCATACTTTAACATAAGTTATAAACTAATTTGTGACTAGCCATGCGATTTCCAGGTTTATGATGTTATCTAGTCTACAACATGTACAATGATGTTATTGTTTATCTTACCTCCCGTAAATTTCTAGCAATTTAAATTGTTAAAAGCATTCGCGATTTCCAAATATGTTTCTGAAGTCGTTACTACCATCCGGGTCCTTTTTTTACGAATGTGACCTACCGAATTAGACTATTTACCCGGATTGTAATAACATTACCAACACGACGGGTGTCAGATGTGGACAGAATCAGCTTTCCACTCCGGATCACCTGAGATCATCCCAGTTTTTGGTGGGGTTCATATTGCTTAGTCTTAAGTTTTTTTTTAATGTTTTGTCTTATGTACTATTATTTGTCTGTTTGTCTTTGTGTTTTTTTAAAATAACGTTATAATTTTTATCGTGCTATTAATGTCCCTCTGGTATCTTTTGTCCTTCTTTCATAGCAGAACAGTAGGCGTATTTTTTTTTATACATAAATACATAAAACTCGTTGTTGGGGATCAGTCTGAACGGTTTCAACACACATATAAATTGATAATGAGCGATTGGTTTAAATTTATAAAATACATTTAAACCATATGTTAATGTTAGCATTTGTTTTGTACAGACCAATGACAGTATGTTCTAGATATTGAACACCTGATCACTTTGATAGGTAACTGGTCTTTTAAATATAACATGTTAGAATGCGGTAATATGGTTCGTTATAGCATGTGATCTAAAACAGATTATAAGGGGTCAATACATTCAAAATTTATATTGTATTTGGTTCATAACACACTATTTTACTAATAATAGTCACCTAGTTCATCAAATGTTGATGACAGATTTGTGAAAACATTAGTGTATTATATAATGATACCATACAAATACATCAATCAGATAGTTTTGGGTTGCAAACACTGTGGAAGCGTGTTTTTTCGTCAAAACAAAACGAAATTCAATTTCAAATAAAACAGTAAATCTTAAAAAGAATGTAACAATAGTAAATACTAGAAATCGACAATTAAATACCAGAAGAAATTAAAAACGATATCTGAAAACACACTTTGATGTGTAAGTGTTTTGTCTAATTTATATTTAAAAATTATTGTTACCAGGCGTCAACTTATTAAGTGAAACATATTTTGAATACAACATGCTAACGCAACTGCGACTTTTGTGGACATCTATCATAAATATCTAATATTGCTTCTGATCTTTCTGCTAAATTAAAGATGGAAGTTTGGGAGATTTGGACTTATAATGATTCATCACATATCTTCAGTCTATCGATGACCTTACTTAGACATATTTGTTGTGTGATATTTAAAATGTTCTATGTCTACTTTTGATAAAACGAAATACAGATAGCTATATATTTTATATTCAGTTGAAGTGGTTCATCCAGGTGTAATGGTGTATCTCCCATTAAAACTATAAAACAAAATTTCTATACTTTTGCACTTTGGTACTGACATGATTTAACAACTTTTTCTAAAATTGTCTGTTAAAAAATATTGAAATTATTATGAAACTAAGGCTTCAACTCCTCAGGCAAGTTGGCTTTAGATAAATATGGCTGTTTATTTTGGGTATTTTTGACATATAGCTCTTCAACGATTTTCGGTACTTATCTATTTTTGGATTTTTTAAATGTTTTGCGTTGAGTGTTCCTAATGAAGGTTAATCAAAAAAGCGCTTCGGACGCAAGAAATTATTAAACCTGCTGTTTTCAATTTTTTTAAATCACTGGGTCGATACCTCTGCTGGTGGACTATCATTTCCCGAGGGTATCATCAGCTCAGTAGTCAGTGCTTAGTACTAATATGATTTAACAAACTTTACCAAAATTGTCCGTTTATTAATATTAAAACTTATATGAAACTAAGGTTTCAACTCGTTCAGGCAAACTTGACTTTAGATAAATTTGGCTATTAATTTTAGATAGTTTTGACATATAGCTCTTCAACGATTTTTGGTTATTATCTATCTTCGGATTTCAAATGTTTTGCGTTGAGCGTTCCTAATGGAGGTAAATCCATAAAAGCGCTTCGGACGCAAGAAATTATTAAACGTGTTGTTTTCAATTTTTTTTAAATTCCTGGGTCGATACCTCTGCTGGTGGACTATCAGTCCCCAAGGGTATCATCAGTTCATTAGTCAGTGCTTTGGTACTGACATGATTTAACAACTTTTACTAAAATTGTCCGTTAAAAAATATTGAAATTATTATGAAACTAAGGTTTCAGTTCCTCAGGCAAGTTGGCTTTAGATAAATATGGCTGTTTATTTTAGGTATTTTTGACATACAGCTCTTCAACGATTTTCGGTTATTATCCATCTTTGGTTTTTAAAATTTGAGTTGAGCGTTCCTGATGGAGGTAAATCCAGAGAACTGCTTCGAACGCAAGAAATATTAAACGTGTTGTTTTCAGTTTTTTTTAAATCACTGGGTCGATACCTCTGCTGGTGGACTTTCAGTCCCCGAGAGTATCATCAGCTCAGTAGTCAGTGCTTTGATACTGACATGATTTAACAAACTTTGCCAAATTTGTCCGTAAATCATTTTTGCAATTATTATGAAACTAAGGTTTCAACTCCTTCAGGCAAAGTTGACTTTATATAAATTTGGCTATTAATTTTAGATAGTTGTGACATTTAGCTCTTCAACGATTTTCGGTTATTATCTATATTCGGATTTCAAATGTTTTGCGTTGAGCGTTTCTAATGGAGGTAAATCCAGAAAAGCGCTTCGGACGCAAGAAATTATTAAATGTGTTGTTTTCAATTTTTTTTTAAATCACTGGGTTGATACCTCTGCTGCTGGACTATTAGTCCCCGAGGGTATCATCACTTCAGTAGTCAGTGCTTTGGTACTGACATGATTTAACAAACTTGACCAACATTGTCCGTTAATAAATATTGAAATTATTATGAAACTAAGGTTTTAACACACTCAGGCAAAGTTGGGTTTAGATAAATTTGGCTATTTATTTTAGGTATTTTTGACATTAGCTCTTCTACGATTTTCGGTACTTATCTATCTTCGGATTTCAAATGTTTTGCGTTGAGCGTTCTAAATGGAGGTAAATCCAGAAAAGCGGTTCGGACGCAAGAAATTATTAAACGTGTTTTTTTTCAATTTTTTTTAAATCATTGGGTTGATACCTCTGCTGCTGGACTATCCGTCCCCGAGGGTATCATCAGCTCATTAGTCAGTGCTTTGGTACTGACATGAGTTGACAAAATTTTACCAAAATTGTCCGTTAATAAATATTGAAATTATTATGAAACTAAGGTTTCAACACACTCAGGCAAAGTTGGCTTTAGATACAATTGGCTATTTATTTAAGGTATTTTGACATATAGCTCTTCAACGATTTTCGGTACTTATATATCTCCGGGTTATAAATGTTTGGTTTTAAGCGTTCCTGATGAAAATAAATCCAGAAAAGCGCTTCAGACGCAAGAAATTATTAAATGTGTTGTTTTCATTTTTTTGCAATTTTAAAACGTTCATCTTCTGAACATTAAGAAGAAATTAGAATTACATAATTATAACATTCAATACACCTTCTTCAACTGAACAAACTGATTCCTTTAACTGTATCCGCATTCTGATAGAAACTAATAATTCTTTTCATATATATTATATATAAATGTGGACAAAGAGGCTTAGGAATATGTATAATCATTATAAAAGTAGACAGACTTATGTTGTAATGGTACTCAAAATCAAAAACTGAAAAAAGTATATCAAATTTTCGAGAATATTTATTTTTAAAGTTCTAACTGATTGCTGTTGGATTTTATATATAACAACTTTCTATTGTTGTTTTCTTTGAAATGCTGACATTGTACAACTTGCCCTTTTACTGTAAACAATTGACGATTCGTCCTTTTCTTATGAACATTTCAAGAACGTTCTTTTTCCGAACCGTATTCGCACACTTTTCAAATATAACATCGATATAAATCATAGGTTTACAATCATGAAAATGTATTTATAACTGTAACTTATTTTTGGCTGTCCTACATTTACACTTACATTAAACATGTTATAAATGGGTTATATGACGAGAACAGCATAAATTGTGTTGTTTTGAAAAAAAGAAAGAATTTTAAGGTAGTTAATGTATAGCATTCTTAATTAATATATGATAACTTTCATTACAAACAAAATGTAATGTACAATGCATCAAAGCTACAATATCATCCTGAATTTCAATTCGGTATGATTCGAAAATGAAAATAAGCTTATAAAATAGCATAGCAGGTAACATATGTGGTTCTACTTTGTTATTTTACATTGTTTAATATAATGATGGTATATGTTATAATATCGTATAAAAATACATCGTTCATAATCGCAATATTTACTATTCTTAAATAATTTTGCTTAACATTCAATTATTATCAATGAGTTTACCTTCCACCATCCTGTATATATGTCCACATAGTTATGTGCTGCGGGACTTATAAGTTAGTTCCAATGGAAATGCTGTACATATTAAGACTAGAATTCATGCCTGTTTTATATTTGTCGTTTAAATTTAAAGAAACAAACATTTGGCAGTAGGTACTTATATCATATGAGAATAACACTAAATGTGTTGTCTTTTTCTTATTTTAAAGGAAGTATTTGTTTATTTAGAATATTTAGAACTCGTTATATTATTTTAAGAATTTTTTAACATTACCAACACTTCATATATTTGTTTATATAAGTTTATATAAAGTGGATGTCTAAGTTGGGTGTACCCCACATAGTTTGTATTGAAATTTGTACGATGTGTATTTAAAATTATCAAATGCAACATTTGTACAAAATAATAGTACAATAAATGATCTTTTTAAAGATTTTTAGCAGTTACTGACCTTAGATATTCGTATATAGATCCCATAATAGAGGATCAAATGCATCATTTCAAAAAGAAAACTGTAAACAAAATTAAAATTAATTTGTCATTTTTTTTAATAAAATATGTATTCAATAAAAATGATACAAATCTATTCCTGTCATTATTGCAAACTTTTAAGGAAATCGGAAATCACCTATTGAAATAATTATATTGTTTGATGACACATTGCCCCTATCAAATATTTCCGTGTTCATATATATTTTAAACCAGAAAAAACACTCTATATATGCTATATTTGATGATTTGTGTTCAGTATGAAAGTATTAAAAATGACAGCAAAATATAGGGCTTTGTATATGCTTATAAAATGTATAGTAGAATTGGGTTAAAATGAATATATTAATACATTTTCTGCTTTTTCATATTTTACAAACGTTAATAGATTGCCTTTGCCGTATTTGAAAATTATGTTGAAATTGTAGGGCTTTCATGTTCTTCCAAAAATGAAAATATCTCTTTATTAACCAGGAATCTGATGCGTGTTTCTGAGTTTACCTTCGTTAACATCATAATAATATTTCACCATCATGTCTAGTGCTATTGCATAACGTTTCTCACGTTTTTCTCTATTTGTAGGATACATGTATTTTCTGCTGTTTCAAATCGAATAATGTATTTGTGCATGTTGCATCATCATCTGTTGATCTCTAAAGGTATAGCCTGTGGATATCGCAAGTGCATTGCCTTAACAAATGCTAAGTATAAACCAAGATAAATAAAAGAAACAGCATGTAAAACAAAAAGAAAGAATAATTTTTCAGATATCCAGAAACGAATAAAACTACCCTTAACGAGTATCTTTTAGCCAAAAGTGAATGTCGCATACTATTAACCGTTTAAAGTAATACAACGTGATTGGCAGATAGACGAATTATAAGCATGATGAATCTTTTTCAATTTTATTCCAAAATTTAATAAAAAAAAACATATATATAAATATTTGTAACAAATCATTTAAAGAGTGGAAAAATGTCCCTTAGTTGATTTAATGTCATAGAATACGAACAAAAAAAAACTGTCTGTGTTATTCCTGATAAAGAGACTGCTTAATGTTACACACGATGTTTACAAAATAGACTGCCTACTTATGAATTCAGATCAAATGATATGTTAGAACACAAAGATTCAAATAAGACTTTTTTATATAAATAAATACAATTGTCGAATTCAAATTTAAGAAATAAACTGACAACAATGTAATTTTTTTAATTAAACAGTGCAGTAAATGACAATGCGCAGATCATATATGTATCACATTAATAAGTCGCTGTGAAAGGGAGGAAACTTTCTGGAGGTGGCGTGAATCAAATGTACATATTAAAAAGCTAAAGATCTTTTTTAGGGAACATACAATCTAAGACTCTTTCATCTACACTTTTCCTAATTATTCCCCCAACTATCTTGTTTATGGAGGATAAATCCCACATTGCTTAAATCACTCCGTTCAGACAAAATATTTTCTGACAGTGACATTATCAAGATTCTTGGTTTCTTGATTCACAACTCATTAGTTACGTTTGAAGGACGTGTTTTCCTCATACTATCGGCTTTTCTGTGGGAACCAATTATGCCCCTCTCCTTGCCGATTTTTTCGTTGAATGCATTTAACCCTTCGAACTAGAGATAAGGCATATAACAGATATAGTAAAGTCTGCCTCATATCTAGACTCACATCTAGAAGTTGACAACAGGGGTCGGCTGAAATCACCCCTTCGTAAACACATTTCGGACGCCATCAAGAGTTGTTGGACCGTTACTTAATATCCGTTTCACATATTATATCGGATATGTTCCTTATGTCAAAGGATCAATTCCGTTCCATTTTTGCGAATGTGACACACCAAATTAAACTATTTACTGGGTTTGTAATAAAATATGCAACACGACGGATGCCACATGTGATGCAAGATTTGCGTAGCTTTACGGACACACCAGATCACCCCCAGTGTTTGTTGGGTTTGTGTTGCATAGTCTTTTGTTTTTCAATGTAGTGTACTTTTTTATTTGTCCGTTTGTCTTTTTTCCTTTTTAGCCTTGACGTTGCCATTCTAGTTTCTATTTATGATTCTAAATGTCTATCTGGTGAAATTCGTCTCTTTTATAACATTTATGGTTAGCAAGTCAGATTTTGAGTAACCATCACACTGACCAGAATAAGGCAAACAAAAACAAAATAACAAAATATTTATAATATCTATTTTAACGAAAATTTCTATAATACCACGAACAAATGGCAAAATCAAACACACGAAACGAATGAAAGAAAATTATCATATTCCTGACTTTGTACAGTCAATAATTATATAGAACTTGGTGTATTAATCTCCCACTGGAATGACATTAAAATATGATTCCTTTATATTGTACTCTAAAAAATTACTCTACTTCCTTCACAATTTAGTACTATTGTATGATTGCCAATGAACACTTCTATACAAATACTATGGATGTGAAGAGTAAGCACATGTCGGTTACTACAGAGACAACCTATTAAGATCAAAACATATATAGTCAGTTATTTTAAAAATGTTTAAATGTTTAGTTTAAAAAAGCCACGGCATGACGAAATGTAACACAATGTTTAAGGGAAACGAACAGCACGGTTAAAGATAAACTGAAAAATCAAATTTGATCGTCAGAAACCAAAATCAACCACTGACATATAAAAACTTGTTAAACTCACCGTACATGTAACAGACACATACATAGTATTGCCAAGTTAAATATAATTTGCATCTCTCAAATCCTCTGTTTCACCTCAGCAGCTGTTTAATTAAAATTATGTAATGCTAATCGTAAAGTCATATATTTTTATGTATAAGGTTGCCATAAAAGCATGGACATTTATAATTCAAACACAAAATCCATATAAAAAAAATTAAAAAAAATAGTCAGCGAATAATTGATTACGCAAATGACAGTACATAGACGGATAATGAATCCTATATATCAAAGTACACATCAACATTTGTTAAATTTTGATAACTTAACTTAAACATGTCAAAGAACAAAAATCTTCATAAACTTTATATTTTAATGTTTATGGTACTGTATATCCTGTCACACAAAGTCAAACATTAATATGTCTTAGAGTTTTAGCAAATATTTTACAATTTTGAATTAAATTGAATACTATTTTTCAGATAATAAAGCTAACAATTGTTTGTATTTCTATGATTCGATATGTTAATTCTACTTGTTCTTTGCGTTTACATTTTCTTTTTCCTTCACAGTATATGTTTCCACAGGTGCTACCCATTTCATCAAGTTTATGCCGATAGGTTTTATAATTCAAATCATAATTGTTTCTGTGTACTTTTTACACGTTTTCTTGTAGATTATAAGCCATGGTTTGCGTTCTTTTGAATAATTAATCTTTACTTTCTTTGGAAAAACTATTGTATTTTCATATAGATTTGAACAAACGATACTGTATGGATGCTTTTCAATATTGTCACGGTCAATCGTTTGATAAGGATTTTCATATCCGTCTTCATTCATTATTGATAAACGTTGTTCGGAACTGTACGAAGAACTATTTTTTTCGAACGATGATAACTGATCGGCCATCCACTCAAGGTCTGCCAGGTCGATGGTACTGACTGCTTCTTGTACATTGTCTGGCAAATCTTGAATATTGGCGCTGATTATTTCAATGTTTTCAATTCCATCATATTGAACATCAAGTGGTATATCTGAAGCAATTCCTGGTTTGATCTTTCGTTTAAGAAAAAAATAAATATGCAAAATAACACTTATTAAAAGACTTCCACCGAGAATGCAACCAATAATCTGCAAGTACGACAAAGTAAAGCTCGCTGACTTACTGCTGTTACCTGAAATGTAATTTTTTTTTTTAGCAATGCGTAAGGTTCAACAGTGCAAATATCGTTTACGTATAACAATACACATACCTATTTATGGGTAATCAAATTAAAAGATGTCCTTCTCGAAGTATATAGTTATATGAAGATTTGGTATGAGTACCTATGAGACAACTCTCCATGCAAATAACAATTGATAAAAATAAAGCATTAAAGGTCAATGTCCGGCCTTAAATAAAGGCAACAGTAGTATACCGCTGTTCAAAACTTATAAATCCATGGACAAAAAACAAAATCGGGATAACAAATTAAAACCGAGGGAAACGCATTAAATATAAGAGGAAAACAACGACACAACACCGAAACGCAACACACACAGAAACGGACCAAGCATCAGACTAAACACCACGAGAATAACAAATATAACATCAAAACCAAATACATGAATTTAGGATAGACAAGTACCGTGCCATGTCTCATCTCAATATCTCAAAAATAAGAGAAAACACAAACGACTCAACGTTAAAATTCAACACACACAGAAACGAACAATAATATAACAATGGCCATCTTCCTGACTTGGTACAGGACACTTTTAAAAGGGAATAAAAGTGGTGGGTTGAACCTGGTTTTGTGGCATGCCAAACCTCGCACTTTAATGGCAAAGTTAAATATAACATTGAAATGACAACATAATATTACAATACTACAATACAAATAAATAGGAGAACATATTAGACAAAGAAAAACATGATAAATAGATAACAAAAAGCATCAAACACGGAGCATTGGCTCACACCGAACACCAAGCTATAAAGGGCCCAAAAAGTGTAAAACCATCAAAACGTAAAAACAACGGTCTAATATATATAAAAAACGAGAAACACATATAAATTTCATAAACAAACAACAACTCATGTATGTATTTTCTACCAGTTTTATATTTCGCGTTCTTGATGTATCATGTTATCTCAAAATAAACCATAGAGCATCACAATGTGATAATATGATATATCTATTTAGTGGCATCCTGAAGAGGTTAACAATTTTGTAGTAGTAATAGAAATGTTTAAATATGAAAACAACGGTGTATGTTTCTTAAAAGAAAAGAGTCACACAAAAATGTGACAAGAATGCACTACTGTAACAGTTAAAAAAAATTAATATTCCTTATGAAAAAACAATTTTAAAGAAATTTAAATAGATAACATATATAAATTCAAAACAGTACTATGACATTTCAAGTTATGGTCGTGATTAAGCATTTTAACATAAAACGGAAGTCAGAGACATATTTTTGACTACATATTCGTATTATTCTCTATTTTATTAAATTATTTCTAAAATATTACAGGCAAAGTCACATGTTGACACCCGAACAAACTTGTTTAAGCCCTTTATTCCATTTACGATATAATTATAAAGTACTATCACTACACAACCTACATATTAATGAGTACCAATAACATCTCAGTTACATTCAAGTGAAGTTGTGATTGATGTACTTCCAAAAGTAAAAGGTCTGCTTCATGTGTAATATTTTCTTTTATATTGGTACAGATACATGAAGATGAATTAAAACCAAAATATATGCAAAACTTAATAATACCGTCTTCCTAATTGTTACTTATTACTCAGTAATAACATACACATACTCTCTGATTTATAAACGGTTACGTAGCTCAATTAAGACATCACACTCATTATTATTAATATCATACAGAATATATTCACATGAGTGTGCTCCTAATTACACAGAAGAAACTGTTTTATCATACTTATCAGGACCAATGAATAAAATTTACAATGCACACGTTTCTAGTCACCATCAAGAGTTGATTGATAATTACAATGTGCATGTTTTTCAACTTACTAGCGATATGTTTCCGCTGTCTTATATACTTTGATATATTAAAGTACTCTCCTCTCAACTTTACTGTGGGTTTGAATAGATAATGTATTTTAAGAAAGAGCCGGATTATCTGCGATAACACATTATATCGCTCGTTTTTTAGTGCATATACATGCCTTTGTTGTTGGTTGACTCCTCGCTTTTTTCATTTTTGATTGAATGTGTAAAGTCGGCAATCCACGTACAAACATAATGTACAGATATTGATATTTTTTGGATAATCATAAGTATATTCAATTCATTGAAGCCTAACCGTCAGATGAACAACTATTCAAAGTATTGCTGTCGATACGAAAAACTTAATTTGAGCATCTAAAAGCAAACGAAAAGACCGGGGTAATCTAAAGGGTTATGAAATGATAAGCATATCCTGCTCTAAACATAATTATAGGTCTGATTCAATAGGGCAAATACATGGGGGAAAAATATGAATACAGAAATGTTGTAACTGTCAATTTGATATCTACGTGCATACAATATGTATATATATTATGAAGCAGATAACTGACAACAATATACCTATATTCCCCTAACATAATTCATCATTGCCATGTATACCTGTGTTATATGTGAACATTTTAACCACGTATAAGGAAACATTGAAACAACCTACTTTGAAATTATGTTTGTAGATATAAAACCAATACAATTTTATAATACACAACATACCTTCAGAAACGAAAAATATCTTCGCTTCTTGTATTGTCTTTCCTTTCATATCGGGAATGCCGTTTGATACACGACAAATGTAATATCCAGTGTTTTCAGACGAGGTCGTTCTTTCGACATATAGTTTCCCAGATCCTGTTCCATTCACAAGGCGTATCTGTTTGTGAAGCTCTGATTCATGTACTCATTGCAAAAATGTATATTTACTTGGTTCCCCAGCTGCATAACAGATAAAATCAATATAGTCAGGTCTAAGTGTATAGTTGACAGTGACTTTTGGAGGATCTGCAATAAATGAACAACCGTCTATTTTCACTCTAAACATAATACTTGTTTGTTTTATTCAATCAAATCATGTCTCCTGTAGAAACCTTTTAAAGTAATGTTTTTGTTTCCTTTGATGTTTTTTTTTTGCCATTTGAATCTTAATTCTTAACAGACAATCAAGACTATTCACAAAGGGTTGATTCAATGTGTCGAACATTTTAAAAAAAGGAGGGCTCTGAAATCCATACAGAATTTCCTAGACGGCCCTAAGTTTTGTAAAAAGTAAATATAAAATTATTAAAAGATCAACATATACAGTTCAAATAAGGTAAGTATATCATATATATGTCAAGAACTGGCTCACAACTTACAATGGATCATATTATTTACCATTAAATTTTTAAACGACATTGGCATATTCTATATAATGTTGATAACAGTTTCATAATTCTAGACATTTTTGAACAACTTAATTTTGGATGTAACACGCCTTCTGATTGAGTGACGTTGTTTTGTTTATTAGTTCAAAGAAATAGGTTTTTTCATGTGGCCGTTACGTCATCGACGACTTTTCATGTGTTCCGGTTTAAGAGGAAATTAAGAATTAGATTATACAAAAAATTCTTAGGATGATAATTGACATTAAAATAAAACATTAGAATTGAATACTTTGCATGATATCATTGAAACCTTTAGGTGTTTGGAACCTGTTTGCGTCCAACTTATTTATAATAGTTTCACAGCTGTCTCGTTACAAAATATTGTAAACGTTTCATTACAAAATAATTTTTGAAATAAGTTTGATGTTGTCTATTTCTGTTATGATATAATTTGTAGCAAAAGCTCTGTAATCAACCTTGACATGTCAAACTTATACTTACACAATATATTCAATTCAGTTGACAAGCTTGAAGTGCCAAATTGAGTGTTTGCTAAACATGTAAAATGGCCGGAATCTTTTCGATGGAGTGGGGAGAATTCAAAACAATTTGTGTTGCTGTTATTTCTTTGAATTGTTCTATTATTTCTTTGAATTGTTCTATGATTTCTTTGAATTGTTCTATTATTTGTCATCCAAATAGTTGATAAAACAGGTGAAAAACTGTTCACTTTACAGCAAATGCTTCCACTTCTCCCTTCTATCATATCCATCTTTTTCGGATTTACTAATATATTGATGACTGTATTGTCTACAAAAAAATCGCATATATATGTGTAATTAATTCAATTGACGCATATTTTCACTAACAAAATCAACAGTTTTACATGTACTTCTTTTTCCTTGGTTTGCATTGGATACTTGTACATACTAGTAATCGAAAACAACCAAAACTTAAAGGCACATTAAAAACAACTGATTATTCCAGAAACACTTATATACTCTATTTCAAAATGATATAGTTTTGTAGTAATAAATAGCCATTTACAGCTTGTTGTTCGGTTGGAGAGTAATCTTATTGGCACTCACACCACATCTTCCTATATCTTTTTAAATTGTAAGTTACTGATTGTACATTGTTGTACTCATATGATACATATTGCATCAACACTTAACCTGCTTTGCTCTAAATATCTTTCGGTCTGCGGATTCTCGTTATTTCGGTTGTTAGTAAGCGCTAAAACATGTCATTTCAGAAATTAGGAATTTTGATAACGATATGAAATGTCCCAAAGACGTCAAACATGAGACAATAAATGACTTGTTGAGAAGCAAAAATATGTGTACCAGACGCATACCCTTCTCTTTCCACAAAACGCAATACTTATAAGTTATATGGAGTATTTATTCTCCTGATAAAACAAACAATTATGTTCGAAGGATATTTTTTAAGTCACTTCGAAGATGACTTTTCCAAAGACATAAAAATATCAATAATTTTCATAGAAAAGACTAGGGAAGCAATAGAAAAAACTATTTAGCCTGTATTGTGATTTATTAGAGCATGCGAATTATCTACATACAAAAATATAATTACTTGTCATGGCAACAACATATACATGTAAGCAGATCATGCAGATTTTATCCATTAACAGATATTGACATTGATATATGCCACTGTCTTGTCTCGTAAAATTTATAATCTTTAAATTGCATTCATCCTTGTCGAAATTACCAACGATTACGAATTTTGCCTTGTCTAATTCTGGATTCAGTTCCCGTTCATTTGTGTATGTCATAAAGTCAGACTCTGAAGTTTCCATCAATGGTGATACATCCGGGCCTTCAAAATAACCGTTACTTTGATTTGGACAAAAGCAATTCAAAGTTACATCCGATCCGGGGTCAACAACAACTGTCGTCCTAACCTGGACGCATGGTGCGCATACTACAAAATACACAAAAGAAAAGATTGGAAACGCAGTTAATAGCTTAACGTCAAAGGGTAAATACATGTTGTTTAATCTGTAAATAAAACCGGTTAAAACAAGAAATTTAATATGCAAAAAAAATAAATGCAAACTGATACAAGGAGCATTCATGTTGTGTGTTTGACAGATGTGAAGATGAAAGACGACACAAATGAAAATACGTGTCTTGTTCCATAAAATTGTGTAGTGAGTGCAAAAGAGTTCATCCAATTAATTCTGGGAAATATTATACTCACGTAATATGTAAACGGATAAAATCATACCTCAATTGAAATAATTTAAACTGTTAAGGTTTATGTACCCTTCTGTAGCCATTTTTGTACGAACTTTTCAAACTTCAATTGTATCAAAACTGCAGATATAATGAATAATACAGATAGGCCATTTTGTACATATTCTAAGGGGAAACTTGATGTAAAGCATTATTTTTTGCTGTTTTATTGCATTTAATAGAAAAAGAGGACTTTGTGGCAAATAAATCAAGATTTTTATAGAAAATCCACAGCCTGTATCCTTGTACTCTCATATTTGGCAATTTGATGACTAGAAGAAATAGGATTATTGCATGCAGTGCTAGCATTGATTTCCCTAAAACAACTTTATAAATGTATTTATTGGTTTACATACATATAAATATGGCCAAAATCAAGTACACCTTTCAGGGTGCGCTCGACTTTAGTGACTCAGCACGAGGTGTTTTGGAATTTACAGGTTGCTCAGAACTTTTTGTAAAAAATAAACACTGGCACATCATAGAAAATCAAGTGAGTAACTTATGTTTCAAATTTTATAACAAAAATCTCTGTATTAAAGGCTGTGGATTTTCTATAAAAAATCTTGATTTATTTGCCACAAAGTTCTCTGTTTCTATCAAATGCAATGAAACAGTAAAAAATAATGCTTTGCATCAAGTTTCCCCTTGGAATATGTACTAAACGGCCTGTCTCTATTATTCGTTAAATCTGTAGTTTTGATACAATTGAGGTTTAAAAAATTCGTTAAAAAATGGCTACAAAAGGGTACATAAACCTTAAGCGTTTTTTTTTTATATATTACCATTTCAGTACACTTATTGTGAGCTAACAATTAAATGAAACGAAAACATCATTATTAGTAGTATAACCATTAAAAAGGAGAATTTTAAGTGAGCATGATGATTTTTAAGACATGTTTTGTTTCGTTATTATGCAAAACACGAATGTTATAGAAAAAAAAACGAAAACACAAACATCAGATCACAAACCATTAATTCAGTATGATATTATACATAAACTAAGAGTTACAAATGGTGAAGTTGAAGTCATCCATTCTAAATGTTACGAAGTTCAACGCTATCACGAGTTAGTTGACCGTTATGAAATGACCGTTTCTTATAATCACCTTCCCTTTTCAACAATGTGACCTACCGAATAAGACTTTTTGCCGCATTTGTTCTAATATGATCAACACGAAGGGTACCAAATGTGGAGCAGGATCTGCATACCCTTCCTGAGCACCTGAGATCCCCTCATTTGTCTGTGTGTGTGTTTCATTTGGATTTACGAGTTTGACTATTCCTCTGGTTTTCGTCTCTCTTTTATTTAACCATACGTAAATGAAGCGGTAAACTAATGAATTGCTGCAGCATTAGTTCCAATGTAAGAATTTTGATGAATCAATATATTGAGAACATCTACCTAAGGTTTCTCGGGGGAATGCTTCTTATGCCGTATGTGAAGGTTGCCCGGCAATTATATCACAAGTCAAAATTAGTTTTAAAAAAATAATAAAATGTAGAGTAATTTGAATCTGCAATTGTATAACTATACACATTTCGGTTAAAAGTGCCCCTTCGTAAACACATTTCGGACGCCATCAAGAGTTGTTGGACCGTTACTTAATATCCGTTTCACATATTATATCGGATATGTTCCTTATGTCAAAGGATCAATTCCGTTCCATTTTTGCGAATGTGACACACCAAATTAAACTATTTACTGGGTTTGTAATAAAATATGCAACACGACGGATGCCACATGTGATGCAAGATTTGCGTAGCTTTACGGACACACCAGATCACCCCCAGTGTTTGTTGGGTTTGTGTTGCATAGTCTTTTGTTTTTCAATGTAGTGTACTTTTTTATTTGTCCGTTTGTCTTTTTTCCTTTTTAGCCTTGACGTTGCCATTCTAGTTTCTATTTATGATTCTAAATGTCTATCTGGTGAAATTCGTCTCTTTTATAACATTTATGGTTAGCAAGTCAGATTTTGAGTAACCATCACACTGACCAGAATAAGGCAAACAAAAACAAAATAACAAAATATTTATAATATCTATTTTAACGAAAATTTCTATAATACCACGAACAAATGGCAAAATCAAACACACGAAACGAATGAAAGAAAATTATCATATTCCTGACTTTGTACAGGCAATAATTATATAGAACTTGGTGTATTAATCTCCCACTGGAATGACATTAAAATATGATTCCTTTATATTGTACTCTAAAAAATTACTCTACTTCCTTCACAATTTAGTACTATTGTATGATTGCCAATGAACACTTCTATACAAATACTATGGATGTGAAGAGTAAGCACATGTCGGTTACTACAGAGACAACCTATTAAGATCAAAACATATATAGTCAGTTATTTTAAAAATGTTTAAATTTTTAGTTTAAAAAAGCCACGGCATGACGAAATGTAACACAATGTTTAAGGGAAACGAACAGCACGGTTAAAGATAAACTGAAAAATCAAATTTGATCGTCAGAAACCAAAATCAACCACTGACATATAAAAACTTGTTAAACTCACCATACATGTAACAGACACATACATAGTATTGCCAAGTTAAATATAATTTGCATCTCTCAAATCCTCTGTTTCACCTCAGCAGCTGTTTAATTAAAATTATGTAATGCTAATCGTAAAGTCATATATTTTTATGTATAATGTTGCCATAAAAGCATGGACATTTATAATTCAAACACAAAATCCATATAAAAAAATTTAAAAAAAATAGTCAGCGAATAATTGATTACGCAAATGACAGTACATAGACGGATAATGAATCCTATATATCAAAGTACACATCAACATTTGTTAAATTTTGATAACTTAACTTAAACATGTATATATCAAAGTACACATCAACATTTGTTAAATTTTGATAACTTAACTTAAACATGTCAAAGAACAAAAATCTTCATAAACTTTATATTTTAATGTTTATGGTACTGTATATCCTGTCACACAAAGTCAAACATTAATATGTCTTAGAGTTTTAGCAAATATTTTACAATTTTGAATTAAATTGAATACCATTTTTCAGATAATAAAGCTAACAATTGTTTGTATTTCTATGATTCGATATGTTAATTCTACTTGTTCTTTGCGTTTACATTTTCTTTTTCCTTCACAGTATATGTTTCCACAGGTGCTACCCATTTCATCAAGTTTATGCCGATAGGTTTTATAATTCAAATCATAATTGTTTCTGTGTACTTTTTACACGTTTTCTTGTAGATTATAAGCCATGGTTTGCGTTCTTTTGAATAATTAATCTTTACTTTCTTTGGAAAAACTATTGTATTTTCATATAGATTTGAACAAACGATACTGTATGGATGCTTTTCAATATTGTCACGGTCAATCGTTTGATAAGGATTTTCATATCCGTCTTCATTCATCATTGATAAACGTTGTTCGGAACTGTACGAAGAACTATTTTTTTCGAACGATGATAACTGATCGGCCATCCACTCAAGGTCTGCCAGGTCGATGGTACTGACTGCTTCTTGTACATTGTCTGGCAAATCTTGAATATTGGCGCTGATTATTTCAATGTTTTCAATTCCATCATATTGAACATCAAGTGGTATATCTGAAGCAATTCCTGGTTTAATCTTTCGTTTAAGAAAAAAATAAATATGCAAAATAACACTTATTAAAAGACTTCCACCGAGAATGCAACCAATAATCTGCAAGTACGACAAAGTAAAGCTCGCTGACTTACTGCTGTTACCTGAAATGTAAATTTTTTTTGAGCAATGCGTAAGGTTCAACAGTGCAAATATCGTTTACGTATAACAATACACATACCTATTTATGGGTAATCAAATTAAAAGATGTCCTTCTCGAAGTATATAGTTATATGAAGATTTGGTATGAGTACCTATGAGACAACTCTCCATGCAAATAACAATTGATAAAAATAAAGCATTAAAGGTCAATGTCCGGCCTTAAATAAAGGCAACAGTAGTATACCGCTGTTCAAAACTTATAAATCCATGGACAAAAAACAAAATCGGGATAACAAATTAAAACCGAGGGAAACGCATTAAATATAAGAGGAAAACAACGACACAACACCGAAACGCAACACACACAGAAACGGACCAAGCATCAGACTAAACACCACGAGAATAACAAATATAACATCAAAACCAAATACATGAATTTAGGATAGACAAGTACCGTGCCATGTCTTATCTCAATATCTCAAAAATAAGAGAAAACACAAACGACTCAACGTTAAAATTCAACACACACAGAAACGAACAATAATATAACAATGGCCATCTTCCTGACTTGGTACAAGACACTTTTAAAAGGGAATAAAAGTGGTGAGTTGAACCTGGTTTTGTGGCATGCCAAACCTCGCACTTTAATGGCAAAGTTAAATATAACATTGAAATGACAACATAATATTACAATACTACAATACAAATAAATAGGAGAACATATTAGACAAAGAAAAACATGATAAATAGATAACAAAAAGCATCAAACACGGAGCATTGGCTCACACCGAACACCAAGCTATAAAGGGCCCAAAAAGTGTAAAACCATCAAAACGTAAAAAAACAACGGTCTAATATATATAAAAAACGAGAAACACATATAAATTACATAAACAAACAACAACTCATGTATATCTTTTCTACCAGTTTTATATTTCGCGTTCTTGATGTATCATGTTATCTCAAAATAAACCATAGAGCATCACAATGTGATAATATGATATATCTATTTAGTGGCATCCTGAAGAGGTTAACAATTTTGTAGTAGTAATAGAAATGTTTAAATATGAAAACAACAGTGTATGTTTCTTAAAAGGAAAGAGTCACACAAAAATGTGACAAGAATGCACTACTGTAACAGTTCAAAAAAATCAATATTCCTTATGAAAAAACAATTTTAAAGAAATTTAAATAGATAACATATATAAATTCAAAACAGTACTATGACATTTCAAGTTATGGTCGTGATTAAGCATTTTAACATAAAACGGAAGTCAGAGACATATTTTTGACTACATATTCGTATTATTCTCTATTTTATTAAATTATTTCTAAAATATTACAGGCAAAGTCACATGTTGACACCCGAACAAACTTGTTTAAGCCCTTTATTCCATTTACGATATAATTATAAAGTACTATCACTACACAACCTACATATTAATGAGTACCAATAACATCTCAGTTACATTCAAGTGAAGTTGTGATTGATGTACTTCCAAAAGTAAAAGGTCTGCTTCATGTGTAATATTTTCTTTTATATTGGTACAGATACATGAAGATGAATTAAAACCAAAATATATGCAAAACTTAATAATACCGTCTTCCTAATTGTTACTTATTACTCAGTAATAACATACACATACTCATTGATTTATAAACGGTTACATAGCTCAATTAAGACATCACACTCATTATTATTAATATCATACAGAATATATTCACATGAGTGTGCTCCTAATTACACAGAAGAAACTGTTTTATCATACTTATCAGGACCAATGAATAAAATTTACAATGCACACGTTTCTAGTCACCATCAAGAGTTGATTGATAATTACAATGTGCATGTTTTTCAACTTACTAGCGATATGTTTCCGCTGTCTTATATACTTTGATATATTAAAGTACTCTCCTCTCAACTTTACTGTGGGTTTGAATAGATAATGTATTTTAAGAAAGAGCCGGATTATCTGCGATAACACATTATATCGCTCGTTTTTTAGTGCATATACATGCCTTTGTTGTTGGTTGACTCCTCGCTTTTTTCATTTTTGATTGAATGTGTAAAGTCGGCAATCCACGTACAAACATAATGTACAGATATTGATATTTTTTGGATAATCATAAGTATATGCAATTCATTGAAGCCTAACCGTCAGATGAACAACTATTCAAAGTATTGCTGTCGATACGAAAAACTTAATTTGAGCATCTAAAAACAAACGAAAAGACCGGGGTAATCTAAAGGGTTATGAAATGATAAGCATATCCTGCTCTAAACATAATTATAGGTCTGATTCAATAGGGCAAATACATGGGGGAAAAATATGAATACAGAAATGTTGTAACTGTCAATTTGATATCTACGTGCATACAATATGTATATATATTATGAAGCAGATAACTGACAACAATATACCTATATTCCCCTAACATAATTCATCATTGTCATGTATACCTGTGTTATATGTGAACATTTTAACCACGTATAAGGAAACATTGAAACAACCTACTTTGAAATTATGTTTGTAGATATAAAACCAATACAATTTTATAATACACAACATACCTTCAGAAACGAAAAATATCTTCGCTTCTTGTATTGTCTTTCCTTTCATATCGGGAATGCCGTTTGATACACGACAAATGTAATATCCAGTGTTTTCAGACGAGGTCGTTCTTTCGACATATAGTTTCCCAGATCCTGTTCCATTCACAAGGCGTATCTGTTTGTGAAGCTCTGATTCATGTACCCATTGCAAAAATGTATATTTACTTGGTTCCCCAGCTGCATAACAGATAAAATCAATATAGTCAGGTCTAAGTGTATAGTTGACAGTGACTTTTGGAGGATCTGCAATAAATGAACAACCGTCTATTTTCACTCTAAACATAATACTTGTTTGTTTTATTCAATCAAATCATGTCTCCTGTAGAAACCTTTTAAAGTAATGTTTTTGTTTCCTTTGATGTTTTTTTTTTGCCATTTGAATCTTAATTCTTAACAGACAATCAAGACTATTCACAAAGGGCTGATCCAATGTGTCGAACATTTTAAAAAAAGGAGGGCTCTGAAATCCATACAGAATTTCCTAGACGGCCCTAAGTTTTGTAAAAAGTAAATATAAAATTATTAAAAGATCAACATATACAGTTCAAATAAGGTAAGTATATCATATTTATGTCAAGAACTGGCTCACAACTTACAATGGATCATATTATTTACCATTAAATTTTTAAACGACATTGGCATATTCTATATAATGTTGATAACAGTTTCATAATTCTAGACATTTTTGAACAACTTAATTTTGGATGTAACACGCCTTCTGATTGGCTGTCGTTGTTTTGTTTATTAGTTCGAAGAAATAGTTTTTTTCATGTGGCCGTTACGTCATCGACGACTTTTCATGTGTTCCGGTTTAAGAGGAAATTAAGAATTAGATTATACAAAAAATTCTTAGGATGATAATTGACATTAAAATAAAACATTAGAATTGAATACTTTGCATGATATCATTGAAACCTTTAGGTGTTTGGAACCTGTTTGCGTCTTACTTATTTATAATAGTTTCACAGCTGTCTCGTTACAAAATATTGTAAACGTTTCCTTACAAAATAATTTTTGAAATAAGTTTGATGTTGTCTATTTCTGTTATGATATAATTTGTAGCAAAAGCTCTGTAATCAACCTTGACATGTCAAACTTATACTTACACAATATATTCAATTCAGTTGACAAGCTTGAAGTGCCAAATTGAGTGTTTGCTAAACATGTAAAATGGCCGGAATCTTTTCGATGGAGTGGGGAGAATTCAAAACAATTTGTGTTGCTGTTATTTCTTTGAATTGTTCTATTATTTCTTTGAATTGTTCTATGATTTCTTTGAATTGTTCTATTATTTGTCATCCAAATAGTTGATAAAACAGGTGAAAAACTGTTCACTTTACAGCAAATGCTTCCACTTCTTCCTTCTATCATATCCATCTTTTTCGGATTTACTAATATATTGATGACTGTATTGTCTACAAAAAAATCGCATATATATGTGTAATTAATTCAAATGACGCATATTTTCACTAACAAAATCAACAGTTTTACATGTACTTCTTTTTTCTTGGTTTGCATTGGATACTTGTACATACTAGTAATCGAAAACAACCAAAACTTAAAGGCACACTAAAAACAACTGATTATTCCAGAAACACTTATATACTCTATTTCAAAATGATATAGTTTTGTAGTAATAAATAGCCATTTACAGCTTGTTGTTCGGTTGGAGAGTAATCTTATTGGCACTCACACCACATCTTCCTATATCTTTTTAAATTGTAAGTTACTGATTGTACATTGTTGTACTTATATGATACATATTGCATCAACACTTAACCTGCTTTGCTCTAAATATCTTTCGGTCTGCGGATTCTCGTTATTTCGGTTGTTAGTAAGCGCTAAAACATGTCATTTCAGAAATTAGGAATTTTGATAACGATATGAAATGTCCCAAAGACGTCAAACATGAGACAATAAATGACTTGTTGAGAAGCAAAAATATGTGTACCAGACGCATACCCTTCTCTTTCCACAAAACGCAATACTTATAAGTTATATGGAGTATTTATTCTCCTGATAAAACAAACAATTATGTTCGAAGGATATTTTTTAAGTCACTTCGAAGATGACTTTTCCAAAGACATAAAAATATCAATAATTTTCATAGAAAAGACTAGGGAAGCAATAGAAAAAACTATTTAGCCTGTATTGTGATTTATTAGAGCATGCGAATTATCTACATACAAAAATATAATTACTTGTCATGGCAACAACATAAACATGTAAGCAGATCATGCAGATTTTATCCATTAACAGATATTGACATTTATATATGCCACTGTCTTGTCTCGTAAAATTTATAATCTTTAAATTGCATTCATCCTTGTCGAAATTACCAACGATTACGAATTTTGCCTTGTCTAATTCTGGGTTCAGTTCCCGTCCATTTGTGTATGTCATAAAGTCAGACTCTGAAGTTTCCATCAATGGTGATACATCCGGGCCTTCAAAATATCCGTTACTTTGATTTGGACAAAAGCAATTCAAAGTTACATCCGATCCGGGGTCAACAACAACTGTCGTCCTAACCTGGACGCATGGTGCGCATACTACAAAATACACAAAAGAAAAGATTGGAAACGCAGTTAATAGCTTAACGTCAAAGGGTAAATATATGTTGTTTAATCTGTAAATAAAACCGGTTAAAACAAGAAATTAAATATGCAAAAAAAAATAAATGCAAACTGATACAAGGACTAAATGCTAATTTCTACTTTTAGAAAATTTAAATTTTTTTTTTAAATTTCAATCAAAATATTTAATGAAAACTTATTTCCTAATTATATAATAAACATAGAGTTTAATTTGAGACCAAGTGTCGCAATGGCGAAATAAAATATTGTAAAATAACCTAATTGATCATTAATTGAATAGATTTCCTCAACTTACGCTCAGAAGATTTGCACAGAGTATGAGACACTGTGTTATGGAGATTTATCATATGTTTAGTAGTACAGTACAGTAGTTTTGCATATTTGATAAATAGCCTGCTGTCTAATCCATATCGCGCAACTTTGATGCGCACCCTTTATCGCATACCCTTTATCACAATATACCCTTTATCGCATACCCTTTATCACACCCTACACTTTATCACATATCTTTTATCACACCCCTACTTTTTTTTTTTTTTTTTTTTACATAAAGTCAGTTTTGGTTTTTTTTTGCTTAAGAAAAATTTTCCTCAAAATAGGTCAAATATTTGAATGACGTCATTTATTGGTATGTAACGTCACGAACGTCAAGTTTTCATATTGTATGTGACGTCATCAACATCAAGTTTTCATATTTTTTTGGCACACTAAATGCAAAAATAAAAAATTCAAAACGCACAAATAAATACAATAATAAACAAAATATTTTTAAAACAACAGCACTCAAAATTACAAGACAGAAGTAGAACTGAAGGTAACCCAGTGCTATGGATCAGAAAACACTGAGTTCATATAATATAATATTACGGATTACAAATGTGTCGAGGTTTGTGATTGGATAACAACACAGAGATGTCAGTATATATTCAGGAAACTGCCAGGGTATATACGATGTTTTTATCCCCAATTGGAACCTCAAAAACGTCATCATAAACCGGTTACTATGTGACATAGTCAAAAGCTATACAGAACACTAAGGAATGTCAGAGGCTCACAGAGGGAAAATAATGACGTGCTTCAGCCAATAATACGTTTTTAATACAAAATCACGCAATTTACACTTTGAATATTTAAATCTAATGTTAAAAGTGTTATAATAAATTATTACATACACGATGAAATTATATTAACAGCAAATTATAATATCCTTTACGTATGCCGAACATATCAGGTTGAGTTTTCAATATGTGTGTTGTAAATAAAAAAAAACAAAGCCAGACACACATACAAACACAAAATATGATTTAAAAACTTTATTGTAACTATTTTTTAACGGATAAAAATTTGTCAAGATTAAAAATAGGTGCATTCAAATGGATTACTCAAAATATTAAAGAAACAGTAAACATGTAATGAATATACATGTTGCACTGTGAATGTTCAACAAATACCTGCACTACAAAGTAACATTACGTCAGGGGTAATCCGTAATATATGTGTTATTCAGGTCTCAGACAGGGTATATACTGTGACATTCCCGGCTTAGGGCTTATATCCCCTTCGCCTTCGGCTCAGGGGATATAAACTCTAAGCCGGGAATGTCACAGTATATACCCTGTCTGAGACCTAAATAACATATAATATTCTGTTGAAATATATGATAAAGCGTATAATACATGGCAAAATCCGTATCTCATGCCGTATCACCCTCGACCAATATCATCCCTCGGGCCTAAGGGCCCTTGGGCTGATAATGATGTCTCGGGATGATACGACATATGATACGGATTTTGCCATGTATTATTCTCTGTGTATCGGAAGAGAGGTGGATACACACACTGTTGACTCAAATATTGACATTAAATTTGCTGAACATACAAAAGAGTATTCGTAGGGAATTGTAATGAAATTGGATCATTAATTTTTGTATAAATATAAAATCACATTGAAACTTAAATTCCGTTTCTGTTATGTGTAAAATACACTATTTATATGATTTGTTAATTGAATGTGTTATAGTGAGATGTTCACATGAATGTTTTCTTTTTTTTTTGGAATAACTAATATTTTTTAATTAACAAAACATTCGATGCGATAAAATAGGTGGTACTTTACTCTAATATGAAAATGAGCAACAAACAAAGAAATATCTTGTAAACGAGGGAAAAGTTATTTTTGTACAATCCATAAACAAAATCGGAGTATAGAATGAGCTAATTTAAAAGTATAGAATTTAGAATTGGCAAGTGTCAACAATTTAACTAAAGAGCAGAAAACAGCTGACGGCCACAAATTCATGCAATTCAACAACGCGGTGAACCGCACCGGGAGGAGGGCTGCAGCTGGTTCCTAAACACACACAAAAAACGAAGCAACTATCTTGTTTTTACTCGGATGTGACATCGTTGAAATGCACTTTGCATGATCACTTAACAGTTGTCATTGTTGAAGTATAAATCAGTTACCCTTCCGAATCACTAATGTTTGTTCCCATATTTAGAGCGGTTCGTGTTGCTCACTTTTGATAAACTATATTTTCGTGAAAAATGTTGATGAATATTGGTAGACTTATAATTTTGTATGGTCATCCTGCTATAACCAAGCTCTGGTGTCAATGATAGTCGTTTGTAATGTAGTCTTCTATAGATTTGATGATCTGCATAACAATTAATGCACAAATTCAGATAAGTTACATGCAATTTGTTTTTTTTTCATCTATAATTTGTTTTTGAAGTTTACCTTCATTAAAACTTGTTTCCGTCCGTTGTGAGTCGACTTTGAAAACTGAAAAAGAGGAATGAAATTAAAGTTGAATATTCTAATATTATTAATAATAATTTGACATAAGCTACATAGTTGTATTAGACTTTTCTCGTTTCTCGTTTCTCTTTTCTCGTTTTATATATAGATTAGACCGTTGGTTTTCCCGTTTGGATAGTTTTACACTAGTAGTTTTTAGGGCCCTTTATAGCTTGCTGTTCGTTGTGAACCTAGGCTTCGTGTTGAAGACCATACCTTGACCTATAATGGTTTACTTTTATAAATTGGGACTTGGACGAAGAGTTGTCTCATTTGCCCTCATACCAGATCTTCCTAGATTTTTTTTGTTTTTTTATTACGCATGCTTCACGTATATTGACAAACAACCTCATAGGATCTATCACATATATTGTTTCTATGAATCTGTCACCAAGTTTAGGATCATAATTTGAAATTAGAAAAAAATGTCCAATTTATTACTTTTGTCTTAAATAATTGAGAAAATCATATATCTTAAAAAAAATTCAAAGATGATTGCAAATGTAGAACGTTACTTTCAATTTCATTTCAAAAACGATAAACAAATAAACAGGCAGTTATTCTATTGGTTTTTTTTTTAATATCTACTTTTGATCGTCACTCCGTTTTATATAAGTGACTAAGATGTAACATAACCAAGGAAAAATCCCGTATAACATGGCAACAATCAAGCACTCGAACACACATCAAACGAATGAAGAACAACTGTCATATTCCTAACTTGGAACATGCTTAAGCTTAGATTACTTTAAACATATTTATTAATAGTGGATTGGGAAACAAGTTATTGAAACTTATATTAATTCCTTTCAACTTTGCACGTGCATTAGCCTGCTCTTTTTCGAAAATATACGAGGGTGTCTTTTGCGTGCAAGAGATATGACTCTCTCTTAACACGGGTCAGTCATTTATCGTCCCTTTCTGACGGATTATTATCGTTTCCTCAAGACCATACTCCCGAAAGGTGTCAAGGGAGAGCCGAAAAGTCAATCCCTGAAACTTTCCGATGCACTAACCACTACAGCATAGTCTTTACCTCCTGCAGAAAAATGTTGATTACACCTGTTTTCATGGCCTATGATAAAAGACTATAAAAGACTATGGAATATCATATGAATAATTATCATAGTGTGTCCTTCAACGTTGACAGTATGCAGTGATAAATAGTCAAAAAGATCAAAATAGTCTTTATGTCGTAGCACTTTTCAAGCTGACCATCGTTGACTCCATGCGACACAGTAGAAAAGACAGGACATTGTTCGTCCAAATTCAATGTGCTGATTTTGCAACGTTGCTAACGTAAGGTGTTGTTTTATTTTCTATTCTATTGCATTATTCGCATCTATACTGACATGGCGGCTCCTCAGTTACGAAATGTCATCTTTGGATATGACGATAGCTTACGATAAAAACATGTAAATTACCGCTAACGATCAGGATATAATTCGAATTCCAAGGCCCAGGCCATGTGTAAATTTCCAACAATCTATAGCTTCCATGAATTATTTCTTCAATATCCAGAAAAGATCATTTATAGATGTGTAATGTATGCGTTTGTATTGGTGAGCATATTGACTACAACAACAAATTACATGATTTCACAAATAAAATATCGCATGTTATTGTCTTTACATAGTGTCACTTTTGTATACGCCCGACAAAATTTTGACCGGACGTATTATGGTTTACAAATGTCCAGCGTCCGTCTGTCCGTGTGTCCGTCTGCCTGTCCGTCTGTCCTTTTGTCTAATTCGTCTGTCTGTCCACATGTCGCACCCTATTTTGAGAACCATTTATCTAAATTACATGAAACTAAACCATAGTTCTTATGATGTTCAAACGATCTGTAAACTTTTAGGTGACAATAAGATTTAAACTTTACACACTTTTTAGTTATATTAATTTCAAGATCTGTTTACTTTTTGGTGATAATTCAAAATGTTATTACAGAAGAATTGATTTTTTTTGTGTGTATAAAAGGGGGGGGCAATGTCGCACCGTATCTCAAAAACTAAGTTTTGCTTAAAACTCTTTTCAGCCACATATTCCGTTAACGTATTTTTATATATCATTGTGCACTCGATGAATAAAATAGTTTCTCTCGAACAGAAGGATTAAGATTGTCAGCAGATCGTCTAAAAATCATTAGAAAAGCAGATCAATATCCTATCACACTCTAGATAGTGGTAAAAACTTTATACAATTGGTACAAATAAACTGAAAAAATTTAAATCAATCCTTTAAGAAATATATGAAATAAAGTTGACAAACACATATTGGTGTTTTTTCACAATAAGTGTTTGTATTTTACTTATGAGTATGTGGTTTACATTTTTTTTCATACAATTTAATAAAAGCGTGTAAGCTTTATTACTGCTAAAAAGATATTTTTTATAACGTAGAACTCATGAAATGTGTATCTCTTTATAAAAAAAACAAAATGCAGCTTTTATACATTTGATTTTGCAGTAAGATGATATGACATTTAACATGTACGTTCAACCTAATTAACAAATGTTGTATTTACATATTTATTTCCGTTTCATAGTCTGTTCAATTTCCCCTTCAAAGTCTATAAGTATCTAACTTCCCCTTCTCCTCGTGTTTATCAACAGTTGATTGCTCATAATTGTGACTAAAATTAAGTGGTATTTATAAATGTTCTCCAAAAATGGATTGTATATTACTACATTTTAAATAAGTACCGTGTAACAATGCGCCCAATATAGAGAGACTTCTTAGAAAAAGCTTCATATCTGAAAGAAAGAAAACTCACGTGTTTGTGTATAATGAAGGTCTGTTTCTTTTTCATAAATTCAAATATGTATATCGCAAAAATATTGATAAGCATTTCAGACAACATAAAACGGTGTTGTTGTTTTTTCATTTATTTCTCTTATAGTGTTAAATATTTTTGTATTGATTTTCCGTTGTTTTCACTTGGCAGTACAAAACACAGACATATGATAAACAAAGACAAAATTATAAAGCAAGCAAAATGCGTCGTTTAAACCATTTCTATACGTACACATGTGGATTCATATTTAAGCTACAAATGTAATTATCTAATTCTTAATAATGTATATCTAGAATATAAATTGATATGGTTATAAAAGATATTTAACTACGAAGCATATATGTGAAGTTATAAGTAATATAGTTTGGTCATATTATTTTTCCATCATCTGATCATACTTATTTGTATTTTCAAAAACACTATTCATAGCATTGACGTTTTGGAGAATGCTTTAGTAGACGAAAAATGTCCCCCTTTCACATAATTCTTATGTTTTGGCAGTGTATTATTTAACAGTTAATTATATTTACTTGTTGTGAATAAAATATAAGTTCAGAATTACCGTTCATGTACTTATTTCCTTAAAACCAGACACGTCAGTATATAAACAAAACAAAATTCTTCAAAGCTTCGAGTCGTTGTCATAGTAAAGATAATTGTTACACTAATAATAGACGGAAGTTATCTATCAATTTCATTTGAAATATAATTTCCGGAAGAACATTTCAAGTTGATATTTAAACGTTTTAATATAAATTAATTATTGTAAAAAAATAACAATAAAAAATCGATTATTAAAAAAAGTATACTTTTTTGTCAAGGATAACAACTTTTAAAATAATACAGTCAATATTTAATAATAACTTTACACTGAATAAAATATCAGGTCACGATGATGTGATGCCACCAGTCTGCACACTTATGTTGATAATTCATATTCTAACATACTTATTTTCTCACATTGATTACTGGGAATTTAGAAATTATTGCGAGGTTTGTATTATTGCGAAAACTGCGACAGAGTTGTAAACGCAATAATTTTAACTCGCATTTTGAAATATTTTATATAGATAAAACAATATTTTTCTAAAAATCGTAAAATTAAAATCGCATTTTAGTCTAAAATGACAAAATCGCAAAAACAAGTGCACGCAATAATTACAGTATATTTAAAGCATTCTCTAATTATCACTACTTATATTATATGTATAGGATTTTACAGAAACTGCATATGCCAAATAGACTAATGATATTTATCCAAATTGGACATATATCTATGCAAGTTGATTGTTACACGTGTTTATGATTTTATAGATAGGTCTGTTTGATTGGATATATAGTATGCGGGTCGAATTTTATTCACGGTTGGTTTGATAGTGGTGAAAGTCAACCGAGTCATTGCAATCAAGTGTTCAAGAGGCTTTTTCAAAATAAATTATTGTAAATTAAAGCGGGAGGTTTGACATGACACAACACCAGGTTCTACCCACCACTCTTTCCTATAATGCCCTGTACCAAATCAGGGAAGTGGCCATTGTTACATCATGTACATTATAGTTCTTTCTCTACGTGTAACGTTGCAGTGTTGTGTCGTAGTTCTCTTATATTTGATACGTTTCCCTCAGTTTTAGTTTGTTACCCGGATTTGTTTTTTCTCTAACGATTTGTGAATTTTGAACAGCGGTATACTACCGTTGCCTTTATTTATTTACAGCTAGATAGTCCAGACTGGGTCGCAAATAGTGATATGGTAGTCAGTGGCAGACATTTCTCACAATTCTCATTGATAAAAAAAGAATTACGTGTTCATATTACAATGCATTGAACATAAGCAGACGTAAAAAAGTGTAGAATATGTTTTCATTTTTTTTTAAGCAATATATTTTCAACTTTCAAACTAGCCTGATATGTTGCATTTAAATAACTTATGATTCAATATGAATCCTGGCATAACACTTTCTATCTGTATACTGTATTACAAAAATTTATAAGGGTTCCGCGGAACCAAGTGTCTCGCCTACTTTTGCTATAAATCGCAGACGCAACAAAAAATCAATAAAATATCCCTCTTGATACTATTTTATGAGTGTACGAAGCTTCTGTCTAAGTTTGGTCAAAATATAGGATAGTTAATGAATCAAATAAATGTTTTATAAACTTTAACTGCAGACTGTATGTAACTGGAAAAAAATCTAAGTCCATTTAAAAGTAAAATACAGTAAAAATGAAGGTATCTTTTCACAAAATTTGCCTCTGGATACTATCTTGTGATCCTGTCCAAGTTTGGTACAAACCCAGGATATTTAAGAAAGTTATAAAAATTCTAAAAACTTAAACTACAAAGTAAATGTAATGCTTCCCTGCAGAAAAAACTAAGTCCATTTAAAAGTAAAATATGGAAAAAATGGATTTATTTTTTTACAAAATTTACTTCTGCATACTATCTTATGATCCTAAATTAGCTTCTATCCAAGTTTGGTACAAACCCAGGATAGTTTAAGAAAGTTATTAAAATTTTTAAAACTTTAACCACAGAGTAAATGTTATGTTTCACCGGAAAAAAAATGGAATTTAATTTTTACAAAATTTACTTCTGGATACTATCAAATGATCATAAACAAGCTTCTGTCCAAGTTTGGTAGAAATCCAGTATAGTTTAAGAAAGTTATTAGAATTTCACAAAAATTTAACCACAGAGTGAATATTTGTGGACGCCGCCGCCGACGACGACGGAATGTATGATTGCTTTGTCTGGTTTTATTGACTTTTGAAAAACTGATATCTACTGAGTTGCGTGGCCGAAGTGAAGATCAGATTTTATAAAAGTCAAGTAAACCACATATTTACCAAAACAAAAGACAGTTATTACTTTATTCTACATTGCGATATAGCACCCAGATAAATGTATGTAATACAAAATATTTTCCAAAACAAATTGTACATCAAACGATTTTAATATAATAATACACGTAAAAGCATGAGACGTTTTGCGCGGTGAATATACATCTGTCAGAGGTGAATATGCTTTTTTTTATTCAAAATCATATATGTTTAGAAACACTTACTAAAGTTCTGTCAATATAGAATAATAGCAGTTACTGACCTGTCAGCTCCAGACCTCAATTAAATTGATTGAAAGATTATGTCTTCATCATATGAAAATCAAGCATAATCCCTCTTCTTAGGGGCTTTGCATCTGACAATCATAAGATATACGAGAGGAACATAACCCGTATCATGCCAACAACTGGTTTTAGAATTAATATGTTTATCGTATTTATTTCCGATACAAACACCCTATGTGTGAATCAGTAGTAATACCAAACTATACCATTGTTGATGATCTGATAATAGTAGTGTAATCATTTCCCTTCTAAATAAGTTTGTTTCAAAGTAAAGTTAGATTTAAAGATGATAGTCAACATATGTGTGCATTGTAAAGGAAAATTTTCATTAAGGATTGGATGTAAAATGCATGAACGTATAAGCTGTCTGCATGTTTATTTATATTGATGATTGATGTCATAGTACCGATGATAAAATTTCGTGAATATTTGACTAGTTTGTAATATCGAAAACCCTGGTGGTATAATTTTTTAGAGGTTTCTTTCGATAAAATCAAATACGTTGCAACCACGAGGAAATGAAGCAAGTTGAGATATATAAGCACCAAATGATGGTGACACGGAAACATAACGATCCAAAAATGGATAATTAATAATAGGGAATGAAACTCATCATACATTTGGATATTACAGTAGGTTTCCCGTTAAAGGTGTATACATATCAATATCAGGGAAAGGAGAGTGGCCATTGTTCGTATTAGCATTGGTTTAAATGAATTCGGCAGGATAAATCTATTATGTGTTCATTATTAAGAGTCAGTATATCTTTCAAATATTTAAAAGTGTTACTAAATTTTTGAATCAGATGTTATTTCGATGGGTTTTTGCTGATGTTAGTTATAAATTGTAACTTATAACAACACAGACACAGGTCCGTGATAAGTGGTGGACAGTAAGTTCCCAAAGGAATGCCGATAAATTGACGATATACGGAACTTCCATAGCAAACAAAGGTGTTATCAAGTAACACTTCAAGGACAGTTGTAGTAGTAAAGCTGGCCCAGTTGACATAGTTCTTTTGTTGGTCGTTACTAGCAAAATGACATGAAAGAGTTTCAGCATACAAATTCGCATCCTGACTTTTTAAATTCCCATATCATGAGGTGTGTGATTTATTTTCTTAATACGACTATGAGGCAACGTGGTATATAGGATAGAAGAATCAAAACTTTGAACAGATTTGAAACCACGAGTTTAAGCATGTAACGTATCAAGTACTTCCAAAGTATATTTGACACTCTAAATGTAATTAATTAATTTTACTATTTTCAGAGGCCTTATTTTAACAATATATTATCAGGTCTTTTATTGTAACGGGTGTACAAGTGAGAGAAAGGAATAGTTAAAAGGAATAGTTAAGTAGTGGAACAATGGCTTAAAAACGACATAAATATATATTTGTATTAATTTTGGGCAGCTTCGGATGTCAGTACATTGTTGGTAATTGACTTGTATTTTGTTCTGCTTGTAAAGAGGTTATCTAAAGTTTAAAGATTATGTTTGTTACATAAGTCATTTTCCAAAAATGTAGTCAGTTAAAAATATAGTAAATTTGTGATTTCCTTTGGCAGAACTTCAATAAAAAATTCATGACAAACAATAATGATCATACTAGTAACAGTATCAGCCAGGACAAAAAACAGGTGAAAGAAAAATTAACATTGTATATACGAATCAATTTATTTGTGTTGTAACGAAATATAGTGTAAGTAACTAAAATTGCATACCATATAATGTCATAAGGAGAGACGTTTTGGTATGTTTTTGTTTCAGATGTTGTTTCGTCGGGTCTTTGCTGATAATGGTAAAAAATCTAACTCATAACAATACAGAAACAGGTCCAAAATAAGTGGTCAAAGCTAGTCCCCAAGGGAATTCCGATACATTGACGATATACGGAATCTCCAAAACAAACACAAATGTTATCTAAGAAAATTTCAAGGGCAATTTTAGTATCAAAGCAGGTCCAATTGACATATTTCTTTTGTGTGTTGCTACTAAAAAGCCCATTTAATTAGGTATTTTATTTTTTTATTAATAAGAATATGAGGCAAGGTGTTGTATAGGGTAGACAAATCAAAACTTTGTTTGATTAAAAATCACCAATATAAGCATGCAATTCATCAAGTACATCCAATGAATTTTTCACACTTCAAAAGTAATAAATTCATTGTTTAAATTAGAAATGCCTTATTTAAACAATTTATTATTAGGGTTCACAATTCAGATTGTTTTAAATGTTCTATTGAAAAACATATACCTTTACTCTGTTGTTATTTTCAGTAGGAGCTTTCAATGAGGCTTTGTTAAAACATGAAACTCTTAGATATTGCATTCTGTAGAAGTAGTAGGTACAAATGTATGAAATTATTGTGCTTTATAAGAACTTTAAATGCTTTGCCGTTATATAAGTACAAATATATACCTTTATTTGTTACCATTCATATTAATTCATCCTGATTATGTTTTCTTTTCTCATATGTACAAAGTTTCCTTTCCCAACCTTATTCATTAAATACTGGTATGTTATCTCACACAACAGTTGATGCGCTTGTGGTTATCTACAGTATTGCTACTATATTTCTTTAATTTATAAAGAATTTTTCTAGAGAATATTTATTGTCTTTTAGATTTCTTTGCTCGTTAAAGTCGGTAAATGGAAATTGCGAAATTATTAAATTAAATGGGTGTGTCTTAAGGCACAGATACAAAAAAGAACCAGCATCAGACTAAAAATTCTCTTTTTTTTAATCGTGCAGTTTTTTCAGTGATTGAAATGCAATGGCTGTTGCGGCTAAAAAAATATAAACTCATGATAGAACATTATATTACTTGTATAAATGTTATCAGCATTATAATAATGATATCACAGACAATTTTATTTACAGTTGCACACTTACTGTCATTTTTTTTTCATTAATTAAAATGGATAAATGCAAAATACGCCTAAGCCCAATTGACGGTGATACATGCAAAGAAGGCGTCACTTAACCTAGAATTACTCGATTTCGATCAATTTTGTGTTCATGAGACCCTCTGTTTTTTATGAGTTCTATATATAGTAGATTTCGATTATCATCGTTTAACTTATGTTACCTTTATTTACAAACTGAGTAAATATAGGGCCAAAATGTATCATGACTATCAATGGTAAACACGTTGTAATATTCGATGAATGGCAACCTGTACGGCCATGGTTTTAAATTTTCATCACTGATAACATTTTATTAACTTAGATCATTTCTCTCATGTAAATAACAAGCCAATGATTGTCATCCTCTGTTTTACAGCTTTTCTGAGTTTTTGTTTCGGAAATAACCGGAAATATAATTGTATTTTGATAATTGTTAGATAAGATGTTACTATATTTATGAGTTTCGATATTGTCAAGATTTAAAGTCTGATATGGATTTTCATAATCGTCATTATATTGTATTAAACTGGACTGTCGTAAAATAGAACTTTCATCGGAGCTTTCCATGTTAGCTTGAAAGAGACTAGTGTCGCTATCAGAGACTCCAGGTGTGATTTCATGAATGCCGTCTGGCAAAGGTTCCAAAATGACATCATTATAATTTATTGTTCCTATTTCATCATAATGTACTTCTTGGGTTATAACAAGACTTGATTTCCTCGCACGATTTAAACAGTAGAAAATATATGACATGACAAAGCATATTACCAATACTCCAACCAAACTACCTAGTATTATCCAACAATAACCGTATGAAGAAGTAGATACATATTCAGGATCTGAAAATAGTATACAATTTTATAAGTAGAGGAAAGTCAATTGGATCGCTTTTTTTTTATCACACAAAGCTTATTATGACTAAGTTAAATGAATATTAAGCTACCATACAATAACATTGAAAATGCAAAATAAATCGTAATTTTGATCTTAACATTATAAAGTCAATTTCAAAACACAATTATATCGATTGCTTAGATATTGGATGTGTTTTTTTTCTATGTTTTTTTTTAAAGGAAAAACAAGTTTTCTTAATATCATACCTAACCAATCTGTATTATCTGTAATATTAACGTCTTGCAAAATGGAGTTTCAAATCCAAATAGACTAGATAAATTGAGCATTCAGTTAACTAAAAGTACTGTACAACAGTAAGACTAAAAGAGATAATACTCGTAAAACGTGTAAAAGTCAAGCTGAATAATATAAAGCATACACAGACTAATTCTGAATGTAAGTTTGGGAAATATTTCATCACTTTGTTGCTAAAGGTACTTTGAGTTCTTCTTAAATCTATTTATTCTTGTGAGAACCATGATCTTTTTATTTCTGATATCAAATTATAACAACTTGAAATTTCACATATGATAACAAAATCAGTTGCCGAAAAACAGCATGTAAATTAACATTTTGACTTGTAAAGCTGTTTCGTTATGCTGTCGATGATAGTTTGTCAAAATTAATATTAAAGAAGCAGTTATAATGGAAATCTTGATTCGTGAATTCTTAAGGTAAATCAATTTCTGTCTCTTTATCAATCTTTACCACATCTCCTTCTATTTTTATCACTGTATTTCAGTTCTACCAATTTATTAAATACAAATGCAAATTGTTTATCGAAAATAGTATAATAACGGATGACCTTTAACGTGCAAAGGTATATTACATGTATTACATACATATCAAGAACGGTTACATGTTGATGCCAAATAATATGTGCCTCGTTTTGTACTGAAACGAAACACTGAGCCAGATGCTCAATATTCTATCTAACAAGGTAAGATTTAACAGGAAGAAATTAAACATACTCGGTCATTCTATTGGTCTTCTTTCTAAATAATTTGTGTAAAGCGCAAAAGCAACAACCAAATATTATCGCGTATTTTGTACTAAATAAAGGCAACAGTAGTATACCGCTGTTCAAAACTCATAAATCCATGGACAAGAAAACAAAATCGGGGTAACAAACTAAAACCGAGGGAAACGCATTAAGTATAAGAGGAGAACAACGACACAACACCGAAACAGACCAATCATCAGACAAAATAACACTAGAATAAAAAATATAACATCAAAACCAAATACATAAATTTGGGATAGACAAGTACCGTGCCACGTCTTATCTTAATATCTAAACGAAAATTAACCAGACCTCATTCATTCGAGGCGACCACCCCGTCTTAAGACTACAGATGAAGTTGTTTATTGAAAACATAGACCTTTTGTTGAATGTACGAAAATATTATTGTGAACAATTGTGGTATCAATTGACCCTGAATTCAAATGTTAAAAACATTTAATTATAGCCTTGCTTATAACTGTTTTCTGAACTTTGAAATAAAATATCCACGATAACATATGTTATGTTATTCAATCAATAAACCATAGTGAAGGAAAATAAAAGAACCTACATTGTTTTTATTAACTGTATAAACACGCACGATAAGATACAAATATGTTTAAAAAGGTATAAGTATGCTATACAACCATTTATTCAAATAGAAAACTCTCTAAAATCAGTTTTTCTCACATAAATAGTCATTCATCGGAATTATAGCCTTTAAGAAATCACTGTGTATACTTTAAGTTGTTTTTTATTGAACATTTAATACCTCTTACCTGTTTCAATTTTCAAAAGAATTTGAAAACAAGACTTTAATTATGGCCAGCTTACCCTTTTTTCATATTTTCTGATATAAAATGCCTAAAACCTGTTTAAAACTGAGTTGTTGATAACATATTGAAAACATATCAGAATACTGTAGATGTAATGTTTAGTAGTCAATCAATACAACATTCAAGATTATATAAAGTATTCAATCCTGCCTCTTTCTCCAGTCCACCTCTTACCGTATAAAAAAGGAGATGTGGTATGATTGCCAATAAGACAACTATCCACAAAAGACTAAAATGACACAGACATTAACAACTACAAATGTATGGGTCACCGTACGGCCTTCAACAATGAGCAAATCCCATACATCATAGTCAGCTATAAAAGGACCCGATAAGACAATGTAAAACAATTCAAACGAGAAAACAAACGGCCTTATTTATGTAAAAAAATTAACGAAAAACAAATATGTAACACATACACTTATGACAACCACTGAATTGCAGGCTCCTGACTTGGGACAGGCACATACATAAATAATGTGGCGGGGTTGAACATTTTAGCGGTCCCAACCCTCCCCTAACATGGGACAGTGGTATAACAGTTCAACATAAGAACAAACTATAAATGACGAACTATGAATGCCTATTTGTCAATTAAAGTTCACATTTTCTACCTTAAAAGGTCAATTTAGAATTCTTATCACAACAGTCTCATATGTATTCATATACTGACACAATTTACCTAATAAATATACTAGAACTGTACAAACAAAGCCATATTTGCAATAGTTGTATGTATGCAGATACTAGTATGAGATTAAAATTCACTTTAAATGTTCGAGAGATGTCTGGTAACATCTGATGTTTGCATAACTTCCAAGCATAGTCATTGTTTTATATATCAAGAAACTTGAAAAAAATCATAAAATCATAGCATTTACAAGTTAAATTGTTTGTTTTATAACCCAGGGGGTAGGCAATTTTCTATGTTTTGTGCCCCTAGGGCCTCAAATTTTCACAATTATTCTGCTGTTTCTATCAATCTGGAATATTTAGTACATATTTAGGATAAAACACACTATTGTAAGTTTTGTTGAGATATTTCCGTATTTCTAGCTGTAATTTTTTATGCAAAGGTGACAAAAAAGCTGATTTTGGTGTTTCGGCTTTCTTTTGGGTTATCGACAGCAAACAAACAACCCATAACTGATATTCAGGAAGGATCAATGAGTTGCAATGACTGCAAATAGTAAATATAAGCACTTATTAACAACTCAACTTACATATATGCAAAAAGTATGGATTAATTTTGTATTGAGGACTTTAAGTAAACTATGCATACAGTAAACTGTGAATGTATGATGAGTCATCATATCTAAATAGTAAATATGAGCACTTCTTAACAATTCAACTTACATATCTGCAAACAGTATGGATTAATTTTTTATTCAGGACTTTAAGTAAACTATGCATACAGTAAACTGTGAATGTATGATGAGCCATCATATCTAAGGCCCAAGATTCTATCAATCTTCATGAAATATTTATAAAACTTCATATTTGAGTAAATTTCTTTAAAACTTTTGAAATTTGGTTGAATTCTGAATGTTCTCTTTTTTCACCCTATAAAGGTTGCACTTCTGTAAATATTGACAATGCTATTTCCCATAGGAACTCTTTTTACGGCTAAAACTGTACCACTTTCACTAAGAAATTTTGAAAAAATATTATCCTAGAATGAAAAGATCATACGTACTACATTTTTTCTCTATATAGGGATGTGCGGCATATTTTCAACGTTTATATGCCGAGAGTTTCATCTATCACAAATTTTCTTAACTTCTCCTACCTCGAAAAAAGGTTTACCACATATTTCAGTGAAAACAATGTACACACGTATTTTTACTGGTTACATTCCCAAGTTATGTATCTATGAGATGGAACACAGGGAGAATAACTGGGAACCAGTATATAGACAAAATTAATTTTCTATGAATATTCTAGATCTCCCCAAAATAGGCGTGGTCTGAGAAAGAGCTGTATTTACAAAGTGCAATCTATAGGTTATATAGATGTTATCATGCAAATATAGATACTTGATATTCCCGGGATCGTATTTCCTATCATGATTTCATTGATAGAGGGTTGCTGTTCACAAAGAAGCTTTTACACCAAATGTTCAAAATGGTGAAGTTGAAATCATCCCTTCATAAATTTTACGGACGCCATCACGAGTTGGTTGATCGTTACGGAATAACCGTTTCACAGATGATATCGGGTATGTTCATTTTGACGTAACTACAATACCCTTGCTTTTTCACAATTATGACCTTCCGAATAAGACTATGCGGAGGAGGATCTGCTTACCCTTCTGCAGCACTTGATACCACCTCCAGTTTTTGATTGGGTTCGTTTTGCTTAGTCTTAAGTCTTCTATGTCGTGTCTTGTGCGCTATTGTTTGTCTGTTTGTCTTTTAGGTTTTTAGCCATGGCGTTGTCAGTTTATCTTAAATCTATGAGTTTGGCTGTCCCTCTGGTGCAAATTTCGCCATTATCGTTTTCGAACAAAAAAGACAGAAAATATAAAATTGTGTTTTTTAATCAGCACAGCTAATTTTTTAACAGCTTGTAGCTCAAAGCTGTATATCATAAAAATATATAACGCTTACATATAGAATTGTCATGGGGAATTTGCCAAAGAGACAAAAAATCCGACCAAAGAGCTGAAAACAGCCGGAGGCCATTAATGGATCATTATTTCAGCGATATAATCTCGCACCCAGAGGCGTCCTTCAGCTAGTCCCATAAAAAAACTGTGAACTAGTTTAGTAATAAGAGACGACTAAATAAACTCCGAAATATATAAATGAACTAAAATTCAAAATAAAGACTTATTAAGGACTAAAAGGCTCCTGACTAGGGACAGGTGCAAAATTGCTGCAGGGTTTAACACTTTTGTTATACATGTATCTCAATCCTCCTTCTAAGCATCTAGCCAATATAAAAAATTAGACACTCAGCAATACGCACAGCTAAACACAGTTTAAAAGAAGTCCGAGTCTGATGTTAGAATAAGTAACAAAAGAAACTACACAAAATGATAATGATGCATAAATTAACAAAAGTAGTTATTGACATGCAAGCTCCATACCTCAATGTAACTAATTAAAACCTATGTCTTCGTCATATGGATATCAAGCACAATCCCTCCCATGAGTTATTAACCATAACCAGTATTTTCAAATTAACCACTAAAACATTTCCCACTTTCAACGACAGAAGATACCTAATATAAGATGGGGTTTTTTTATTTGTCAATAGTGTCCTCTTTTTTATTTTCCCAATCTAATTTGCGTTTTAAAATTGATATTATTTATTCGTTCAGTTTCAATAGCGCCTATAAAATTCGTTCCCTATAGATTGTTAATGAGAAGTAGTAAAATATTCGTAAATTGAACTCACTGTTCGCAACTATTTTATAAGCATCAATGTAAATAGATAACGAGCTGGTATACCGACACATGTATTCACCGTCGTCATCTGTCGTGAAATTCTTAATAATAAAATAGCACAATTTGTCCTCATATCCACCAAAAACTATGTATTTTGAATTGTTTAATCGTGGGTTCAATTCTGTTCCATATGTGTATGTTATGTAATGGTCTGTTGCCGAGGATGATGTTTTATTTGGACCAGTCCACTGACCATTGTTCTTGTTAAAACAAGTACAGTTTAATATCAAATTATTTCCAGCTTTTACGTGCAACGCATGCAGAGTCTTTTCACATGGCATTGGATCTACAATTAGACAATGTATTTGTAAAAACGTTCTATTAGACTTATAAAGCTACACTGTCGATGAAATTTTGTCTTAAACATGTTACATAGGGATTATTTCACAGAGGCAGTTATTATCATATTATGGAAAACATAATTTGTGAATCTTTAATACTAAAATAACGAGATCCAATGTGTTAGCCGTCATGGAAAAAAACGACAAAATCAAAGACTTCAATTTTATATCATTTATATAGGCACATTGTGTTGATTAAAAATTACATCATTCCAGACCACTTTTATTTCCACATAATTAATATAGCCAATAATGGACAAGTTTCGGGTCAAACCCGATACCGATACCAATAGTATATTCACATGTTACCTATTATCTTATCTGTACGTTCTGCGTCAGACTCGCGCACCACCAAAACGTGTATTTTGAATTTGCTATGCATACACAGGTCAAAATCACAGGGTTAACACAACTTAATTCAATCTTTGTCACATTGGTCCCTACGGTAGTATTTTAATCAGCAAGACTTTATAAGATGGCAATACGATTATTAAAAATCTAGATTTAAAATAGCTTCCAATTTGTTAGCAGACACGTCGTAAAAACGGCGAATCAAAGAATTCGACTTTATTTACAACTAATATAGGATAATGATGTTGATTAAAAATTACTCCATTCCAGGCCCTTTGTTTTTTGCAAACAATTAATATTACCAACAATTCATAAGTTCTAGGTCTACAGGTTGAAACAGAAAGATTTTGAAAGCAAAGAAACTGTGCATCTCATACATCGGCATGAAATTATCAGATGACAATGCCAATACTAAAAAAACAGATTGAAATAAAGGTTTTCACATAGTTATACACTTTAATTTAGTCACGGGTATGTTTTAATTCTGATAAAGAAAACCAATTGCGTTCTCTTTGATTTTTCATTTATTCTTATTTTTTATGTATTAGTCAAAATGAAATCTGTCTCAAAATATACTCGTTATAATCATTACTATTTGTTTATATTATCTATTTAGGCAAATATATCGTAATTTCTTATCTTTTAATTGGTCAGCTTCGTAACGTTACATTTGTAGTTAAAAGCTTAATTATTTACATGTTAGGCGTTTTGGACAATTGTTATATGCAGGAAATCCTGTAAAATAAAAAAAAATACATGTATAGAAAGCTATGTCTGTCAATCATTTATTAAGGAGTGTGAAATTTGCTTAAATATATTATGTATAACAACTGATTTGTACATAGTGGTGAAACTCAAACTAGTGATTTTCTGCTTGCGTTCAAAGTATGTTTTATGCTTGAAACTATTTGTAAGTGATCTTTCCTTCCCAGTATAATGTTGCTACTTTTAAAACGACTTTATACAAATTTTCTATCAATTTTACTATAATTAGTATAATAGAACTCTTAAAAGTTACATATATTTTGGTTATCAGAAACAAATACTTCTGTTATTACTTTTTTTAGAAAAGAATGTTATTGAACAAATACAAATTAACCTTACTATATAGTTTTTGATTTCTCGAAATGTTTGCAGTAAAAATAAATTGAGTTTTATTATAGTATCTGACACTTTGTTTTGGGGAATCAGTGCAGCTTCTTTATCAAGATAAAACAATCTTGTGTTTTCTGTCAAAATTTCAAGTAAATCACAACCACTAGAATATTTGCAATTGATCCACCTACATTTAAAAGCTCAATAGTACATGTGATAATCTTAGAAATTCAAAGTGTTAGTGTCAGTCAATAAAATTTACCAATGTACATACAATGTATGTATAAAATTTAATATTTCTAGCTGATGGTTATTCTGAAAAATACAGAGTTTCTTTGCGGTATTGAATTCAAGATTGTGTCGACGAAGCGTATTTTGACTAATGAACTATATCGAATCTGTATAATGCACGAAATGATACGTTTTAATACGATGTCATCAAGTCAAACAAACTCTAGCTAGCACACATAAAGGGGATCATTAACTTCCATTTAACCCGTTATCAATCTGTTGTCGTATAGGAAATTAATAGTCAGTATAGTGTACTTACTTATTGCAACAACGTTGTATGTATGAATATAAACTGTTGATGAATCAATGTATTGACACTTGTATAGACCGTCGTCCTCGGGCACGAAGTTCAAAATCTGTAGCTGACATTCTTTCTTATCGTATCCACCAAGTACTGCAAATTTTGATCTGTTTAAATATGGGTTCAAACTTGTTCCTTGTGTGTATGGTATAAATCCATCCGCAGTCGTATATAAGGTTGGTGACTTATTTGGACCTATCCATTGACCATTGGTTTTGTTGAAGCAAGTGCAGTTTAAAATCAAGTTTTCTCCATAATTTACGCCAATGAACTGGTCTGTAGTTTCACATTTTATAAATTCTATATGGAACAAATGATAAAAGCTCAGAAAAATATTGATTGTTACCTAAATTCTCGACCTTTTTATTGCTTATCTTTTTGCAATCATATACCGACTTGTGTTTGCATTCTAATTCATAATAAGTCTACTCCTATCATCACTACTATGAAATATAAGAAACCGAACAAACCATTTGTCTTTAAAACAAAAAATAGAAGAAAAAAAACCATGTTGTATAGGTAGCATTAAAGGTCAAGACAATATCAATATAAAAATCAATTCAATCATGACTGGCCATTTCACATGTTCAACGAAAAACAAGATATATAAACAGCAACGACCGACAGCCACTTACTTACAGGATTCTTAATTTGTTCAAGCAGAATGATGCTGGGTTGATCGTGTTTGCCAGCATTAAATTCATCTCAAAGCCTGAGACGATAATGTAAAAGATCAACATATTAAAAAACGACAAAATCAAGTTGGAAATATTTATAGATTATTACATGGCCCTGGTATCAGCCCTAGACTCCCATATCTAGCCAGAGGGCTTGAGATGGGTCGTGGGCTGATACCAGGGACCATATGAAAAATGACATGTAATAATCTATTTGTCACATATGTTTTAGCAAGAGAAAACAAATAGCTTACACCAAATTATGTTTGATATTTCATCAAAAATCAAAAAGATATTTAACGAGAAAAAAAATTAAAAATTTATCACTGTGAGTTAAAAAAAGTTTGTATCATATATTTTCTAAATTCATATATTTTCTAAATTCTTTATGACGTCAAAATTTTACGGGAACTTTTGTGATTTTCACTGTTGATTTCTACATTTTTGTCTTCTACAGTAGATTCGTAACTTTCTAAATTTCTTTTCATAGTGTTCAACTTGTTTACAAATAGTCTTTGATTGACAGTTTACCGGAAGTTAAACTCGGGGGTTGATATGGATTTCGAGGGCTGATATCGATATCGGCCCCGAGGGCTGATAACCAACCTTGACTACGGCTATTATTGGCCATGCAAAAACGTACATATCAGTACAAAAGATGTGATAATATCAGATTATTACATGGCATTTTTTCATATCGCATGTATTATCAGCCCTAGGTTCAATATCAGCTCAAGAGCCGCATGGCTCGAGGGCTGATATTGACTGAGGGATGATAATACATGCGATATGAAAAATGACATGTTATGATCTTTTTATCATATGCTTCAACAATGGAGAAAATCAGAGATTCATATATTGATCCTTTTACAGGGTTCCCAAATAGAAGTTCAAAGAGTAAAAAGATTTCGGACCCCAAATTTGGTACATTCAGTATGAATTTTTTTTTATCATATGCCTCAACATAGAAGAACACATTTTAATATGGACGAAACGCCAAAAAAAAATTATTTAAAGTATAGATAATGACACTGTTCGTAAAAGTCAACTTTTTTTTAAAGTAACTTTCTAAATTATGTTTGGAACTTTAAAAGAATGCATTTATTTTATAATTTGATTGGGGTTTTTTTTGTTTGTTTTTTTTTTCCTTTATTAGTTTACAAAATATACTTTCCAGTATCCAACTAATTGTTTTGTACCCTACTCTGTAATGTTTTCAGTAAAACGTAGCTTTGAGGTGAATTTTCCGGAATTTGCCGAGTATAACTGGAATGCAATGCGATAACGTTACGGAAAGGCATGTGATAACACTCGAAGCATGTGATAAACTTTTCATATCAGCCCGCAAATTTAATGCTATTATCATACAGTAAAAATCATATGTTATTTAGTCTAAGTATATGATAAATCAAATTATCAGATCGTCTGGAAAGCCAAAGATGCAAACACCTGAACTATTTTCACCAAATATCAGAATAACAATGATTACAATGTATCAACCTATTCTAAAAGCTAGTTCAAAGCCGATAGTAATTATTGATTCGTTTATTTGTTTTTTAACAGACTGTCGGCATTCCAATTGGAACAAATATTGTCCCTCTTCTTGCTGACTTGTTTTTTATTATTATTATGGGGCTGACTTCATACAGGAACTTCTGAGGTTGAAAGATAAAAAGTTAGCGATATCCTTTAACTCTACTTTCCGTTATATAGATGATGTTCTTTCACTAAATAAATATAAATTGGTGACTATGTGGCACGCATCTATCCCATCGAACTAGAGATGAAGGATACAGCAGATACAGTTAAGGGCCTCATATCTTGACTTGCATCTAGAAATTGACAATGCGGGTCGGTTGAAAACAAAACTTGACGACAAAAGAGATGATTTCAGCTTTCGAATTGTGAACTTTCAATTTCTAAGCAGCAACATTCCAGCAGCACTTGCATACGGGGTATGAATCTCCCAATTGATACGATATTCCCGTGCTTGCATTTCATAAATGATTTTCTTGATAGAGGGTTGCTACTCACAAGGAAGCTATTCAACCAAGAGTTCCAAATAGGGAAGTTGAAATCATCCCTTCGTATTTTTTACGGACGCCATCATTAGTTGGTTGACCCTTATGAATAACCATTTCACAAATGATATCGGATATGTTCCTTACGTCGTAACTACAATCCCCTTCCCTTTCATGAATGTGACCTACCGAATTAGACTATTTTTCAGATTTGTTATAACATGAGCAAAACGACGAGTGACACATGTGGAGCAGGATCTGCTTACCCTTCAAGAGCACCTGAGATCACCCCTAGTTTTTGGTTTGGCTTGTGTTACTTATTCGTTAGTTTATATGTTGTTGCATGACTGTCTACTAGTATTGCTTGTCTGCTATATAAAAAAGAAGATGTGGTATGATTGCCAATGAGACAACTATCCACAAAAAAAAACCAAAATGACACAAACATTACCAACTATAGGTCACCGTACGGCCTTCAACAATGAGCAAAGCCCATACCGCATAGTCAGCTATAAAAGGCCCCGATAAGACAATGTTAAACAATTCAAACGAGAAAACTAACGACCTTATTTATGTAAAAAAAAATGAACGAAAAACAAATATGTAACACATAAACAAACGACAACCACTGAATTACAGGCTCCTGCTAGTCTTTTCTATTTTTGGCGTTGTCAGTTTATTTTCGATTTATGAGTTTGATTGTCCCTTTTGGTATCTTTCGTTCCTCTTTTACAAACTATAACTTCAACTTGGAATTATTATTAATTATGGAATCTGCATAATTTCCTGTGCTCAAAATATTTGTTAAATTCCTTTGTTATTCTGCCTTTTAGTATTATGAGCGGCGCACAAGACTTTCTATTACAAAGAAGATAGCACATTTTCAATAGAATGTACTGTGCGGTGCACAACACTATCTATACAAAATACATTGTATGGAAAGTGTAATACACCGCTCAAAACATTGCAATATAGAATAAACATAGAATAATTTATTAAAAAATTAAGGCACAACAAATTATGAATATTTAGTAATTTGAAATACTCTCAAGTTAAAATAATAGCTTGTTATATATTTTTTTTTTTTTAGAGCAGACAAATTCCACAAACACACAACTACAAAGCAAAGATTAAAATATAAAAATCAAAAGTAAAAAAAAAGAAACAACAATTGCAAACATCAACTAAAGACGAAGTGTTACTAATTGACCTATAAAATGACGTAACTTAACAAATATAGAGTTGGCACTAAAGTATGTCTGGTCCAAATGGATACTGATAGGCTTTTCAGAAATATTCACCGATTTCTTACACTAACCAAGGACCTTCATTAATAGGATTTTAGTTACAAGTAATTTTAAATGCCAGGATGACCGTTTACTTTTTCTACAATCTTGATAAACATTAGGCCGCTAGTGTTTTACTGTATGCATTCAATAATTCAGTGAAAACAACATTTGTTAAAATTCGCATGTTAACATGTAAGTACAACTGTTTCATATTTATATTTATCAACACCTGATTCATCCCTAAGCTTAGGAAAATTATGTTCAGTATAGATGCAGCATTTTTGTCTTATCACAGTGATCTAATACATTAACATAATTAGGGTAAACAAAGCTAGTTCCCCAAGACTACTAAATACTACATTACTATATATATAGCTACCTACACATAGCGAATCTTAAATATTTGCTTTAAATAAACAGATGCTTATATACTTAAGCTGTTTTGTATCAATCGTGATACAAAAAAATGAAGTGTTAATTGTTAGCTTACGTTTTGTCTTGTTATAAAACTACTTTTAAATGAGTAATGTCATATTAATATTGTACCTTCAATTTGTGAGCACTTTTGGCTTGGATGCATGTCTGTAATGAAACCTATAAAATAAATTTGAAACAATATTATCAAATAACTTACAATTTATTACTAGCATTTTTTTTAATTTCTCACCCTTATCATGCTTATAGTTAATCTTCATAAAATCGGGTTATTAAGCTGGCTTCAAATTTTAGTGATTCGTTTAATACAACGTTTAGTTATCTCTTGTTCTCTTGTTCTAAAATTTTATAAAAAAAGAATTGACACTTTAAAATTTGAAATATTAATTATCTTTCTTTTCCTTTATAATGAAATAATATGCAATGCTTGGATTTACAGTATATATTTTTGTAAATATAGGTATTTTTAATTACTGCATTACTACACACCGTATTTTCAATGAATAACTGCTGTCTGATGTACACATTCAGATTTGTGTAATTTAACACCAAACAAAATGTCATACAATGCGAAATGATTGTTTCTCAAATAAATAGTCGAAGAATCCGAGACATGAAGTATATCATATATGAGCATAAATCGAAATATATGCACAATTTTAACATTGAAAGCATACAAACTTATTTACATAAATATCACACAAATATAGTGCTTTTCCATAAAATACTATGTATGTTGACGTGCAAGTCTTTAAGGAAATGAAGAAGTTACTTGTTTTCTTAGATAAAATCAAAGATAGGAATATAAGATTAATGTCCTTGAAACAAAAGTATACAGATAATAGCATTAGGATCTAAAGCACTTTTCTCCGTTCGACTAATTATACTTCTGTTAATCACATGTTCAAAAGCTGCCATGATACAAGCGTAAAACAAATATATATGATCTCATCTCGAATATGCAAGAGTGTATAACATGATTAATATCTACCAAAAAAGCTATCCAACAAATTCCACCAAGTACATAGGAAAAATTGCGACATATGTTTTCATATGTTTAACATATGTTTTTCATATGTTTGAAAACATATGTAAACATATGTTTAGGCCCGACATGAAAACATATGTTTTTGATCATATGAAAAACATATGTTAAACATATGAAAAACATATGTTTATAAAATCATATGAAAAACCTATGTTTTTCATACATGTAATCATATGAAAAACATATGTTTTTCATATGTTTTTTATAAACATATGTTTTTCATATGTTTTCATCCCAGACCTAAACATATGTTTTCATATGTTTAACCTAAACATATGTTTTCATATGTTCGGCCCAAACATATGTTTTCATATGTTTTTATATTGGTCCTAAATATATATTTTTTTTATGTTTTTTTTTTTATTTTTCAAATGCATTTATTTTTTCATGTACTGTATATGTATTTTTGTTTGGTTTGTTTTTAATGGTATGAATGTTGTTGATGTTTTTCTACTTCATCATCTTTTTTCTTCTGTCAGGAACTCATTTTGAGTGTAAATACTTCAATATGACGATTTGAATAACCCCAAATACTTGATTCCACAGAAAATACATGGCAAAATCAAAAGCTCTAACAAATAAAAAGCAACTGTATACATTAGCATTCCTTTATGCAGAAAAATACTTATCAGTCAGTGCTCCATAATTTGTATTGTATATCTAGTAAAACTTTTTTTTATTAAGTTGTTATGCCTCTATTTTCATATTTTTGTCTCTTAGGTATACTCCATTTCTATTGTCTATGTTCTATTTTCCTATTTTTGTCTCTTCGGCATACCCCATTTTTATTGTCTATGTCCTATTTTCCTATTTTTGTCTCTTAAGCATACCCCATTTCTATTGTCTATGTTCTATTTTCATATGTTTGTCTCTTTGACATATCTCATTTCTATTGTCTATATTCTATTTTCATAGTTTTGTCTCTTTGACATCATCCATTCTATGTTTGCCTCTTTGACATACCCTAATTCTATTGTCTATATTCTATTTTCATCTCTATAACATACCAAATTTTAAGTGTCTATATTCTATTTTCTATGTTTGTCTCTGTGACATACACGATTTCTATTGTTGATAATCTATTCTAATCTGACGTATGTGATATTTCTTTTGTCTATATTCTATTTCCCTCTGATGGATGTGATATTTCTATTGCTATATATATCACCATACACATTGATATGTAATTGTATACACTGCTACATGTAGCTATTACAGGTGCTAGTGCATGCAGCCACTTTTGTGGCCCTTTAGGGCTTGCTGTTTCATGTGAGCTCTGTTTTGAAAACCGTACTTTGACCTGTAATGGTTTACTTTTACAAATTATGACCTGGATGGAGAGTTGTTTCATTGGCACTAATACCACATCTTCTTATATCTATAATTAAGAAAGACAACTAGATTGACTTTTGAGTTCAATATTGTATTAATTTAAAATTAATGTTCTTTGGTTCTATTTCTTTACTTTTCAGTTCCTGAAAATAAAAATAACAGAATAGAGTTTCAATGTCCACTGAGTTGCACATATTGCATCTATCAAGGGGCAATAATTAAAAAAGGCACTTGAATAAAATTATAAATAAAAAAGTGTGCTTTGAAAAAAGGTTCTTTTTCTTGTACATGTATATGAAATATTTTAAACAGACCTTCAAGGGCAGTATTACAGTATACTATGTGTTTTATAAAAATTGAAACGATGAGAGTGCTTACAAGGCCATTTTCCTTTATTCAAAAATTTCAAGGGGCATAACTCTTTTGAAAATAGTCAATCTGTCAAAAGTAGTGAACTTGACCAAGATATTGCTGATATTAAAGTATAGCAAGAATTGTACATGCAAGACAAATATAAACACCTTACAATCATTCCATAAACATATTAACCAATGTCTGCCATACAACATGTAGTTTTAATTTTTAAATGGTTCACATTTTGCATTCTTAAACAAGTTGAAGGTTACTTTATGGTATGGATTTTGATTATTGTTCATTGCCTAACAGTGAGTCGAGTGACCAGTAAATGTTTTATCTTTGTTCTTTAGTTTTTTAATTGATAGTTGTCACATTGAGGATCATACCCCATCTCCTTATATCAATATTCTAGTTCTTTAAAAACATTCTACGGTTAAAAGAATATTATTAAATTAATTTTTCTTATTTATTTTAATGTACAGTGGCAAGTATTTAATGTATATTGAAGACGAGAACAACTTTTGATCTTGTAAAATATACAATTCATAATATACGGTCTATGATGCAAATGCTATAATTATTTGAGCTTCTCATTTCTCATGCGTATGCAGCAGAAGCAGATGAGACTGGTAAGGATTCCTCGATGCATACTTGACATCAGAAAGACAGAAAAATAAACAACTGCATACATGTACAATTACACTTGAAAAAAATTTGAATACATAACATTAAATTATTTAAATCAAATACAATTCTACATATGAACTTACTTTGATACCAGGTTTTTTTACAGGACATCTAGATTTGCACCTACATGTACATTGTAACATGAACCTCAGTGATTCTAATACTGCACTTTCCTTTCATTTGGTAACAAGCTAAAATTATAAATTTTAAGTTAATCCAAAAGTCCAGACAAAAACTAGATGATAATGTAGTATGAACTAATTAATACTTTTAAGTTTTACTAGTGGAAACAAAAAATGGAAACAATTTATAAACAAACAACAAATATATGTATAGCATGAACTTTCTCATATATATCATGTATATATAATCATGATAATAAACTATTCTTCTGCCTAAGTTTAAAAAAATCCATTTGGGCATTAACTTCGGTTTATTAAATCTTGATTTGCTGTTTCATAGGCAAAATTGTTGAAATACAACATTTATCTATAAATATTAAACTCATGAACATAACATGTTGTCATTTGTATTACCATCTGTATACTTCATGCATTTAATAAAGAACAGTGTTTCAATGTACCTCACCAATTGATGGATATATATAAAATTTGCTGTCAAAAAGCAATAACCACAACAAAATGAACAAATAAGTATGTTCTTTTTTTTAACATTTTTCATAAATTATAAAAATCATGAAAATAATCTACAAGAAAAGTAGACATGCGTGAGATGCAATTTTATTACAATATCTATTTCCAAAAGGCAAAACTCTTGTAAACATATTTTATTGATCTTGTATTGCTTGTTAAGCCTGTTAAGTTTCTCTTTATCTTCTTTAGTTCTTGCTCAAAACACAAAAGAGGAAAAGATTGCAAAATTTACGAGAAAGTTGTTAAAAAATGACTATAAAGGGCAACAACTCCTTAAGGGGTCCATTGAACATTTTGGTTATGTTGACCCTTGTAGATCTTACTTTGATGAACATTAGTGCATGAAACGAACTATCCCCCTCAACTGATTGAAATCCCCCTCGGAGCAATAACCCTAAAACTCAATCCCATCCTTTTTTTGTAGTATGGAACCTTGTAGTACAATTTCAGAGAGATCCATACACTCAGTGGCGGATCCAGAAATTATCATAAGTGGGGGCCCACTGACTGCCTTAGAGGGGAGCCGATCCGGACATGCTTCAGTAATTCTCTATATAATCATCCAAAATTTTACCAGAAAAGGGGGGCCAGGGCCCCCTGGGCTTCCCCTCTAAATCTGCCTATGAGTCACTTTAACACAAGTTATTGTCTGGAAACTAGAAACATGCTTCTTTTTGGCCCCTTTTTGCCCCTAATTCCTACATATTTTGGGCAACTAACCCAAAACTCTATCCCAGCCTTCTCCTTGTTAATATATATATATGCCATTTGGAACATTGTGGTACAATTTCAGGGAGATCTATACAATTTCACACAAGTTTTGACTGGAAACTAGAAAAAATGCTTGTTTTTGACCCCTATTTCCTAAACTTTGGCCCCACTATAACCCCTAAACTGAATCAAAACCTTTTTTTGTGGTTTTAAATATTGTGGTACAATTTCAGAGCAATTGAAATACTTATAAACAAGTAATTATTCTGAAACTATGAAAATGCTTCTTTTTGGCCCATTTTGGGCCCCTAATTCCTAAACGGTTGGGACTTCCGACCATCATCCACAAAATCATCCCAACCTTTTTTTGAGGTATTGGACCTTCTAAACAAAATTCATAAAGATTAATGCACTTAAAACTTAGTTATATTTTTGGATACCAATGTGTCTTCGGACGCAGCAGACACCTTTCCATTATACAATCCCCAAAAATTGTGTGTGGTCTTATAAAAAGAACAAGCAATGTTGTGTATATAGAGCTTCCAATGCTATTTTTGATAAATGGTCCAGTAGAAAAAAATAATTTTTCACTGCTTACACGAAATCAAAATGTGTAACATGTAGATAGTCTGACAAAAACAAAATATTCAAACAAAGTTATCCTTTTTTATTACATGTACATACCTCTCGTCATGAAATAATTGCTGGCTGCTCTTTATATGCACATACATGTAAATCAATGCCTCAGAGAATTGCATTCTGTTGCTTAGCTTCTTCTTCTTCTTGGAGTACATGTACTTCCATAGAAAATGCTAAAAGAAATAATGTAAAATGAAATGAAATTAAAATATCTGACAAATTGCCTTAAATATTTTTATACATGTTGTATGGCAAAATTGACTTATTTTGATGTTTAAAAAGAAGACCAAAAGATCTAGACTTGCCCTGAAAAAAAATAATACTAGTTATATACTATATATATATATAAAAGTATTAAATCATTTGAATGTTCTAATCCTTCTTATTAAATCCATATGCCTGTTGTATGAATTCAATGGTGTATCAAAGTGGTTAAATTTGATCTCTGACTAAATAAATTAATGCCAATCTTTTTCATCAGTTAACAGTACAAATTTTACATGTGGTCAAGGGGATAACTTAATTCAGGAGCCTGTAATTCAGTGGTTGTCGGTTTTTTTATGTGTTACATATTTGTTTTTTGTTCATTTTTGTACATAAATAAGACCCTAAGTTTTCTCGTTTGAATTGTTTTACATTGTCACTTAGGGACTTTTTATAGCTGACTATACAGTATGGGATTTTCTCATTGTTGAAGGCTGTACGGTGCCCTATAGTAGTATAGTTGTTAATTTCTGTCATTTAATTTTTTAGTCTCTTATGGACAGTTGTCTCATTGGCAATCATACCACATCTTCTTTTTTAATGCATGTTGTTATGCCAGATCAGGGCCGTAACTACATTGAGGCAAATGCCTCATGTTAGAAATTTAAAAAAAAAAAAAAACTGAAATAAAAGATTGTCTTAATATCAGATTGTTTTCACAGAAAGTGTCTAGCAAGAAGCAAGTTCTCTTCACTCTCTGGTGTCGCCCCTGCATGTTTTTTCGTGATCCATGTTTCTATTTTACTTTTAGTTTTCAGAAATGATGGTTCTATTATTTTTATTTCTGTGTCCCGGGTTTGTCTTTTATTCATTTATTGGCCTACTTTATGACTATATTCTGAGTGTTGATTTTCATTTGCAAACGTGTGGTTTTGCAATTTTGCATGCCCACCGATGTCCAGATATTGTGCGAGAAAATATTTTGAGAATATACGATGCTACAAGACATAGGAAAAAAATGGTAGTTTCTGCATGGAGAATTGAACTTGTTATCAAAGAATACAAAACTGGCTTTTTTTTTGGTACATAAAACTAGATAGCTGACATGACTTAAATTAAAGTAAGGTCACCAAATTTCCCGGTATCAAATTATTTGAGAAAAAAAACAATAATGTATTGCCATATGACCTTTTGCATTAAAGGATTAAACTTGCATTTAGTCATGTTCAGAACCTTTAACAGAAAATAAAGGAATATGGAGTAAATGTGCACGAAACCTAATCGCACACAAAGTCAATGCATAGAAAAAAATACTAATGATCAATGGTCAAAGTTGCTGGAGGGTCTTCAACAATAAAAGAATCACTAATACCGTAAAACAGGGTCAAGATGGCCCCTAGTGTCGACTTAAGTAGTACTAGTAATTAAAGTAAAATACTGCACTGTCACTATATTTAAATCTAGTCATAAAAAAATCATCAAAGTCTAAGCACAATACAAGACAAGAACAGACAGATCCGGTATTTTTGATTATGAGAATTACGATTTTGCTTTTTCCTACATATCGGTCTTTTATTGTTGTCAATAAAACCTAAAAGTCTTAAATTACAATGAATCTATGTTTTTGCTTTGAGACCAGAATATTGTCGAAAAAATCTAAAAATAAATTGCGATTTAACATGTTTAATGTCAGAAAGAGTCTGGGAAACGTTCAGAATGCACGATTTTGCGTTATTTTTCTCAGAGCTTCTGGGGGCCTTGAGCGGAGCGAGGTGAATATATTTTGCCTCACTATTAGAAGAGGCTAGTTACAGCCCTGCAGATAATTTCATGCGTTGTCTACTCTTTGTTTCTAAAATTTTCTTTAGGAGTAACATATATATTTGTTGTTTTTGGTAGGCATTAGGGAATTTTTTAAACTATGTACATGTATGTGCAGTTACTAAATACACAGCCTTTATAAATAATTTTCAAATTAAACAAGTGAAACTGTGAGCTACATGTACATGTACTGCTCACTGATGATACCCCCGCCGCAAGTGGATAATATTAATAGTGTAAAAATATGCAAGTGTTCAGTAAACAGGAAGTTGTCGAGTGATGAATCTGAAAACGCATCACACGGTATAGCTGACTTCGATAAACCCTGAAACAAAATTTCAGAAATCCTTGTATTGTAGTTCCTGAGAAAAATGTGACGAAAAATATTCATGGGACAGACGGACTGACTGACGGACTGATGGAAGGACAGACAGAGGTAAAACAGTATACCCCCCTTTTTTTAAACGGGGATATAATGAATACATATTTAATCACCCTAGCTATAATCATTTTTTGTTAAAAATAGTGACTACAAATGCTTATATGCTTTTTTCTATTGACTGTTACTTGCCAGTCTTTTGATTAAACAAAAGAAATGGCATGCCCACTCCTATGGGTGGGCAGAGTGGGAAAGCTAGAAATTTTGCCCACCGGGTGCCCACTCCCATGGTGGGCGGGTGGACATAGCAAAATCCACCCGAGCTGTGGTGTAACAGTGTTATTGTACAAAATGTAGTCTCAGTTTGATCATAATTAAAATTTGGAAAAAAATTTCATTAACATTATTATCTTTGGCTATGCAATGTATGAAAAGCCGGCATACATTTTATAAATCTAAATTATATGAAAAGAATGGGAGTAATAGAACCTCACTGACATCTATCCATTCATTCAGTATTGATGCCCCCTTTTTTTTAAATTTAACTAATCTCTACAGAGTTTACAAATATGGTTATTTGGGATGTATTTAAAAATAACCTTATGATAGATAATGAAACAGATGATTAATAAATGCAATTACTGATTACCATTGGATATATACATTACAATATCGTTCCTCAGTATCGTTCTCGGGTTTACCTGTCATGCCTGTTTACCTGTTTACAATCAAGTCAAATAGTTTTTTGTGAAAAATGTGCACACACATCTTCCTGCTTTTGTCCAATTATAATAAAAAAAAAAGGAGCATAATTATATTTACCTTTCGTTGCCTTTTTAAGGTACATAAATGTACGTAATCCATGAAAACAAAACACTTTCGACATTTCGAACTTTCGTTGCGTTGTCGTTGACCTTCTCTAGACTTTCATTTCTATGTTTCGTTCCCCGGTTTCTTCTAGTTAATCGACAAGTCACCCAATTCAATTTATCTGTTTATAAGTAGAAGAAGAAGTAGAATCTATCTCTGTCCATTCTTAAAACTTAAATAAACAGCTGTAGACTGCTGCGGATGATCGCGTGAGCGTCCATGGTTTTGCGTGTCATAGTGCACAAAACGATAACGGTGAAAATATTTCCGACTTTTCCCGGTTTTCGAATTCTACGTGCCAAGTACGTAATACGAGGGTCTGGAATCAAAATTAGGGATTTAAGAAAAGGGAATAAGAAAAAAAATGCAGAATATATAATAACTAATAAAGAACAGAGAGAGAAAAATGGGGTAATCAATAAAGAAAACTAATTGAGAATAAAGAACAAACTATAAATTATATAAAGAATATTTATTCATATTATTATCTATTAATTATAACTCATTCACTTATTTCACATTCTGTTCATGATTCAGAATTAGAAAGCTCTGCTGTTGGGATGTTCTATGCTTCGATACTAATTTTGACATTTTCTTCAATTTTCATTATTTTTTTTAAAACATATGAAAACATATGAAAAGCATATGTTTTTCATATGTTTACAACCATATGTTTACATGCGTCATAAAACAGATGTTTACATATGTTTGCTTACATATGTTTTCATATGTTTCAAAACATATGTAAACATATGATTGTAAACATATGTTTATCATATGTTTGTCCTAAACATATGAAAAACATATGATTTTCATATGTTTTTCATATGTTTTGAAAACATATGATAAACATATGTTGCAATCTTTCCTGTGTACATCAAGGCATATCATTGTAGGATGGTACATCCTTCAGCAAACAAATAAAGATGCAAACAACTTTAAAATTTACATTACTTCAATCAGGACCTGACAACCTGGCTTGCTACTAGCTTTTCAGTACAATGATGAGCTTAAAACCAAGTCATTAATTTACTCCTCGACATTATTGATCTTAGCACTTTACCTTTGACCTTACAGTAAAATATGCAACCTGTATCCATGCTGAAAGATGGGAGTCTCATACACAAGAGTAATTGGTTAAATATCTGTTAACTAATAAAATATTTGAAGATGCATGGAAAACAATTATCTTTCTTCTAGAACAAATCCGTTGCCAGAATGTCAGGACCAACAATTTGTGATATGTTATCTTTAGGAAGCTTCTATAAATACCCGAACGTACCTGAAAATGTGACTGATAATACCAGAGCTTGTAATATCTGACGTGTCATTCCTAAATACAAATAAAAGTGTTTGAGTATTTATGTTGATTATTTTCAAGGGTATGAATACTTTAGGAGATCTCTATAAATAACACATGCAAATGTAGATCATTTACTTTCGACTCTTTTGCAAACATTATCCAATCAAGAATTTGGTATATCCGATTTATATATCATTATCATAACATTAACTGCTCATATAACTACTGACATATGCTCATTTTACAGTGTCAAAATGTATAGATAACATAGTCAGGACAGATTGTCTCAACGTGATATCATCGATTCATCGATAAAATAAGCGTACAAAAAATGTATATGATAAGCTGTTCTCTGCATCAGAAAACTTGTTTCCTTTCCCGAATGAGACTTGTCATCGGTTTTTACTTGTATGATTTTAATTAATGAGCAGCACTGATGACGTAACATGTGCAGCGAAAATTGATTATCTTTTCAAAGCTGGTATCATCAGGTTTTGTTAATCTTGATCACCGTTAAAATCTCTGTGTGTAGATGTATTGTTATATTGTTTACAGTCGATTTTCATCGAATTGATAATATTTTCAAAAAATCTTCTAATATAAAGTCTTAAACACATACTTGCCTAACACGTTGTGTTTTCAAATTTCTATTCCAATACAAAGATGCGTAAAAGCTAAGTAAATTCTTTCCAATATTCTCTTTAAGGATTTTCGAGGTCAAAGGTTACAGATATTTCCTGTTAAAATGTAAACTGTTTAAGGTAATCGGAATAGTTAATAGTTATCAAAGGTTCCAGGATTATAATTTATATTTAGTACGCCAGACGAGCGTTTCGTCTACATAAGACTCATCAGTGGCGCTCATATCAAAATATTTAAAAAGTCAATCAAGTACAAAGTTGAAGAGCATTGATGATACAAAATTCCTAAAAGTTGTGCCAATTAAGGCTTATGTTATCTATGCCCGGGATAAAAACATTCTTAGTTTTTCTAAAACAAATATCATATCGAAATACTAGATGTTTTTTTAGTGCCTTATATAGTATATCATTGTATGGTAAAACTAAAATTGAATTAAGATGAGTTTTGCTTATTCTAATTTTAATTCAAAAGTATGGCTATTCATCAAAGCAAATAATGATCTTCGTGCATTTTATGAAAGGTATTATTTTGACATTGCACAAGGATGGTTGTTTAACCAAAAAGAAACCAGATTCAGTTAAGTGTTACGGAACAAGTTGAAGCTATTACGTACGGTGACGTAGAAAAACGAACAACAATTATTGGGAGTCATTTTTTGTCATTTTATAGACCTTTGAAAACTTATATCTACCAAGAATTCCTAAACCTTATATGTCCAATTATATCAAACGACACAAATTACCATGACCACCATAGTTCAATCATGTTAAGAGCTAGACAAAATATCATGAATTGCACTATAAGTATACAAAGTATATATTCAAATAAGTGATAAATGATAATCAGCAATTATGTGTCTGGGTGTGGGTTCATAAGAAGTTTTGTTGGGAACGTGATCAAATGGTTTTCTAAAACTGCAAAACAGTACAATGTAATATATATGTAGGTCAATCGAGATGATGTTTGGTAAATCTGTTCGAGAATGCCACTTGAAATAAGAGTTCGCTGAATAACAACTGACTATATCTATTCTTTCAATGATTTGTTAATAGGATTTTATGACGTGCAAAGAGCATGATACTACATGTATCTACACCCGATGTATCAAATTTAACGTTAAAATTCCGACAAGACATGAATGCATTTTAACACATCAAATAGTCAAACAGTTTGCCAGTGTTCTACAGTCGTTAGAACAATATGTATGTGACACTATTGCATTACCAGGTTCCCTTTTGGGTCATGCAGGTAAACAAAATCGGACACTATAATTAGTATCATTGGAAGGCATAGTTGTGTATTGTCGTCTTCAACTTGTTCCAAGAATATTTCATACAAAATTGTGTATTCAAATTGAAAAGGAAGATTCATACTTATATAAAAGTTAATATCGAACATGTTAAAATTTGTGTGAATGATGTTACATTTGTAACTTGAAATTATGTATTGTAAAGAAAAAGCCAGGTATGAAGTAATTACTATGTTTATATAACCGTTTCATTATTTTACGTTTTGTTTTCATTAACTACACTATTTATTGTTAATTGTAGTAAATAATATGGGTAATAGAATGATGTTTACATCAGATTGATAGAGAGCACAATTTGAAAACATATTATCTTGAGTTATACCCATGAAAATGTATGTTTAAAAAAAAATGTATTGGTAACGAAATTTATGACCGTTTTGCAGCTTAGATTACTGTAAATAAAAAAATAGTACAAAAAGGTAATAAAAGAAAAGAACTGTGTTTAACATATTGTTTCATCAAAGATATAATAATTCCGGCTTACCCCAATACAAGTTTAAGAACACAAAATAAATTAGATCTTGTTGTGTTTTATCATTTTTATATTTGAATTTAAAAACACGAACTATGTCCTTGTAAACTTTGTTAGGAAATAGGAAATCAACTTTCAAAACAATTATATTGTTTAATGCTATATATTTAACAAGTTTATTGTTTTAAATCCAAAATGAATAAATATGATATATTCCAATTCATTATTTGTTTTATACAGGAAGTTAGATAAATTTGGTCAGCAATAATACCAGGTTATAACATGATATTTTTAAAAATTGTATACTATTAGATGTTTATGTTTATGTTTTTTTCGAACGCCAAGGAAAAATATAAAAGAAATATTTAAAAAATACCAAAAACCAATGCAAATTCAACACGATGTGCATAAATAATCAAAAACAAAAACATTAAACCCCAAGATAAATTCAAACTAGAGGTTCTAATGAGCCAGTATCGCTCACCTCTGTTTGCATCTTCAATAATTGAACTCTCAAACAGTATGGGCTTATCTATTACATTTCACAACAATCACGTTTTTTGTTGATCTGTAATTGCTGATATATTTTCTCTCTATCTTATAAAATTGTTGCCCCCCCCCCATTAAAAAAGGGTAAAACAAAAAGGAACAAGAGAGTTATCAATTATCACTTCTAACACTGTAAAATGAGTTAAGAAGAGATTTGGTAAATTTTGAGTTAATTGTAGATCTTAACCTGTTCGGTATTTTTCTTATTTAATGTGCTGATCTATTTTTTTTTCTAATTTTTTGAAGTATTTGTAATTTAAATATATCATTGTTTTCAAGATCAGAGGCACACACATTCATGTTAGAAACATAACCTACTAAGGAAGTTCGTTTGTCATGTTTTAGAATTTTTGTCAGATTTTCGGAATCTTCTGGTTTCATCTATTTGAATGCCTTAACAAAAATTGCCCATGGACCCCAGCTTTTCCTGTATAATTATAGGCCATTTGTAAAAGTCTTATAAAATCTGATCTATTTTTTAATAGTTTTTGAGAACTTTTACTGGTCAATGATTAAGCTATAACATATCAAGAGAGAACATTTTCTCGTATAAATTGCAATGGCTAATATCTCGAAAACAAGCATATTGACCCCTATATTTTTTTGCTTTTTTGATTCCTCAATTAATTCACTATTAACGCATTCTATTGTTATGGAAAATTATTTATTTTGAAACTAAGCAGCAAACTTCCTTAAGGAGGGAAATGTCGACATCGCTTATGCGACACATTTGTAGACCTAGTTTCGCTGATATTTTTTTTACATGTTCAAGTTTATATCTATCTATAATTCATTTACAGATATAGCATGTATAAAGCAAAAAGTCAAACATTGGTAAAAACCGTTATCAATGCGCTATATCACTCTAATAAGGAGTCATCATACTTTTTTGTTAATCGTATGCACTATTTGTTTTTGTGGTATTTATTTTGAAAAGTTTCTCTCTACATGTATCTGTTTTTGTTATTAAAAAAATATTAAGGGTAGAAATTACCGATATTGACGGATTACGAATGCAAAATCACTCAGACATGTGCTGTATATTTTAAAATTCAAACCATGTTTTGTTCTTGTTTTACTTTTTGTTCTTGTTTCACTTTTTGTTCTTGTTTTACTTTTTTTTTTTATATCTTTTAAAACTGAAGACCTATATTATAAAACATCACATCTGGATTTTATTTCTCGGCTCACCGCAAAGTAAGATTTTTCTTTTACATCTGACTTTTAACATGTTTTAATACATTAAATTAACCATCCCACCACGTTTGAAAAACATTTATCATAATAAGCAAGCTTCAAACGAAATCAACTCTGGATTAAATCTATTCGGGGTACAAATAATCACTAACGAAATCTCAGACAGCCATCTCAACATAGACTCTAGATTAAATCAGAATTTGATCACTTTGTCCTCTCGTTTTTGTTAAAACCATCAAGAAAACAACAGTAACCTGAAAACATGTCTTATGAACGTTGACCACCGGTTTTATTTTCCAATGGAATCGGATAAAAAATCACTACAATTTGGGAGTTTATTGAATAAAAAATATAAGAATTGACATCATCCGCTAGCGGCTGGTATCCACAATCAGTTAATTCATTTGGAGAATCTGCCCATCACTCAATTGTCAATATATATATTCCGAAATTGCATAGAGGTTAGAACTACGGCTTTGGAATGTACGATCTTCTCGTATTCGAAACCCTAATTTAAGTTTAATGTCTAATATACATAATATGATAAGCAACACTGAAACTGTGCGTCTTGTAATTTAAATTCATCATGAGCATTTTAAAATGTTTTTTTAATATACAGCAAAATTTATTTTTCAGGTAAAAAAACACATATGTACAGCCAGTCTTTATGTAAAAAATTTAATAAAGTTTTCTCTTCTCTTATATACCTATATGGAGTTATTTTCTTTCAGAACGACAGGTCATTCTTTTTCAGAATGAACCCGGACGATACAATGTTTCAATGAAATATGCTCAAAGGCATAAAATAATGACCTGTGTGAGGACATTATTTTCCTTGATAAAAATGCAATCTATAATTTACTTCAAAATTTTATTCGTCTGATATTTTTTTGTTGCCGATTTGGAATTTATATTTTAAAGTTCAATCGATGATAGATGTAATAGAAACCTTCATGGCCCGTATTTTAATTTAAGAAACAAAATAACGCGTGAAGTTTTGTTAAATTATCGCTACAATAAAGAAACATTATCATATATGTGAGAAGAATTTTAATATAGACTTTCATAAAGAAAAAGCCAGATTTAACATATTCGGGTGTTAGATTTTGAAAATCTTTTTGTGTCACACTGAATAGGTAAGTTGATTTTTGGTTGCTTGCTTAACGTCCAGGGGCAAATATTTCATGCATATTCAGGACGATAAACGCTGAATAGGAAATCATACTGTGACCTACGAGTATTTATATTCGTCTTTGTGTCAGTTCTTAACTTTTTTAAATTTATGTATACCTATTACTCTATTAAATGATCAACTAATAAGATAGTTTTTTTTATTCTACTGAATAACATTAACGTAACTCAGAAAAGGGTCGGGTGCGGAGGGTATATAATTGTATCCTGATTATCTGTTAATAAAATGTATTGCTATTCAAAAGACAATCTTTCTGAATTGTTCACTCGATTCAATTAAAATTGTTTAAGAAAAAACTTTTTTGCGATAGAAATGACATAACAAATAGGGAAAAAATACCCCTCCCCCTTTTCCATAAACTAAGTGGTACAATACATTACTAACAATGTGTCTTGTATTTGTCATATACCGTTATCAGATGGTAACAATACGTTTGTGTCTTACTTCATGCAGTGACAGTAATATTTTAATTGTGTATGGATAATTTTTTTTTATATCTAGATTTATTAGTTAGTTTTATTTCACATTCTAAATGAGCCGAAGGGCGTATTAAAACCTGAACGAATTAGAAAGGAATATCCCACTTTAGTGTTGTCTTGTGGTAGAACACACCTCGGGGTGTCAAGATTGGTCGGTCTTTCATTTTATCAATCCTGACACCCCTCGGTGTGTTCTACGACAAGAAAAACCTTAAAATATGCATTATCTATAACATATAAACATAAACATACATTATAAAAGAACACATCAACATGTACAGTCAACAAAATGTTTTAGGTTTCCAAATCAAAATGTTGATCGTCTGCTTTACACCAAACCTCCGTAATAATTCAAATCTCAGCATGATCCCATCAACAACGTCCAACATTTCATTACCACACATGAACTCCAGTCTTTCTCTTATAATACTAGCCAACGATCTCTCCCGTAATCAATTGAAATTTGAATTTTGGTATACATTGGACTGTACCGTACTATATGGATGTACTTCAATATTTCCGGAATCAATCGTCTGATAAGGATGTTCATATCCGTCCCCACTAAGACGTGAGGCTGACAAACTATGTACGGAGTATTCGGATGAGGTACTTAGTTCTATAGACGATAAGTGATGACTGGCCCTTCCAATAGCTGGTCCATCCACAATAATTTCTGCTTCTAAAACATTGTTTGACAAAGCTCGAACGTTTGCACTGTTACCATTTATGGTACCAATTTCATCGTAGTGAACTTCCATCGGAATTTCGGAAACTATTGTAGATCTTTCTCTGCGTTTCAGAAAGCAGTAAATGTTCAAACAAATGCTAACAATGAGGATTCCTCCGATCACAAAATCATTATCATCTAAGGAGAAGATAAAACAATTGATGTAAACACATTTGATTATAATACATTTTGTCGACAATATCAAAATATGAAAATTGAGGTTACAATAAAATCAAAAGACAAAACATTTATCTTGTAATGTACATGAATCTGTGTAATACAATATTTTTGTTGTTTCACTCTAAGAATAGTCAGTTAAATTTTGAATTGTATTCTAATTTTGAGATCTTGTTGATCAAGGAAATATATATAGATACAATATTAAATACGTTATCCAGGTGAACATTTTCTAACTTTTCAAATTTTCTACAACTTGTATTTTAAGTTATATATTACCGAAAATGGTTTCATTACAAGATTGGTCGTAAATAATGAACAAATCAGTATACTTACGATCAATCTTAGTCTTAAGTTTTTTTTTAAATCGACTCCAGAATCGTTACATTTCAAAACTTGAGTAAATTTGCCGACTTTTATTAAAAAGTTTTACAACCTTTGAAGATTTGATAAGTTATTTAGAAATCAAGCTAAGAAATCTAATCTTTACCAAAAAACTACTGGATGTTGTTTTAATGTCATTGTTTCTTATTGTACACCCAAAGAACAGTAAACCCGAAACTTTTCAAGACCCTCATAAGTTGTTAATTTGTCCTTCATATATTGCATTTGGTAATCATGTCTTGTCTTGTCCAATGCACATTATATCTTTGAGACATGTTACGTAACTTTTCTTACTTTTGTTACAAAGGTATCCTTCCCAGCCTGTATTGCATCCATAAAGACATTGTCCTGTCTCATGATTACACAACATGTCTTTACATTTCAAACAAGTCTCATTACAATAAGTTCCAAATTTACCAACTTCACATTCTGTCAATCAATATATAAAAGAGAAATATTAAGGTTTCTGTTGGATTTATTTTGTTTTAACCCCGGATTCATAAGGCTTAATATATATATAAGATAGCTGCATAGTTTGATGAAAATCCAAGTTGATTTGAAAAAGTAATTCAAAATTTAAGTGTTCTATCTCTATTTTGTTCGAACTGCAATTTTTTTTTACCTAGATGAATTCAATTCTTAAATGTGACAGCAATTCAACAACAAAAAAAAACTACCTGGGATTCAGTAAGTTTAATATATAACTAAGAAAGCTGCGTAGTTTGATGAAAAACAAAGTTGATTTGAAAAAGTAATTAAAAAATATAAAGTGTACAAAGTCTATCTCTATTTTGTTCGAATTGCAAATTCTAGGTTTTTTACCAAGATTACTTTAATTCTTACATTTTACAGCAATACAACAATAAACTAAATGACATGGGATTCTTTAAGCTTAATATATATCTAAGATAGCTTCATAGTTGGTGAAAATCTAAGTTGATTTGAAAAAGTTATAAAAAAATCAAAGATGCCTTTCTGAATTTATATAATAATTGTAATGTTTACCTATTGTAAAATAAAATTCTTTCATGTCACAGCAATAACTCAAACTACCAAGTAAGCTTGAACTTTGTAATATCAATATCTAGTTTAGTTAAATGGATGATTTTCACCAGTCAAAACTAAATTAAAAGGTCATGACTAGTCGAGCCAGGTCGAAATTGGATGAGACTGAGTCTAGATTAGTCGAGACAGGTCGAGACTTGTTGAAAATGAGCCGCGACTAGTCAAGACAGGTCGAGACAGGTTGATACTTGGTCAAGACCATTTCAGACTACACAAAGATCATCAAGTACTGAATAAAACTAATAAAGTAAAGTCGTGCCTTAGTCGAGTACACTTTAGTACAGTTAAGCACAGTCGCGACAATGTCGAGACTAGTCGAGTAAATGGTGTGCTCGATTTGACTAGTCAGACAGAAAAACTGGTCAATTGAGACTCTGAAAATTTAAAGTTTGTTGTGTTAGTATTGACAAAGACACGTCATGTTTTCCCTCATATAAAAGTTATATTTATTACTTACTTTGTTGACATGCTTTTCCAATCCATCCATCAGGACAATAAGTACAATTGCCTGTCTGTGTGTCACAGGGCTTCTTATTCTGACAAGGACATTGATACATACAATGAGTGCCAAATCTACCGTCAGGACATTCTAAAAACATGAAGATGACTATATTTTAAGAAATAAGAAGAAACATATGTGTAATTCGAACAGGTGATGTAATTATAAACGAGGTAATGACTGTTAAAATGGAATTTCAATTTGTAGACGTATCAAACCACTGTATCATAATAGTTTGATATCACATTAACTGGTCTATGGTTAATATGTTTCAATTGACTCGATAACATGTGTGCTACATTTTTTTCTCTCTTTAACTCTTGTTACAACCGAATAAGGGCAATACAAGTTCGTGTAGCTAGTTGTAATAAAGATATTTCTAATATTATATTCTGTGACTCCAAAATTTGTTTTAGTCCGATTACAATGTTTTCGTTGCTATATTTTTACGTTACTGCACCTACCTGTGTTACAAAGATCTCCTATCCAGCCAGCATTGCACCCATTCAGACAATTCCCTGGTCTCATGATCACACAAATCATCTTTACATTTCCCACAGTTCTCTTTACATATTTACTAGGTGCACATTCTGTAAATATAGATTGATAAATATGAATATGTTTCTATATATGAAAGAATTGACCGTAAACTGGACGGTTGACACTCAGTTAGCGCTTAATTGAGATTTCCAATAAAATGACATACGTACGTAACTCGACGTACGCACGTAACGGGACCGGTTATTGCTAACCAATTAATTTTGTTAAATGCGTTACTCAAGTTTTAACTAAGTATTCCTAAACTACGAAACCCATTCATAATAAATTTTATCAATATCAAATATTTCTAAGAAGAGGAAAAACGAAAGAAATCATGATTTTTATATATCACGTGATTATTGAGATTCCCGCCTAAACTTCACTGTCATAAGACCACGTATATATCCGTATCTTTACCTACCATACGATTCATTGGAGTTGTCTTTCATGGTTTTGACAGTGACTTTGATTTTCAGATATAATTGCAAAATTTATTGAACCTATTAATTATTTGATATTTGTATTGATTTTGTTTGTCGTTATCAGATAGATTTTTTTTTTCAATTTTTAATGTTTGATAATATATAATTTCTGTGGGTATTAATTTAAATAGATTTTGTCGTAATTTCAGAAAAAAATGAACTCAGAATATTAATTAGAACGTGTCTCAGTTAAAGTTAAAAACTGGAATTGCATCACACTTTATTAAGTATCATTTCAAACGTTCTCTTCTTCTGCTCTTAATCTCCTGAATTTACAATCTTCTAAAAATAAATTCAACTGGGAAAACGTACGTCAACGGGAAGTAAATATTAAAAAAAAATCACATTACAGGTCATGTACTTCTTAAAATTTTAGTAGTTGACATATACTTTTCTTTCAAATGAAAGTCAACGAAAACATTAAAAAAAGAAAATTTTAGTTGATAATAATGTGTGTAAATAAATGTATACACCAATTCGTTATATAAATTTTAATTTAGAAGGTGTACTTGATTATCAATTGACTTATAACCTGCATTAACCACTATTGATAGTAAACTATCAACTTATTATAGTAATTGGCTAAAAATATCCTATCCCCAAAGTATTTCTAATTAAAGGTGGATGAGAATGTCAATTTACATCGTTGTTACATTTTTGAGACAACTATAATGTCATTTCAGTCTTTACGGGAAATTTCTTTTACTCGTATTTATTCAATTAGAAGTAGATTCTAAAGCTTTTGCATATACTGATTGAGTTAGCAAAAATTTTAAGATCCAATGACAGGATCACCAGTGAAGGTTTTACACGACTGAAAAACAAAACATTTATATTCATAATTAACTTGTATATGGGATTGACTGGTAGCAGGCTAGCCTCGAATACAAATTCAATTATTCTGTTGGACCCCCTGATCGAATGACTTTAAGACTTTATTTTTAGGCTTTTCCACCAAGCATGATGTATTCACGAGCAAGAGCAGATATTCGTTTACTCGTAGAAAGACAAGCGTTTCTATATAGTGGTTATGCTCTCTTGTTAGCTAGCATATGAAAATGCGACTCTTAATTGTCGGGCATGTTTGAAAAGGTATACGTATTTATCATTATAATTAATTTTCATCATACTCAATATGTATGTTATATTTGTCGCTGGGTATAAGACATACATCAGTATCATCATCATCATCATCATCATCATCATCATCATCATCATCATCATCATCATCATCATCATCATCATCATCATCATCATCATCATCATCATCATCATCATCATCATCATCATCATCATCATCATCATCATCATCATCATCATCATCATCATCATCATCATCATCATCATCATCATCAGTGCTATAGTTTGAGCATAATCTTCGTCGTAAGTACAAGTATTATATATAGCTTGAGGCTTCTTCGTCGTAAGTATAACTTGAGGTTTAATTCTAATTTTATATTTAAACCAGTTTATGTCGAAAACTTATTTTACGCCTGCATATCTATGATACATAGTTTTTATACATATCCAAGTTATAACCAATGGAGATCATAGAAGTATGTTTATCAAATGATCATGATCACAATTAAAACAGATAGAAAGGGATTGACTCGTTAAACTGAAACGAAGCATAAAAACAGCTAGCCATTTCTAGTATTTCCAAATAAGCTTCATGTACCGAAATGATAGTATCCACAGCTGCTGAAAACTATCTTTAAAACAACTACAACTAATGAATAAAGAATAATTATCCCGTTTATAATATTGGTTTGGTACTGTTATACCATTGTCGTAGTACGGACGTGACTGTCCCAAGTCACAAGCTTTAAATTCAATGCTTATCGTTTGTTGATGTGTTTTTGTTGATTTTTTTTAACATTAATTTGGCTGATAGTTTTTGTTGTTTTACATTTGTTATTTTGAAGCCTCTCATAGCTGACTCATTGTTGAAGCTCCTTCGTTGGACTATTAGTTGTTAATATTTCTGTGTCATTTATTCTCTTGTGAAGAGTTATCTAATTAAAAATCATACGACACCTTGTTTTTTGTATATATCACAAATTAAGAATACAAAATTCATAGACAGTCTAGAAAAGCGAGACCTTTTATCATGTCAAAAGTACAGAGTATCTGTAGGACCATTAGTGGTCATAATTGTATAGCAGATTTCATGTAGTGCCCATGTGCCCATTAGATTAGATTCTGTATTCAGTGGGCTACTAAATCACGGGGGGAAATGTAATTCAGTTTGTAGTTTTAAACTTTTAAATCACATGCGAGATGCCTAATGTTCAGACATTGTTGTTTTTAAAAAGTATTTATCAAACTCAAACGACAATCATTTAAGTTTTTTTTTTGTGCAATACCGTTCGTGATTATGGCCGGATCCAAGATATTTGGAAGAGGGTGTAGTTTTGGATAATTGAATATATACTGACGAGCGAAGCGATGCAAAAAACAATTCGGACAATTATACGCTTAAAATGATATTGTGGAAAACATGAGATTTTAAAACTTATTTAGCGATCAAAAAGGGGGAGTACGCCCTATACCCCTGTATCATCGAATGCAAGTTTAGGTATACTTAAAACCTCGCCCCATAATGTGGTATAGGTAAAGACGAGAAAGAACTTTAGAAAAATATATCAGTGATATGAATTTCTGCCCACATCAAATTATCTTCAATTAGATTATAGAAAAATATTATTTTGTTTTGAAAGTCGAGTACATCTTAAACATTCGGGTGTGTTGGAATTTACTTTAAACGTTAAATCTTTTAAAAACAATAAAAATGCAACCTTCTCGCTTCGGAATTCTTTATTTTTATATTTGTACGATAAATGTCATCTTTGTAGTTTTCAAAATTTATAATGTCAGAAGAACTAAAATATGGGTCAAGTGAAATGACAAGAAATGATGGGTGTGTTTGATTATAAGTTGCTAATTTATTTGTTTCATTATAGTATTTATGTCAACAATATCATTTTAAGTTTAATGGCAAAATATTTAAAGATTAAAAAAAATAGTTGAGGTTGATTTTTACTGAATGCATATTCCAACAACAATGCGTGTTCAAAGAGCAAAACATGCATGCAGTGTATACTCCCCTCCGTCATGCTTCAATGCAGTAGGACGAAATACGTTGAGTTAGGTCGGTTATGTCGAGTAAAGTCATTTTATTGGAAATCTCTAATAACGTATTAGTATATTGACCCGAAAAATATGCATAAAACAAAACATAGAAATTAAGGATAATACAAACATTTGTCCGCCATTTCACAAAAATTCCAACTATAATACCACGGTTTGAGATAATATATACTAGTTCCCCGAAAACATTACTTTTTTTTACAAAAGAAATAATCACACTTAGCAATATATGAGAGTGGTAACAAAAAACCTTCATCAGTGTTTACGTTAACGGCAAGAAGTGAAATGAGGCATTAATCTCAAATCCTAAGCAATAAGCTAACACCTAGGCATTTCCAAAATCATTGCCTTACATATGCAAGCATTAAATATTTTCCTTACTCTGATGATTAGCATCAGAGTAAGGAAATAAGCTTATATATTCATCATAATTGCCGAATATAATTTAAGGCAATACGTGAACTCTGGAATTTATGTATATTTGAAGATTTTTTTTTTTATATTAAGTAGTTTCTTACTTATTTTCCTAATATAACATGTATCAATATACATTCATTTGACAAATCTTCAAATTTCAGTCAGTTTATTCAGATGTTTTAGCAGTTAAAATACATAATTAACTTATATACTTCACTTGTCGAAGTGGCTTGAACTGGTCAAAAGTAGACAACATTGAAATATGATTTTGTTCCTACACCATTTTTCATTTTTTTTATTCAATGAGTAAATGTTCGTTATCTTGAGATAACAAATTATTTTAACATAAATTTCTATTAGGTTTTCGTATGTTTGAAGTATTATTTGATGAGTTTAATATAAACAACATATTTCATTAGTGATTTTATTTCTGGTAGATAACATTTTAAACTTCAGGGGCCTGTTTTCCGAAGCAGTCTTAGAATTATGATGTGTTCTTGGAAGTCCTAAGTGAGTTTATCAAACATATTGCAACTTAAGAAAATCCTAAAAATTGTCCGAATTGTAAAATACCAAAGAGGGTGTATTCAGATAGTCTTAGAATGGCTCTATCTTAAGGAGGAACTTTAGGATATTTTTTGTATAAACAAATACGGCCTATATTGATTGTATTCAATACAGAGAGCTACCATTTGATTTTTAGAAGGGAGCTAAGATGAAAAATTGTTTCATGCATTGTTTTTTAAATCTCTGTCTTTCTTTTTTATTTTTCACTCTATTCATCTGTTTTGTTCTGTCTTTTTTCATGAATTGTCATCCTGCCGTTTTTCTAATTTAAAATTAGCTTTAGATGAAACGGGACCCTATAGTTTTACATTGATAAAGTTCGAATTTCGTCTCTTGCTCATATTCACACGAATGATATTTGCAGTAAAAAAATAGTTGAAGTAATCGTAATTATATGAAAGATGCATGAGATTCGCATTTGAATTATTAAGTATGAAACCTTGACACTTCGAATTCAGCTCACCCAAAGCATATACTGATTGTTAATTAATGTCTTTTATTTACTCCCAATTATATTTTAGCCATAATGTCTGAACACATTTTTCAGGATTTAAAACTTATGCCTAACATTATTTAGGCAATAAACTTACTGCCTAGGCGTTCGCTTATTGCCTTGGATTTAAGCTTTATTCCTCATTTCACTTATTGCCGCTAACATATATACACATACACATGCTCAACGAAATGTAAGGTCAATTTTATAACATGTTTTCTCCCTTATCTTTAATTTTATTTTTTCATTACTCATTTGACATCTTGGCCCTCTCCGTCCATCATAACATTGGTGGCATCTGCCGGTCTGTTTGTCACATGGCTCAAGATTCTCACAATGGCATTCATACAGACAAATAAGGCCTAATATACCATCAGGACACTCTGAAATATATCATGAGATCTTCAGCGGATGGAGTTAAATTGATGACTGTCAATTTCACTATTCATACAAAAATAAACTAGAAAAGATCTCGACAGCAATCATATATTTTACCAGTTATGATAAATTATTCGAGTTATATAATCAACAACCAATTACGTTTCAAGTCACTAAATCATTAGCAATAGTATGTTCCAATTGAAAAACATATAACCTTCAACTGTTCAAGATATAAAATATTTAGCAGTAGACTGTTTAAATCTTAACAATTTTAAGCATCTGTCTGTTCTAGTTTTGTTCAACTAAATGTTAAAGATTTAACATAATCAACCCAAAACTTTATTTACATAGTGACGGCAAAATCCTAATCCGATTTATAAGTTAAATATAAAAATATATATAAGAATATTTTAATACCTTTTCCTTTTCGGGAAACAATAGGAATTTAGCATTACCGCCTAGAAAAAAAAGCGTCTGATGTCAATACCATGGTTGTTATAATGTGTAATACATTTTCATCTTGATTAAATAATAGAAATTATAGCTATTTCCGGTATTTCTAAAGTTCACTTCAAGTATTCATGTCCCGATGATTTCAGTATATACAGTTGAATACTTCTCATAAAGAAAATAATTAACTAAATTATTAACTAAACTGAATAAAACTAAATGTATGTAACTATGATTATAACTAATATCCCCTGAGAGTGTATGTACTTGAATGAGGACAACACTTTGTATGCATTAGGTTTTTTGGTAACAAAGATCATAAATATAGGAAGATAATATAAAGATTTTTTGGCAAACAGACACACACATTTGCTAATTTCTTAACAATGCAGCTAACTATATATTATATTTCAAAACTGTCGCTACAGTTAATTAAAAGCTTAAATTATTAGGTCTTTCCACTTTTCCGTGGAAAGACCTATCGGATTTCTTCTTCTGATTATTATTATTTTTTTATTTTTTTTTCACAAGATGTCGCTTAGATTTTTGGAATATGATATCGAACAGTTTATACGCTTTTGAAACCAACTCTGCTTAAACGAATACTTTCCCAAATAAGAGTTATCTCCCCGAACACTGTTTTTCTTGTTATCTCTAAGGCTTTGCAATCGTATAAGAAACCGACAAATTTATTTTTCCAAATTGCTCGTTATATCCTCAGGATGTTCTGTTTTATTTTGACCGAAGCCGTATGTAGATTACATATGAGAGTTATCCCCCCTTTTATGTTTGATACAAGAATATGCATTTCTAACTGGTAAACCATAAGTGATAGAGACCTATGGTCTTTGATTTGAGATCCTTGGTAAAAAAAAATCAAAATAAGGTCAAGGTCAAAGTTCAAGGTCATATTATGAATTTTGATTTTGGTTTATTTTCACTTATTTTCGAAAGCCGTATAACTTATCGACAAATTATTTTAACTAAATTGTTAGTTGCGACATGTCGTAACACGTAAATTTTAGTCGAAAGAGTACATAGACATTTGAGCAAGTGTTGCCCCCTTTTATATCTAGTATGAGTTGTAAGGTAATACAACTCATTAACAATATATAGTAGAGGCCTAGAGTCTTTTGAGGTCCTTGGTTGAAGACCTCGAAATTGAACTCAAGGTCATAGGTAAATGTAACGTACTAGATTTTGACCTTTGCTTTTACCTCATATGTATACATGATCAAGACATGGGACTTTTTAAATTAGGTTGCAAGCAATGTGATCTAGAAAAAGACAACCGGAAGTGACCTTTTGTAAACCGGAAGTAGCTATATTTTGTACTTAATTAATGAAAAAGTATATAGAACGATATATTTTTGGAATCAGTGTCAAGTAAACAATAAAAAATTACCGGAAGTAGCATTTTTTAAATAAGTAAATAATGATTTCCCTTATTTATATCTCTTTGTATAGAAACCATATGTTTTTGAAATAAGCGTTCAATAAGCTGTCATTGGACGCTAAAATTGACATTTTAAATCAAATTTTTAATATTTTCATATAAAAAATGTCTTAACTGGTGGAAAGACCATCAATGGTTCTCTGAACAATTGGTTTTTAATTTGTATATATTTTCTTCTGATGTTTATGTCTACCTAACATCTTATGCAAATTTAGCGCTGTCAAATAATCTAACTAAAGTCCAAAATAAGACCAGGAAAATATTAAAGAGTGTTACCTACTTTTGATAAATTACACATCTCTTCTTTTAATGGGAAAATAGTTGTAAAACACCATGGCGATGTTTTGTTTTTAGTCGGAATATTTGGGTTACGACAAACAGCTCCACGAATAAATTCGTCCGCAAACTGACTGCCTGTGTAGTTAAAAAATATCAGAAATATTGGCGTGCTCCATGGCTGACATGGTTTACCAGATTTAGTCCGATCAATGGTTCCAGTGTATAATCTATGATGTGGATCATAAATGAAAGGATTATTAAAAAAATATATATAAAATTAAGTATGATTCATAAATAAGCATTCTTTCTGTCAAGATTTAAAAGTTTAAATGGTTGATCGCTTTTTAATGAATATTCAGTTGCTTTTCTCTTTTTATATGCTGTTTTAACATTATTTAAGATTAATTAATATATAGCTTCCTGGTCCAGGTTTTTGATTTAGTTGTGATACTATTTGGCCGAGTTGTATGAAGTCTAAAACCGGCTAATAATACACAAGGGAATTTTTTTTGTGAGTTTAGACTCATATGATTCTCATAAGATATTTAAAAGTAAATTTCATCTCAAACTAGCTTATACACGAAACTCATGTCAACTGATTTCACAGGATTTCTACGTGAGGTAAAATTGGTGGAATTGGTTCACGTGAAATAAAGGTGGATAGTTCTATTCACATAACATTTCAATTGTCTAATTTGATTTTAAACATGAAATATACTGAATTGTTTTTGGTTTTGTTAAACGTCAATAATTTCACGTATATGAATCGTATGAATATCAATGCACCTGAGACTTATATGAAATAAACTTTAGCGATATTTGTTGGCAGTTTTGTCATTGGGAATCAAATACATCTTATTGTTTATACAATAGTGTGTAACAGAATGATCAGTTTCTAGTTACTGTTCCCTTTGTTCCGTTTGTGCTATACATTGATTATTCTACCTTACATATATTTTAAACAATTCTATTGGGTGAAACGCTATCACGTGACATGGAATAATTCAGTTGTTTTCCATTCAATTGAAAGGAAGGACAATAACCCTCAAAATGTCCATCAGCGGTTAAAAACCCTATTATTCACCGGCGATTAACCATTTTAGTTTGTTGATTTGTACCTGAGTGAAAATGACGTCACAGACGTGAATAAACAAAATGTCAGCGCTAACTTTACACTACTTTTAGCCTAACGAGAAACGAGGAAATAATTGGACATAAATAGAGTGCAAGCAGCCGATGATGTCTGTTATAAACGTTCCCTTTCAGGGCCATCAATATTTTACAAAAAGATTCTACCATAGTTGTATATTCGAGAAATTTTAGAACACAAATTGTAACTTCCTGATGTAGCTCGTGTTTGTTTTTGAAAAAATATAGTAATTGTTCAAAAGGCCATTCTATTGTTAGTTCGGTATAATTAATACAATTATTGCCCTAAAAATTGATGAATTCTCAAAATTTGACGGTCACGATAAGAATGTGGCGGGGTTAAATATGTGTGTGACCGCTCAACCCTACCATAAACTTGGACAGTGTGATGTAACACAACAATATAAGAAAAAAAACTATGAAATTATCTGGAAAAGGACCACTTACTCATCAGACCGATACAAAGTAGGAAAACAGCAAACAAAGTCACAGACGGGACGTGGCAGGCTATTTATCCACCCCTCGTCCCTAAGAACAAAAATATATTTTTCTATTTTTTGAATGAGAATAAATCTCTATACATTTGTTTTAGATTTAAAAACATTTTTTTAATTAGTTGTCAACTGTTTTGCAAATAGACATAACAAGGATTCAATAATGAGAAGATGTACTATTTAGTTTATCCTTTGATATGAGAAGGTTATTCGAATGATCATTATAGCATCGACATCCGGGCTTTCATTCTTTCGGAACATAACAATGTTGTGAATTAATGAGTCACTGCATCTTAACGCCATCAATTAAATTTTTATAAATATGTATAGGATAAAAGAAAACTTTTTTATTTTCGGATCTCATTGTGTTTCAAAAAACAATAGATCAATAAAAAGATTTACGCAGAAGTTCGATGTAAGAACGTATTGCGGTCAACTCCATCAACTTACCGAATAAAGTTTTTCTACGAGTCGTGTGAGCAGTGCAATCAGTATATACAAATATAATGTATGTATAGTTGTCTCATTGGCACTCATGCTACATCTTCCAATGTCTATGTATAAGCATCATGTTACTGTGTTTCTTCTTTATTTATTGATATATAAAAGTAACAATTTTCGACACCTTTGACGAGAAAGCAACGTGAACAGATGTAGTTGGCATTTTCGGTCCAAAAGTTTAATTTTAGTGACCACCATTCATGCGGTTAAGGGCATCGTCACTTCCTTCCCATATTGAGTGAGCGGTTTCATAACAGAACGGTTAACACAGATAAAAACTATCTTCCTCTAAGGCAGGATAAGTCGTATGTTGTATGATTTAAACAAAAAGTTCTCACAAACTGATATTTGCGAGATGCTGGATACTTGTAACACGATATTATGTTTAGCTGTGAAAATTAAACTTTAAACTGCATTATACAAGATTATATTACTGAAATATTTAAGTGCATTTAAAGACTTTGCAAAAATAGAAACCCTGACTGACAAATATTAAAACTTTTAAAGATTAGAAGTGTACAGTTGGTGCTCTGTTACCTACACAAAAGACAACTTGGACCATTATACTTTGGGTTACAACCATCTGGATAAGTTCCTATTATCGGGTTACATGTTGCGTTGTGTTTGCATGCGCACATACACTGACATGTAAAACAAAACTTTCCTTTTGGACAGCTGGCATCTGAAATTAAAACATTGAAATTGTTATATGTCATTTTGAAGAAACTGTATTTTATAAGCTTGGCCTCCGTAATACGTAGATGTTACTGTTACAAATTAAGCTTATTAAGCGTTATGCAACAATCTAAAACAAATTCAATTTTGAACAGTAAATATTTTATCTTTAAAAAGCCATAAATGAAATGAAGTTTGCGAAACTATTATGATACATTTTGCATCTTAGCAGTATGACGACATAGGTTAATCGATGTCAAACAAACACATTAGACGATTTTATACTTTGTTAGAATTGTCAAAAAAAAAAAACATTTTGAGATAAAAAAAAATATTACTTTTTTGGTTATTTTTCAAGTACTAGTATCTATACCCAAATAAATCAGAATTCAAAATGGCGATTTTTCCCTGTTTGAGAACTGGTTGCCCGTGGAACCTAACCCTTCATAATATTGGTCAAAGTACAACGAATAGAGACATATTGAAAAAATGGCTTTATGTACACCGATAATAATAATGTTGAATAGAATGAAACTAAAAATTGTCATCAAGTACACAAATACTCGTTACCTGTAAATATAAAGAAAATCAATGTTCTATATATACTTAATGCGGGGTTCACACATTGCCGATTATTGTTCCCGTTTGGGATCAGATAGAGATGCGACATGAACATGACAAAAAATGAATTACTATCCTCAATTATCTGGAATGTCCTGTCATTGTCTGAATTTAGTCGTTTAAGTTCGTAACAGATTCCTACGAGTTGGGAAGGGTCCGAATAGTTCGTCGAAGCCCTCCGAAAGTTAGATGCGTCCCGTAACATTTATTCGGGGAAAGTCAGCCAGTTTTGTCTAGACTGAATACAATCGTGCGTATGTCGTAGATTCTGCTGTATCGGATCAAAATACTAACAATGTTCTGTGTATTCTGGACGGTGTCCTGTGGAACGGGAATGAACTGGAAAATTTTGTCATTGCCGTTTTTCTGCCGATTGAGTCCAGATTACATCGAGATCTTTTTGAAAAAACCGTTCCTGAACAAATATATACTCACAAATATAAATTTAAACATTTAAACTAAATAAATTAATTTGGGATAGACAAGTGCCGTAACACGTCTTATAGTAATGCGAATCCACACTCAACAAAACAGTCACAATCAGGAAAAAGCCACGTTTTGTAATAAAAAGATAAGACCACATAATGACAAACCACAATTTACCATGTGGTAAAAATGTCCTTAGCTAGTTTTGTGAAAGACACTTCGTATGGATACACCAATTCGTGACGGTGTCCATAATATTTACGGAGTGTCAATTTTAATTTGTCCTCCTCATAACTTTGTTGGAGCAGTTTCTGCGTAAGGAGCACACTCCTGTATATGAAGTCCGTATAGTGTAAACAAGCACGAGAATAACGTATCAATTGTGATGTAAACACCAAACGAAGGGGCAGAGGGTTTGTTACTGCTGAGAAATGGTAAATTGATAATTGGGAAGTCTAAATCGTCCCGTTTATCATAGATTTTCGAGTGGAGTCGTCCTTCTACGTCAATATTGAGGAAAAGATCACGGTATGAAGCAGTCCTTCTGGGATCAGTAGTATCCTTAATTTCAAGTTCACTGGGATATATGAGATGTAGGAATTGGCTGAAATATGGGTTATTCAATGACTGCACATCGTCAATATATCGGAAAGTAAAATTAAAGAATTTCGCAAGGTACTTTTTCTTTTCGTCTTTTAAAAGGTTCTGAATGAATTCTGCTTCATACGAGTACAAAAACAAATCAGCCAGCAGGGGTGCACAATTAGTACCCATTGGAATACGACTGTCTGTTAAAATATAAATCCTCCAAACTCAACAAATATATTGTCGATTAAAAGTCCAGCATTTTGATAATATCATCTTCAGTATATTTTCTGAAAGATTCAGTGTGATTCTTCACAAAATATGAATTATTGTAACAAAAAACAAGGAATTTGTATCTACGATTCCCATTTCTATAGAAAAAGCTCTGTTTTATGAGATGGTGAAGTCGATCTTTCAACTGAGCATGGGGAATAGTAGTATATAGCGTAGAAAAATCTAATTTTTTTATGTTGCTGCAAAATTGCAAACATTGTGGTCGAAGGTTAAGCAGTAGATCTTTCGATATTTTGAGAATCCACATCTGCTTAACACCACTGGTAGAATATATCTCCTCACAATATATGTTTGAAGCCCATCTTTTTAACTGTAAAAAAATAGTAAATCAGTACTTTAGAATGATGTTTAGTCGAACATTTTGAATCCCAGCTATGTATCGTTCATTATATTGAGTTTTGTGTAATTTAGGTATCCAGTATAATGAAGGCAAGTTTTCTTCGTTTTCTTTGACGCTGATACCAACAGAAAGAAGGACAGATTTATGATTTTGTAAAGTTTCGTCCGTGGTAAATGAGATTACAGAATACGTAGGATTACCAGTAGTTTTATCAATTCCAAGCTCTGAAGTTAGACATTGCAAATAATATTTTTTACATATGAAGACAATATTATTGGAGGCTTTATCTGCTGGGACAACGACATATTTAAAGCATCCACAACCTCCGGATTCTTGAAAGGGTTAGAAACTCTAGTACTCATATTACATCGTAGTTTTTGTATGCACCTCTGAATTCATGATTGAATAGCTTTGATCCATTCAGACAAAGTGTGCAGTTCTGGTTCGCGCTGTACCCATTTTCTTGCATAGTTCTCAACTGCATCCATCAGTAACTTAAATTTCTTTTTCCAGTTGATGGACTGGGGATTCTATATTTTGGCCCCTTGGCCCCTTGGCTAACAACTCTCTTGGTTGTTAATTGGTAACGATGCCAAGGTCACCAGTAAAAATATGACTAGCTGGACTGTAATTGTATTGTGACGATGCACATCAGCAATCCGGAGGCTTGGATTTTGTATCTTTGAGGTTAAAAGCCTCTAAAACTCTCTTGTGGTTGAAAATCTTGGATGCAATAGACTTGGTGTAAGTATAAGAAATACATGGTGTAGCTTTATTTTCAAAGTAATCAGGTATAGTTTTTGTACAGATTTTTTATGGAAAATATTGCTAATATATACAGCATCTAAACCTTTATTGGCGAATTCTACCTTAAAAAAATAACTTTTTCCCTCACTATTGGATGTAGTCGATACGGGTTTGAATAGTCTATGGTTAGCAATGTCCATGATAATTGCAACTAATCTATACAAAACAGAACGAGATTCAGTAACGGAAGTAGTTTGGGCATCTTGAAATAGTAAAGAAAGTTTTGACAATGAAATGGAGTATAATTTATTTCTAATATGATAAATTCCTAACGGTTTTGGAACAGACGTCAATAGACTATCAATTGTCATGGTGTGTACAGCAGGTGGTAAAAAAAGAATATAATATGACGTTTTAGGGGTTGCAATATCGGCTACAGTGAGGGCACAAGTCCATCTACTTTAAGGCAATATATCAACTAGAATTTTAAAACAAGCCTTTTCAATGTACAATCAACTAAACATAAGCTAAACTAAAACGAAATTTAAATCTTCCTCTCTTTAACATCAGTGTGCCCTGGTTGTAGATATTAATCGCTCTGTATGTCTATTAATAGTTTTCGCATGCACGAAATAGAAAAAGTATTTTTTCCATAATCTTAAAAAATGTTATAAAACTAATTCATGATACCTAGTAACAATCAAAAGCACCAAGTAAATTGTGAATAGTTTAAATATAAATGTGTGAGTTTTATTTCATTTTCGCGCATGCGCAAAACCCTAAAGAGTCAAATACTTCTATTAAATACGGCACATGTAAGGAATGTAGCCACCAAACCTGACATATTTTTTTTATAAAATAAGGTAAAAGAAAAGTTTTCCCTAAAAATAAGTATTTTCAAAAATTGGAAAAAATAACGCCATCTTGAAAAATGAATTTGTTTCATGGCCAGCATTTGTTTCCTATAAAGTATGATATAATAATAATGCTTCGTGCTAATTTTCAATCTTGTATCATCATTTGCCCAATTGTTTCGATTTTGCTGTTAATATCTTCCACTATAGCTAGACTTTTCACTAGTGTCTTGCAAGCGGATGTTGTTATAAATCTGCGAATGCGTCCAATGTCACTGCTGTGAAAATGACAAGATTTTACTATCGCAGAAACTTGCTGTTCCATCGTAAGGTGGAACCTAGGTTTTTCACACAGGATACACTACTTATCACTGTATTGCCTACTTTGGGTTGAAGATTTGATACACTTGCCTTCAGATGTTTCGGAGTGAATATGATAAGTTCGGATTTATCTTGTTTAAGTTTAAGCATATTTGTTGACATACACGAACTAATATCGGAAAGACACAATTTAAGTTTTGAAAAATAGTTATCCAGGTTATCTACCGGCTTGATAACCATGTATACTTGGGTATTATTCCGCATATCAGTGTTATGTCATACCATGACGACGGCATATTTCACATATTGCCTTCGAGAAAAGGCAGTATAATTTCGGTCCTAGCATTGAACCTTTTGGAACACCGAATGAGATGACATTTCTTCAATGAAGTTGTTCCAATAACAACACGATGATGTATATCTGTCAAATACGACTTAATCCATTAAAAGTTCTGTGATTTGTGATATCGAATGAAGTGAAAAGGTCCAAACGAACCAATACCACTGATGAATGTTTGTCTAAAACTGTATTTTTAACATGATGTACTCGAGCTAATGCTGTTTCGGCTGAATGGAGTGGTCTATTTGCTGACTGAAAATGATCACACAATGAGTTAGAGTCCAAATTTACATCAAATCTCTTATCAACTATTTTTTGGAAATAAAAGGTAAATTGGACACCGGTCTGTAGTTTTTGTAAATTTCAGAATCAATTCCCGTTTTTTTAAGAAGAGGTCTAACAAAAGCCTGTTTGGAGTCTGACGGCACGATTTTATCATCAAATTACGCAATGACGGTATCTGAATTAGTGGCACAACAACTTCGGAAAACTGTTTCAATAGGTTCGACGGAAAAGGATCAAGCTCGCAAGACTTGTTAGGTGCCTTTTATGTGATAGTTCGAATCTCATCATTGATTGTGTGTTTAAATGACAACAAAGGTTTACCAGTGAATTCAACATCAGCCTGTAGAAATGCAATGTTGTAACCCTTCACAACCTTTTGGTCTCTTAGTCCATCTCTTATTGTGACGACCTTATTGACGAAAAAAGCAGCAAATGAGTTTGACAGCTTTAAATCCGAAGATAAACTTGGCAGCGTGGTTTGTTGTTGTTTACCCATTAGATGTTTTGTTTGTTTAAATGACTGTTGATGGTCATTTCTACAATTTCTAATTTTAGAAGAGTAATGGCTTTCCTTTGCGATTTACAACCGTTTATCAACAGTTTTACACTTTTCCTTGAAAATTTGATGATGGACTTCCAATTTTGAATCCCGCCATTTTCTCTTCGCTTTTCGCGTATCTCTTTTGGCAGCCTTACGACAGTCTGTATACCATTATGTACTAGGTCTCAAAATAACTGTTTTGATCATGACTGGGGCTGGTTTATCAAAGATATTGGTTTAATTATCTATATAACGTTCCACTAGTTGCTCTTCAGAACTATCTATACAAGAACATGCAAAAGAATCTACAATTTCCTTCTTAAGTTCCGTCATGTCGATCACTTTACATTTTTACAAAGACACATTGCTCATTCTTTTTAGTTTCTGGCATGCTAACGTTGCATGAACAGAAAAATTGTCATATATTACCTTGCGCAATACTGATGTTCGGACGCTGAACGTCTGGAACTCCGTTAAGTATCCGACCGTCTTTGTTCGTTATAAGAAGGTCCAAGATATGTTCACGTTCGTATGTGGCTTCTTTTTCATGCTGTGTAAGGTTACGAACTTCAAGACTCTGATAGAAACGTAATACGTGCCAAAGTCGAATGACCATGAAATACTGTTCAATGGAAATCAGAAATAATCCACGTTCAGGACGTTGGATGTCCCATGTTATTATAACCATAATATTACTTTGCAATGGACATTAAAATTAATCCACGCTCAGGACTTTGATGTGCTTTTTAAGAGTAACTCCACGCTCATTGATTATGATGTGCCTATCCTCTTTGGCCATTATATGACATTTTAGTGGACACCAAAATTAATCTATGCTCAGATCGTTGGCTGTTCCAATCTTCTTTAACCACTTCATGACCTCTTCCTGAACATTAGAATTAATCCAGGCTCATGACGTTAGATGTGTCAATTTTCTTTAACAAAATTATTACTTGTCAACAAACATGAGAGTAAATCCACACTCAGAACGTTGTATTTGCCAATATTCTTTGACCATCATTTGACTTTATAGTTGACATCAGAATTAATCCATGCTCAAGACGTTTGATGTGCCTCTCTCATATAACCATAATTTTACTTTCCAATTGATATCAGCATTCATCCACGTTCAGAACGTTGGATAGGCCAATCTTTTTCGACCATTATATGAATTTTTAGTGGACATCATAATTAATCCACGCTCAATACGTTACATAAAGGCAACAATAGTATACCGCTATTCAAAACTCATCAATCCATGGACAAAAAACAAAATCGGGGTAACAAACCAAAACTGAGGGAAACGCATTAAATAAAAGAGAAAACAACGACACAACACCGAAACGCAACACACATAGAAACGGACCAAGCATCAGACAAAATCCCACGAGAATAATAAATATAACATCAAAACCAGATACATGAATTTGGGATAGACAAGTATCGTGCCACGTCTTATCTTAATATCCCAAAAACAAAAGAAAACAAACGACACAACGTTAAAATGCAACACACAAAGAAATGAACAATAATATAACAATGGCCATCTTCCTGACTTGGTACAGGACATTTTTAAAGGGGGGAATGAAAATGGTGGGTTGAACCTGGTTTTGTGGCAGGCCAAACCTCGCACTTTAATGGCAAAGGTAAATAAAACATTGAAATGACAACATACTATTACAGGACTACAATACAAATAAATAGGAGAACATATTAGAAAAAGAAACACATGATTAATAGATAACAAAAACCATCAGGTTTAAAATTCAATACGCCAAAACTGCGCCTCGTTCACACAAGACTCACCAGTGTCGAAACGTGCCAATTTTCTTTGACCGCTATATTACATTTTAGGGGACATCAAAATTAATCAACGCTCAAACCGTTGCATGTTTCTATGACCATAATATTACTAAATCAGCATTTATCCATGCTCAGAACGTTGGGTGCATTATAAGTTTATTTTTTCAGAATATTACTTTTCCATGGGCATTAGAATCGATCAACGCTCAGAACATTATATGTGCCACTCTTGGATGACCATGAAATATTTTTCAATGAATATCAAAACACAAATAAACGACAAAAAGAGCGACACGACCTAGCAGGAAAAAAGAGAAAAGTTGAGGGTTATTTAGGTCGTACCGTTTGGGTAGACAATAAACGTCTCTTAAAAATTCCAACGAAAGAATATAACTGATTGCATGTTGGTTTTTTTTTCGTTTGTTCATAATTATTATATATTTGAAATAAAATGGACTGTGGTGTTTCGATATGGTTCAACAAGAGCCTATCTTCATAATGCTTTTCTGTATTTTTTCTCATTCACGTAGTAAGATATACCATCCGACAAGAAACAAAAAACGTATAGGAGAGGACAATATTTTTCATTCTAATATGACGTCCCTATTACGCTTTGTAAACAAAGATGTGTACTAATTAGCACAAAAAATATGTTTGACACATGCGCATAAACTGACTATTTGCATTCTCGTTGTTTTCATTTTTATCTTTATAAAGTTCATATATTTTATCTGATTTCATAAAATCTATTAGTTATTGACATAAACCATTATACAATTGTCCTCTAGTAGTTTTTAAAACCTTATTTAATATGAAAATGACTGCAAATGGCAGCAACCGGTATCGTTGTTATGGCTGTTCCGTCCATTTAGCAAACCTCCCATGTAAATGCATATGTTTGATGCCTGCTGTCAAAATGAATAGATATACAGTATCGCCGTTGAAAATTGGACTCAGAGTAGATTATAAAGGGGCATCTTATAAAATAACAGACCACTTCATGAAACAAAATGCTGTTATGCAATACATAATACAATATATGGCTGATGGAGGAACGAAAAGGGTTTTCAGACACGAAAAATTCGATGCCAGAGTTAGTTCAGTTTTCTCAAATTTGACAGAGGACACCATATTCAATTTTGAAAATAATGAACAGTCACAGTCAGATGAGGAACTATCCCAGATTGATGAAGACTTAACTGCTAACTGCATAAACCAAGAACCACCTGCAAAAAAGCCCAGATTTAAGGAGCTGCCTAGCAAAGAAGAAATTGAAAAGTTAGCGCTGGCAAGAACTGAGCCAAGAACCAACCAGCAGACATTATGGGGTAAAATCCATAAAATGCAAAAATATTTCGTAGATGGATAAATATAATCATAAGTTGATTGTAAATTAAACATTTTAATGATAAACCTAGAAAATCGTGAGGTAATGTTATTCGGCAACGAGTCAGCAACCTAAGCAATATTTGTTTACTGTTTCAAACATAAAATTTACTCTTCAGTGTTAGGAACTATAAAGTAATAAACAAGAAATCAAATGATTCAAATTACAAAATGTAGTATTCTTGCAATTAAATGAGGTGTTATTAGGTTGTCACTGTCAAGATGCTGATTCAAAATAAAAATATTGAATTAAATTCCTTTATATTTTTCTGTACATACGGTAGTGTCATTTATTATATATGCAAAAAATAAAAATGCTTAAAATAAAATATATTAAAGAAATTGATAAAACAGTTATGAGCATGCTGAAGTAGTAAACAAAACACCCCGGTGGGTAATCGAACCCCATCCTCCTACAGATAGGTGTACTTCCAAAATACTACCAGAGTTTAATTTTTTGTTCAGTATTACAGCAGCAAAAGCATAACGTAATTTCACTACAAAATTTTGAATGACACAAACATATTCTGGTACATGAAAAGAAGACAAGCTGAATATTATGTTTTTAGTCTAAATAAATTTTGATAGAATACCGTACATGTATATACATAGGTCGCTCTCGTCTACATGCACAGACACCAGCATGCTTTGGGCATAAAACTCTAAATTAATGCAGGCCTCTGTTATTTATTTTAAATGAATCATGTCTTTGAAATAAATTATACCCATATAAAATTCATCACAATTGAATAACATTTTTATAAGAATTACTTGAATACATAAAAATAATGGTACAAATAATTTCAGGTTGGCTAACTGAAAACAAGTACAGCAGCAGTTTTGAGGAACTAGATGAAACTACCCTAAATGACAGATTGTGCTACTTTTATGCAAGTTTGCAGACCAAACAAGGCAATGATTATTCAAAGTCAGCACTCGTCGGTATTTCGATCAGCCATTGCAAGGCATATAACTGGTCCACCTTATAATCGTGACATTAACATTATAACTGGCAAATCATTTATGCCATCAAATCGTGTAATCACGGGAATGATGAAGAAATTGAAAAGGGAAGGAAAAGACATAACAGTACATAAAAAGGCTGTAGCTGAGGGTGATATTCAGAAGCTATATACAAGTGGTATATTCAGTACTAATCACCCAGTAACTCTTCAAAATCAGCTTTTCTGGAACATAATGCTCAATTTTGGAAGGAGAGGACGGGAGGGGCTTGCTGAATTAAAGAAGACATCTTATGCCAAATATAAAGATGACAAATGTCAAGAATACTACAAAATGACTTATAATGAATGTGACAAAACACACCATGGTGTAGATTCTAAAGAAAACTCAAGGGACGTACAAATGTAGGCTAAACCTGGGGATATCCACTGTCCAGTGTTTAGCTTGGACTTTTATCTAGGAAAGCTTAGTCCAAGGTGATTTGTATGGACTATGCAACAAGATATCCAGAAACATTTCCTTTGGCTAACCAGAAAGCTGATACCTTAATCCATTTTTTTTTCAAAACATGGTGTTGCAAAATAATTGTTGACCGATCAATGTTCGAATTTCATGTCATATCGTATGGCGCTGGTATGTAAATTATTGTCAGTTCATATAATGTGCAAACGGCCTTGTAGAAAAGAATGACCAACCGATAGTGATAATTCTGTACTGAGCTACATACTTAAAACTAGAAAACAATCTTCAACATTCGACCGATTTAGCTAGACAGAATGAAACAGAAGCTAACGGAAACAGAAAACACATTACGACAAGAAGCCAAGAACAAGGAATTTAGAAGTAGGACAAAAGCTTTTGTTATTACTTCAAAACGCCTACAACTAAACTGCTCGCTAGTTGAAAAGGTCCGTACGTCATAACAGACAGATCAGTCCAGTAGATTACACGATTTTAATGAAAGGTACTACAGAAAATATGTTTAATAGCAATATGTTGAAACTTTGGTATGACTATTCTGATGATCTTTAAAGTAGCAAAACTGAAGTACTCGTTTGTTTAGTTATCATTCCAGGTCTAAGTAGAACTGATGTCGAAGTCGATTTTATTAATTAATTTTAATTTTAAAAAATGTCTTGAATAAAACCAACAAAAACGATGATTTTCGGGGCTATATCTGCGTGGACAGCAACGTTTTATCAGGAAAGTACAACATATATGTTCCCCCCATTTGTCTTTGAAGACTGATGTAGCATTGTAATTAAAAAATAGAATAGATGTGGTAAGTTTGGGAATGGGAATACTCTCCATGCAAGTCACAACTTGTAAAAATAAATCATTGTACATAGATTACCTTAGCTGTATTTGGCAACACTTTAAGGAATTTTGGATGGCAATGCTCTTCAACTGCGTACTTTATTTTTTGCTTTTTTTCTTTTATAAATTCGGGCGTCACTGATGAGTCTGGCGTATATACAAAATTTAATCCTGGTATCGATAATGAGTTTATATACGTAACAGTACGGTCTTTAACATGGAGCATTGGCTCGTACCGACCAGCAAGTTATGGAGGGCCCTAAAAAATGGTTTTTAACCATTCAAACGAGAAAACGGTCTAACTAACACATGTGCTATAGTAAATATAGTAAATCACCCAGTTCATTTCTTATGGATAATGCTGTTGTTAAATGGATTATCAGTACACAAACTTGTGTGGTGTCTTTAGTTGCAAATGCAGCAAAGCCGTTTGAATAAAATTCGTATATACGGTGTGCACCTAGACAGTTGAAGCATAAGTGTTCACGTTTTACAATATGCATCCGTGTTTCGAGATCACATACGTTCGTTCAATGCCCTGCTGCGTGTGAATCGTGGCAAAATACATAAGGTTGTTTTACCAAATTATGGTGTGTATTTCTCGTATCTGGTACGGTTTGTTGTATATATCAACTTTGTCCCGGTAGAGAAAGACGACGTAATCGATATATTGTGAGGCTTTTCAATGTCTGTCGGGGTTTCCGTTATAACTAGCTTCCTGGTCCATGGTCACGGGCAAGGTGGTTTTTTTTTTTATTTCTCCCGGTAATGTAGTCAACATAACTTGCACAATTAACATGAGAAATGTTCCATAAGAATCTTGTGATTGGCCTAAAGACTAGCCCTTTAACGTTAGTTTCCATTTGATCATAAAAGTGTCTAGAACATGTCGAACTGACAAGTTTGTCTCTTGAAGGTTGAAGCTTGCATATACGCTTGTGTGATGTTGTATGTTGTCCGCATCTCTCCTTCTATAAGATAATGGCGTCTGCGTAGTTTGCATTAGTAAGCGAAAAACATCTGCTTTGGTGCGTAATGCTTCATTCGGCAATTGTGCTTTGATGTAATTAAATTTCTGGACATCGGTCAATGAAAGGTTCAAATATATGGCACATTCATACGAATCCCAGACAGTTTGCCACTATAATATTTCCCCTGTGAATATCGGAAGTGTGAGTTCGGGTAAGAAGTAAATGTAGACGCAGATGTAAACGAATTGATGGTAGTACTCACTGTGACTAGCTTGAGAGAACGGATTTTTGAACGACTGCATGCATGTATTTTCTGTGAAGTTTGCTATGACGAACGGTTAATGTTCAACATTAAGTATTTGTCAAGAAGTTTCGCTCTGACATGTCTGTGATGTGATATGAGTATCGTGTAAATAATTTCGTATGTGTCTGATTTTTTTTTCTTCTAAATTTATACAATACTCATATGAGTCTAGGATTTCATTCTCTATATCTTCTGTTTCCGTTAGGTTAAATATCTGTTTGTTCAAGTTGTTCAATATTTTTTTTTGTTTCTGGATGAGATTGCCAAATGTTGCGGTTAATTCTTCTCGATCGAAATCTTTATCATGCTTCGCTGCATCTATCTTTAGAATGAGTTTGGTAACAGCACTTCTATTCCCGGATCGTATCGATTTGAGCTTCTTTAGATCAGTTGGTCATGGAACCACAAATGTTGAGACAAAAAGTATGATATTTTCGCTAATATAAACACACACGTTTGTTCAGCCTTAACTTTTAACATTCCTTTCAACATAAAATTGGTAGTATACGCTATTATTTTCTTACTAAGGGATTTCATAAGGCATTTGTCTTTAATAGTGACAAACAAAAAGGTAAAACATGCTACACAGAAGAACAAGTGTCCAGTATGCTGGAGTTTTTTATCAACAACATATTTGTTGAGTTTAGAGGTAGACTTTTCCAGCAAATTGTCGGCATTCTTATGGGAACAAACTGTGCGCCTATTCTTGTCGACCTCTTCTTATTTTCACATGAATCGGAGTTCCTACAGACACTTGTCAAAAACCAGAGAATCAAAGAAGTCAGATTATTTAATTTCACTTTCAGATATATTGATGATGTTCTTTTTATAAACAATCCGAACTTTTCTGATTAGGTTCCATTAATATATCCCCCAGAAAAAGATATTAAAGAAACAACAGACACGGCTTACTCCGCCTCATTTTTAGAATTGCATCGCGAATTTGACATACAGAGTCAACTCAGTACCAGAATCTATGACAAACAAGACGATTTCAATTTCTAAATTATAATTTTCCCCCACCTTAGTAGCAATATACCAACTTCTTCTGCATATAGGATATATATTTTCCAACTTATTCGATATTCAAGAGCTTGTAGCTCCAACTCAGACTTTGTAAAACGTCATCAGTTTCTGAGTAGAAAGTTTATGAACCAGAGTAATGTCAAAGAACGTCTCGTCCTTTTTCTAAAAAGGTTCATCTGCAAGTACCAAAACCTTGTTGATAAATATTCCGAATCAACTTCACAAATGATACACGATGGTCCTGATATATGGATTCTGCGTACTGGTGTTGTTTATCATCTTAACAACGTGTTTCATAGTTCTGTCAATTGTCTTTGTTCTATTATTAATATTACTTTTGTTGTGAATGGTTTTATGTGATATCCGTTTGACGTTGGCTCGGTACTTATACATCTCGGAAATATGTATTGTCTTTCATTTTTAGTTGTGTGTTTTGTATATGCAACCTTTTTTGTATTTCTTTAGTTCTTATAACGTCATTCTGTACTTTCAAAGATCCCGTCAGTATTATACTGTTCTATTTTATGTCATTATGATATACAATGTATTTCTGTTATAAATAACAATATACGTTGAACCACAAACGTCAAAATCATTTAATCGCGTAGTGGAATGAACTATTTGTGGATTCTTATAAATTCTATATAATTTTTGGACTAGTTTAAATCTCGGTCTATATCTGAAATTTATTCTTACATACTTTTGATTTTTAACCCTGCATGCTAACATTGCGAAGGTAAATTGTTTGCACATTGAACGAGAAATCTGTTTGACGAAAACAAAATTCTGACTACAGACACACAAATCAATGAATGTATTTGTAGATATTTTGTGTTCTGTTAAATTCTTCCTTTTAAAATTGTTAAACGATGATGACATATAAAAAGAGCCCACGGCGACGTCACTGTAGTCGGCGTCGTCGTCAATGGTAATGTACAAACTGAAGAAAGTCTTCATCCCGCGATAATCTCGACACACGACTGTTGTCATTTAAATGTTATATTCAACATTGTCATAAAAGCGGGAGGGTTGGCTAGCCACAACACAAGGTTCAACCAACCATTTTGATTCATAATTTCCTGTACCAAGTCAGGAAAATGACAATTGTTATATAAAGTTTCTATGTGTGTTACATTTTAGTTTTGTGTTTCTGTTGTGTCATAGTTCATTATGTAGTTCTTCCCTCTTATAATTGATGAGTTCCCACATGTGAAGCAGGGTCTGCTTACCTTTCAGGAGCACCGGAGATTACCCTTAGTTGGGGTTCGTGTTGTTTATTCTTTAGTTTTCTATGTTGTGTCATGTGTACTATTGTTTTTCTGTTTGTCTTTTTTCATTTTTAGCCATGGCGTTGTCAGTTTGTTTTGGATTTATGAGTTTGACTGTCCCTTTGGTATCTTTCGTCCCTCTTTAAGGTTGTAACCCGGATTTTTTGTCCATAGATTTATGAATTTTCAACAGCAGTATACTAATGTTGCCTTTATCTATATAAAAACGCGAAACGATAAACATTTTTGAAACACACCAAGAAACGACAACTACTACTAATAATAATAAAAGGTAAGATAAAAAAAAATATTTTGTTTGGTTCGGCATAAGCTAAATATTCGAAAGAGCTGTTTTCCGATTACTAAAAAACCAAACATAAGATGAAATACAATAAAATTAGACATATAAAACAACAAATAGTTAAATCTAACATCTCTAGCATGCAATAACATTAAAGCACTAAAGTTACATTGAAGTAAAACATTAATTTCCTACATTTAAGATTAAAAATTCAGATTGAAAATATGGTTACGAGTTCATAAAGCAGATTACGTTTTAAAATCAAATATTAATTCATAAATTGCATGATTTCAAATCAAGACATTTCAAAGAACAGACACTTTTTTCTCATGAATTTATTTTCGAATTTCTGAAAATGTATGTTTTCAATATATAGAAATTCGTGCAGAAATAAATCAAAACTAATCCAAATCAATAAAAAGCACATAAATTATAAAAAGCTCAAAAGTAATTTGCAATCAGAAGAGCGACATTTCAAACCGTTCCAGGACTTAACTTGACTTTTACAATTTGAACTATTTCAGTCCTGAAATAGTTTTTAAGACTGTTTCAAAAGTTGCTGCACAATTGTAAAATTTGTAACGGGCTGTTTTACCTGTGGAAGATCCAGAATATAAACATACTTCGTCGAATACTTTTGACTTTTTACGTCTGATCTGCAAGAAGAGCATCGAAGCTTTAAGTAAGAGGTCCTCGTAGGAGCTGTTAAAATCCTCGTGTACAAAACGGGGTTCTATTTTCTGTACCTTTTCTAGTTTTGTAGAATTTTTCTCAGCTTAAAAATGCCATGCTAAAGGGCAGAAATTAAAATTTCTAAGAATAAAAGATAAACCATAGTAAATTAACTAAGGCTGTTCCCAACTGAGCCCAAACGCCTTTAAACATTTAACTGCTGCAAGGCTCTCATGTAAATTGAGCTGATATGAACATTAAATTTTAACTTACATAAATGTACAATATATTAAACAAATATCATTGTACACCAATTAATGTTTCTGATATTATTCTAGAATTTCTTGAGAAGAATGTTCATTTTTGAATTCTTTTAAAACATGCAAAAAGAAAATGCAGATTAGATATTTCATTGTCAAACTACAAAAATGAAAAATATCTTATTTACAGGAAGACTACATATTGTCATAGTTCTCAACTAAAACTCATGAAATTCAACATAAGGATTATCTAGAATGACAAACTGATAATTTTGTGAACATCTGCATAACTTACTTTTTGTAACAATGCAAATAAAGAATTATTATTATATGTTCTCAAAGAATAAAATCTATATTTAAAAAGTAACTGTAATGTGTCATTAAACTTCCGAGATCATTATTAGTAACAGAAATATTATAGTGGGCGGTGTTTTGACAATATTAGAAGCAACTGACTTACGGTAATGTCAATAGTTATATATAACATCTCATTATATTTATAAGAACATCTGAGTCAGTGACAGCTCTACAACAGATTTATCCATCGGATCACCAGCAATTATGGTGATAGATGGCTGTGTACATTATGTATATACAACTCGTCAAAACATCAAACCAACAATGTTAGATCTGTAAGTTTGCTTGTTCTTCCCTTAGTTTGGAAACCATGCTACTGAGATATCGTGACACCAAATCGTCTGCACTGTAGCGTGTTACTTATGGATCTTCTGTTTCCTAGTGACCTCTTAGAAATTGAATTATGAATGAAATGTAATCGAAAACATCTTAGGAACGTTTTTTAGATCAACCTGTGTTGTACCAGAATTTATGAAATATTTTGGGATGCTATGACTAACTAAGATGCTAAATTCATTTGAATGAGCACATCACAATATAGCAACTAATTACATAATACTTAATTGTGTAATACTTATGTCAAAATGAAGTATCACCCTTTAAAAAATATTTTCTTCTTCTTTATTTTGGTACCACATTTATGAAATTTTAAGGAGGATGAAAGAATAACATTATTTTAATGTTGTCTGATTGTGGCTGAACAAATCTTTGTATTGTGCTACCTTGTTCCCTAATGATCAAATATTTTTGAGACTATTTGAATATATCCATCCAAAAAAATCATTGTTGACAAATATTAGTAATTTCAAGCCAGAAACCTTTATATATAAACTCATCATAGAGCATTGAGGACCAAAATTCCTAAAAGTTTTGCCAAATACAGTGATTTGTGATATCAATATGTGATTTCAGCAAATCTTCCCCACTAATGCATCTAATTTGGCTTGGGCGGCTTCATTTAGTTGTCCAGTTTGTTTGGAATAAACAACGCCTGTGGCGCAATAGCGGCAAAAGCTCTCACAATTGAAATGAAGGATATGAAATCCCAACTCGTCTGGAAAACCATAATCAAGGAACATCTCAGCAACAGCTGCAGGATTTTTACCATCTTGTCTTCCACACATAAATGTGTATTTGTAGATATCGGTGTCGCTTTCAAAATCAACAACCTCCGAACATATTCCAGTAGTCGTGTTGCTTGAAATGGATGAGACTACATCTTTTGATGTTCCTGTAATATGTATTATTCTAAATCTGGTAGTACCTGGAATAATCTTCTCGACAATACCGTAATGTTCGTATTTGAATGGTCCAACTTTCCTTCGAAAACTAATGGCATCACCTCTTTTGAGTTGGCCATCTCCTGACACATTTTCTTGTTCTTCAAGTGAAATAGAATATATTACATACCATATACAGCATTTTGAGAAATACTATTAATAAACTTATGAAATTTATTCGATACCATAAATAAAATATAAAATACGTATTTGAATTTCAAGAATTTATGTTATTGTGTTTAAATAGTCCACTTAGTATTTCATGTTTTTCTCTGGTATAATTTTAATGGATGGAAAATATGTTATAATGATATCAAAAAAGGTTTTTCCCAAAGGAAGCGATAAGGAACCGATTTAAAGAACATTATCAATGAATTCATATGTTACACCTTTTAAAAAAAAATGAATAATTGTCAAACCTTAAACATAACTATAAGAAGAGCACAAGCAACAAGATGTATAAAATATATGAAATATATTTTTGTTTTCGTTCGATCATTAATAAAAGTGAAATAGTGTAATGATAAATAATTGTTAGCAGCCAGTATGGTTCAATCTTGTCAAAATCAGCTTAAAACATTTGCAAGTGAAACATCGACCTAATTGAATACGAATCCATGTAAAAATAAGTTTAACCCCTTAGCTAGAGATGGATACCGCATGCATTGTATGTGCTCAATTACTTAAAGAAAAAAAATGTCAATATTAAAAGTGAAACATAGGTAAATCATAATTGACTGATTTGATCCACAGAAATTATTCTCATATAAGTACAATCAATGTTTAACATATATTTCTAATCTATAATATGAAATTAAACAGATACAGAAAACTTCAAATGCACGATTCTGATATGTATTGATATATCTATTTATGTTTATATCGCTTATATGGCAATCGGAGGTTTTTCGGGGTCAGCTTGACAGTTAATTAAATAGAGTCTTTTCCAGAACTTGTTGATAAATATTCCGTATCAACTTCACAAATAATACAAGATGGTCTTGAAGTATAGATTTTGCGTACTGACGTTGGTTATCATCTTAATAACGCGTTATAGTATTATTTTATTAGTCTTTATTAATATTACTTGTAAATTTTTGAGATATTCTTTTGAATTGACTCTGTGGTTATATAAAAACATCATGCTTTGAACGACAAAATTATTTCATTTACTTAAATTACTCTTACTTATGGATTTTGACATACTATGAATGATAAAATTATTTCATTTAATAAAATACTTTAAATTTCTGTTATGTTTTTTTTTTTTTATTTTATACATTTGACGTGATACTGTACGTATGTATCCCGTCATACTTTGAACCACACCTTATCTATTTATTATTATTACATTTACTGTTGAGTCTGTTGTTTGTTATATCAACTTTACGTGACTATGCATGTATGTATACCTTCATACTTTGAACGACAAAATTATTTTTATGTCTACCTGTGCTAATTTCAAACGCGCAATTTTACACCAGCAATGAATACCTTCTATCCTTTACGGGTAGACTTTATATAGATAAATTAAATGGTATAAGAAAAGCAAAATGAGTATATTGAATTTGATGTATGCCTTTTTGTGCTTCTTCGTTACATTTGTTGTTTTTATAGTGATGCAAGTATGTTGGATTTGTTCATACTTTTAACGACAAATTTAATTTCATGTCTACCTGTACGAATTTCAAACGCGCATTTTTACACCAGCAATGAAAACTTTCTTTCCTTTACGGGTAGACTTTATATACATAAATTAAATGGTACAAGAAAAGCAAAATGAGTATGTTAAATTTGATGTATGCCTTTTTGTGATTCTTCGTTACATTTGTTGTTTTTATGGTGACATTAAGATGATAACACAATATTGACTGCTGTACCCCTATTTTTGACATTTTTACTCTTTCAGTATGTTTGTTTTATTCATACATCGTTGACAATGTAATGGAATTTGATGCGACTGTCATACAAGTGAGAGGTTTAGCTAGCTATAAAACCAGGTTCAATCCACCATTTTCTACATTAGAAAATGCCTGTACCAAGTCAGGAATATGACAGTTGTTATCCATTCGTTTGATGTGTTTGGGCTTTTGATTTTGCCTTTTGATTATGGATTTTCCTTTTTGAATTTTCCTCGGAGTTCGGTGTTTTTGTGTTTTTACTTTTTTCCAAAAAACACACAGCACAAAGCTTCATGTTATCGAGCAAATTCCCGGTATATTATTTATTTTATTACTTTTTTATAATTAGGATAAATGTTTAACATTGTTACAAATCAAATATTAGAATTTTAGTTCAACTGGTAATTCTTATAATTTAACATGTATTTATCAAATTAAAGAGAGAGAGAGAGTAAAACTCTTCATAATTACATTTAATTCAGAAGATATTCTTTTATATAATATTTTCATTAATGCTGTTCCTTATTTTCAAGACCGAGTAAAATCAATAAAGAAGAAAAAAATAATAACGCAATGAAATATTAAATAGACAACAAAATGCAATCGACTTTTTTTAACACACTTTTGTCTTAGAATGTTGATTGTGCAATTCTCGATTATGTGAAATTTATTTTTATATCAATCAATTCCATTTTTAGTTGCTGTTAGACATATCATGTCAGAAGCTTTCAGTAGTCAATCGAAATTCCCATTCTAAATTTGACACTTTTATTAATTGTGTCAAAGGTGGCAATGCTGTTGCAGCCAGATTATGAAATACAAATACACGTGGATACCCACAAATATTCCCGTGCACAGCTAGAAATCTTCTGATAATACTATAAGGTCAATAGTGAACGATAGAGCTTTTTGCTTTCTTTTTTCTGTTACATTACATGAAAAACTCAAAGCCTTATTTTTCTGGTTGCAAAAAAAATCTAAACATGACAAAGTTTTTTTTAAACGAACACAGGAACATCTTATCCGGTTTTGAAAACCTAAGAAATTTTAAAGTATGATTTACCAACTCGCATGATACAGAAACAACAAGGGCAATCCAATCAACAATTTGCAGATTCGAGTAAAATTACTGAACTGTCTGTGATCAAAGGATTTATCCCCGTGGTACAAATGATTATATACTTGGGCAAGGGAGCATATCTACAACTATACTATTGATTGCATGAATATTATGGATAAAAGACAACGAAATAATAGGTCTCTAGTCAAACTTATCAGTCGAAATCAACGAATTCATCATCGTTTAAAGTATACACTCCTATCTAAAGTTAAAAACAATGGTAGACATCAATCCGTAATATTTTAACTAGTGTGATACCATCTATTTCTCCTGGGTCAAATATCGCTGGTAAATTACATGATATTTCCAAGGAGTGTGACATCATCTATGTCCTCACTATATGACCCAATATTCGCGTAAATCTACGACACTTTACCACAACGCGGTTTGTGTTTGAACCGGCAAACAGAGCAGCCAATAATGTGATTGCGGTATACCGTTAATACGACAATGACGTTCTTCAGAATGAAATCTTAAATTCATCTACATTCAACACTATGCGCTCTACAAAGTTGATATAGTAAACAAACATATCATAACCACATAACTACCTAAACTACATATCGTTTCATCTTGTCCTCAAGTAAGTGGTCTTCAACTAATTTTTCAGTGCATGTAATAAGTTTATTTACCATTATCAAATAACCTATGCACATAAATAAATTACTTTCATTAAATAGATGAAACTGGTGGAATAACTTTTTGTTGGAGTGTAAATTGTCATTAATGATACCAGGATAATAATTTCGCGCATTTCGTCTAAATCAGACTAAATCTGTTGTCTCAGTGACGTTTTTTTTTTAAAGAACGTAGTCTATGTATTTCCGGTAACTTTTAAACCTAATGATATCGTTACCACAAATTACGTAAAACCTTTACTAAATTCGTTCATAGATATTAAGATTTGATTTTGAAGTTTAGTTATACCTGAAGAAAACTTATTTTAAACGGGATAGCACATCCTCATTTTCTGATTCTGGTAAACTTATTGATCCTTTAAACAAACTTAAACTAAAAGGTTACCCATTCACGCTGTAATAAGATCATTGAATATTGTGCTTTATGGTATTAAAATTGCTTTTGTTATCAGTTAATTACAGTGACTTGCCTATGAGTGTTACCGTTTACCTGTAGCTATTGTTCAACCAGATTTAAACCTTGACAATACAATAGGGACATTTAAATTGACCAGTTGGTTTTGTAAGATTTAAATCTACCTATACAAAATGTTATTCACCTAACCCAAAATTTCAGCATGCTTTTTTCCTGAAATTTTTCTTGACCTAGGATTATTCTATCAAAAAATTGAAAGGGTAGAACTATTTATGGTTTTCATTGTTTTAAATCCCCAGTATTGATAATATTTCTAAAATTTACCATTTAATCTAAATCAGTAAAATATTTTGTTAACTGCATATTAATATGTATGAAAATTAAAACTGTTTTTAAATAATAAATGGTTCTTTAAATTTATAACCCTCATACATAGTATTGTCCATTTGTAAGTGACACATGAATGAGCTATTCAGGTGATTTCAGTTTCAATTTTCGTTTGGATTATGTGCTGTGCATTTCTTTATAATGTCCCTTCAAGATTTTCATTTTTGATTATGATAATTGCGGTGTTTTCTTTGTAATTTATTATAAGAGGATTTTTGAGGAAAACAAACTGTGTTTACTGAAGGAAATTCAATTCGCAAAATATGGAATAAATTATCTAAAAGGTTATAAAAAATCTAATTTGAATGCAAGTAGGAGAAATAATTTCAACACATTCATTATAAATTTTTGGATATATTATTATAAGAGTGATTCATGTGTTTAAATGGAATATTTATCATAGTAGTTATCATGGAAATGAAACAAAATGTTAAATTCATAAAGTGGATATAGTCTAACGTAGTGATAAAGTGAAATGAAAAAGTAAAATATTCCAAAATATTCCTAATGTTGGGATAATATGAATGTGAAATTGTAAATAATCATTGTAAAGTTCTGGATCTAATATTGTTTAATTGGAAAATGAAATAAAAATTCAATACTGTGGATATAATAAAATCAGGTGATATAGTGAGAATATATGAATAAACTTATCCAAAAAAAATTGTAAAGTGAGGATACTCATTTTAAATGTGATAATGGAAATAATCAAATATCGCAAAATTATGTACCTGTTTTTAGGGATATTTATCATATGTTTAGTACAAAATACAGCTTATAAAGGTTCTTGTTTTCAGTCTGTATCACCTATCCTGTATCGCATACACCGTATCGCATTGCTTAACCCGTATCGTATACCCTTTATCGCATAGCAAAATCCGTATCGCATACCTGGCGTGACGTCATAATTAAAATAACGTCATTGTTCGAAATATGACATCCAGTTGCTGCATTTTCAGGCTTAGGGGGAAAATGAATTCTTTTTAAAAAACGTGCTATCATTTCAACTAAAATCATTTTTTTTCCCAAATAGTTATTACCCAGTAACTTGACGAGCGATTTTAATATAAAATAGTACAATAAGATTTAGAAATATCTGAAGTTTTATTGTTTATTTTGTCATAACTTTCGTGAAGTTTTTTTCTGCACAAATGCATTTTTTTACGATTTTAATTTGGTTTAAAAAAAAATAAATGATAAACAGAATAATACATGACAAAATCCGTATCACATGCCGTATCACCCTCGACCTTTGTCATCCCTCGGGCCTAAAGGCCCTCTGGCTGATATTGGTATCTCAGGATGATACGGCATATGATACGGATTTTGTGATGTATTATACTCTATATATATCATGGGAAGTTTAACGGAATATTGATACAGAGAGAAGATCTAGTTATACTGTCAAAAGCATTTACAAATATTTGAAAACTTTCATCATGTTCATAAAAATTATAAAAATGTTATGAATTATTTCAGATAAGGAAAATTGAATACTGGATGAGATATGAGATATGTAGAGTAAATAAAATAGTTCATTCAAATATAAATAAATTTGGTGCATTAACTGTCTTATGATTGGTCAAAATTATTAGTTTTATTTTCAATGTTGTCAATTTTGAGGGCGACACGCCCACTCTGACGTTGTGTATTCATACGCCAACATGTGTGTACGTTGTTATTGTCAACATAAATAATATAAAAAGTTCTTTGAGCCTTATTTTTGATAGAAATTTATTTATAATGAATGGCAATAATTTATTTTGATTTTATTGAACCATCAAACTAATTTTTGAATCTTCACATTTTACATAATCCGCTTCGCGGATTATTAAATGTGAAGAGTCAAAAATTAGTTTTATGGTTCAATAAATTCAAAATAGATAATAGCCATTTATTAAATGATTTTGATATTTCAATATGAATATACATTAACAACTTGTACAAGGAACATGTCAAAAACAAATTATTTTGAGGTTTTTCCCATTAAACAGATATTATTTTTTTTTCTTCAACAATATACAAGAAATCAAAGCACTCATAGTGTTTGGCTATGAAAACATTAAGGAGGAAATGTAGTGAATTATATGTAATGCAATTATTTATTTTTTATGAAAACATATAGTCTTGATCTGGCTTGCCTTCTTCTTAAATTTTGAATGACAGTAAAAACAATTCTCTGAATGTTGTGTTTTTTTGGCATTTGAATGATTAATTATTTCAGGGAAAACATCCATTTCCATAACAAAAAGACAATGTTAATTTCTTTACCTGTTTTAGGATTCTCTAATAAAAAAACATGAGAAAAGGATTTTTTTTTGTAAGAACATAAAATAAGCTTGTGTCATGGTATCAAATATAAGTGGTAATTTATTCATACCATATAAACTAATTAGATTGAATGCATATTATGTTATTCAACAAATATAGAAATTGAAGCCTTGATACCATATAAAAATATTATAAGTTTTAAAAAAAAACTATCTCAGTTATACCACAACAGTAATAGGTGAAGTAATAGGATAAAAATTCAAACCAACTGGTCAATTTAAATGTCCCTATTGTATTGTCAATGTTTCAATCTGGTTGAACAATAGTTACAGGTAAACGGTAACACTCATAGGCAAGTCATTGTAAAAGCAAACGAAATATTATTGTTTTATACATATACAAATTGATGGATTCAAAATATATTGATACCTGTATCTTGGCATTGTACACTGTCATGTTTTTCTCTGGCTGTCTATGACGTCTTTACACTTAATAAATAGTCGGATGTGTACTGATACATAATTTAGTCTTAGAAGAATTTTTTTTTTAGTTTGTTAGCAACTTTGAACAAAATGCCAATAACTGAGAGTACTCTTAGATCATCACGTATTTGGGTTTTTATTGGATATACAAGTACCCGGCCACGTCCTCTCTGTGTTTTTGTTATATGTTTTTCTATTTGAATCCCTTTGATGAGTTCAGCCTTTTTCAACTGATTTTAGAAGAGTTCGTTCTTATGTTGAACTGTAACACCCCGGTCCCAGGTGAATGATCGGTCCTTCTAACATGTTTAACACCGCCACATTCTGTATGTATAGGCCTTTCCCATGTAAGAAGTACGTAATTCTACGACATGCAAGAGTTTTGTATAAAAAAAACCTCAGCAATCGAACTATTAAATTAAAGACACAACAAAATACAATATATGAAGACTATTGATGTAAACTACCTTCACGATTATTCAGAAAACAAATTGTTTGTTTTAGTTTAGTTATAACGACTAAAATGTATTTGTTTCCAATAACGTCAATCTAATGATTATATTATCAATATTATATTTAAATACTTTCAGGCTGGAGGCTGAATTTTATATTGTCTTCGTCACCCTTTTGGTCTCTTTCTTCTAACAAGTCTAAAACAAATAAATAGAAAATGAGGATAAAACAAATTTGATATAAAAAAAAAATAAAACCCCTATAAATCCCCAGTGAGAAGTTGGGTATTATTATGGTGCTTTATACATGTAATACATTTAACAGACAAAGAATGTCTAAATATCATTATTGATTGGTATATCACAAAAAAGGCGAAATTGAATTCGTGAATTTTAAAAGAATTGCTTTATAAATTCCTTCTTCACATTTGTTGTCTTCAAAATATGACAGCTTATATAAGTAAACTCTTCAAAAACTGTGTAACAGCATTATTAATTTTGAACTGAGGTATTTTGGTGATTAATGCATGTGTCAAGCTTATTATGTTTACAACATGTATGCTATGTATACATGTATTATTGATGATCGGTTTATCTATAATTAGACGAAATTAAAGTTATGAAATTTAAACGCATTGATTTCTAAATTCATGCCTCACAATATTATTCTTCAGTAAAAATGTATGAACCAGTAGAGGTAGATAACAAAGAAACTATTTAAAACTGTGTTGCAGCAATGTTTGATAACTGTTCGGTCTTGACGAGATTGCGCAAGAAATAAGTTTATCATTTTATCGTCAATGAGACAGAAAGACATTGGTACGATATAAACAGATGCTTGAACAATATGCCAATCTTTAATATATCCAAGTGAACTTGAAATTAAAGATACTACCGACCCAGATAAATCTGCTTCATATTTAGACCTTTTACTCGAAATGACTACTGATGGCAGGTTGAATATTGAAAATTTGTGATAAACGCAATGATTTTAATTTTCCTAAAGTCAACTTTCCATTTCTGAGTAGCAAGATCCCAGCGGCACCAGCATACTGAGTATATGTATCTCAATTGAAACGTTACACTAGAGCTAGCACAAAATACGTTGATTTTGTTGAACGAGGAAAACTGCTTTCTCAAAAGTTGCTAAGACAGAAATATGCATCAATCAAATTAAGGTCATCACTCAAGATATTTGACGGTCGCCATCATGAGCTGATTGGCAATTATGACAAAAGTGAGTCAGAAATCAAAGCTGATATTCTTCCTCAGTAATAATAACCTTCCATCATTACCGAAATGAAGAAAAAAAACACGACGGTTGCCGTTTACGGTGCAAAAAATGCTCACCCTTCCGGAGCACCTGATGTCACTCCCGGTTTTTAATGGAGTTCGTGTTGTTTCTTATTTATTATTTAAACCTGTTGATGTAAATGTCCTTTGGTTTTGTGAGTCTTTGTTTGCTCCTCTGTTTTGACTGTTTTTGATTTTTCAAGTCTTACCAAGTCTATTAAAGTAAACCAAATATTATAAGATCTCTGATGAATACGAAATTCTCAAACAAAAAATATAAAAATATAAAGATATTAAATGAGAAATCACTTATACAGGGGGTCCCGAATTTTGACTTGCACAACCATGTATGGAAGGGTATCTTCTTTTGTTCTTAACAAATTTTCAGTCTTTTTCTTGTCTATCAAGTAACGAATAAACGTACACACCAAGTAATACAAAAACGTCCAATTGTAATGATGTAATTGGAAAGGACACGCAGCAGATAGTCAAAGAGCGTTGATCTACTTGTTAAAGTGCAATTGTCCATGGTGCAGGATATATGTTAAGGTGATATTAAATGGCAAAGTTAGTGAATTATGTGAATTTATCATACATAAATTATTAATATGAAAAAATCAGAACTGCTTAGACTGAGTTATTCGTCAAGAAAGGCAACAGTAGTATACCTCTGTTCGATATTCACAAATAGATTGAGAAGAAAACTATTCCGGGCCACACACTAAAACTGAGAGAAACGCATCAAATATTAGGGGAGACAACTACGTCACAACAGAAAAACAACATGAAAATATAACACACATAGAAACGAACTATATTGACTTGGTACAGGACATTTTCAGAAACAATGGTTTGTTGAACCTGGTTTTGTGGCATGCCAAACATCACCTTTATATGGCAATGTTAAATATAACAATAAAATGACATCATAACATGACACAGAAAATATGTGTGCATACTCATCTTTACCTGTTTTCACATAACTTTGTTCGAACAATTTAATAACGGCAAGCCCCAAAGACCCCATGTCGCTCATCTAATAGATATGTTTTTATTATAATTGATGCTTGAAATTTCGCTTTAGACTCAAAGCCAAAAACTGCCCTATGTTCTATTTAAGCAATGGCGGCAATATTTACACATCTTGCTTGGCAGAAACGGGTTATTGGACACAATTTGAAAATTATTTACCCTAATGATGAGTGTGGCCAAGTTTAATTAAATTTGTCCCAGTAGATTCATATGAGTAGATTTTTGTAAATGATTACAATAAATGTGTTGAATATGTTCTGTCCATTATTATAATAATCTAAACTTTTGCAATTTGGTTCCATTAGTTTATCCCCGAGAACTAGAAATTAAAGAAACAGCAGACACGGTTTCCCCCGCCCTATTTTTAGATTTCTAGAATTTTTGACATACCCAGTTTTTCTCAGTACCCAAATCTCTGACAAACGAGGCGATTTTAATTTTGAAATTATTTCTGTTACCCACTTAAGTAGCAATATACAAACGTTACCTGCATATGGGATATACATTTTCTAACTTATTCGGTATTCAAGAGCTAGCAGCTCTTAATAAGACGTTGTAAAACGTCACCAGTGTCTGAGCAGAAAGTTGATCAACTAGGAAAATGGCAAAGAACGTCTCTAAACAAAGTTCATCGAAAGGTACCAAAACCTTATTGATGAATAATGCGTATTAACTTCCCACATAATACACAGTGGTCTTGGCGTATAGATTTTGCGTACTGACGTTGTTTATCAGTTGTTTATCATCTTAATACGAGTTATAGTGTTATTTTTATTTGTCTCTATAAACATAACTTTTACTGTTTGGTCTGTTTTTGTGATATCCTTTTGACGTGGTTCTATACCTATGCATCCGGTCATTGTGTTGTTTGAATTATCTTTCATTGTTCCTTTGTCCACTGGTTTTGTGTTTCTTTGATACATATGACTTGATTGTGTACTGAAACATCCCGATATTGTGTTATTGTTCTATAATGATATTTGTATTGTTATCTTTTGCAGATAAATTTGGCTAAAGCGTTGTCTTCATACCTATTTGTGTTTTTATACATAATGACGTGGCTTTTTTTTGTGAAAAAACGCACACAATAAGCATAAAGACAAGCGACAAGAAGGAAAGGTAAACCTCTAATTCAAATTCTGCAGTCTATAGTCTTTCATACTTTGAACAACACAATTATTGTTTATCTCTACCTGTGTGGCGTTAACATTCTGAAGTTAACACGCGATTCTATTCTGTAGCAAGTTTGCGTATTCTTGTCTTTAATTTTTGCTAAAAAGTTTGTTCTCTATGTCGTTTTGTACTTTTTTTAGTGATTAAGGTTATAACACAATGTTAACTGTTGTTCCCCTATTTTGACATTTTTACCTTGTATATCTGTATGTTTTGTTCACCTATCAACGTATCATGTTGTCAATATTTTGGCATTTGAAGTGACTGTCTTACAAATGAGAGGTTTAGCTATCTATGAAAACAGTATTTTACATGAGAAAATGTTTGAACGAAGTCAGGAATATGACAGATGTTATCCTTTCGTTTGATGTTTTTTTTATCTTTTGATAATGCCGCTTGATTAGGAACTTTCCGTTTATAACTTTCCTCAAAGTTCGGTATTTTTGCGATTTTACTTTTTACAAATAATGTTATAAAATTACATTTGCGGAAACCAACTACTTGAGGAGTTATGTGACAACGTTTACCATGTTGATGCTGTTTACAGTTTAGGTCTTAATACTATATTCAAGATAATAACCAAAACTTGCAAACGTGTTGTCTGATTTGTCTGAAAATTTAAGAGTGATAGATCTTGACCCGAAGAATAATTTTATAACTGTTAGATTTGCACTGAATGCTTTAGTTTCACAGATATATACGAAAGACTGTATTTTATCCCTATTTTCTATTGTAGACATTTCCGCCATCTAAGTTGACAGGCATGTCATCAAACACTTGTTTTTAAACTGGATACCCCAATTATGGTTGGGGCCAGGTATGGTTGAATTTAGCCCAGTAATTTCAGAGGAGAAGATTTTTGTTAAGGTTAATAGGATGACGATGGAAGACTGACCCTTTGGGCCAGGTGAGATAACAAAAAAATATGAATTGTCACTGTTTAAGTTATATCAAGTGGAGATGTCTGTTTATTTAGATGAATGTTGTTTGTCTTTTGCTTACACTTGCTTTTTTTAGAGATACTTAAGTCTGAAATAATACGACTCGTCCATATCTGCTGCTTAAAGGTGAATCGGTTAGTTTGTTAGGGATCACCCGACGAGCCTAACTACAAGGCCAACATTATGTCATTTAACTTTTTTAAAATATTTTCAGTGTAAATAATCATTATTTAAATAAATATGCAGATAGCTAGAAGAAATCAAAGCAAGTCGGGATGTAAGAAACATATGTGCATAGTTTAATAAGAGTTACCCCAAAATATGACTGACGTATATGTTCTTGTCATTGCAGAAACTTGATGAAAAGTATATTTTAGGAAAACCAATATTACAACAAAACAAAACGTTTTTAACCTCTGAAGGAGCTTCGAAGTACAAAAACAACTGGCAATTTGAAACAATGCTTTGAGTGATTTAAAGCTATGAATTTCAACACAACTATGTTCAACAGCATAAATGTTTCCATTATTTTTTTATTCATTGAAATAAACAGTAATATATATCTAAAGTCTTGTTTTTACTATGCAAATTGAAAGCTTTAACATGTTTAATATGTGTCATAATGGCTGTTTGTGCGTGGTATTTTGGTCGGTTAAGAGTGCGCTATATAGCTCAATACCGCCGTCTTCAGCACTCTAGGTTTTCTGTAGGGGTTATCTCACCCTTAACTTCTGAACAAGTGATCTGATCCTTGAAGTACAGGAAGGATGTTGCATATACCTAATCTGGATTTTCCTCGAGGTTGTCTCCCGAAGCCTTTCCCTGGCATACGGGTATGGCCGCAAGGCAGCGGAGGTTTTGAGTCAGAGTTTTCTTTCTCCTAGATGGGCTACCCTCCAAGGTTGACGAACCCCATCTGCTCGAGGCTATCTGGTTTTGAGGCACCAGTGGCTCGCCTTCGCCCCTTCTCCAGTCAGTTGAAACAGTTCCACCAGGTTTACAAATAATAAACCACTCGTGAAGGTTGGAGTTGGACTTTGGTTGTCAGAGGCTGTATTAGACGCATGCCGAAAGAAGCATTTTCATGGAATTGAAGCCTATTTCTCAACTCCACCCCTTGGCTTAACAACTTTTTGGAACCATGTTTAATATGATTGCCAAGGAGATAACTATTCACCAAAATTCCAATGAAGTGGATGTTTGAATTAAGTTACCACAGCTATTCATACTTCTGGTCTTTGGTAACTTTTATTAGACATTAAGAGCAATTCTCTGTAACCACCAACCATTTTATATGGGGTGCAGGCACGCATAGTCAACGATGTTCATTAAACTTAGCCAAAACATGTGATCATGTAAAAAAAAGAAAAATGCCCACCGAAATGTTGCTAGGTCATGGTTGCCATGGCAACCAAGTGAATGAGATTTCCCGCAAATTTTGAGAAATTTAACATCGAAAAACTACTTTGCAGTCATTCGTATTCAACACTAGGTTTTATTTAATGATATGTGTAAGTAGTTTTTAAAAACATGAAACTTAACAAACAAAAAAGCAATGTCATATATAAAAAAATATTTAAGCTGAATAATGTCACCACCGCTGAAGCAGAGGTCATTTTTCAATATAGTTCAGAAGACGAATTTTACACATTTTGTATGAACAAAATAGACATCTTGACATCCACCTATATTTAACATGTGGTTATGAATGAAATGTATCAATGTTTCTTATCAAGAAATTAGAACGAAATGTTTGTGAAATTTGGTTCTAGGAAAGTTGCTTTGGAAACAAAAATGTGTCATTGTTGCCTTTTTACCTCGAAAATGTAGCACTTTTATTAACATAACCTACAAAAAGTAATTATTTTTGAATGACTATGATGTGCAAAATATTGGTAATTAAATTGCCATAAATTTGTCGGAAGGTCAGAGGTCATTCATGACCTTGACCTTTGACCTTGTGTATATTAATTGAATTTTGAAAGAAAATATAATAAAAAGAGTCTTCTTTACATGGAGAAAATTATCAGAATGCTGTAACCCACTTGTTATTAAGAAATGAATGCTTCTTTTTGTAAATTTATTGGGGTGTAAAAGCGTTGACCGAAGTACATTTTACAACCCTATAAAATTACTAAAAAAAGCATTCAATACTTATAATTACATTTTTTAGCTAGATTATAAAAACGATTTACGTGAAGTTATATTTTTTAATTCACCATGAATGAAATGTTATTGTCTCATGCAACTGCTTACGGAATAACATTTGATGTGCAATTAGCCAATCAGAATAACGTATTATAATGAAACATACATCTAATGTAATTATTCAACAATGAACAATAAACAACAACCACAACAACAACAATACTTTATTACACAGATACCTATATAACTAATCTTTCCAGAGGACCTCATCATGAAAAATTAAACAAAATGCAAACATATACATTGCAACCATTAGTATAAGATGTCAGGTATGATAATTATGTTCAATACAACTTGATAAAATGTGACATGATTTCATTCAGAACTATATAAATAATTACATAGACCTTACTTCAAAGGTCTAGAGGGTGACATCACATTAGTTGTAAACAGTCATTCATTTAAAGTGTAAAACTGCCTCGCAACCTTTTATTTATATTAGGAAAATGCCTAGCAATTTTTCATTTATATTAAGAAAATACCTAGCAATCATCGATTTAATATATTGAAAAAATTCATAGCAACAGTTTTTTCAAGATTTCATTTGGACAAAAATAAGAAAAAAAATAATATTACAAAAACAAGTCTAATCCGGAAAAGTAAATAATATAGCAAATTTATTTTAATGAGACTGATTACACAAACATGACATATAAACAAAAATTTAAAAGATGTCGTCTGATGAGACATCTCTCCAGATGACATCACAATCTTATTTAAAGACAAATTATTTATATCTACAAGAAGAAGAGAAAAGGAATATAACTGCTCGAGATCGACCAGTTTATTTTGGTTGAAATTGGCTATTCAAGCAAAGAAGTTATGCATACACAATATATTCATTTTCACTCGTTATAACTAATAAGGCTTGATTATTTCATATTTTTCGTCGAAATGTTTTTTTCATTGCGTACACACTTGTTTGGTGTTTTAAATAGTTTAAGATGTGCATCTTAATTTACAGAAATTTATTTTTGGCATGTTTTGGGCAATATTATTAAACTTCAGATCACTATCATATTAATTTCGTTAAACTTCCATCGTCCCCATCACCATAGCGAAAATGCTCTTTCCTAATCAATATAAATACCCTGCATCTATTCATTGCTATTTTTGTATATCAACAGTGAAAAATTTAGAAAAAAATTATTAAAAAATACTTTGTGTGTTAATCAAAAGTTGTTTTATCAGAGTCTCAGTGCCAATTGATATTAAGTAATCGAACATACTAGGCCAATCAGGACCCCTTTTTGGCCCAAAAATCTAAAATTATTATATTTGCTTAAAAATAAAATCTAACTCTATTTAGAAGAAAGTAGAAAGCGTGTGTTAGATGAATATGAGTCGTCTTTGAGAACACATTAAGAAATTAAACACTTACTTGTACAAATGTTGAGACAAGACATGAATTCGACAACTTCCGTTTTAGACTAAAAACATTCTGAAGATGAAATGTAACAGCAAATTTGACTTATTTCCATATTTGAACTTGAATTTTAAGTATTTGTAATGACCAAATCAGTTCAAATCCTTAACACAAACTGATTGATTCAATTGAAGTACACCCTTTTTAAAGTGTCTAATTAACATGTAACATTTTTGGAAAAAATATCTTTTAACCGGACTTCTCCACAAACCAGCTTTGGTCACAATCATCATTAGAGTTATAATGTACTTAAGTTTTTTAATTGTCCATCATCATAAACATTATCATTAATAGAAAACTATGAAAGGACCTTTTATATTCCGAGTGAAAGGGTCTACCTAATATCTAATTACAGAGGAATTTCTGGCCTAACATGATGAATGTTAACCTTTTCGTGTCCCGCCTAGGCAGACGTGGCATTAAGCGTTACCCTTTCCATCTGTTTGTACGTTCTAACGTGCGTACTTCCCAAAGTTGGTATCCGTTTTCTTATTTTACTTTGCCTTAGCCAAATATTGTTTAACTTGCATACCATGTTTATTGTCACATAATACATATCAATTAGAAAATTGGCCGGCGTCTACTCTATCGTTTTGGAGTTATATCGTGTATAAAACATAATAATAATTGCACTTTTACAATTCTTTGGTGATGTTCCTTTATAATTATAAATATAATATGAGAGCGGGGGACAACATCTGTGTTCTACGGATATATTCCCCGTTTATGTTTTTTTTTTACTATTATCTTGAAAACAATAAAATTAAAAGAGAAACATTTAGTTTAATAGGTTATCAGCAGCACTAAATTTTCTTCGTCAAATTCGTCAGCTGATTTTTATTGCAGTTATTGGTGGATCCTTACGATGTGTCTTTAACCAAACTAGCTAAGGACATTTTTACCACATGGTAGATTGTGGTTTGTCATTGTCGTCTAATCTTTTAATTACCAAACGTGACTTATTCCCGATTGTGACTATTTTGCTGAATGTGAATTCGCATTACTATAAGACGTGTTACGGTACTTGTCTATCCCAAATTCATGTATTTAGTTTAAATGTTTAATGTTATATTTGTAATTCTCGTCGGATTTTGTCATATGTGTTTACGTCTTTTCTATTATAGTTATGTGTTATGGAAAGAAAATTAATCACCACCTTCATTTATTAGATTTAATTTTGATGAACGTAATCTGTACCATAATTTACGTTTGAAGTTGGATTCATAACAAACTGGACATATATATATTATAGTTAATTGCTATTAATAAGTATTGCAATATGCATTGTGTTTAAATGTATTATCAGTATTTAGTTCTAATATAATCTTAAATCAATCCTAATTCTATCTTACTTTTGAATTATAGTTTTTCATATGTGACGTCATGTTTGTGCCTTTTCACCATCGTATGTGGCGTCATTTTTATGATTTATTAAATCGAGGCCTGGACTGAGTCGGGTGTGTCTATTCTGTGTTGGTCTTAGCATTATGTATTCGGGTTTTGTTTTCTGTAACTAGTTCATACTTCAGTTTCATTATGTATATCCCTTTTATATTCATTCGATGATTGGTAAAGCAATAGCATTAATTATTCTAAAAAATAAAGATGTTCTTATCACAAGCATAAACACATTGCCGTATTTGACACAATCTTTTTCAAATTTTGATCTTCAGTGCTGTACAACTTTGTACTTTTTTTCACTTTCGATCTTTTATATCTGGGCGTCACTGGTGAGTCTTTTGTGCACGAGGCGCGTTTTTGGCGTATTGAATTTTAAACCTGATGCTTTTTGTTATTTATTAATCATGTGTTTCTTTGTATAATACGTTCTCCTATTTATTTTTATTATAGTTCTGTAATATTATGTTGTCATTTCAATGTTATATTTAACATAGCCATTTAAGTGCGAGGTTTGGCATGCCACAAAACCAGGTTCAACCCACCATTTTTTCCTTTAAAAAGGTCCTGTACTAAGTCAGGAATATGGCCATTGTTATATTATTGTTCGTTTGTGTGTATGTTACATGTTAACTTTGCGTCGTTTGTTTTCTCTTATTTTTTAGTGTAGATTTAAATTGCGATAAGACGTGTCATGGTACTTGTCTATCCCAAATTCATGTATCTGGTTTTGATGTTATATTTGTTATTCTCGTGGGATTTTGTCTGATGCTTGGTCCATTTCTGTGTGTGTTACATTTCAGTGTTGTGTCATTGTTCTCCTCTTATATTATATGCGTTTCCCTCGGTTTTAGTTTGTTACCCTGATTTTGTTTTTTTTGTCCATGAATTTATGAGTTTTGAACAGCGGTATACTACTGTTGCCTTTATTGCCCTATAAAGACAGTGTGTGCTTTTTTGCCTAATATAAAAAAAAAATTATAGCAGAAGGAAACTAAAAATTGAAAAATTATCAACAAGACACGATTACACATAATTTAATATGGTTAAAGAAGATCATAAAAATAGACTTTTTGAGACAGAATTGTCATCCTATTTGCTAAAATAAAGATTTTACTATGCCTTTTTTGTAATATGATAAAAAGGTTGGATCACTGTGCTATTTTACAAGCTGCGAGTCTTTGCAAATTGCCTAAATTTGGTTAGATTGTTCTTGAAAAACACACTTGTGTGGATAAAAAAAAATAGAGATAGAATTTTGAATAATTGTGGGAAGATAGGTTTCATCATGTGTTTTAAGAAAATAAAAAGAAACAATTAAGAACATCAAAGTAAAACACAAGTCCTCTAGTAAAGGATATAATGATTCAACTGGTATTTTTTCGTAAAATTGATAAAATTCTTTGCAAAAACAGTATTTTTAATTCAAGTAAGATCAGGAAACAAAGTTGCTGGCGATTAACTGAAATTTACATGAGTAAACTCATGTATGTGAAATATTAAAGAAACGCAATACCTGTTTTTTAAAGAATTTGAGAGTCTAAATGGAAGAATCAATAATAACTTTAGAAAACATCTATACAAGGATGATGGCTATGCATTTTCTGAATATATGAGAACGACTGGTAAAGTTTATGTTGAAAATATTGACCCCTTAACTTTCAATTAGATTGTATATCATATTTCGATAAAATTTCTAACAAAATTATCTAACAAAATCATATAAATTGAATAAAAAAAGTTGAAGGTCAAAGTCAAAGTCATAAATAACCTTTGACCTTGAGGTCAATTTTCAGGTCATTTAATGCACAACATGTCCCAAGTGATTTTTTCTATTTGTATTTGTCACTGTTTTTAAACTATTCTAATAACAATGTCAAATTTTTTCTTCAAAATACCAAAAATGACACTTTTATCATGTTTATGTTCTAATAGCAACCACCCTAGCAACCTATTTCCCAAACCTTTAATGATAAATTATTTATAGGTAACAGTAAAAAATTACATTTATCACTTTAGTATAATTGGTTGTGGATGCAACCGTGTAAAAGTATGTCATGCAAAAAAATCTATAATTTGCCTTTTTGAATACATTGAAAATTCCACTATTTGAACAAGTGCTGCCCCCTTCTTCACCTTTTGTCAGAAATAATGTTTATCTTGCATCTTCGTCCTAAAGTGATATATGTTAATGCATTATAGTCAAAATATTAATAAATCTTGAAATGAATGCATGATAACTGTTCAAAATGGGTAATTTTTTATCCTCATAATATGAATTTGTGAGGCAAAATCCAAGGGGATTTTTAACCATAGCAACGGGGAAATAAACACATTGTTTGTCAATATTTTTCTTGTTAGTTTGTCGATAGCTATTTTGTACCAACAGACTGATTTTCAACAAAATCTGAGACTATAACGCCGCAACTTGGTTAGTAGTTACAGAGAATTGCTATAAAAACTCATCAGTGATTACTGGACTATAAACTATGACGTAACGTTCTTTTTGGAATCAACGTCAATGAAAAAACGCAGAAGCCAACATACATGTTTCTCGTTTCTCGTTTGTTTTGTTTATATAGATTAGACCGTTGGTTTTCCCATTTGAATGGTTTTACACTAGTAATTTTGGGGCCCTTTATAACTTATTGTTCGGTGTGAGCCATGGCTCCGTGTTGAAGACCGTACTTTAACCTATAATGGTTTACTTTTTAAATTGTTTTTTGGATGGAGAGTTGTCTCATTGGCACTCACACCACATCTTCCTATATCTATGTACAACTGCAATGAAATCTTATACGAAAACCCGACCCACCTTCCCAGTTAATAGATATAGCTTATAAAAATATGTATTGGAATTTGATGCTATCATGGTCTATATTATAGTATATTACGGTTGACATTTTCTTTACGATTGTGAACAAGAAGTCATGTCGATCTGATGTTCATTTGCCTGTGATTTGTAGAAATTGCCGCATCGAAAATGTTACTTGTTGTAAATAGTATATTTTTTTTAGAAATTTTGATATACAATAATGTATAGGATATGTTTTGAATCCTTTAAACCTTTATGTAATCCAGTTTGCTAACGGTCACAAAATTAAAAAAAAATATGTGAATATGGTTAGATTTGACATATGACAGAAACACAATAAATTATTTTTAATGAACTTAACTAAGTTTAATGTTGGACCCTTTGAAACTTAATGTTGACAAATCTGAAAACTGGGACCAACATAAAAATCTAAACAAATGGTATGGGTCATTTTATTAAAGAAACATAAGAATTGAAATTGAGTTGAAACCAAGCAAAATTAGATATTTAACTAAATTAATTTTCAAACAGGGTGAAACACAAAATAGAAAGTGATACACGATTATGTTCGGCATATGAAGTAACCTGAACAAATTATGATTAAATAAAATCTAGATAATTCAAATATTTAATTAAACATAACGTGTGTTCATGGCAATCCATTTTGCGTTTGTCCCAAGTCAGGAACCTTTGGCCTTTGTTAGTTTTGTATGGATTTTAATTTTAGTTTCTTGTGAAACTTCGGAGTTTATTTTGACGTCCACTAACACTGTACTAGTATACATATTTTTAAGGGGCCAGCTGATTGACGCCTACGGGTGTTGGAGTTTCGCGCTACATTGAAAACGCGTTGGTGGCTTTCGGCTGTTGTCTGCTCTATGGTTGGATTGTTGTCGCTTTGATTCATTTCCCAATTCTTTTCTCAATTTTATTCATACACAAGTATTGGCAGAATCAAATATATTAGAACGACTACGACGACCACGCAAAATGAGATGTAAACAGTACTTTATCATTATCCGGCCATACACATTATTCTTGAAAAATTGAGAGTACGTATACATTACAATATGTCAATCAAAGTGAATATCACAACAATGCATCAAATTTTCTGATACAAAAAAAACCTACTCACAATTTATAGATAGTTACGATGATATAAGTGCCCAAATCTATTATATCAGATTTGATATGAACAATGATGAAGCGTTCATTTTGATGCTAATCGCTCCTCAATAAATCAACAATAAATTATGAAACCATTTTAAGTCTTAAGTCAATTTTACAACGTATCCTTTTTGATGAATTCAGTATTTTTCAGACAAATTAAATTTATTCATTCACTGTCCAAATGTTCTGTAGTTGTTGTTGCTTCTACACATTAACAATACACGGAATATTTTATTCAAACCTATCTGAATACGCTAAGGTCAAAATTTCCGTTTAAGAAAATAATTTATTTAAATACTGATGCACTATAAAATTAAACGTGTAACTTTTAATTGGGTCCTCAATGCTTTTCTACTTTCTACTTGTTTGGCTTTACAACTATTTTGAACGGAGACGAAACGCGCGTCTGGCGTATCGAATTATAATCCTGAAAACTATTATTGGTGTACACTTACCTTTCCCTTTATTAATGTACGTTTGATCTAAACTTGCATCAGAGTTGAGACTTGCGCAGGTTAAAATCGTCTTGATCAACGGTTTGCTATCATCAACACGGGTAGGTCCTTTTTTACAACATTTCGTTCTATACCATTCTGTAATGGTTAGAGAAAACAAGTATTTAACATTTCAATGAAATTTTCAAAGAACTTATGAAAACTACTGTTTTATTAAGTTCGTACACCATTCAGAAATTACATTGCATCAAAAGGTACTTTCAGCCGGATATCGCCGCTATGCAATTTTGAAGGAGAAATAGTACACATATACAAATGTTTTCAAATCGCTTAAAACATTTAAAAATCGTCAGCAGACCATTTTAATATGAAATCTTAAGATGATATATATAGAAAAAATTGTATTTTTATAAATCTATGGCCTAAAATTTGTTCCACAGTTGATTCTAAATGTGAGTGCTAGAACACTCTAATACAAATATTTTGTTAAAAGTGTCAAATAACTAGCAGCATTAACTTCACAAAATTGGAAACAGCAATGATAGAAGAAGAGAGAGTAGATTAAATATTAATTTATATTTGTACTATTACACTTAGATATATAGATATATCTTCTTATTAAGCAAATTGAATATAATAACAGTGTTATGCAATATAAAGGATTTCTATATAGTGCTTACCATATATGCGTGTCTTTCTACGGTAAATCGTACATAACAGTATTATCAGTAATAAGAAAACACATATACTCAAAAATACTTTTAATTGATTGGGTGGATTATCTGAAATAAAAGATTGCCAAATAATGTATTCAGAAATCATTAGTTATGCAGGTTCATGTTTACTCAAGAAAGGCGAGAGACACCAAACAGAAATTCTAACTCATACGTCGAAAATGAATTGATAAATTTATACCCTAATAAAAAAGACAGAAAACGAATCAATAATATACAACACTTAACATAGAAACTCATGATTAAGCATCACGAACCCCATCAAAAACTAGGGTGTTATCAGGTGTTGCAAAAGATTCTACTCCTTGCGTTGCACATATAAGCCCGGTTACAATTCTAATTTGGTAGGTCACGCCGGGAAAAGTGACCAGGATTATAGTTACAACACTAGTTACATGTTCGCTCTTATCAGTGAGGCGGATATGTCATGTATAACGGTCTACCAATTTATGATAGAGATCGTAGAAATTTACGAAGTTAATTTCAAATTTACAAAAACCTTTTGTTTAAAAAGTTCCCTTGTGAGCAGCAACCGTCTATTGAGGAACTCATGATGTGGATGCATTCCCTTAAATATCTTTTCAGTCAGATGGAAATATAAACTACGTATACCCTGCTGTTATGCTGCTACATAGACCAATGCACATCTTAATTGAGAAACTAAAATCTATCCTTTTCCCGAAAAACACAGGATACTCAGATAAAATAAAATGTGCTTCGTATCTTAGATAACATCTATAAATTAACAATAAGGGTCTGTTAAAAAAAAACAAGTAAGACAGAACAGATGTTGTCAATATATGTATGCAGCAAATCTTGAAATATTTAGTGAGAGCACAATGATATAGCGGAAGTTAAAGAAAGAAGACAATACTAACTTCTACTTTATAAGAAGTTCTGTATGAACTCAGCCTCTTATTAACAAAGAAACAAGTCTGTAAAGAGAGTGACACAGACGGTTCCAATTGCAATATCGATTGTTTGTTAAAAAATACGTCCTTCAAACTTTACAAATATGTAACCAATCAAGAAATCAAGCATTCTGATGATTTAAATTTTAGAGATTTTTCTTGGACTCGGATTGATTTTTTACAAAGAAGTATGTTTACCTCTACAAGAAAGATAATTGAATCTACGTTGACCATATTTTAGGAAACAAAGCAGGACCAACATTTCGGTTTGTCTTAAATTTTGATCTGGAGAATACTTTTGTCTTTGTTTGTATGAACGTCAAAATTATGGTTTTGTGACAATTAATTAATACATCGATGTAGGGGAGGAAATTTAAGTAGTTCATCATGTAAGATCCAGCTATTCATTTTTGGTGGAAATTCCAAAGAGACATAAACCCGACCTTAGATTATTTAATTCCCACGTGCATATCAAGAAATACCTAATAAAAACTAAAATAAAACAGAAAAAATCTGAAATAAAGAAAACAGTCGCCAACACTTTTGCAATATAGTGTATTTTTCGATAGGATTGAGATTTTAATTGAAGTCACGTCTAGGAAATATAAAACTCTAATGAAACAATAATAAAAAAAATTGCAGGACAGTACTATATGAAAAACAAGCATTTTAATGACACCATAATTTTTCCCTTTATGCATGTCAATATCATACACTGGCGTGTTGAACTCATTCACTCGCAGTGTTACATTCATTTTTTGTGTCGTCGTTGTTTATCTTGTTACCATCGACTGGCTTTGTTTTTATTTTTGGTATTAATTGTTATTTTGTTGATCCATTTAATAAGTTTTAAAATGCGATTCCCTGTATAACTAGCTTTAATACGTTCACGTTTATAAAGCCACTATGAACAAATACCATCTACAAACGTCAATATTTAAGTAACTAAAATATGACTTCTAGTCACAACGAACTCTGCTTTTATATTCTTTCAACTGCATAAAAACACATGCTGTAATTATTCCTTTAATATTCATGTTGCTCGTTTCTTGTTTTTCTACCTACATGTATACGTAGAAGACAAATTCATGATTTTAAACGTAGAGATTATGAGGGTATTTAAAACCAGTGGAAAGAAACTGACTGAGATGATGAAGTCTCTTATGAAAATTATAAATTTTATGAACTTTGTCAAAACTTTTAAAAGTATTGTCAAAGGATAAATACCTACTTAAACTGTTACAGTGGGACCAATTATAAACAATTTGATAAGAAACGAGATAAGACTTAATGGTGATAAAATTATTTGTAAGGCTAAAAATTCAAATAGTATATATTCCAGAGTCATAAATCAGAGAAATCGTAATGACATTAGCAGTATTATTAGAAAGGCAAAATATGACTATAAGTGCAAACTGACATAACATATTGGAAATGGTGGGATCAAAATCTACGAAAAACAAAGATTCACTTCCTTTTGAATGCAGACATTCAGCTCTTAACTATCGCCCAATTTCCCTTACTAGTATTGTTTGTAAAATTATGGGAATAGTTCTTTTCAAACATTTGTATTATTATATGAGGAGTAAACACTTTTTTGTCAAAATTCAGTTTTGATTCAAGTCAGGTGACTCTACAGGTTATCAGTTACTGAAAATAAATAGTAAAGTTATCATTAATATGGATAGAGGTAGGGATGTAAGGTATGTATTATGTGACGTATCTACAGCTTTTGTTAAAGTTTGGGAAAGAGATCCGACGACTTTTTGCTTTATAAACGAATTAGGTGTTGACAATTTACTTGAACACTCAACATATACCCTCACGACACTTACCGCAGAGGAAATCCTGAATAATCATACATATAGGTCTGTTCTATTTCCCTTTGGAAATTGAACCAAAGATGAATAACTGGATCTTCCATCACTGTATTGGATACCTAAACTACATAAGTGTCCTTACAAACAACGTTATATTGCTGGCTCTTCCAAGTTCTCCACGAAACATTATTCTAAATTATTTTATTTATTTATCTTTTAAACTGCACACAATCTAACTCTCTTTCAACTTGTAACAGTATTCAAATATTTGACTTTTCTACTCTTTACACAAGTATTCGACATTCCAAACTAAAAGATAAATTGAAAGAGTTTGTATTGCTTTGCTTCGTAAAAAAGAATGACTAACGTAGATATATCTTGTCTTAGGGAGGAATACATCCTACTTTGTAAAGGATCACTCTGATTCAAACAAAAAATTATGTGACACTGATATTATCAAGTTGCTTGATTTCTTGATTGACAACATATTTGTTACGTTCGCCGGACGTGTATTTCAACACTGTCGGCTTTCTAATGGGAACAAACTGTGCCCCTTTACTTGCCTACTTGTTTCGTTATTATTATGAGGCTGAATTCATGCAGGAACTTCTTATACCTAACTGCGGCCAATCTTCGCGAAAGGTCGTGCGACATAATCAGTCAAACAAACTTTATTGGATTAAAAATCTAGGGAACGATCGTTTGCATTGGTCAATTCAAACCTTCGACCTCACACCTGCGAAAATAGAACACACGTACTATAACGTTGAATAGACTGATTAATATTCACGTAGCTGGTCAAGGTCGTTTAAAGCTTCCATCGTCGTATTCGCATACATCAATTCTAGCTTTTATAAATGTGCAGGTGAAATTCATTGGTTTTATAATTTTCTGCAATTGGTAGTAAAGTTTAAACTTTAAAATCTTAACAGTTAAAATATTCAATTTGAATGTCTCCTCTAAATCAAGGGACGACATCAAAAGTTCAATATAGGATCAATTCGCATATTTTTTCATTGACTCCCCTAAGTTGCTTCTCTTGCCTTTTTTTACTAAATCGACTGGATTAACTAAGGTTGAACTTGACAAATAAATCAAACACATTTCATATTCTTTCAAGTTTGCCAAGTTCTAGGTATTCGACATAGAATAGTGATTTTTTTTCTGATTCCGTTTACTTGAAGAAAATAAAATCCTGACTTTGTTAGTAAATTCGTATAATTTAACCAAACACGCTTTTTTAAGAAACAACGGATATGGCCAATCATGGCACAGGGGATGATTTTCTCGGGGTTTTGTTTAAAAGAGCTTAAGGAACAGCGAATATAGAAATGAGAAGATGTGCTTAATTGTCAAATAGAAAAATCTCCGGAGAGCCTGATACATAAATAAACAACTCTCTGTCATCGTACGACCTTCATCGTTGACCAATTTGTATTGCCACAATCAATACCACACAGTCATCTATGTTGATTTTTACAGTTTGTTTGTTGTTTCGTGGTAGAAAATGTGTCTTATAATAGACCTAAAAACTATAAACATTACCTTTAACTGGACATTTCCGGTGATCTTCTATGGGAATGAAGAACTCTTCTCTTAGTTTACATTTCACTACCACATCCTCGTTGCAGTTGAGTATGTCAGTAGATCGGTAGCGTAAGTTTACGTTGAAATAGTTTACAACAGTTTTGGATGATATTATGTTGAAGGATAGACTTGAACCCTACAATATTTTATGTATGATCACAAACATATATGTAGGCCTTGTCGGTCGGAAAACAAGAAATATGGTCACAATACTGATGCTTTTTAGAAAATGAATGATAATCTAGACTCCTAATTACATTCTGCAAATTGTCCATGGACTATTCTATATAAAAAATACTATCTAGTATATCGTGTTCATAAAAGTAAGACGTAGTAAGAAATACGTTTCATTTCTTGTTATTACTAGATTTATTTCACTTGACTGTACGGGGTTTAAGAATTCTCTTATTTAAGACCAGTCCATCTATAGACAAGAGTTGTAGGATTAACTCATCAATGAAGTGTCCATTATGACAAAAGTGTGTCAGACATCATATCTGATATTCTTCCTCAGTCATAATAACCTTCCATCATTACCGAACTGAACAAAGAAATAACACGACGGGTGCCGTATACGGTGCAGGAAATGGCTTACCTTTCCGGAGTACCTGATTTCACTCCCGTTTTTTAGTGGAGTTCGTGTTGTTTCTTAATTATTTTTTATAGCTGTTGATGTAAATGTCCTTTGGTTTTGTGAGTCTTTGTTTACTCCTTGGTTTTGATTTTTATTGTTTGTACCATATTATACACTCCGTTCTTTTGTATATATGTTTCGTGAAACAGATAGGTAATAAGAATTCAATAATATTTATATCGGACATAAACCTTATCACACACATTTTCAAATAGACTGCCCTCGGGAAAATTAAAGCATAGGCTTCGCCCGATCAGTTAAAAAAAACTTTGGTAGTATATTGATGAGCGAACAGCAACATCTTTTAAACATTTTTATGGTCTAAAATTAATTTATTTATATTAACAACGGAAAGTCACTAATCAAGTGGCAAAATCAAAAAAGAAAACATATCAAACGAACGGACAACAATTGTCATATTGCTGACTTGGAACAGGCATTTTTTAAATGTAGAAAACAGTGGATGGAACCTGGTTTCATATCGCTTAACATCGCGCTTATATGTCAGTCGCATCAGATTTAATTATTATTACATCGAGGCGTAAACAAAACAGACATGAGAGGTAAAATTGTCAAAATAGGAATACATAAGTAATAAACGTGTCACAACCTCAATAAGAACAAAAACAAAAATCATAATGGCGGGATTTTATAAAAGTACAAAGCCACGTCATATTAACAGAAGAAACACAAAAATAACTCGTTCAAAACACACCAGCAAAAATGAAAGATACCCTTAATAACACATTGAGGGAATATAACACGTTATTAAACACGTCACTAAGAAAATCTATACACCAAGACCATCATGTGTTATTTGTAAGGTTGGTACGGCATATTTATCAACAAGGTTTGGTACCTTTTGATTAACTCTTATCGAAAAAAGGACGAGACGTTCTTTGGCATGCCCCTGGCTGATCAACTTTCTGTTCCAACAAGGGTGACGTTTTATAAAGTCTGAGTAGGAGCTGCACGCTCTTAAATATCAAATCAGTTTGGAAATGTATAACCCATATGTAAGTGAATAAGGTATGTTTCTACTAAGGTTAGAGAAATTAATAATATCAAAATTAAAATCGTCTCATTTGTCGTAGATTCTGGTACTCAAATGACTATGTATGTCAAATGCGATGTCTTAGTCTTTAAATGAGGCGGTAAAAGCCGTGTCTGTTGTTTCTTTAATTTCTAGTTCTGGGTGTGTATAAATGGAACCCAATCATAAAAGTTCATTAGAAGATTTCGGAAAGGAGAGCGATACAGTTCGTTCCCATAGGACTGCCGTCAATTTGTTGGAAATGACTACCTTCAAATTCAATAAATATGTTGTCGAAGATAAAAATAAAAAAGCATACTGATCACTTGTTCCCCTGTGTAGCATGTATTATCCTTTTCGTTCACTATTAACACATTATGCCTTATAATAACACAAAGTAATAGACCACTTTCGAGTTCATTCGTCACCGGAAAAAATCCCCATTTATGCGCGCCTTTATGACGTCATTTACCAGATAGAGGGAGTCGCCTGTATCCCTGTTTTCTTAACGTTCATCAAGCGTCTTAGTGATCTTCATTGTGCAGGATAAACTGAAAATATTGGTTGTTCTGTAGGTACTCAATAACAATTTTCTAATGACAGCAGTGCTGATTGTAAATTTTGAGAATTCAATTTGCCGAATAATTCGTATAATACAGAATTGTAGTTTTCCAACCACTCGCTCAACATTGCAATGGAAGTGACGACGCCACTAAACGCACATACGACGTTCGCTTAAACAGAGTTTTTAACGGAAATGCATCGAACTCGAAAGTTTTCTATTAATTTATATTGTACACGTTGTATGCTACATGTTAAAATTATTCAAAAGTCAGCAAAAGGCTTTCAAAGAAAATGCATTTCAAAACTGTATGTGTACGATAGAAAAAAGTGAAATAAAGAAAATACTAAACTCGATTTCAAAACGAAAAGTCCCTTATCAAATGGCAATATCAAATGATAAAACACTTCAAACGAATGGAGAACAACTGTCATATTTCTGACTTGGTACTGGCATTTTCAAATGTGGATAATGTTGGATTGAACCTGGTTTAATAGTGTTAAACCTCTCACTTGAATGAAAGTCGCACCAGATTCTAAAAACTACCAAAAACATCAATACAACAACCATCCGCTGATCCATCTGAAACATCGACTTTTGAATATAAGCAGTCCAACAAATAAATCAAATATGTATATTGATCAGCATCCTTGTTTTTCAATTGATAATCTCAAGAACTTAACTATTACATTACTGAGACCGATACATATCTGTACACCTATATTAACTTGTAAACTTACCTCAATTATAGTAGTACATTTTGGCAATGGGAATATTTTTTTGAAATGCAGATAGATAGTTAAAAATCCATCCGATGCATTTGTTTGCACAATGGCTCTCACCTCGTTCAATGGGGGATCTAAAACAACCAGATAGCTCATGTGTTAGTGTTTGTTATTTAATTAATTGTTTTCCTTACATTACTTTATCACTGTTCTTATAATTGTTTAGACAGCCTTTCAAAAATAAACATCAACTACTTTATGTTTCTAATGTTAGATAAAAAAAAAACACACATGTAATATAAACGAATTGACCTTTAAATGGTCCTAGACTACAATTGACGTCCCTTGATTTTCGTTGTTCGATTTCCGTTGTTCCCGAATATAGTCCCTATTGTTGACAGTGGGTTACTTGCCATTAATTTTTATACCCTTTTCAAATTTATTTCACCATGTGTTATGCCTCAAATTACTAGTAGGGGGTGAAATTACACTGTAAAAAAAGTTGGGTCTAGATTTTAAAGGAAAGTAGTAATTTGGTCCAGCTGAAAAAGGATGAAAATTAGTACTTCGGAACCTGTCAAAAGATTCAAAGAGGCCCTGAACATAAAATTTACCAAATTTTGAGTTAGAGAAGATGAAGTTTTCTATAACATCGATATAATTTGTCCCAAAAGTAGTACAACACACTGTAAAATTTTCTTTGAGAAAGCGCAGGTAGGATTTTTTTATTTTCATTTATGTTTTCTAAAAGAAATTCACTACGAAATAATTGTGGTCTCGGTCCAAATAAGAAGATCTACATTTGATAAAACACGTTCATATAGATAGATACAGTATATAACAATAGTTCAAAAATTTTATAAATAACTGTGAAAGACTGATGGTTATCATAGACAAAATATGCAGCTCTCTGTAAATGACATAACACATTATGTTCGGGTCGTAGAATGTTAATATTAATTCGTAAGATGTAGTGTGGCAACTAGTTTTTGACATTTGCATGCCTTATTTTGGTGAAAGGGGGTTATATTTTTGGCATAACTTTCTTTATTATAGATAAAAAAAAATGTGTTTGCTAAATTGCCTATTATCTTTGTAAATTTTATACGATTAACGAAACAATCTATTGAATTCTATTAACTTACATTCAAAGTGATCTTTCAACGTGCTAGTCGTCGTTGAGGATTCTTTGAATCCGAACCGGCATTGGTACATGCTGTTAACATCCGACGCTGAAACATTTCTAATCTGCAGTGTAAACTGGTTTTCAGAGGTTTGAATTTCTTTGTACTTATCATGATCAATTGAATAGCCATTTAAACAGATTAAATCATGTTCTTTTCTCCACTGTCGATTATATTCAAAACTCTCTTTATCATCAACTGTACACGTTAAATTAATTGTGTCGTTCAAACGTATTATTTTTGGTTGGAAATCAATAGTTACTGAAATGAATGGAAAAAAACGAATTTGAATCGTAGAGGAAACGTTTTAATCTCCAGTTGGTAAGTTTTTATTTGTATGACGCCACGTTTAGCCATGCCATCTTTGCGCATAAATCTTCAACTTTGTTTTTGTTTGGCTTAATATTTTTTTTATCTGAGCGTCACTGATGTGAAAACGAAACGCGCGTCTGGTGTATTTAATGTTAATCCTAATACCGTTGATAACTGCTATATATATTTTCAAGCTTTAACGTACAATTCCTTTTTTGTAATGCATTAGATTCGGAATAACTGTACAGCTGTAGTTGAAGAGTTGCCTAGGTCAAATGTCTTTTTGTTTTATTCAATCAATGTTGTCAATATAATTGAATGTTGTGCAACTGAGATATAAGTGGGAGGTTTTGGCTAGCTATAAAATCAGGTGTTATCCATTTTTTAAGTAAAGAAATGCCTATACGAAGACATGAATATGACAGTTATTGTCCATTTGTTTTGAGGTGTTTGAGCTTTTTGTATTGCCATTTGGTAAGGAACTTTTCGTATTAAATTTTCCTTAAAGGACATAGGACATATATGTTTTGCTGAAAATCATAAATCTGTCTTAGTTGGTTTTCTTGTAATGACGATTTCTACTCTTGTAAACAGGGTTAATATTACCCGAAACGTGTATCCTGCATTGATATAAACAAGAAAACTTCTAAAATTTCGGATCTACATATATGATTTCACTATGCTCTGAATTACAGGCGAAAGTTGCTTCTTTTATTATTTCCAATGTATATCATGGTATGTGTTTTCAAACCCAGTTACAGAAACATCAAATACACTTACAATTGTTTTCGACGTGCAGCATTTTTCAACTTTATATAATTTTGAGACTACTTTAACTATTATAATCATGATAATAGTACCAGAACAAATGAAGTCTGTAAAGGACGATTGGTGTGATGTATTATTTTATTTTTTATATGTATTCTTCGACATGTCCGTATTTTTTAAATAGCGCAATATGTGCTTTCACAATTCTAATTGAAAGAAGTTTTGTAATTGCAGTTGCCAAATCAATAAGCTACGCATGGCCGTAAATCCGTTACGAATATTTTTTCTATTTTCATTCCTAAAGGTACGTATGACTTCTTGCTTCTTAATCGTCGTATCAAACCATTGATTCGATATTCTTTCTCTAGAACGCTTAATAGTCGTGTTGTTCTATATATTTACCAGACAATACCAATTTTCTCTACCAACAATGCTTTTGATCATAAGTATTTACAAATATAAAATCCAATGACATTGCAAAAAAACAACGAAAAAAATGCGATTTTAGGTGAATGCATCGAAATCTCATCTTTGACGTTATTTCTTAACTATGCAAAATCTGATTGGTTAAATCGCAGGTTGGGATAATTTTTATGGAGCTGTGATTATTTAGCTATACTAAGGTCAAGGATTTATCAACTTGTTGTACTTTAACAACGGCATTTCAACGATAAGAATGTCTCCAGACATGACCATTGTTCAGTTAGCAAGTGTTGTGTTCAGTAAGAAAATCGCCAAAAAATAAGATTCATCAACGTCCAGTAATAGCTTGTGATGTGCACGTCACACTCATTATCATTAGCTGTGGAGCACTTTGTCACAGAGGTCCACCAACGGAAATCACGATGGAAAGAAGGGCTTTGCATACATTTCGAGGTAAGTGCGTTATGAAAAGGAACACTTTAGCACCGCAATCTGTTTCTTCTCATTGACGTTTTTGAAAGCGAACCATAACTTTCTTATATCTTCATTTTGTATCGATAAACGTAATCACAAATTTAGCTAAATGAAAACAATGTCCAGGAGAAAAATAAATTTAAAATTAAAGACTTGATTTCTGAAAACCACAACAAGAAAATATTTATACATTTGTCACATCAGATTCCGGTACATGAGATATAAGAGTTATTTATATCATAAATAGAAAATTATTGACTTATAAAATTGCGTGAGAGAATAACTGGAATCAAGGCTGTTTTTCAATGGAAATCAAATTAGAAATTAATCTGTATAATTTTCGTATTAAAATCAAAAACGAGAAACCAAGGTGTTATTTCTTAATAAAAAATCATATTCAACACAATGAAAGCTGTTGAAAAAAGAAAAGTATGGACGATTATATTATTGAAGCATGATTTGAAATTTCTAGATCCGCCAACACTGTATATGTGATATGTGATATTGTGTCCATTTATTATCACTGAAAAGAGGGTATTTTACAGCTTACTTCGCGAAATAAAAAAATATGTGAAATAAAAGTAAAAGTGAGGACTGATGAAATGTTTTCACAAACAAATTATAGAATCTTCAACAGGATAACTCATGCACTAACTTTAATGATTCTGGAACATTTGCTTGCAAAACAAAACTTAATTTGGTCAATGGTGGAGAGTGTGACTCATTTGGGAATCATACCATCTGAAGTCAGTTTTGTTGCATTTAATAGACATTTTCACATTTTAAAAATAATCTGTACTTGAAATGAAAACAAACATTGAAATGAAAGTGACTGTTCGAATTCAACAAATAATCTATAAATTTTAACCATTTTAACCATGTATTTATTCAGTGAATGTTCACTAATAATAACTGGGGTTAAAAGAAACAGCTATGAAATTGCTAGGTATATTTTTTCTATTCTATTGAAAATACAGCCTTAACCTACCCGCGAAACATTTGTACTAAAACACAACATTGTTTAACCATTACAAATAACTGTCATACAAGAACGACGTTTTTCTACCTGTTAAATCATGTATAATCGAAAATTTCTATGGAAAATTCTTGACCAAGTGAGAATTATTACATTTGTTTTTCAGTCGTTTTATATGCATTGATTGATACCATATCACTTTTTCAGTGTTTATTATATTTCCCTTTAATTTACCTAAGAATTGTTTTTTTAGCCTTTTTAAAATGTAAACCTCTATATGTCTTTCCTGGTTTATTTGTTTTGTTAGGTTGTCTATTTTCTTTTTTCTGCGTATTAAAGAGCAATTGCCTTCTACATACGTTGATGTGCTTAAATGAGACTAGAACTGTGTATTTTATAATAGGAAACTTGTTGTTACGACATGATTTCATTTTAAGGATGTTTAGGAAATGGCAAATAACAATCAAGAATTCAATTATACTAACGATACCAAATTGTTCTCCACAAAATACGGATTTTCGAAAAAAAATAACTCGAAAGTGATAGTCAATGCAGTATTCATAATTCAACTACGTACTCTAAAGAGACTGTATCGCTTACCAGTATTTTCTACAATGGCCAAATTTAAATAAAAAGCATCACCAAAAGTGAAACACTCTTTTAAGAATTTACTGCTACATTGTAATTCCAATAAGGTTCACATATTTGTAGGTCTGATCATGTTGATAATATTTTCTTTGTAAATTTTTTATTGTACCTAATCTTGTTTTTTTTAAATAAAGGCAAAATATGAATAAACATATAAAAAAGATAATTTTACGGCATAAGCTCGATATAGAGTTGACTCAATTTTACAGCCATGTTGACAATTTTTAAATTGTCGTTCTAGTCAAAAAGCTTTTTAAAGATTCAACCCAGATATTTTAGGATTTTTGAGAAATAGGCCAACAACGTCAAAAAATGGCACGATCTTTATTGAAGGGCATATGCTGTTATAAGAAGCCTTCAGACGATATAATTCCTTTTGGAAATATGATGTAAAGAAATCTAAAAGATAAGCATGTCGTTTATGGGGAAATAACTTTTATGAAGTCGTCCGACATTTTTGTCTAAAAATGCATTAGGCAGAGCTTAAAAGGCTAAACATTCTTGACTTTCCTGTTTTTTCGCGATTTCGAAATAAAAGGCACAACTTGCATTTAACTTCCATATACTGTATTATGCATGTCGTCCAATTTGTTGGCAAGGATGTTATAGGACACAAGATACCCGAATGACAAATAGGCCGATAAAGTTTAATTGGGCCCATGACTGATTTGGGTGAGAAGATTTTTCTAAAAGATATCGAACAACAACGACGTGTAGTGAGTGACAATTCAGCAACAGTTGTATCGAACAGGACGTATACTTGAATAGAAAAACATTTCGACAACTAATGTATCCTGGTTGATAAAGTGTGATAACATAAATTTCAAATTGGAGAGTTGTTTTGGTTTTTTTTATCTTTGGGGAAAGGGGGGGGGGTGTTGTTGTTGGAGAAACAAATTATTTTCTTCGACAGTTACTTACAAGTATATGCTATCCCTGGCGAACGTAAACGAAAATAACAATGGTAAGTAATAATGAAATGTAGGACACCCTAGCAAAATATAATTGTTAATCTTGATTTTAATTACTTTTGATGTTTAATTCCTTTAGCTTAGCTTAAGCCTACTCAGGGCAGATACTGATGGTGTTCGATTTATTTGATTGCACATTTATTCGTTTTTATCAACATACCGTCTGTATATACTGTAGAAACCACGAATATCAACAATACAAACACGACGAACATGCTGGATTTACACACATGTAAGTCCTAGTTTTACAATACCTACAAAAAGAAGGATACAACATTTTCAATAGACACCACATAGTGAAATATCCAATCTTCTTATATGTTACTGATTATAATTCAAATGGATCAAACCATAGTTATGAACCATACAAGAAAGAAATACACATCTTACTACCATCGTTCACCAAAATAAAGTTGTAACGTTTAGGTTCATGTTGTATCTGCTTAATCATAAAATTCTTCAAAAAAATAGTTTTCCAAGTATTCTCATTATGCTCATCATATGTAACGTTTACTATAAGAAATGGATTTTTTTCTGTCGATCATGAATAAATACGTAACAACTATTGGTTCCATAACCTCACATATTACAAGATGTCATGTTTTTCTCTGACTGTTTCTGACGTCTTTACACTAAATTCATTGGATGTTGAATGTGTACGGATTGATAATTTAGTCTTAGGTGCATAGTTTTTCTATTTGTTGTAAGGGGCTTTGAACTAGCTGTCAGTAACTGCTAGTATACACAGAGTGGACGTTGCCGGGTACTTGTATATCATATCCCCAAAACTGATAGGAATTAAGTACAGAAAACCTCATATCTATCAGTTGTGACATACCGAGTTAGACTATTAACCTGATTTGTTATCACATAAGCAATACGACGGGTGCCACATGTCGAGCAGGATCTGCTTACCCTTTCGAAGCACCTGAAATCACCTTTAGTTTTCGATGGAGTTCGTGTTGTTTATTCTTTATTTTTCTATGTTGTGTCATATGTACTATTGTTTGTCTGTTTGTCTTTTTCACTTTTAGTCATGGCGCTGTCAGTTTGTTTTAAATTTATGAGATTGACTGACCCTTTGGTTTCTTTTGTCCCTCTTTTGTTGAGATATACAAGAACCCGGCCTGTTCCACTCTGTGCGTTTGTTAGTAACTGCTAGTATACACAGAGTGGACAGTTCTTGTCCATTCGTTTTTGATGCGTTTTGTTATTTGATTTTGCCATGTATTATGGACTTTCCTAATTGATTTTCCTCTGAGTTCAGTATTTTTGTGATTTTACTTTTTAGATGTATTTCTATTTTCATCCATTCGATGAGTCTAGCCTTTTTTCATGTGATGTTTATAGTTAGTTCTTATGATGTACAGTTACACTACTGTCCAAGAATAGGGAAGGGTAGGAATCCCGCAACATTATGAACGTATGTGTCTGTCCCTTCTCAGAAGCCCTTGATTTAGTGGATGTCGTTTGTTGGTGTGTAACATTTTTTTTTTTCGTTCGTTTTTTTACATTAATTCGGTCGTTATTTTTCTCGTTTGAATTGTTTTACATTTGTGATTTCGGGATCTTTGATAGCTAAATATTTGGTATGAACTTTGTTTATTCCTGTATGGCGCCCTTAAATTGTTGATTTCTGTGTCACTTCGTCTCTTGTGGAGAGTTGTTTCATTGGCAATCATACAATATCTTCTACTTTATTATCTTTCAAATTTTGCTGCGTGCGAATTCGTGTCTCACAAAATGTACCAGTTTCACGTTGAAAAACAATATTTTCTATATTTCATATGATGAAAGAGATAATCGTTCAACCAAGTTAATTGAAGTCTGGAGCTGGCATGTCAGTAACTGCTATCAGTCCGTTGCTAATTTGTGGATCCTTTTATTTAGTTGCTTTTCAACTCATCCGAGGTCGAGTGTATAGTCATCAATGTTGAATGCATGAAATACGGTATGAGATTTGTGTAAACTAGATACAATGAACAGTGTGACTTTTTTCTATAATTGTCTTAATCTTTTTGTCCATGGTAATAAATGAGTTTCAAATCTAACGATTCGTTTAATCTCGGTTTGAGTCTATTAAATTGGTTTTGTTTTATCTCAAATGACAAATGTTCAACACACTAACATTCCGCTTGAACGATCAACAAAATTGTTAATTAGCGGTCACCATAAACATGTCATTTTAACTGTTATACAAACAAGTGTGTTTACTCAGCATTTAATCTCTTTTGAAAATGATAAGGTGACATAAAATATACATCCGATTTGCATTTTTATCATTAGGGCTGTAACTTTCGAATAAATCGAGACATCTGGGTCAATAAACAGTATTTTACTTCGACGGGACTCTCAAATTTACTCGACTTAACCGAGTATTCAAATCAACCGTTTTCGACTCATCAAATGTAATTATGCATTGATCAAACGGGAATTTTACCGAGACCGAGAAATGACTTCGACTCATCCGAGTTTTCGACACAACCGAGTTCGACACAACGAGGTTCGACTGTATTTATAACCGTATAGTAAATCGCTTATAGTTACATATCGCCATCACCATATCACGATAGATTATATTATTTAAATGACAGCAATATTGGAACACCTAGACTACAAAAAAAATCCACATCAATTAAGAGTACCAGCATGTCCTCTTTTTATTCAAAATTTTGAATTATTTGTTTATATGATAGATGATCCAATTCCTTTTTAGATTTTGTATTTATCCATGATTTGATTATTCTTAAGTAAAATTGTGGAATTAGTTCTTTCAGTTTATAGACCAAATTAATATTGTTGAAATTCATTTTAAATATAAGGAATTCTTGTCCAAATTTATCAAAATAAAATCTTGGTAATACTTTCCAATTGGGTGAAAGATCTTCGTTGTCGATGAGTTTTTTTACCCAACTAATATTTATCGCTTCTAGATATTTATCTATGTTTATCATTTTAAGCCCACCAGCATGATAAATTTTACTTATTATATCCCTTTTAACCTTTTCAGATTTATTATTCCATATAAAACTGTATATTATTTTTTTTAATTTTGCTAGGTATTCGTTATCAATTTCGGTTACATATGCAACATAAGTAATATTCGGTAAGATTAATGATTTAACAAGAGTTATCTTACCTAATATAGTTAAATTTCTTTTATTCCAATCTTCAATTATTTTTTTAGATTTGTCGTATTGTTTAAATTTTTACACTCATTTTTATTAAGTCCAAAGTAAATTCCCAAAACTTTTATAGGTTTTTGTGTGAAGTTAATGTTTTCAACTTTATCTTTGTAGGACTTTAAATTGCTGAGCCATATTCCTTCTGTTTTATTTCGGTTAAGCCTGAAAGTGATCCAAAAATTTCTATAATATTCAGAGTTAATGACAGTTGTTGTTTTGAATTTAAAAATAAAGTGGTGTCGTCTGCAAGCTGGCTTAATTTTAATGTATGGGTTTTATTATCTAGTTTAATTTGAAAACCTTTAAAAATTTTATTTTTTCTTAATCTACTAGCTAAAATTTCAACAGCAATTACGAAAATTATAGAACTCGCGGGACACCCTTGACGGATTCCGCGCTCAATATTGAAGGGTCCTGAAATCCAGCCATTATTTAATATGCAACCCTTTATATCTGTGTATAAAGTATTTATTTACCTCAAAAGAGATTCCTGGAAGCCAATTTTCTTTAAAGAACAATACATACATTCCCATTCTAGCGAGTCAAATGCCTTTGTGAAGTCTTAAAATAGGATAGCTCCATCTACATTGAATTTTTCCGAATAATCTATAATATCTTGGATTTGTCTAATATTAAATCCTATATATCTGTTTTTTTACATAACCGTTTTGATCACTATGAATGATTTTATGCAATATTGGTTTCAGTCTTTGTGCAAGAGAGTATGATATAATTTTGGTATCTACATTTAGTAAGGTAATTGGTCTATAATTATCTAAATTTAATGGGTCGTTTTTCTTGTATATAAGGGTAATCAATCCAAGTTTCTGAGAATTTAATACTTCTTTTTTTTCATATCAATTATTAAAAACATCTACAGCAAAGTTTTGTAAGTTTGACCAGAAAGCTCTATAAAATTCAATTGAGAGACCATCGATACCTGGTGTTTTATTCAGTTTCATTTTAAAAACAGATTGTGTACATTCCTTTATTGTCAGCTTGCCGTCAATTTCATTACCTTCTTTTGTACTTAATTTGTAATTTATTTTAGTTTTTTCAATATAATTTTCAATTTCTGTTAGATCAGGGTTAGTTGACTTATATAAATTGACATAATAATTTTTCCCCGTTTCTAATATTTTGCCTTGATCTTCTGTTATTTCTCCTTTACTGTCCCTAATATCAGTATTTTTTTTCCTTGTTTGTCTAGATTTTTCTAATCCCAAGAAGTATTTTGTATTTTTTTCGCCCTCTTCTATCCATTTAAATCGTGATCTTATTCGTGCCCCTTTTATTTTATCTGAATATAGAGTTTGTAGCGTTTCTTCTGTTTTATTTATTGAATCTATTATATTTGGCAAATTGTTAATTTTTCCATCCAGGTTGTTATCATGAATTTCATTTCAAAAGTTTAAGTTCTTGTTCTAGTTTTGTAATTTCATCTCTTTTATGTTTAGCTTTTAATTTACAATGTTCTATAGTTTTTCTCTTACTTCTATTTTAAAAAGATCTCACACGATTGCTAGACTTTTTTTATTTCTTAATTTTTCATATTTATCTATCAAAGTATTTATTTTTATTTTGTATGATTCGTCGTTAAGAATATTGTTGTTTAATTTGAAGTATCCCTTTCCTTTGTTCCCTTGACAATGATTAATTTTAAGTGAAATCGCTAAATGATCTGTATATTGAATTGTTGCAGGTCGTATATCAGTGCTGAGTACTCTTGGTCTCACATCTTCACTTACTAGAAAATAATCAATTCTACTAGCTACTTCATTATTTTTCCTTTTCCAGGTATATTGCGTTTTATTTGAATTTATAGCTCTCCATATATCTATAACTTTTAGTTTTTTTATCAGAGTTTTTAGCCCATTTGTCTTATTTTTTATTTTTTGTTGATCTTTTCTATTACTTTTTTCTATCTTTTCTATTAAGCGTTTCATTCATATCACCGCCTATGATAATTATACCAAGACTATATTTTTCAATGACACTTAAAGCTTTTTTAAAGAATATATTTCTATCTTTACATGTGTTTGGGTCATAAAGGTTTACAAAGGTAAATATGTTTTTATCGATTTCTATGTTGATTAAAACAATTCTTCCGTCTACATATTTATCTATGATTTCATACTTAATTTTTTGGTTGATATAAATCGAAACACCTCTTGATTGTGTGCTTCCAAAACTATGATATAAATCGCCCGTAAATTCTTTATCTATTGAATTGGTCGAAAAATGTGTTTCTTGTAAAAATATTATGTTGCATTTTTGTTGTTTTATTCATTCTTTTAGTCTAATTCTTTTTTCATATTTTCCTAACCCCTGACAATTTAAAGAACATATATGCAATGGATTAACAGATTAAGTGACATCTTGATTTTGTTTTTAAAAAAGTATTTGATACATTTATTTCAAATATAAAAAGCACAATATACATACAAATATATACAGAAATTAGAGATAAAAAAACAATCATATGTGCATCTCTAATGACAGTTTTAGCTTTGACTGTGTTAGTTGCTAGACTAAATATAATTACATGTACACATGTATCTAATTTTATATTGACCGACTTTAATAATCAACTAATAAACTTTTGTTCGGTAAATTTGAATTTAATGACAGTTTTTGTAACGTGTTTATGTATCTTGTTTCATTTCAATGATTAGGGTCAACAAGGCTTCGATACTGTCAGATGAATATACATGTTTTACATGGTGTACAACATAACATGGAGAGTACAATAAGAAAAAAAGACAATTTACGATCGGGGTTATTTTAATTGTCCAAAATGAAAAAAAGAAAAACTTTCGTCCCAAAAATATTAACAACTTACGTAAAGAAATATTCAAATCTTGAAAATCCCCAAACCTTTAGAGATTTTCAACCAAGTATAGGTCTTCGTCAGATTTTCATCAACATCTGGTTATCTTTCTCAATAAGAGAAAATACAAAACACAACAAATAACAAGAGCTTTGTAAATAATGGTGTAATTTCATCGTTTGTTTTTGTCGTTTTAATACGGAATAATTCAGTAATGAATAGTTTAAACAACATGTATTCATCGAAGAACAAAAACACAAATAAAAGGTATTTTTATACACAATCAGTTTTAATTGTCCCCCTTTATATTATAGACTAAATATATTTTGCATTTTGACATTTTTTTCCATTTGATAATATTTTTTATAATCATATATATACGAAATGTACTTCTATACAGTGCACTTTGTCAGATGTTTCTTTAATATCATATTACTTTTTTAATAAAATTCATAATGGGATGTTAACTCTTGTTGTCAACAATCATATCTGTTTCAGAGGGAAATATTCATTTTTTGAAAATAAGTTATCTCCCATTACATTGGAAAAGCGTAAATATTAAGATAACATTTGATAACATTTTTCTTTTTCTTCTCTTTATTTTTATATTCAACACAGTTTTACAGATGGATGGACAATCCTTAAAAAAATAACAAAATTTGCCGCATAATAGTATAAAAAGGCACACTAATAAACAGTAAGAGCTGTTATCGAGCAAATTTCTAAATATTCACAAAGTAAACGGGATTTTTCTTTTTTCCAAGTTGTCGTATTATGCTACTGACTCTTTGCAAACAATGTTATCCGTTAGTACAACATAATTCCCCATTCCGTAAGTGGAAGTCATGCGGGCGCATTTTATTTACGCGTATTTTGTGATTAACTTTTTTACGTTTGTGTTCAGCATGTGATTACATTGGCGCGCACTAGTTTTTCAGAAACACTGTGACAGGAACATTTAGATAATTCATATTAAAAATGACTGCAGTTATATTGAACTTGAACATGTTCAATATTTGAATTATATATTTTTCATAAATCTGTATTTTATTTGTTTTTGAAAGAAATCGAAAAGATTTAAAAGCAGACCGCAATTAGGACCTCATATATGATGTATTGTTCATTTTTTCTATCGTAAACACACTCTTACGTCTTGGGCAGGTTACATGTAACTTCCTTTTTCTGTTCTTTCCTATGAGTTAAAAAACGATGAACATTTAAAAAAAATCGTGCAATATGACGACCTGATTTGAAAAAAAAATACAAATTCAGGATCTTTTTTTTTTTTTTAATCATGCAGTGAAGATCACTTCTAACCTCTCTTTAGAACTGTCAGAATGTTCTGTACTAGAACAGTTCTAGATAGAACTGGCCAAATCAGTTTAAGGATCGAATTTCTCTAAAACTGTTATAGATAGAACTGTTAAAAACAGAACAGTGAGCAGACCTGACCAAATCAGTTCTAACCGTGGAAATGTCGGCAAAAATGACTAAATCTATTCTTACCGTAGAACTATCAACAGAACTATCTAAAAGTTTTCTATCCGTATAACTGACCAAACCTGTCAGGCTAGTAGAACAGTTCTAACTGACGTCTCAAAATCAGCCCAACAATGTTAGATCTGTTAATTTGCTTTCGCAAATTGTTTGTACTTCCCTTGCCGGGATTCGAACTCATGCTATTGAGATATCGTGACCGGTGATCGGGTGTTACTTTTCTTCGTCAGTTTTGATCCAACGTCGTAATACAGTACCTGATATATTAGGCATGAAAATGGAATTGTTACAGATCAGTTGAGATATGTATATACAAGTCTTAATTTAAAACAACGTTCAAACCTACAAAGATTTCTTAAAACTTTTCTATGGATGAAACTGACTAAATCAAATCTAGCAAAATCAGTTCTATAATCGTAGAACTGTTCTAGTCGAAGAACTATCTTAAAAGAGGGACGAAAGATGCCAAAGGGACAGTCAAACTCATAAATCTAAAAAAACAAACTGAAAACGCCAAGGCTTAAAATGAAAAAGAAAAACAGAAAAACAATAGTACACACGACACAACATAGAAAACTAAAGAATAAACAACACGAACCCCACCAAAAACTAGAGGTGATCTCAGGTGCTCTGGAAGGGTAAGCAGATCCTACTCCACATGTGGCACCCGTCGTGTTGCTTATCTGATTACAAATCCGGTAAATAGTCTAATTCGGTAGGTCAAATTCATGAAAGGGAAGGGGATTGTAGTTACGACGTTAGGAACATATACGATATCATTTGTGAAACTGTTATTCCATAAAGGTCAACCAACTCATGATGGCGTCCGTAAAATATACGAAGGGATGATTTCAACTTCACCCTTTGGAACTCTTCGTTTAATAGCTTCCTGGTGAGCAGTAAACCTCTATCAAGAAAATCATGATAGAAAATGCAAGCACGGGAATATCGTATCAATTGGGAGACATATACCCCGTATGCAGGTGCTGCTGGAATGTTGCTACTTAGAAATGGAAAGTTCACAATTGGAAAGCTGAAATCATCTCTTTTGTCGTCAAGTTTTGTTTTCAACCGACCCTCATTATCAATTTCTAGATGTAAGTAAAGATATGAAGCCGACTTAACTGTATCGGAAGTATCCTCTATCTCTAATTCGATGGGATAGATGCGTTCCACATAGTCACCAAATTTTGAATTTTTTAGTGAAAGAACGTCATCTATATAGCGGAAAGTAGAGTTAAAGGATATTGCTAACTTCTTATCTTTCTTCCTAAGAAGTGCCTGCATGAAGTCAGCCTCATCATAATAAAGAAACAAGTCGGCAAGTAGAGGGGCACAGTTTGTTATCATTGGGATACCGACAGTCTGTTGAAAAAATGTCATCCGAACGTAACAAATATGTTGTCAATCAAGAAATCAAGCATCTTGATGATATCGGTTTCAGAGATTTTTTTGTTTGAATCAGAGTGATTCTTTACAAAGTAGGATTTATCCCTACTTAAGCTGTTCTAGGATAGAACTTTTAGGATCAGTTCTAGGTAGAACTGTCTAAATCAGTTATAGACTAGATCTGTCTAAATCATTTATAGACTAGATCTGTCTAAATCAGTTATAGGTTATAACTGTTCTAGCTAGATCTAGAACTGTCTAAAAGGTGTCAGGATGACAGTTCTACATAATGTCATAGAACAGTTCTCCTGACAGCTTCTGACAGTTTTGATGAAAGGTTTGAAGTGTTCTCCACTGTTGATGTCTAATGAAGCCAATAATCAATGACCAGATTTTTTTCCTAACAGGAAACTCATAGGTAAAACATTTACAAAAAAAGGTCATTTCTGCGCCTCCCCTCTCCCCTCCCCCCAACACAAACATTTTTTTTTAAATAAAAAAAAATCATTTGCAATTTTTTGGGGGAACTTGATACATGCATATTCAGAACTTTGGCTTGATACGTTATGAGCACGAACTACAACATTTAGACATATAAGCTGAGTTTATATAAATAATATGAAAAAAAGCTGATTGAAGATCAAAACAGCCACCGAGTTCTGCAACCTCGGAACAAAAGAACATTTACATTTACACTATACATGTAAATATATATGGCCTCATTGTAAACCAATAATACTTCTATGTGAGAACGGATCGTATGATAACTTTAGAAAACAATGACTACCATGACTACAAAAGTTTGTCCACTTCAATTTAAAGTGCCATTATTTCCTCCCTGTGCATGCTGTATTTATAATAATGAACGATCACTAAAGTCAGGAGTTGGTGATGGTTTGTTTTTTTAAACAAAACTATTTAACGATATCACCCAACACTCACATGACTTATGCATACTAGTATACTTTTCAATAAACGTACCAATATAAATGCTGAAAAATTCATCATGAAACAAAAATGATTTGTCTTACATCGGGTAAAACAATTCTAGATGACTTTAGATAGATGAACATAAAAAGTGGAATTAATAACAAACGACTATATTTATATATACTAGATGTATTCTGGACCCGACTGGTTTTATTATATAATAGTTCAAATAAATGTCAGGAAAAATCATCTTTTAACAGAATAAAACACAATGTGTCCTTATAGTTCACCAAAAATATCAAACCAATACAATTCATCCTGATCACCCACCTCCTCCCACAATATCGATTAATTAATAACAGTACAGGAAGTATTGTAAGTGAATATGAATCACCATCAAACTATCTACAGTTGCAATTTTTAAAATATGTGTATTCACTTGGCAGATATTTCTGCCTACGATTAGTGAAAAATTGAATATTCAATTTCCTCTGAAATGAAGAGAAAAGTATATTTGCCACACCCGGAGAGGTGTGACGTAAAGAATAAGATCTACTCTAATATTCTATGTTGAATTAATTGAAACTTTTTATTTCAAAATACGCATCCTTATCATACGAAATTCAATGTTCAATGCACAAGGTATCATTTGAGTTTTTTTTACTACACTAAGGCATACACATATATATGTGTATATAAGGAATGAAAGAAACAATTCTTAACAGACACAAAAAAAACTTACCACCTTTATCGTGTCTGTTTTGTTAACACAGGTAAAACCCCCGTACTTTAAATCGATACAATATTTACAGATTTATTTATAGTATGAGCACTTTCTATAGGTGGTAGGTTTCAAGTTCAAATCTGAATTGTTCTGTGCTTCATATTTAAGACTGTTTCTAGTCCTTTCTTTGTTTGTTTTTTTTTTTGCAATGGAATTGTCGCTTGTTTTCGACCTATGCCTAGGACTTATTTTTTTAAATTAATAAAACTTTAGGGTATGTTCTTTCTAACAGGACCCGATTTGATCCTAATACACCATACAAAATCATATCGAACTATTTGTTTGCATATAATATCGCACACAATTCGTTGCTAGGATCGGAATCTGGCAGTGAGAAGAGATATTTTGCTCAATTCGTTTACCTTATAATCTATTTTTTTTTTCTTCTATTTAATACCCTATTCTGTATATCATCTATTATTTGGAAACTATTAAAAACATAGAACACACATACAATCAAATGTATGCAACATAACACATGTGCAAGATATCATCACTGAGATTGTAATGTAATGTAGGCGTAAAATTTCCCACCTATTAATAGATACCTGAAAAAAACAAAATATTTTCCTGTATTCAAGTAGCTAGAAGATTTTAAGTTATTGGCTTATTTAGACTTATTCAAATGAAGTTTCATCTCTTATAGCTCATCTCTCGTATCATATAATAAGGTGTTTCATTTTAAAATAATAATACTAAGTTAAGAACATTTACATGTCCAATAACGATAGTCTTTCCATGACTTATATTCTTCTTTTTGTACATCCGATAAGTCATTATTGTTCCATTTAAATCGCACATGTGAACACTTAAATATAGGTCAAATTCGACAACAAAAAATATGTTTTTGTATGTCAATATCGTTATCCACCATCTCCAAACCTCTACAACCTTCATTCGAATGGTATTCGACGATATTAAGTTTTTCTATTTTCTGAAGATTGAACTATTGTATTTGTTCTAATTGATATTATTATTAGGACTTTCCACTTTTCTTTTCTAATGAAGGACCTATTGCATTTGTAATGATTATTAGGTATGTCCACTTTTCTGTGGAAGTAATGTTGTGTTTGTTCTAATAATTTTAGCTTGTTTTTTAATTATTTTATAATTATTAGGTCTTTCGACTTTTCTATGGATAACCTATTGTATTTGATCTGATTATTAATTTTTAGTCTTACCATTTTTCTGTGGAAAGATTGTATTTGTTCTTATTATTATTAGGTCTTTCCATTTTTCTTGAACATTGTTTCCTTGTGAATGCATCTCATAAACCGTAACCGTAAAAGAAAGCGACAAATTTATTTTGTAAAATTGCTCATTATAGCCTTTGCATGATTTGTCCTATTTGACCGAAGCGATATGAACACTCTATATAAGAGTTATTTCCCCTTCTGCATTTGACATATTAGGTGATATTACATTTCTATCTTGTAAACCATAAGTGATAGAGACATATGACTTTTTTATTTGAGGTCCTTGATAAAAGAAAATTAAAAAATAGGTCAAGGTAAGAGGTCATGGTCATATCTAATATTTGAATTTTGGGTTATTTTCAATTCTTTTCATAAACCGTAGAAGATATTGACATGTCGTAACGTATATATTGTGGTTGAAAGGACATGCTTACATTGAATTTGGGGTTTTCTCCCTTCTGATATAAAAAAAAATAGGCATATAGTGATATACCCATTAACCATATAATATTAGAGCCTATGGTCTTTTGTATTGAAGCTCTTGGATTATGACCTTGAAATTGACCTCAAGATTATAGGTTTAACCTCGTTTGTATACATAATTAAACCACTTGACTATGGAAAAGCCAACGAGAAGTGACCTGGTATGAACCATACGTAGCTATGCATTGTACTTATTTAATGTAAAAGTATATTGAACAATATATGTTTGGAATCAGTATCAAGGAAAGTATCAAATAAAACCGGATTACTATATCGTATTATTGTATATATATAGAGAGAATGATACATGGCAAAATCCGTATCATATGTCATATCATCCCGAGACATCAATATCAGCCCGAGGGCCTTTAGGCCCGAGGGATGATATTGGTCGAGGGTGATACGGCATGTGATACGGATTTTGCCATGTATTATACGCTTTATCATATATTTCAACAGAAGAGTATTATAGTATATGAACTGTTTTCTGATCCATAGCACTGGGTTACCTTCAGTTTTGCTTTTGTCTTGTTTCAAAGCTTTAAAACAACAGCTCAATTATTTATACGAAGCACCTAGGTTACCTTACAATCTGTTGTTTTGAAAATATTTTGTTTATTATTGTATATATTTAAGTGTTTTGTATTTTTTATAGCTGCATTGAGTGTGCCAAAAAATATGTTGTAAAAACTTGATGTTCGTGACGTCACATACAATATGAAAACTTGATGTACGTGACGTTACATACCAAACAATGACGTCATTCAAAAAAATACCTATTTTTAGAAAAAAAATCTTAAGCAAAAAAAACACCTAAAAAACTGACTTTAGCTAAAAAAAAAAAAAAAAAAAAAAAAGGTATGCGATACGGGGTATGCGATACGGGTTATGCGATGCGATACGGGTTATGCGATACAGGGTAGGTGATACAGACTGGAAAAACGAACCTGTATTAGATATACCAAATAACTGTATTTTGTACTAAATATATGATAAATATATATATATAATACAACTCGTCTAAACATCAACCCAACAATGTTAGATCTGTAAATTTGCTTACGCAAATATTTGTTCTTCCCTCGACGGGATTCGAACCCATGCTTCTGTACATGTGATATCGTGACACCAAATCGCCTGCACTGCAGCCGTCCCGCTAGACCACACGACCACCTGGGATCTACAAAAATAAAGCTGTCGGTGGCCGTGTGTTACCTTTCCTCGTCAGTTTTAATCTAGCGGCGTACTACAGTACATGAATTATAAGGCATGAAGATGTTATTGTTACAGATCAGCTAAATTATCTATAGTAAAGGATCCTACAAATTAATGTAAGATACAGCACACAGAAAATAATTATATTTATAAGTACGTCTGAGTCAGTGACAACTCTACAACAGATGTATCCATCGCATCGCCATCAATGATGAAGATACATGGCTGTGTACATAATGTATATACAACTCGTCTAAACATCAACCCAACAATGTTAGATCTGTTATAGAGTTGTCACTGACTCAGACGTACTTATATATCTATAATACTAAAATTACGAAGTCCAATTTTTCAGCCGTCATCACGTAAAAACGACGAATCAAAGAATTCAACTTTATATATCACTAATATAGTACAAAGGTGTAGATTGAAAATGACACCAATCCAGGCCCTTTTGTTTTCCACGTAATTAATATTGCCAATTATTAAGAAGTTCCGGGTCGAGTCCGATACCGATACGAATAATATATTCACCTGTTACCTATTATCTAATCTGTACGTTCCGCATCTGACAGGCGCACCATCAAACGGTGTATTCAGGGTTAATATGCTATATACACGGTTCATAATCACAGGTTTGGCACTACTAAATTGTCAAATAGCTAATATTAGTATTTTAATCAGTAAGACTTTCTAAGATAACAAGACTAAATATGAGGAACAGTTTTCAATTTGTTAGTGGGCATACATGATGTAAAACAGCGAATCAAAAAATTCATCTTTATTTATAACTAATATAGGACAATGTTGTTGATTAAAAAATACTCCATTCCAGGACCTTTTGTTTTCCAAATAATTAATATTACCAATAATTGATAAGTTCCAGTTCGACGGGTGCAAACAGAAAGATTTGAAAGCACAGAAAAACTGTGTATCTTATAATCGGCATGACTTTATCAGATGACAATACTAAAACTAAAATAAGGCAAGACTTTCTAAGAGGTTAACAATACGAATACTAAAAATCTGGACAAAAAATGAGGCGTATAGGTACAGTTTTCAATTTGTTAGCGGGTATGATGTTAAACAGCGAATCAAAGAATTCAACTTTATTTATAACTAATATAGGACAAATCTATTGATTAAAAATAACCCATTCCAGGACCTTTTGTCACGTTTCCAAATAATTAATATTACCGATAATTGATAAGTTCCAGTTCGATGGGTTCCATCAGAAAGATTTGAAAGCAGAGAAAACTGTGTATCTTAAAATCGGCATGACTTTATCAGATGACAATACTAATACTGAAATAAGGCTTGCGCATAGTTATATACTTTAAGTATAATATATACATATATAGTGATATATTACTGTTATAGAAATATTTCAAGTTTAAAATTTTGCATAATGAAAAAAAAAATTTATCACTTCCAATATAATGTAACTACTTTTGAATATTTAAGGTAGCTCTAGAGTACACAATAGGCATTTTCTTCGTACACTATAAGTTACATGGTGTATAATTTACTTAATACGATATGCATTACGATATTATTTGCACTGACAACATATATGTCGTAATAGGTCACTAGCACATGGTGTAACGAATTTATCTTATCGACTATATTCGCATGTGGTATTTGAACAGTGTCAAAGTCAGTGATTTATTTCAATCGTTTATTACTGTTATTTTTCGGTGGATATCAATTTCCTTGATTTCGTGGATAACATGGAAACCAAAAATTTAAATATTTAACGAAATGCATTCTTGTTGTTTAATTAAATGTATACTTTTGGAAACTTGTAAACTAAAAATCAACGAAAGTTGCAAGATTGATTGAATCCCCAATAATGGTAATCACGAAGATAAATATGGTAACCAACCGTGTATAATAACAAATCCAATATTTTAAGGATAGCCGATAACGACTATATGTAGTCACCGTTTTTTGTCCTTTAACAAATCATTTTCTATAAAGTTATAGGAGGTAAGATAACGGGTTTAATAATGCATACCACACAAACTGTGTGAGTGAGCCTTTAAAGTGCTCAAATTTTACAAAGGAAATACTAAAGTCTTTATAAAAAAAATTCTTCATGTCACATAGGTAGAAGGGGCGGTGTTTAACTTAAGTGATTGATAAGGAAAGTCTTATCTTCATTATCATATGCAAACGGCCCTGATGATTCAGGTTACATTTCAAAGATATATACATGTACACTGTATATCAATATTTGTTTTGCGTTTTAACATTAATGACTATAGGAGTAGGTCCGGTAAGGACCGATTTTGGCCTCAAATTTCAGGTTCATCTGACGTAAGATTCCGACCACTTTTCAAACACTTAAGTGGCTATTTTATTTTATTCTATTAGTTTATGTTTAAGATTTTAACTGATTTTGTCATTAAAAACGATCCGATTCAAGCTCAAATTTGAAAAATCTACAAAATAAGCCGATAAATGTCACTTTTCAGATCATTTTTGACAAAAATGAAAGTGGCCGTATCCGTGTTCATCCTACACCTTTATATATGTTATGTATTATCATCAAATACAACTTACATTTTGATATTAAGGATGAACACGAATGCGGCCACTTTCGTTTTACACGAAAACCGTCTAAAATTTAACTAAAATGCTAGAATTGTGAAGATTTCAGTGATTAAGCATGACTTAAAGGCGCTAGTACACGATATATGCGCACTGTAAAAAAACAGCCCATATTTATGTAGCAGAAGCGTTCTACAATTAATAACTAAAAGTGTACTGTTTAACAATTTTGTAAAACTGCTATATGTTTGGGCCAAAAAGGGGTCTAACCGAACCTACTCCTTTAAAAGGTAAAATAAAAGAGATGATCAACAGCTGAAAATTTTCACAATGCAATATATTTTGCACCTCTAACAACCTTATCTAGGTCTTGGTTATTGATATGAATTTGTTTTTTTTTTAAATATATATATAAATACACTAAAGAACTGTATGGCTATTCGTTGATATTATTGTTAAAAATATTTAAGAGTTGTCTTTCATGGTGCAAAAACATTAGAGATTTAAAGTAAGACTCACCAATACGGCACATTAGATTCCACTTCAATATATATTTACTGGACGTGGCTTCGTAAACATGTTTTATACATCTCACATTGACAAGAGGAACTTTTTTCTGCAAGAGTTGCAATGACCAATGTGAGAAGTCCATTCATTACGTAACCATATTTTTTTACTAACAAAATCGACCCCATGAAATTATAAAAACTTTGTAAAATATTCAGGATGCTATACTTTTCATTGAAATTGTGTGTTGATAGTTGATAGATTAATTACATGTATTACATAATTTTAAAATGATCCAAGAAAATATGGAGAAGGCAAAATAAATCACACCTGAAGTACATGTACATGTACATATTTAGGATGAGTATAAAATAACTCGATGTTTGAATAGATTACTCCGCATTTGAATTTAATTTATTTTAGTTAGTTTGTTTCTTTGTAGCAAAGATCATTTAAGATGTTTGAATTTCTCACTATGTTTTGCCATTCTTGTTGGTGTTGATGCTCTAAATAGTGATTGTGCACAATTCTTCCTCTATTTGTCATGGGCGTGTGCCTGATTTCAGTTAAATATTTTCATGACCATATGCGTATTTAGACCATACACGTATGGTCAGCTCATATGAGTGTATAAGCTTTTGATTAATAACGGCCCAGACGATATAATTATATTTTTCAAATATGCTTTAGAAACGTTTCAAAAGAGGGACGAAAGATACCAAAGGGACAGTCAAACTCGTAAATCTAAAACAAACAGACAACGCCATGGCTAAAAATGAAAAAGACAAACAGAAAAACAATAGTACACATGACACAACATAGAAAACTAAAGAATGAACAACACGAACCCCACCAAAACTAGGGGTGATTTCAGGTGCTCCGGAAGGGTAAGCAGATCCTGCTCCTCATGCTGCACCCGTCGTGTTGCTAATGTGATTACAAATCCGGTAAATAGTCTAATTCGGTAGGTCAAATTCATGAAAGGGAAGGGGATTGTAGTTACGACTTAAGGAACATATCCGATATCATTTGTGAAACTGTTATGCCATAACGGTCAACCAACTCGTGATGGCGTCCGTAAAATTTACGAAGGGAAGATTTCAACTTCACCATTTGGAACTCTTGGTTTAATAGCCTCCTTTTGAGCAGTAACCCTCTATCAAGAAAATCATGATAGGAAATGCAAGCACGAGAATATCGTATCAATTGGGAGATATATACCCCGTATGCAGGTGCTGCTGGAATGTTGCTACTTAGAAATGGAAAGTTCACAATTGGAAAGCTGAAATCATCTCTTTTGTCGTAAAGTTTTGTCTTCAACCGACCCTCATTGTCAATTTCTAGATGTAAGTCAAGATATGAAGCCGACTTAACTATATCTGTAGTATCCTTTATCTCCAATTCGATGGGATAGATGCGATCCACATAGTCACCAAATTTTGAATTGTTTAGTAAAAGAACGTCATCTATATAGCGGAGAGTAGAGTTAAAGGATATTGCTAACTTCTTATCTTTCTTTCTAAGAAGTTCCTGCATGAAGTCAGCCTCATAATAATAAAGAAACAAGTCAGCAAGTAGAGGGGCACAGTTTGTTCCCATTGGGATGCTGACAGTCTGTTGAAAAACACGTCCTCCGAACCTAACAAATATGCTGTCAATCAAGAAATCAAGCATCTTGAAAAAATATAATAAAGCTTATTTTAAGAAACAATGAAGGACATAATTACATAGCAATGTGCTAGTGTTATAATCTAAAAGCTACATGAACATTAAATAAAGATGCCATAGTAAGTTGAACTTTGTTTTCATCGCTAATTGTATTGTTGCATGAAGGCGAAGGGTGTTATATACTTCCAAACGGCACCATATCATTTCTGCATTTGCAAGTCTTGGATGTGCATAAACCTTCACAATAACACCTTTTGAAGTGATATCGATGTGTCTATTGTGTTCTTAGATTTCAAATATTGTAACATGACCAGTGAACCATGAAAATGAGATCAAGGTCAGATTAATCAATCTTACAATCAATATGTGTATAAGTTTTAGTTGACCTATTGTATATAGTATTGTATATAGTATATATGAAACAAACTGAACCATGAAAATTTAACATTGAACAATGAAACATGAAATTGATAGCAAGGATAACAGGGAAATGATGCCCACCAGACAGACATTTACATTCAGGCTGCACGAAACAATAGAATGCTTTGATTTTTAACTGGAGTAATTCGGATAATTTCTCATAATATATTTTAAGAAAGCACAGGCGTGCTTGTTGGATTCGTGATAGACCCGCACAAAGTAGCTTTCTTAGAGTAAGGGAGATAACTTGCGTAACTAACGTCGAACGTTATTAATCCTGTACTCCGCTAGGGTCGTACATTTACGTACACTTTGCCTTAAACGAGAAATGTTTGTAATTTTTGCCTCATTTTAGCCAATAGCTGTTGCATTATCTCAGCAGTTCCATAAAGCAACCAATTAGAATCAATATGCTCCTTGTATGCAGTTGTCAATATGGAAGGGTATGAGACGGACGACATTTCTTAGCAAGCGTTGGATTTGGTAGATGAGACTAATTTAAAAGATGAAGGCAATATTATAACCCAAAGTACTTACCTGTATCAGTTTAATAAAGGTAATCATAACTATATTTTCTATCTTACGGTTTAATGGGAAAAAAGTCCCCCCCCTCTTCTCAAGAAAGAATAAACATTTATATTCAGACCTACAAAGGGATGAGTGTGTCTGCAATAGAAACCCGACTTCCAGGCACGCTCAGCATACAAAGATACAGATTTAATATTTCGTAACTCTCTCTTTTGCGGAAGAGGGGCTGATCCAGCTGGGGTTCCCAACTGAAAAGAAAGGGGCGGGGGTTCAAATAAGTCAAATACTAGTACATTGATCTTTTAAATCTGGTCCAACCCGCAGAGCCCCTTCCCCGGATCGGCCACTGGATAACAGGGGGCGAGAGTTAGAATCCCCCCTTTTTATAATAGAAACATATGACTGGGATAAAAAAATATTACTTTCAGAAAAGGAGTAATTGAAGGATTTTTTTAATTTAAAATAAATGCTTAATTTTTTTTTCGCTATTGGAATTTCCTTAAATGTTTTTCTATATCTTGAAACAATTTGTAGTGAACATTGTACGTAATTTGTTGTGGTCATGCTATTTAAAGAATACTCAATTTCTATTGTTACGAATAACAATGGACTTTGTTTGCGGGATGTAGAAGCAGGGGTTTCCAGAAATCCCGCTTGTCACAGCCTGTGGTCAAAATCCATTGTTATTCGTAACAATAGATCTATTCAATTTACTCGTGTTTCAAAAATAGAAACTTTGAAGTATAACAATAGAGCTGGGGTGTAACTCGTGATATTCACTGAAACTAATAGCTCCGCATCGTGATGCGAAGCAATAAAGCAATGGTTTCGAAATACAGAATAAGATTAATGTTGATATACAAATGTATTAAGCATTAAAATTCTGAATTCGGTAATTTGTCTTTTGAATTATGTATGTTTGATATTTGATCCTTTTCCAGTACTTGATAAACTGCATGTTTATATTGGTGATTTTGAATCTGTTCAAAGTTTTCTACCCCGTATACCACATTGCCTCACATTCTCATTAAAAAAACATTCACACACCTAATTAAATGAGCATTTAAAAAGTCAGAATGTGAATATATATGTTCAAACTCTTTTAAGTCATTTTTTAGTAGCAGTAAACAAAAAAAACTATGTCATTTGGACATACTTTGATACTATATATGCCCTTGAACTTTTACTAGATAACATTTTTGTTCTCTTTGGGATTCCATTTATCGTCAGGTTATCAGGATTCCAACGGGGACTAACTGTGCACCACTTATTGCGGACCTGTTTTTGTATTGCTATGAGTAACAGTTTATGACAAAAATAAGCGAAGACCCATCGAAACAACATCTGATATACAAATTTAATAATACTTTTAGATATTTGGATGATATTTTGGCTCTCAATAATGACGATTTCAGTATGTATATTAAAGAAATTTATCCTGTTGAACTGACTTTGAATAAAGCTAATACAAAAAATGACCACTGCCCTTTCCTCGATCTTGATATCTATATCACTAACGGAAAGTTGACTACTAAAATTTATGATAAAAGAGATAATTTTTCATTTTCTATTGTTAATTATCCATTTTTAGATGGTGACGTTCCCTTGTTACCATCTTACGGTGTTTATATATCTCAACTTGTACGATTCGCTCGTGTATGTAACAATGTTTTAGATTTTAACGAATGAAATTTATGTATTACTGAAAAATCATTACACCAGGGTTTTCGATACCACACACATGTCAAAACATTTACTAAATTTTATCATTGGTATTAGGACATCATTCGTAAATATAAATCAACATGCAGACTTTTGATACGTTCATGTATTTCATATCCATTTTGTTATAGAAATATCAGTCAGTATTCACCTCATAAACTAACAAAACCTTTGAATATACTTAAGAAGGGATATAGTTACGATACTGTTGTCAGGTCATTAAAGATTTCATACTTTGGCGTTGATATTGATTCACTTATAGGGTCTTTGCATCGGAATTAAACACATTTATTCAAAAACCAGTTGTTGGCATGACACGGGTTATGTTCTTCTCATATATGTTATGATGGTATGATACTAAACCCTAACGGGAAGGATTGTGCCTGATGTTCATATGATGAAATCATAATCTTTCAGTCAGTTACATGGAAGTCTGGAGCTGGCATGTCAGTTAACTGCTAGTAGTCTTTTGTTATTTTTGTATTATTGTCATTTTATTTATTTTCTTTGGTTACATCTTCTGACATCAGACTCGGACTTCTCTTGAACTGAATTTTAATGTGCGTATTGTTATGCATTTACCTTTCTGCATTGGCTAGAGGTAAAAGGGGGGTTGAGATATCACAAACATGTTTAACCCCGCCGCATTTTTGCGCCTGTCCCAAGTCAGGAGACTCTGGCCTTTGTTAGTCTTGTATTATTTTATTTTCGCTTCTTGTGTACAATTAAGAAACTAGTATTGCGTTCATTATCACTGAACTAGTATATATTTGTTTAGGGGCCAGCTGAAGGACACCTCGTGTGTGTGATGACTAGGGTTTTTAGTCCTCAACCACTAAAAAAATCTAGTCTGCCCTTCCACGAAATATCTAATTAGAATTTGTTTAAATGTTTATGATTTTTCGAAAATTCCACCTGACAACCGATCAGACAATAGTTTTAAGCTGAATCAATGCAAACAAGATCATTAACTGATGCTCATTAGCTAGTTGATACATTTGTCTTTTCAAACATAACTGACATATAAGGATCGTATTGGAGCAATGTGGATAAATTTATCGGTTTCCAAGAGCACAATAGGTAGCGCGTCATTGCTACAATGGCTTCCATTTCTACGATTGTGAAAATGAACTGGCGTAATGGGGAGATAATTTTGACGAAGTAGGATCCTGACTGATCCAGGGTACAAAAAGCAAGAAACTCTCAACAAGACCAATACTTTTGGTCTTTAACATATCCGATATCGACTCTGATGACTGTCCAAAGGTCACGATAGTTCAATGGTGGTCACGGAAGAACCTTCAGAGCAATTTCACTTAAGCACCATTTATGCAGGAATTGTTAAAGAGCACCACAGTCTTTCCTTAGTGACATCTAAACGGCCGTCTGGCGTAAACATCGAATTATGTATCAAAAACCGTCAGTAATCGTTACATAGACATTTGACACCCGCCTTGGCCAAAAGTCATGCTTTTCGCCGGATTTTGAACTGATCGAGCAAATTTTGTATCAGATTCGGCAGGTTTAAACAATAAAAAAACACCACCAATAACTTAGTCAGCTTGAGTTTGCTTTGCGGGACAAGTTGAATAACATATTCCTCGGGATAACATTAAACGTCCGGGATGATCAATTTCATGGTGCTGTCGAGATTGCACTGCACTACAGGGTTGTAACATTTTTTGTTAGGACTGTTGATGATTCGACATTGGATGTTTTGTTCTAACATATTGCGCCAGAAAAATGACAATGACACATTTTTGTTTAATATCTATCTATTGTTAAAATTGTTAATATTCAGGAACAATTTATTCTGAAAAATTATCATTTCTGATATAAATTTTATTTTTGAAAAAAAACAAGTGTACGTTTCCATTGGCACTCATTATGTAAGATTTTTATGCTACCATACAATAATCACAGTGAATTTCCAGTGCCACTAGAACAATAGAAAAGTCACTCTTCTTATAAAAGAGATAGAAAAGGTAAAAAAAACAGGAGAGACAATCTACTCATAAAAACCGATATGCATAGAGATGAAAATCTCTTAAAACACAAAACCATTATTTAACTTTTATACAATCACTATAAGTAAAGTATATGATAAAGCTGAATTTGTTACTTTGTGATTTTTAATTGCCAAACATGCTGCTAATTGAACAATCTATTGTTCAGCATAGGGGTGTGTAAAAAAAAAATTTGACTGCATACTTTTTTTCTTCTTTTTTTATGTCAAACCTTAATAATGAAGCTTTCTCAGTATTCAATTTTCAACGTGTTCCGAAATGTAGTTTCGTCACAAGAATTTTTCAAAGTTGTGTCATTTTGTCTATATGAATGTCTGTAAATTCGTATGATCGAGCAAATCGACAAGTATATCGTTTCGTTAGGACAACTCGATATAATATAATCAATATACGTGACAGATTACCTAATGTGAAGTTTATCAAAATCATCATACCATATAATTGATCAACACATTATGTTTGAAAAAAATTAGTCCTATAATATAAGACTTTAGAGGTTCATATCATTTACATTCAACGTTTTTATTGGATTTTTTTTTACTACAATGTAACCTCGAGGTTAAACGTTGATAGTAAAAAAATATAGAAAAATTTTGAATGATATTATAAATGATATGAACATTCGAATTCTTATTAGATCGGAATAGAAAATATGTAATCCGAATTAACTATACCCAAATTGTTGGCAATACTTTAATTCACACACTACATATAGGAAAGTATTTGCTAAATATCAATGTATTATTATTAGGAATAATATTTGACTCGGTAATAAAAAACTTCCCCCTCCCCTGTTTTGCGTAAAGGTTGAAACCTAAGGGGATTCGCACTAACTGCCTAAAAGGGGACCCGCTCCAGTCTTGAATCAGTGATTAAGCATATAATAAACAAAATGTTGTCTCACACTGAAAAAGGCGGCCGGGTAACCTGCACAGCCTAGCTTGTCAAAACAACCACATTTTACAAAACACTACCAACAAAAACCTTCAGTTGGGCAATCTTACTGGAATCTGATTATATCTACTGATGAACAATGCAACACTAATGACACATTTAAGTTTTGGAATGATTTTATTCACATAGAATGTTTCTCATTGGTCTACATTTCTATACTCTTGTCTTTTCGGAGTTTAAATTGGAAATTAAAAATTGCTACATGAAAGAGACTAGTTCAACATTCCTATGCATATGAGTGTCATATGTACGAAAATCATTCCTTAAGAAATCTGTTTGATATCCCATGAATGCCAGACACTGTCTAGTGGGTTTTCTGCCACAATTACAAGGAAAACCTGGCTTAACTTGTGCTTGATCAGAAACTTGAATCTTACATCGCTATTGATGTTAAGCAATTAGTTTAAAGGGCCATCCGGAACTGTTGTATTATATGACAGTCTTCCTTCCATACAGATCATCGCTGCAAAATAATTTGAACATTCAGTTAAATGATTATAATAGTATTTGGCAATCCAAAGAGAACTTTTAAATGTTAGACCACAATGAACAGAGACCCCAAAACACAGCCATTTATAATTACTTTACAATGAAATTAAATAAGTAGTTAGTTGCATGTCAAATGATCTTTTGGTTGACGACCCCAAATTAATAAAATCTAAATTTCGTAGCATTTTCACCCCCTTTCCTCTTTTTTTACAGAATTTTTTCAAGGTATGGTGGTTTTAACCCATTTCAGATTTCAGTATATCAAAATGTATATCTTTTATAAATTGGATGGATTTCTAGCAAGTATCTACGACATTCTTTATCATTTAACAAAATACCTCGCGTCTGAATTAAATTGTTTACTATTTGAAAAAGCGCGACTTCTTTTACTTTAACTTACTTCCCTTTATTTCACATAGCAACACCAAAATGAAAAACTGCCAATCCTTGCTGCATATCAATTTCCCCCCGATAAAAATATGTATCATGCAACATAATCAACTTTACAAATTGGGGAGAAAAAATCAAGGTGTTCCGACCATTGGATAGTATTTTTTAAAAATAATGAAAGGAGTGCAATTATTAAATGCAGGTGGTAGTATGAATTTCATTTTGCACAATATTTGGCATTTTGCATTTTATACCGCTTTCAGAGTAAATTTAGGCATATTTTAGTAGACTTGTTTTTTATCGTCATCGTCGTCTTCTTTTTTATTTGAAGTGTGATTTTATGTTGCGATCTTGATATATTCTCTCGTTGTTGCTCAACTAATGATAGATAAATCTGACAAAGATTTAAAAAGAGCTAACATTCCTGATATATCTACTTTTTCAATCAATAATCAGATGACTACATGTTGAGATGTTTGAATTATTGTCCTTAAATGTTGGCTTCGATCAATTGTATCGTGTTTGACCGCTCTACATTACTTCACAATAGTTTCGCGACACAAATTATGTTGTGAAAGAATAAAACTATAGATTAAAATGTCAAAACTGTGCTTTTTTATTCTTCAATCTTATATCTCCTAGTATTCATACATTCTACAGTTATTATAGTCAAATTTAGCACAGTTCAATCGTTTGCAATCACTAAGGGAAGGGATTTTAATGGAAAATCACAATGTTTTTCACATGAACTAGCAAACAAGTTGCAAACAACGCACAAAATCGAAGAAATTCTGGATCAGAAGGCATAATTGGTTGCTTATGAACAGAAACTAACAATATCCTCGTACAAAATATAAGAAGAATTTGGGATAAAACTTTTCTATAATCCTAAAAGATTTTTGAATTTATCTTAGTTTTCTTCCTGGATAAAAAAAAATCATGCATTATATGATATCCATGTTTGATGGGATTGTTAATCAAGCTTGGGTATAAATTCGTTCAAGAACTGTTATTTATAAATCTCATATTTGAAAAATGCCAAACGTGACATGAAGTTAAAGTTATGATTCGGTCAAGATCTATCTGCTATGAAATTTTTAGACAAGCTTGACAACTCATTGTTGGGTTACTGTTGGAAACAGTTTATTTTTTTTATTAGAATTTACTCTTTTTGGTATTTCTTTTTAATGTCATAATAGAAAGTGAGAAATATAAATGTCAATAAATGTTTACCTAAGTAAGATCTACAAATAATTCAATATGATAAAAATAATCAATTGTCCCCTGAAGAAGTAAATGGCCTTTAAACTTTTATTTCATATTTTTTTTGTGAAAGTCTAACCAAGAAATTATTGCATTCATTTTTATAACGATTTTTGAAGAGAAGAGAAAATGCGAGATTTAATATTGCAATTTCAGGAATATCTGGATACACGCATGCGTGATACCATGTTATCACAATGCGAGTTCTTACTACTGCAATTATCACCAATTTGTATCGTTCGCATTAATAAAACTTGCGCATAATTTCTGAATTTACAGTCCTTTATCAAACATGTTATTATGTGTCTGCTAAAGGCATTGAGTAGGATAGTACGTGCACATGGTCTTAATAAATTATTTAGGTTCATCAGTTGATTTATAGAGAGAAACTTAATTTGACACTTAAAAAAAGATTAGCTTGCACATAGGTGCAATTCACTGCTTGATTTCAAAGACCAATATAAGCTGACATTCAAATAGGAACTTAAAGAATCCGCTATCCCTAAAAGTTCAATGAATGAGATTATATAATCATAAATAAAATGCAACGTATGCCGACAAGAAAACGTTTTCCTTTAGACAACATTTGCATTTCAAGCTTTACAAATTTAAAACAATGTAAACACCTACCTAAAATCAGAATGATGAGTAGTATTTGAAACTTCAAAATAAATGTATTCATATCTGAAACAACATAAGAAATGCTATCCTATCTGAAATAACATAATAAATGCTATCATATCTTCAGCAACAAAATAAAGATATTCATATCGACAAAAAAATATTTCTGATTAAACAAGGATTTACATTTTAATTATGTTTGCACAGTAATTTTACTCCTCGTGTTTGGTAAAACTAAGAATTTTCTTATCCCAGGCATAGTTTACCTTAGCCGTATTTGGCACAAATTTTTGGAATTTGGATCCTCAATGCTCTTCAACTTTGTACGTGTTTAGCTTTATAAATATTTTGATATGAGCGTCACTGATGAGTCTTATGTAGACGAAACGCGCGTCTGACGTACTAAATTATAATCCTGGTACCTTTGATAACTATTTACACCAATGGGTCGATGCCACTGCTGCATGGTGGACGTTTCGTCCCAGAGGGCATCACCAGCCCAGTAGTCAACACTTCGGTGTTGACTTGAATATCAATAATGTGGTCATTTTAATAAATTTCCAGTTACAAAACTTCGAAATTTTCGAAAAACGAGGATGTTCTTATCCCAGGCATAGATTACCTTAGCCGTATTTGGCACAACTTTTTTGGAATTTTGGATCCTCAATGCTCTTCAACTTTATCCGTGTTTGGCTTTATAAATATTTTGATATGAGCGTCACTGATGAGTCTTTTGTAGACGAAACGCGCGTCCGGCGTACTAAATTATAATCCTGGTACCTTTGATAACTATTGGATAGAGCTCATAGTTCGTTCAATACAAAAATAAAGAACAAATAGTTACACAAAATATTCTCTCCAATAGTTTTTTGAAACACATCTTTTATTTAAGTCAGATCAATCTGTTTTATTTCTATGAAGACTATCAAGCATTTTTAAAAACAAAGAAGATACCAAATTAATCTAGTACTTAAATTTTATGAAAATTAAGAATGTGTGAGTACTATTTAAAGATTACCGGTCATGCTTTCCTGTAAAAACTTCATTTTTTTAAAATAAATGGCGCAAAAAACATTTACCTACACGATCTGTTCTTTCTGACTCATAGAGCTGCGTAAAGTTTCCTTATCATGTATTTCCTCATGTGTATGTGTGTTAATATATATTTGGTTTTAAATGATGAAATCAACTTGGAAATAGAAAACAACACGCTATACCATCAAACACTCTACTTTTGTTATATACAGTAAAAAAAAAAGTAATAAATAATTTTCAAAAAAATTCTTAAGTCAAATGTCAACAGTTAAACATTATAAAATTAGAAAATATAGTCAAAACGGTTTATTCAATTTGAGCATGTTCAAAACCAAGTTCAATCCACCATTTTCTACATAAGAAAATGCCTGTACCAAGTCAGGAATATGACAGTTGTTATCCACCCGTTTGATTTGTTTGTACTATTGATTTTGCCATTTGATTTGGGACTTTCCTTTTTGAATTTTCCTCTGAGTTCAGTATTTTTGTGTTTTTAATTTTTTCAAACTATTGGCTCTTAGGCAGATAGCAGTACCAAGGCAAACAGTTAACCATCAAGTTAAACAGAAAAATAGAATATGTAATATTTTTTTTCAGCGCCAACAACACCTGATTTGAAATAATCATTTTGGGGAGGGGCTTCTAGAGTGCACAATTGCAGGCTTGGCGCCAGTGGTTAGTTTGCCTTTACTGTAATGTCGATCCCACTTGTATTGGAGGTTTCCTCTCCCGATGATATTACCAGTCCATTGGTCAGCACTTCTGTGAACTATGATAAATGTGGTCACCGATCTAGATAAACTGTTTGAAGGGCTTTTATAATTTTCGAAATATTAAAGATTAGTTTTGTCCATAGAATATACCTAGTCAGTGTTAGGCAAGACATTTTGGAATTTTGGATTCTCAATGTTTTTCGGCTTCGCACGTTTTTTTGTCTTATTGCCTTTTTTATCTTTAAAAAGGCGTATCCGGAATACACAGTGCTATGCCTTGTGCTGGTGCGTGTGATGAGTTTCTTTCTAAGTTAAGCCATCAAAAATAATACAAACCTTTTAAATGTATATCAAACCTTTCTCAAAATCTGAATAATTTGTAATGACGTTTCCATAAGGACAAAGTTGGTTTAAGGGTTTGTAATCTCTTATCGCGACTAAACATTTGAAGTTCAAATGACTGTATCGTTCAATATACAACCGCAATCAATATATAAGCTGTTATGCTGGGATTTTTTTATACTTTCACTTAAGATGAAGTGAACCAATCTGAATTAAATATAACTTTCAAAATACTATTGTTTGAGGTTGATATTAGAAAGTTATTATAACATTTTAATATCGTATTGTTTTTTCGTGACAAATTGACCAGGCTGTAAATTTCTAATGTTCTCTTTTCTTAGAACAAAAAGCAGATCATTTCAACTTGTTTGTTGAAATAATACATTCCTAAGAATTTTGAAAACAAAAATATACTGGATGTATTTGGTAAAATATCAGTTACCTCAAAATAGGCTTAAAATTTTTAGAATTTTATTACTGAAAAAATACTTATTGGAAGTACACACCTTTTCACAGTGTTTAATTTGATTTTTATGTTCGTTGAATTCATTTTGAATATTTTCCACTAGTTTCACATGTTTTTCCAATAATGCTCGAACGAAAATTTAACTAGACTGAAACATCAGCAGACTGCATCCCCAATAACAATAAACAATCATTATTTGTTCAGAACTGCTAAATTACCAATTCAAACCAAAATAGACACAAGGCGCATATGGTGTGGTAAAATTTGTACAGTTAATATTAGTATATTTTATATCCACTATTAACAACATAATTTTTCTAATTGTTTTTATCATGGCATGAACTTAAAAATCAATTAGAAACGGAAATAATTTCAAGTACAGTTAAGCGTTTCGATAGTTTAGTGTCAGTCTCAATATAGACGGTTCGTGACCTAAATCAAGTTTATCTATATATGTTGGGTTTTTTTTTTTGTTGCACTGCAGTGTTTCTGTTGTTCCGTTATTTTCCTCTCATAGTTAATGTGTTTCCTTGGGTTTAAATTTGTCACACGGTTTTGGGTTCTTTCGATCGATTAATGACTTTTAATAGCGGTATGCCTGTATGTATCTGTTATTCAAACATATGTAACAAATAACAAGGTAGAGAATCAAAACCTCTAACAAATAAAAAGAGTGACAAAAAAAATATCCAAAATGAGTACAAACAATATAAGAAAATTTTGAAAAAGTCCACATATATCACACGTATAATTGGCGATTAATCAACACTAATCCAATCAAACCAGAGGTGAACTTTGATATATCGAAAGGGTCAGTAGTGATTGCTTCACTATTGGTAACAGTTGTATTGTTCATTGAAAATAAAGACTGAAAGTCGCATTCGGTAATATCATACATTTGTAAACACTGACAGGAGATGGGATTTTAGTTTCCACAGTCATTTTAGTTATCTAATCCTTAATCATCACTTATTTTTAATTCGTTATTTATTCGTTATTCGGTACCTTTTTGATAAGTCTTTTTTAACTTTTTGTAAAAACATCCGCTTTGATCATTATTTTCATAATTTGAACGGGTTTGTTTAGTAACTTACAAGCTTGACGACAATGATGTTCATGCATGTAGTTGTCCCTACAATTCAGACCAATATTTACTGTATATAACAATCACCGGAAAGCAATATCTTACACACTTGCAATTGTTTTCATCGATCGGTATTTGACAAAGCAAGTACGGAAAGTTCACAATAGAAAAATGGAAATCATGTCTTTTGTAGTAATGTTCACAACACACCTTCAATGTGTATTTACTTTTACACATTTTTGTTTAAGAATGCCTGTACCAAGTCAGGAATATGACAGTTTATCATTACCGTCCGTTTGTCCATTTAGCCTTATGCTTGATTTTTTCATTACACTTTGATGTAATTCCTCCTTTTTAATTTACCTTGGAAGATCCATACCTGCGGTTTAAGGTAGAAAATTGAAGAAAAAAACCAAGGCGTCAGAATAGATTACACAATCCTTTTTTTTTTAAATACGTCAATTGTTTGGGAAGGGTTTATACTTACAATAACCTTAACAAATAATGGAAATAGTATGACTCTCAGAGAAACAGCTGCAAACCAGAGTTTAGTTTTAACTTTTATATAAGTACCGTATAGCGGGTTATTTTTGCGGGGTGTAAATTTTCGCTTATTTTCGCAGAATCCAAGAACCTCGTGATTCCTTTTCATATTTTTGTTTATGGATAATGTGTTATTGATGTCCAGTCTTTGCCATGGTCTGTTTCTTTTTTGTAAACATTAAAAAACGCCGGAAGGTTTAGCCTTTAACATAATACACAGGTCTGTTGTTGACGGTTCCCCTAGTCTTTTTGATGGCTTTTGTGTCTTTTGAGTTGTATTATTGACGATATACCTAACCACAATTACGTTTTATATGATATTAAGGATAATGACTCTAGTTTTATAACCCGTTAGAGATTCAAGAAAAGGATGGGGATAAGAGATATTATCCAGAATTTCAAAATCGTCTTTCTATTGTGTGTCATCACTTAATCTTCAACTATATTCTGATTATGGCTGGATGATTTAAAGGCATAATGGAGAGGGAGCGGAATACAACTCCGAATAAAATACGATGTTCCGTTCTTGTGATTATTACCTGAAAATGGTACTTCGTATATTGAAAATTGCTAAAACTGAAGATAAAGAAATAATGAAATTGAATTAAGCATATTTCATCCTCTGATCGGTATGTTTTAACTGGTTCATCGTCTGTTTGCATAAAAAAAAGCTTACATCTATAAGATTACAAATATCGACGCAGGTGGTCTTTTTCGCGTTTTACTCCGAATCTGTGAACAGTCAAAACGTGTTCTTGACAGTTTGAAACCTAGGTGCAATTCAGATCTTTTCTTGTGATCAAAGATTAACTGTGAAATATTTATCGCTTTTGAAAATACAGCTGAACATTCTGTATATTATAAGTGACCAAACCTAAGTGTTAGTATCATCCCTTGTTTTATTGCAAATAATTTAACTAATTATTGATTTTTTTAAATTTGTTATTCCAGATTCGGTTATAAGTAGACACTTTTGTAAATAAAAACAGACATTACAATCGCGTCTAGTCTTTCCTTGATGTTAACTTCCATGTAATCAAAAGACATTAAGTACGTAATGTTTTTATTCTGTTTTTGTTTTACTTATTTTTATATTTGGTTCTCTATCTTCTTTTCGTGTACTATAAAATTTGCTACCATTGTTTGGTGTATGTTATCATTGTAATGTCCGTCTGGCATATTTAATCTGACATCAGCCTCAACTTCATGTTTATTGATTAATCCGATGTTTCCATTGTTTTTTGTTTGTTTATCGAATAGTATAAGTAATGCCTATTTGGTGTTCGAAATAATTCACGGTGTACCTATTGTCTGGCTTAATTCATCTGACCTTTACCCTCATTTAATGGTTCAATTTTCGTAATTATGTATTTTTCTTTCAGATAATATAAGCTATAAAGGAACTACATTAGATGTGTTTTATGATTGTAATGATATGTGTACATGTCTATAACACAGGGTTAGCATAAACTTGACCTCATTGTCATTGATCGTCGGTAATGATAAGTTCATGTGATACTTGCCATAAAACCGTTTTTTTAGAATTTCAATATGAATTCAATCATAATACGTAAACCAGCATTTTAGCATGTGTACGTAATCTTGTCTGACCAATATTAAATAACGTACTCTTGTCTGACCAATATTAAATATGAAAATGCTTAAATATAATTAAATAACGTTTTAAGTCCATGCATTTACACATGTTTTCTTGTATATGACAAGCCATGGAACTCTTTTTTCTTCATTTGGAATGAAAGGATTTGGATTCCTAGAACTTCTCCGCCTTGGAAAAATTGTTGTATTTTGATATAAATATGATCCTATGGTACGGTATGGATGTATTTCTATATCAGCAGGATCAATCGACTGATAAGGATGTTCATATCCGTCCCAACACAGCAGTGATGTTGACAGACTTTGTACGGAGTTGTCTGAAGAGTCGTTATGTTCCAAAGGCGTCAAATGAGAGTCTGCTTCTTCAACATATGGTCCATCAACACTTGTTACCGCTTGATGTACACTGTTTGACAAAGCTAGAATACTCGCCTGGTTATCATTAATGTTTCCAATTTCATCGTATTGCATTTCATGTGGAATTTCCGGTACCATTCTTGATAGACTCTTACGTTTTAACAAGCAATAAATATTCAAACATATGCTTATTATGAGAATTCCTCCGAACAAGATACCCATAATCTTCCATCCAGAATTACAATACTTCTGAGGCTTATTGTTGAAATCTAAAATAAAACTAGGATAAAAACAAATCTTAATTTGGTCCAGCCTTGTAAATATTTTATCGATCAAAATACAAAAATGATCATTATAATTTAAGCAATGAAAAAAACATTCATATTGTCTGAATCATTTATCATGTATTATTCAAGTATTATGCAATTGATTTTCTTCATATTTTTAAGTTTTTAAAGGGCATAAGCTATTAAAATCCGAATTGATGTAAATCATAATATTTGATCATTTAACACAGGAAGTAAGTATTAGGGAGGTAAATAGAACATTCCTAGGTAAAATTATGATATACACTATCATACACACACAAAAATCAAATAACATTTTTACCTAATTAGGGTTGCTCGATATTTGCAAAACAAAAGATTTGTTGTACAGCAGATTTCTTTAAAACTACATTTTACACTTTCTCATTTTATTTAAGTATTGAGTATGAAGCGGGATGCAACATTTGGAATAAAGACGAAGTTTTTAATGCAAAACCTAAAATACAAATACAATTAATATTAAACGTAACATGTTTTGCTTTATTTGAATATTTCCTTAAAACGTTGATTTCTATCAAATATATCATTATAGAGAAAATAGTATACTGTGGATTCATTTATTTTCCTGGTTCGAGAAAAACTTGCATATTCGTGGATATCAAATTTCGTGGTTTTGGCAAAGTCTACACACATTTCTTTAGAAAATTTGCAATTCGTTCTGAAGTTAAATTCGTGGTTCATCTATATCAAAGAAATCCAGGAAAATTGGTATCCAACGAATATTAATGAATCCACAGTATACTTACCTAATGTCCTGAAAGCAACGGTATTTGTCGAGAAAATAAACAGATGGAATATGTAGTATATGGAGACAAATGATCTACTCTGTAGTTCATTATTTCCTCTATGGTGTCTTAAACAGGTCTTATTTGTATTAATGTTAACCTGAATTCCTCTCGCAATTCTATAAAAAATTCTTGTTCTAAACCATTATCAAATACGGGATTTGTCTAGGTGTTTTTATTGAAAACAAAATTGATGGACCTGATTTAATGCAAAGAGAAGCTCGTTTCAAAACTATTGAAGTTCTTCAAATGAAATACATGCATCCTCTTAAAGAAACTCCAATTTAAATAACGATCTGCTAACGCGCCCTAAGGTTGTTTTAATGGAGATGGGGACTGTCAAACGTGTCAGAAGACATTGTGACGTGAAGATATTTGCCTTTTGACGTAAAAATTAAGAACCTTAGAATTTAGCATCAAGAACGACGCGTTAACCATTCAAGAAAAAAATCATTTTTGATGAAAAGAAAAATAACTATATTGCTTCAATGACTTTTGTACACAACTTATAACACAGACAAACAAACACAGAAAAATTGTTCTAGCTAAAGCCCGTAGCCAGGAATTTCCAGTGGGGTAGATACAATCATACTCAACTTTAACAATTCAAACAGAACGTCGACTTTAACCGTGCTTATTTGTTTTCAAGGGGATAAGAACACCACACTCCCTTCTTAGCTACGGCTGTGCAGCCCATGGTATGACATCTTCCCACTTAATTATAATTGTTTACATAAGCATTGTTAATTTCGTGAACTTTGTGAAAATTAATATGATGACTTTGTCAAACTTGCATTTAGAATAATATATTAACTAATTCATATTAATTCAAATAGTTCATATATGCTATATCCTTTTAATTGGGTTTTCCTTTGTTTGCATTCATATCATTAGAAACGGTTCTTATAGTCCGGCGGCTACAAGCATATTTCAAGCGAATTGTGCACATCCTGCTACAAGCATGAAATTTGGCACAGACCTCCCTCAACTATTCCCCTTTTATTTCAGATATGAAGGCATTCAAAAAAATTGTCTCACTCCCGGTTAAATCCAAAATGGCGGACGTCATACTTGAATCAGCCTAATATTGAAGGTTAGTATTTGAAAAGGTGCTATTATCATGCTACTAGCATAATTTTTGATACAAACCTTTTTTATGTACTACTTTTGGATATATTTTATAGATTAGATGTCTTCAAAAACCGTACTTCCGGTTAAAATCCAACATGGCGGGCATTGTGCTTAAATAAGCTTATTTTCACGGAGGGTAATTGAAATGTGTTTTAACGTACTGCTGCTATCCTTACATTGTACATGAACCTTTCTTTTGGTGCGTCTGATGGATACAATGAATAAAACATATAACTTAAAAACCCTTACTTCCGGTAATATCCAAATGGCGGAATAGAAATATCAATGTAATATTCAAATACTCAACTCTTTTTAAAATGTAAAGAAAATGATTGTGTTTGTGCTTGTCATTATACTCCTGGCTTTAAGTTATCCCCCAAACCATTAATTATATCATTTTATAAATGTTTAAATATAAAGTTGACTTTTGCGGCAAAAATATGACGAAAATTTCAAAGATGAGTCCTCTATCCATTTCTTAGATGTAGAGTTTCGGATAGATTGATTAAAACAAAATAAAATCAATATAGTACTAACATATTTAAAATTACTACAAATGTCGGTCAAAATAACGATCACTACGACATGCACAAATCGCAGTGTACAGGATATCGGATTTTCCACATTAGAAATGACCGCGGCATCCTTTCTTACATCCACATGTACAAGCTTCTGACAAAATGATGAGGCCTCAAGATGAGTTTTTTTAAAAGTTATCATCTTTTTTACTACCTGGAAGGGTTAGCATAAGAGCCAATTCCAAGCTCGTGTCCTAAACAGCTACCTAAGTATTTTGCATGATTTACATGCTAGAAAAGACTAGACAAATTTGAGGGAATAACCTCAAAAAGCCTTCCATTTTGCGCAAATAGTTATTTTCTTGTTTCGTTAACCATGTTTTATCCAACTGTTAAGTTTGTGCGATCTTACAGTAAAACCCCGGTTATTTAGTCTGATCAATCATCATTCTTTATATGTTGAAGTCACATCTTCAAATGCAATCAATGTCTTCCTTATAGTCGTTTTTTTCCCTTCAAGCAAAGAGAACCATATCACAACATGCCAATGCATGTATATCAATAAGTGTGTCAGATCACTCATTGACTAGTGCATTCGAAAGGTCATTGATAGATATTAATCCTTAATAGTATTTTGTCCTCCCAAACGCAATCCATAGTTCGTCTACCCCTATGTCAAGGAATAGCGAAACAGTAGTGACAGCATCATCATTAACGACTGTTCAAATCATGATGTTTAAGTTCGTGTTTCACTGCATCAGACACATGCACCATGATTCTAGTGTCTGCCTCTAAATGTGAACTTGGTGCTGAACTTGAAATACATCACGCGGTGGATAAAATGGAATATCCTGACCATTTGTTGCTTCATCCACTCGTATTACAGTTTCAAGGTATTTTATTAGGGTTAGGACATAATACCCAATCAGCATACTCGTTATGCAACTCACAATCTGAGAGTTGATTTCATACATTTACAAAGACTGGTCTTGTTTATCACATCCATCAATTCCAAAAACACATATTTTCTTGCCTTGTTATTACATGTAACCCAATCTGTTTCCTTTTTTTCGATCTTACAACAAAACCACGGATCGCTTTCAATGACATCAAATTTATCAAATCCATATGGTGATGTTGGCTGGTCAATAATCATTCTAAATACTAAAGTCACATCTCCAAACTCCATTAATGTCACCAACTCAGTTCCTTTTCCAGCAAACGTGTTATCTTTTAATGCCTAGTGCATTTGAAAGGTCATGGATTGGTATATATCTTATGCTTTCCCCCCTTCCAAATGCAAACCAAAGTTTGTCAGCCCCTATGTCACTGAATAGTGACAAAGCAATGACACATCAGTATCGACTGTTCGAGTCATGACGCAGATAAGTCTGTGTTTCACTGCATCAGACACAGCGATCTTGATTCTAGTGTCAGTCTCTTCGTGTTAACATGGAGCTAAAGTTGAAACATCATCAAGTGGTGGATAACACTGAATATCCTGAGCATTTGTTGCTACAAATACCTTGTACTCAAAATTGTATCGAACAAGCTGCTGTGAATGAAAACTTAAAAGTTCTTTCTTATTGGTGACTGTGAATAAACATAAAATTGAGAATGGAAATGAGGAATGTGTCGAAGAGACAACAACCCAACCAACGAAAAAACAACAGCAGAATGTCACCAACAGGTCCTCAATGTAGAGAGAAATTCCCGCACCCGGACCGGAGGCGTCACTCAGCGTGCCCTAAACAAATATATACTAGTTCAGTGATAATGATATTTTTGGGCCAAATAGAAGTAATTTCAAATATGTTTTAGTACTATAGAAATTTTATTTTGTTTTAATCAATCATCCAAAACTCTACATCGACGAAATGGATTGAGGACTCATCTTTGAAATTTACGTCATATTTTTACCGGAAATGTCAAATATATATTTAAACATTAACAACATGATAGAATAGTGGTTTTGGGGATAACTTAAAGCCAAAAGTTTTCTGACCAGCACAAAAAAAAAATCATTTTCTTTACATTTTCAAAAAAGTTGAAAATTTTAATAATAAAATGATATTTCTATGTCCGCCATTTTGGATATTACCGGAGGTGAGGGGTTTAAAGACATATGTCTTATATATTGTATCCATCATATGCACTAAAGAAAGGTTCCTGTACAATGTAATGATAGTAGCAGTACGTAAAAAACACATTTCAATTACCCTCCGTTAAAATAAGCTTATTTAAGTACAATGTCCGCCATGTTGGATTTTAACCGAAGGTAGGGTTTCTAAAGACATCTAATCTATTTAATTTATCCAAAAGTAGTAATAAATAAATGTTTGTACCAAATATTCTGATATTAGAATGATAATTACAAAATTTACACACTAGCCTTTGATATTGGGCTGATTAAAGTATGACGTCCGCTATTTTGGATTTAACCGGAAGTGAGACATTTTTTTCAAATGCCTTCCTATCTGAAATACAAGAGTAATAGTTGAGGAAGGTCTATGCCAAGTTTCATGCTTGTAGCAGGATGTGCACCATTTTTCAAAAAGCCGCCGTAATACTATAGAAAAACATCCTGACAGTAATAAAATAGGTTTGTAGCATATTTAAAACAAATATTTAATTTTTGTAATCTTACGCATTTTGAGTTACTTACCTGGCGATATTACTTTTACATAAAAATAATTACACCCAACATCGTTGCATGCTTCCACTGTGTAGTTCGTAAAATTATTTGTTGATGTCAAATACAGTTGAAAAATATATTGTATTCCTGTGACTCTAACATTGACCCCATACAATGTGTCATGTGTGGTTATATTTTCTATTGTTGGTTTAACCTCAAGTGTTGTACCATTGTTTCTAATAAAAACTGTGCTATTATAGAGCTTATCATAAATTGTAACTTTTATTTCTACTCCACTTCCAAATGTTCCAACTTGAATTGGTTTATTCTCTGAAACAAAGACTGGTGATGCTGGAATGGATAAAACATTGGTGTCAATGTGAAACTAAGTATTCGCACGAAACTAAAATACTTGAACTTCAATTCCAATTAAACTATTTGATACATGCAACACAGTTGTCTCTTTGTGTCTATGTATGTGTAAACTTACTTATCAGTGAACAACACACAACTTGGTGTTATTTATTAAAAAGCTTCTATTCGATACATTTTTTTTTCAAATTCATAAATAGATTTAAGGTTGATACTTCAAATTATATGACTAGCAAGTGGGAGTAAAACTAATCATATTGCTTCTTATTGTGTCATAAGGATTGTTTCTCCTCTGCTGGGCAAACATCTTACCATATTGAGTAAGGGACATGTGAATGTACGTTTATTGGCATTTTAGATATATTCCTTAATCAAAATATCCCTATGAGTTTAGGAGCCGATAAACTGTACATGTTTTGTGAAAATTGTAAACATTTAAAGTGACAATTTCCACGGGTGTCATTCGGTTAAACGAGAGAAATGATCGTAAAAGAATTTCTAACGGCGGTCAAGTATTTTTGTGATTTTTCTCAATTTTAAGAACAAAATGCATATAATTTCAACTTTTTTGTTATAAATGATTGAATAAACACATATCTAAGAAATTTGAAAAGACCAAAATGATATGGGATGCACATGATTCTTTGTATCCATAACCCATTTTCTCAAAATTTTGGTAAAAAATTCTGACTTGATAGGTCATAAAATTTGAAAACTGGATTCCTCAAATACCATTCATTGTAAATACACATTTCTTTTACAGAGTTATGTTTGATTATAATATTTTTAAAATTCATTGATATTTTTCACTTGTATCACATGATCTGATCTTTCACGATTAAGTTTAATGTTAAACAAATTCAAGGTTTTCTTATATAAATTAATGCTTTCAAGGGAAGAACATACGTTAATTTTACTGTACAATCGGTGACACCAAAGATTAGATTTTAAATATATCATAATAAACTGAAATATGACCATTATAGGTACATAAAGCGTGTTATGTGTAGTTAATTTCATAGACATGCATTGCGCCATTTGTTGTTTTTTATAAAGTACTGCATATTTTCCTTATCTTATTTCACAGTTATGATGAGGAAGTTAAACTGTTTTGACAGCCAAAATTTTTTGTTCGAAGATGTACCGCGTTTTGAAAATTAAGCGATTTTTTTTAAAGATTCTTAACTAGAATTTACATGAAATGTCTTTACGATCCGTTACCAGAGCTTTCACGATCGTCTCTCAATACAATACTCAATGACCGCCGTCATATATTCTTTCACGATCGTTTCTCTCGTTAAACCGAAGGACACCCGTGATTTCAACCTGTTAACTTTTTTGGAGTATTTTTTTGAGTCAATAGTGTAAGAGACATCGTCGTAATGAAAGCACGTCTAAGTTGTCGAAATTGTCCAGGCCAACGACATTCGACAAGCTCGTTCCATAAATATTGTGGGATTAAAACATGTTTCTTTCGTTCGGTTTGACTTCTTTAACTTTATCTTTGGAAGAACTTTGTTTGATAAAACGAGATTACAAGAATTAGTCTCTACTCATCTCATTATTCTTCTTTCATACTCTGCTTTAAGTCTATTAGAAGAGCTCTTTGCAACTGAATATTTGAAAAATGATTTGTTTTCTTTTTTTATCCATGATACAAAAACTATATTAATACACGTGTGAGCTTTACTTGCACCAGAATGAATTGTATTCTAAGTTACAAACTCCTTCGAGATCTTACCATGAGATTTTATCAAAGTTTGACCTTCTTGGTTAAATTGTCCTTTTCGATTAGATACACCATTAGATACATTACAAACGTAAATACCATCGACTTCATTTGTTTTCCTGCTCTGATGTGTTTGTATGATAAGTTGACCTTCTGGTGTTCCATGAATATAACGAATGTGTTCATTGAATTCTGATTTGTGTTGCCAATCATAAAAAATGTAATTTTCTGGATTACCGTTTGGAATGCAATGAAGTATTATGCTTTGTTCTGAAATTGTATAGGTTACTTTAACATCTGGTGGATCTGTAAAATGTAAAAATAAAAGGCAGACATGGATGAACAAATGGGATTTGTTCTAAGAATTTTAAACATAAACATATTTTTATTTTGACTACAAACAAACTGTCTTTAAACTAGGTTTATTTAGATTTAACCTTTCATTGTCTGTGGAAAATGTCTATTAAATGTCGAGGACGGTTGTCTTCCATTCGTTCCATTGGTTGATAAAATCTGACGTGTATTACGTTGATATTTTATTATGATCAAACCTATAAGTTAATTTTCAAGTCGTAGTTCTCTAAAGCATAGAAAATTGAATCTCTATGCTTTGTTTTCTCATTCAAATCTTGAATATTTATTACAAATGTAACAAAAATTGTGTTAAACACATCAACATGGATAACAATTAATCTTTCTTGACGTTTAGTATGCTACTGTGCATTCATGTACATGTATATCATTATTTTCGATGTTTGATCGTTATTTTTCAAACTGCGTTTTTGTGTACTAATTTTCGACAAAACATATGAAATTATTTATGGAATAAACAATCAATGCCACGTGAAAGATAGGCACTCTATCGGAAATTGTAACAGAAATCATTGATAAAAGGCTTATAAGTCCTGGTATGTTCAAATTGACTGCTTGATTCCAGTTGACTACAGTTACAAAATGTAGCATATATCTTTATTAAAGTAATGAATAAATAAAGATAAACTATATAAATTACTCACATAAAACATTGATAGCTATTATGGAATTCGATTTTGCAATGCTATTTTCTGCGAAACACGTGTAATTTCCAGTATGGTTTCTATATACTGTATAAATCGGAAGGCAGAGATCTTTATTGAGTCCTTCAGATTTGGGACTTTGTTTCCAAGAAAATACTTCATAATTGTTCTGATACCATGCCAAGTATTGTACTAGTGGATTACTATTTGAAAAGCAGCACAACTTCACTGATTCACCTTCAATTATTGATCCGTATCTGCTTCGAATTATTGTCAAGTGAGGTCTATCTGTTGTAAATAGTATATGATAGAAAAATTTGTCAAAACTTAATAAATCATGATATACGTTGCTTTTTCTTAATGCATGATCAAACTTATTTCATATTCATATATGAATATGATGGAATGTGTTAGCCTGTTGAAGAAGCCAATAGCATAGAACATAATGGTGAAAGGAGAAATTATGAGAACAAATACAACTTTCAGCTTTCTCTATCTTAATGATTTCACAAAGCATTTTTGAATTAAGATACATGTATGTATTTTAAAACTACTGCATTTCGATGCTTTAACTCACATTATAACACATTCGTTTACTATGCTTTTTGGGTAGGTTAAACGAAAATTACACTTCTCTTAATAATATAAGGTTTTAAACTATAAAAATTGCCTATTAAATTTCTAAATTAACATAAAATAGTCGTTTCTGTATTTGGCAAGTTTTTGCCTCAATGATTTTCAACGTCGATCGTTATTATTTTGCCTTTTAAATTTTTCTTATTCGAGCCTCACTGATGAGTCTTTTGTAGACGAAACGTGCGTTATGCGCAATATAAATGTCAATCCACGTATCTATGATGAGTTTATTTATATAAGGCATCCATCATTTTGAGTTGCAGACAACAGTGTCGGAATCAACGTTTATAAATATAATGTATAAATATACTAATGTATTTCTATACAGTTTGTCTCGAAGATTATTCTGATCATGTATCGTAGCCAAAGAGACGAAAAGCAAACACATATACATTCACATCTCCTGCTTAAGGAATATTAGGTTCATCGGAAATCTGCATCTGTATATAGTTTAACTATTGTTATGTATAAAATAAACATATATTTTCATATTAAAATCACATTTGTAGCGGTATCTACTGACTTACATTGTATATCTAACTTGATTGTCTCAGACAATGGAGATGTCAACAAATCGCTATTGATGTAACATGTGATGTTTTGCATATGATCGAATCTAGTTGGAGTAAATTGATACAGCAGAGTGTCACTACTTCCATTTGAAACAGTCAGATCCTCTTTACTCCAAATCAATGTTGCTGCTGGTATACCATTTTTTACAGTACATTTTAACTCTATTCGAACTCCCTCTTTCCCATATATGATATTATTTCCTGAAGTTTTCACTATTTTCAAATTTGTCGGTGGTTCTTTATGATAAAAAGTTTATACACTTAATCATTGTTAAAGCAAGTATAAATAATTCATACGATTCTGTTTGAAATTACAGTATATATATATATGTTAATTTATGTCATGTGTACCTATAAATGTGTATCTTTCAATACAGATAAGAACCAAGTCAAACTTAATTGATGATGGTTACATATATTTAATGTTGTGTGGTTTTAATCCTTAAAACATTTAAAATACGTAACAACAAATATGTTTACTTGATGACATAATGGATAGATTGGTATCCTTTTCTATGTTTATTGGATGATAAAGAAGAAAGTAAATGATCTGTAATGTTGTGAGAGAATATTATCACTAAAACATATTAAACTCCTGAAACTCGTAAGACCATGTTGACGAAATATGGTGTCCAAAACGCTTGGTCGATAGAGAAATTGGAGCAATGTTTTCAATAATAACGCGTTTTGCAAACTTAAGTCACTAAAAATCTTATAAATTCAACTTACTCTTACTAAATACGTTGAATCTTTGAATATGTAAGATATCAGAATGGATATAACTGCACTCATAAATACCATTGTTGGCTGTCGAAAAGTTTGATATTTTCAGATGACACATTCCTATAGTATAATTACCATATATAACGACATTTGTTATTGGTAAGTTGGGATTAATTTCTAGGCCATTTGCATAGCCAGTAAGTGTAGTATCATTCACCATAACCTGTAATCCACTTGGACCACTCCATGCACTCTTGTCTTCAGAAAAACAAGTGCAGTTTAGAACAATTGTATCACAATTATCAACGAATATTGTGAGATTCTCCCTAAACCGGTTATAGCACTTTGTTCCTGTCAATAGAAATATTAAGCAAGTTATACGAGACAATATTATGACAGTAAGGTGTAGACACATAATATAGCATGGCAAGTTAAGGTATCGATCGCCGTAAAATGAAGCTTTGCCTGTTACACAGAATAAACTGTGGATGAAAGAATAATTCATTTTGAAATTTAAAAAAAAATCCTTTTAAGAATTACATTATTTTAGAATTTCCTGATTCACTTAGTTGCAGGTTTATAATTTCACTATATGTTCTATGGTATTGCATAAAGTAAAACACCACTGTTATTTTTTTCAATGTTTTGCTTTTTGTTAAGTAAATATCAATACAGATTTTATGGGGTCCATAATAAAAAATAGGATTTTGATTAAAAGGGTTTTGGTTTGGGTCACAAAACCCCCACTTTATGTTAATTTGCTTGGTCCAAGTCAAGACTGTCATTATTATCAAGAACGATGAGATGAGCCAAATATCCACCAGACACCGAAGAAATGTGATAAATATACGGTTGATGGATAGATTTATTAAATAAACTGTTTTGAAATCAAATACTTATTTTAACAACTTAAGATAAAAATAAAGGAAAAAACAGTTATAAGGGAATCGAAAGGAATCGAAGAAAGAATCTAAGAAGCGAAACTAGAATTGTCGACAAGCTACGTGTCTTCCTCTATGCATGTATCCACCGCAATACGAATCCACACTCAATCAACATCTCACAACCAGAAATAACACACAATCGTTCCATTAACTAATAAGACGACCTTTCTGGTATCTAATAATTTAAGAAAACGAACATGACGAACACATGACGCTTTTGAGTTGAAAGAGACAGATACATTTTATCAACCAATTCATAATAATGGCGTAAAACATGAGTGTCTATTTCAGTTGTCTTCCTCGATCCTAACTTTATAGTCTTTGTGTCTGGAAGTAACTCCTGTAAGTCCATCTACTGTGGACATGCGTAACATTTTAGACGAAATGCTTAAACGCCATACGAATGGACTGATGTTATGTGTCTGTGTGAAAAATAGAAAGTTTAATCATCAAGTTCTTCATAAATTTCAGTTTTAAATTGTTCGTTTTTGTCAATTCTACGGAAAGATCAATATATGAAGCATACGCCCTAGTTTCGGTATTTTAACTAATATCACGTGAAGATCCAATGCAAACCTGAAAAATATTTTCCTCAAGTTATTTAGCGTACAAAATAGCATCGTTGGTTAATTTACTGTTGAGATCAGTAAAATGTGTCATGCTAATGGATAAGCATTATATAAAACAAAATTTAATCTAATGCTGCAATAACATGTTCAACATAAACAAAAACAAATAGTTTGCAAACCAAGAATAAATTAGCACTTTAATGGATATAATACCTTTAAAAGCCAGAAGTATGAGAAGTACTTGAAACTTCAAAATGTATGTTTGCATGTCTGAAATAACAAAAAAGTTGTAAATAAATAAAATTTTATATTATGTATGTACGTATAAATGAGTATGTATTATTTGAAATGTTTCCATTCAGATTTCATATTGCTATTGTATATGGGGGTTTTTCAATAAAAAACGTATTTTCTTGTCCTAGCCACTTAAAAAATGTGTTTGATCTTTGCAAGTAATTTTTTGTGCAGTCAGTACCTTGAATTAGATTTAACATTTTTAAGCAAAGAAACAGTTTATTTTTAAAAGGGATTGATAAGATATAGACTCCTGAATGGTCCAAAACAACCAAAATGGCATGTCCCTAGACCGCCTGTTCAACATTCATATTCCAAAATATCGTGAAAAAATGATGAAATTAATGTTATTTTTACTTTACATAAGTTCTTTAATAATTCAAAAGTATGCTCAGAGCCAACATATGTTAATAAACAGCTTTCAATATAGGATTTTTAATCTCAGAAGGTATGTCCCTGACAAAATGTCCAATACGAAACGAAGTCATTAAAATTTGCCAATAAGCAGTTTTATAAAATCAATGTAATTTTTGTTTGCAAGAGATATATACATTAGGGTCTTACAAAAGAAATGATGCTTTTATGACGGCAATTAAATTGTTGGTAAGAAAAATTGAGCACATCAAATGGACCAGAGTGATACCGTATTTTTGTTAATGTCCACTACGAAACGGGTCAAATCTCCTTCAGTATCTGGTTTTAAAATTATGAAAAAAATATCAGTGTACAGCTTAATAAATGCTTTGATGAATACAATCATTCTTGTTGCTATTGCAATATAGGGATTGTGGGGGGAGTATAACATGCGAATACGTCCCCTACGAAACAATTATGGGAGAAAAACGTTTCGTAGTGGACACTACCACTACCATGCAGTCTTTTTTAATCTTTTTTCAATTATATTCGTGCAAAACAAATAACAAGGATTAGTTTCATGTAATTTTTATTATGTTTTTATTAACATATAATAGGGTGGATGTCAACTACGAAACTTTTTGTCCACTACGAAAGGCATCAAAATGTCCACTACGTAACATGAGTTGTACCTTCATATGTGAAGTACTGTCTAATCTTTATCGATAAAAACGGTTTTCTAATTCCGAAAAAAAGAGATTTTTCTAGTATTCAAAGTAAACAAACTGGAATGTCTATTGGAAACATTTCAAATTGCAAAAAATATGTGTGTTTCGAAGAAGTTTCGTAGAGGACAAAAGTCCCCTACGAAACAGTACACAAATTATGAAAATAATATCATTTCAAATAATATTTAAGATTGCAATTTTTGTTTACAAACAGGTCTATAATAGAGGTATTCAAAATACCTCTTGAAATTAAATTTTAGACATTTTTTTTAGGTCTGAAAGTTACGCTTTTATTGAAAACGCCCATATGCTACTAAATTTTTTTCACAAATAATTGAAAATAAAATGAAAATCGAAATGAAAACCTATTCTATAAACACTGACAAACACAATGCCATATTTGAAATATATATCTAAATTTATTTGGTTTTCTTTGTGCTGATTTCATACATATTTTTATCACCAGAAAAGGTGGCAGAATCCTTTTGTATCCAGGGATGCCACATTTGGTTGTTTTATTGTTTTTATTCCGATTGTAAAAAATAAATAAATATATCAAGGAACCTGATGACATTTAATTCGATTCAAACCTTACAAGAGACTCTAAAATGAAATACTATATGTGCGTTGTGATGACTTGTGTTGAAACTTATATCGTAACAAATAAAGGCAACAGTAGTCATAAATCGATAAAGAGAAATCTAATTCGGGTTACTAACTAAATCCGAGAAAACACACTAACTGTAAGAGAAAAACAATCGGACAAGAAAAACACTGAAGTGCGTGAAAAACGAACGCCAACAAACATAGATATAAACTATTTGATAACAACTGCCATATATCTGATTTAATACAGGACATTTTAAGAAAAATGGTGAATCTGTTTTTATGGCTAGCCAAACCTTTGAATTTTTTCGCTAAAATGACAACACTGCAAGACAGGAATACAAAACAAACAGACTCAAAAACACTCAGAACAGAGAAACGCATAAATAACTGATTTGATTATAATAGTACAAAACACCGTGTAAAGAAACTTTTACAATTAAACGGACATCTCTCCGAATTCAAATAAGAAAAATAAAAAAAGAACATTACCTAGTTAATCTCCTTTTCCAAGCAAAAATCTTTATGGAAAAAAGAGCTGATTGGTTATAAAAAAAAACTTCCTTGTGTATTTCCTAATACATACATTAATATTTTGGTATTGAATGATTAAAAGGAAATATAACTATATGACAAGCACTACAAAATATTTTAATGAAAAAATGACGTAAATTGTACTTTGAAAGTCAATGTTCATTGTCTGAATAGGAATATAGTTGATACATTTAAATGGCTGATAATTCAAAACTTAAAAAAAATTTTTGCAAAGCTTGAACAGTAAACTAATTTCAAAAGCATTGATGAAGTTGCCAATAAGCAAATTGATATACGAGGAATTGTATACTTTATCACCAGAATGTCAGTTTAGACTAAACATGAACTTGTATGTAAATGACGCCTTTTTCATTGAACATGATATGTATTGTAGGAATAACACACGTTCGTTTGATTGAGACATGAGACAAAATGGTAGGGACACACACACAAAATGAAACGATTGAGAGCATGTAAAGCGGGTACAATGAACTTCATTCATAGTTCGAATCAATTTCAACCTCTCACTATGTACCTGTCGTAATAATATGCTACAGAAGTATATGCCTTTTGAGCTGTTCTTTTAAAATAGTTTTAAAACAGTTTAACCTTAGAACCGTTCTTCTTTATATAGAAGAGTTCTTCCTTAGAAATATACTAGGGTAGAGTTATCAGAATCTCGTTTTATGGTTGAGTTATATATCTATTGAAATCAGTTCAAGTGTAGAACTGTAGAAGTGTTAGAATCGAATTTAGGTTGAATAAAATTGCAAAAAAGAAATGGGGAATGTGTCAAAGCGACGACAACCCGACCATAGAGCAGACAGCAGCAGAAGGTCACCAATAAGTCTTTAATGCAGCGAAAAACTCCCGTACCTAAAAGCGTCCTTCGGCTGGCCCCTAAACAAATATAACGTAGGACTCTGAAGTGCGGTGGGGACGCTAAAACGCGATGGTCACGCTAAAGTACGATGGCCTACGCTAAAGTGCGATGGTTTGATACGCTTAAGTGCGTTTGTTCGCGAAATTATGGATGTATCATTATGACGTTTCAAGACGTTTCAGTTCAAATAAAAATAGACATGCCTGTAAACGTGAATGTCTGTGCAGTTGAAAGATTTTTTTTATTGAAAAGAGAAACAAATGATCCCAATCGAGAAAATTTTCGGTCGGTGCTAAAATAGTGTGTAAGCAGAGGAGTTATTTTCCCAAAATATCCTCAACAGTAACAGGAATGCAAACCTCGCTGTGTAGGCGGTGACAAATGGGTCTGGACTAAAAATATCTCATAAACAGAGAAACTGGCGATAGTAAGGGAAAGGTGTATACTGTAAAAAGACAAAAAAACGGCAAAATACACCAATTGTCAAACTTTAAAGTGCTTTAAAATTCGTCCTAATTTAATTAAGAATATGTTTTTAATCTAATTTCATTTTTTGAAATATGGTTCCGTCATTTCTGTGAAAGAGATGAATACTCGTCAACATACTGACGTTACGCGCGATGTTCGTACATGTAAGCGTAACACAACGTCGCGAATATTCGTAACGTTCTAACCAAAGCTTCGACTGAAACGTTGTTTTTAAGCCAGTGCGACATTACTGTAAGACTCCGCAAAATCGACGGTCTTTTTAACTACTTATTGAATATTTATGTATTTAAGATTTTTGAAAAATTAAGAAAAATAACATTTTAAAATATCATAAAATTCTACCATCATATCAGCTCTGATAAGCGAACAATTGACAAAGCAATGCAAACCGTCCAAAACTGTTATGATGCAGAACTGCTCAAATTTGTTCCACGATTATACTGTCAAAATGTCTTCTTGTGTACAAGTTGTTCAAAGGACCAGGATTATAACTACCTAGACGCTAGTTTCTTCTACATAATTCTGCATGGTTGTTTACAGAATTTTGTTTGTTCCGGATAACGTTTTTGCGTATGCAAAGCGAAAATATTTAAAGTTCTCTTACCAATTTGCACAGTAGAAAGGGTACACATAGAGAACACAGATACCCCTGTTTGTAGAAACATCTTCACCAATAACAACAAAAATACCTATTGAAAGTGATATGTATAACATTCATATGATTCATAACATTTTGTTGTACTCTAAAAATATTGCATTATCACGGTTGAACTTTAAAAAAATATCTTAATACAAGATACCTACGGGGAACTTTGGAATTGTGAATGTCAAAACAATCAATCGAACTTGGTCTTCATGTTATGATTTATCATTTCGCGTTCGAATTTCACAAATATTTGGTTGGTTGCCATTTCGATTTTCGCGACAATTAATAATATATAGCAAATAGAATTAATGTAACATTGGCCCTAGAGTTAATATTTGATTACAGCAGTTTCAGTAATACTTGCAAGAGGTATAATTGTATGATGTACTTAGAAATAAGGTGAATGATTCAGTATTGATATTTGAACAATGAAGTTGTATCTAAAACAGAATGCTGCATATGTCAATTTGAGCACATTAAAGTGTACACTTATCAGTTAATCAGTGCATTGCATGTAGCGCCATGTCAAAAATGCTGGTAGCCTTAGCATTTTGTAACAGACAAATTGTAAGTTTTTGTAAGTATGAATGCATACGTCAAATATGTCAGTTGAAAAAACATCTTTGGTTATATGTCACAATAAGTGAATCTGGATTTTTTTCTCAAATATTAACGTATCGTATTCTATTAATCACGTATGATAACATATTTTTTCCATTGTTGTTAATATGGTATGCACTTACAAATCAATTAAAAGCGGAAATAAATTCAAATACATTTAAGTGTTTCGATAGCTTATAAATTATTAGAAAATGATTTTTTAATATTAGAAAATAGCTCTTTTTGTCCACTTTGGCTTGCCATATAGGATGAAATATTAAAAAGTAAGGAAAAAAGACAGGACCGAGTGAAAAAATGAGACACTTTAAAAAAAAAAGGAAGGATGACAATTTCTGAAAAACAAAAAAGGCAGGACAGAGATAACAATTAAAAATAATCAGGACGAAATGTTTCATCTCCCTCCTCCATAAAATTCCTAATAAGATAAAAATGATAATTTACAAAATTGCCGCCATTTAATATCATCCAATCAGAATTGCCGTCTTATCGACCAGTTTGGTTTCTATGCACAACAATATGGCGGTTCGACATGTGCCACGGAAGTGTAAAAGAATAACTCATTCACCCGTGAATTAATAACATTATACTCCACCCTGAGGTGTTCATGGGTGACAATATTGTGACGGACACACAGGTAATCCAATTAATCTTAATAATCACATAGATTATTTAATTATTATTAAGTTATCGAGCACTTTCACCAGTTTGTGGATTATTAATTTTTTAAGAGTATTTTTTATACATTCGGAAGATGACATAGTCAGTAATATTAGCAATAATCTGAACATTTTGATAGTTACTACTGTAGCTATTTTTATATTAATTTGAATAATTGTATCATAACAAATGCTTATTAAAGTCCATTGATATTTTTTTTAACATTGCATTTGGACACTGTCATAAATTTTAAATCCTTTGAAAATAAAATAAATTATTAAGTTAATATTTGTGTTAAAAATATTGAGATCTGGTATAATTTCATAATATGTAACAGCAAGGAACCAAGGTTGTAATGTACAATGTATATTACTACTACTACCTTCCTCTTTTACTGAATCTTTGTCAGATTTTAAAGGACTTAAAATTAGGCATGATTGGCAGTAATTGTATGATTTGATTGTATTGGCCCTTATGAAAGATCTTGACATGAGATCTGGAAATTTAGTTCACAATTTCTCTTCAGTTTGTTCCAGGGGACATTCCTGATCAACAAAAGTTGGATTCCAATTTTTTAAAACAATGAATCACAGCAGAAATTAACTTGCAACGATTATCTCACTGCATAATCATTATCCTTATAAAACGTCTAAATCGATATTTGCCACTTACATGTGTATAGCAGAGTATGAATTAAGACATGTAAGAGTGAAAAATCAGTTCTTGCAGGTTTAAAAATTACTATTTCTAAATTAACTATGTTTTTTTTTATAAATTTAGTATTTATAACATTGAATTATAAATTGTACACACATTTTTCCCAATTTCATACAGACTCTTTCATTCTAATTTGTTCTTTAGGAGACATAGTGTATTTTTGAGTTAGTGACATAGTCTTTCATGACTTAGTCATGTTTAATGGATGTGTAAGTCATGTAAGTAAGATTGATTCTGATCAGTAATGCTGCTCTGACAGGTTTTATTAGTTTATTTTCTAATTTAGAGTAATGTGGTTGATATTAACACTTGAATTAAAAACATGTAAATGTTCATCTGTACATGTAAGTGTGGTAATATTTATTGTTTTCCTGACATATAAATTAAAATCTTGCTGTTTTTGTATGAAATTTAATTGATAATGATGTTTAGTGAAGTTGGTGTTTTTCATTTTTAATATTTATAAATGTGCAAGTAGAAATTGATTATTTTTTTCAAGCTTTAACAAAACCTTTGGCAAGCTTTATTTATTATAAACATGATAAAAGTTGACAACTAGCATGTAGATTTTAAGATTTGTAATTGTTTTTAAAATGATTAACATCTAACAAGTACATTAGTTGACTCAAAAGGTGAAGGTACAAACAATTTACATGTATCTAGAGGTCAACTTTGAATGTATGGTCTTGCTTTTTGTATCTTTTATACAGTTTGTTTATTCTGGATGTTACATAAAAAAATGTTTCACATATGGGGCTAGGGGATGAGTATGTAGGTACTTTAATTTGTTCCCTAGATCAAACCAGAATTTTAGATTACATTTATTATTTTTTTTGGTCTCTTTGAATATGTATGTAAATTAAAAGTTACTAGATATTAAGTACTGTAAATTCAGAAATTATTGTGAGGTTTTTATTATTGCGAATAATGCGACAGAGTTGTAAACGCAATAATTAAAACTCGCATTTTGTAATATTTTAACTGAATTAAGCATGATTTTTCTCTAAATCGTAAAAATTAAAATTGCAAATAAGTTTAAAATGACAAAATCGCAATAATAAATGCACGCAATAATTTCTGAATTTACAGTATTGAGAACAGGGTCCGGATTGGGGAAACAAACAATATATTAATATAGGCCCTGTGTGGGTGACATTAGATTTCTTGCTATACTGAACTAAAGAGCTGAGTGGGAATATGTGGGTAATGCAAATAGATTTTTATCCTTTATTTCAATAGATTAAGATTTGACACTTGATCTTAGAAGTTATTTTTAGAATATACATGAATAAGAAATTACAAATTTTGGATGTTTCAAAACTAAATTTGAAGAAAGGAAAAAGTTGTTCTGTCAGATAATCTGCCTATTGCACCAGGACTGGACTGGACATTTTGTGAAAATTTTCTTCATGTTTATCTAAATGTAATAAAAAGAATTATTTTGTTTGTTGAAATCTAATAAAAAATATAACTTTCATCAATTAAATTGAAAATTATGTTTATAGAAATATAAATGTACATACATGTATATTAAAGAAATTTTTGAAGTGATTTTCTAAATTTGAGATTAATTAAACAGTATACAGCATATCTGGGTGTTATTGCTGGTAGACAATCTTTCTGTCTATTTTTATTTATCATCTACCTATCTTTTATCAGTGTTCTATTTTTAGCTGATCTTGTTAAAGTCTGTTTCTTATAAATCATGTGCAAATTATAGGTAATGTAAAATTCAGGAGTTTTATCAGTTATTTGTGAAAAGTTTGTTAACTACTATCAGTAATTGGTCAATGCATATGTTTCCCAACATTTTGTAGCAATATAAATTTTAGACATAAAACAGCTTGAGATAGCTCTGAATAATAACCATTTGGAAATAGGTATATATATTTGCTGCTGAGGTAGCATGATGCCTTCACTTCCTGTGGAAAGTTATGGAGATGGTAGAACTTTTCTGTGCTTGTTGTTCATGTAGAACCTATATTTACAGAACTGTTGATGAAATGGTTTGATTATTAACCAATATTTGTGAAGCAAATTTGTCATTCTTTTTGTTCATTTCTATAGAACCGATAGAGAACCTTCTTTTTAAATGAAAATTAACAAAATCAAAAGTATCTCTTTTTTTTTCTCTGTATAAAAATTATATATTTGATAATGAGGGTATTTTTTTGTAGAAATTGAATGGGTTACGAAGTGGCTGTGATCAATTCATTTTCAAAAGAGGGGTTCCCAACCGAGGATATAAAAAAAAAAGGGTGAGGGGGTTCCAACCGTATGTCCCAGTTCAAATTCATTTATTTATAAATAAAAGGGGGGGGGGGGAGGTTCTGACTCCTGGACCCCTTAGATCTGCCACTGATTAGACAGCAACCCCATGTTAGAAATTTGGGCACTTTTATAACATGTATGTTAAAAATATAAATCTAAATGCTACTGTACATAAGGTTAATTATAACATTTTAAGTAAAAATAAAGACCAAATGTAAAAGCTTTGTTGTGCTGGTATTGAAATCCTGGCCACTAAGCAGATGAAACCTTTGGGGGCTATGATATGACGCAGACATTGGTCATGTTGGTGAGAACTGATAAAAAATGATAATCGCCACCTTTTTTCTCTTCTTTACCAGATCCCGTTTTGTTACCCCCCCCCTTTATCCCATAGCCTTGCATGTTTTACCTGCAACATTTAACATTCTTACTTTTTTTTACCTGCTATATTCCACATCCTCATAAACATGATAAAATGGTGTCATTCCCCCTACACAGTTGAAACAGATAGAAATTGAAATAAATGATGTTTTAATAAAATTAAGAATTGAAAAGGGGAATGTGTCAAAGAGACAACAACCGGACCAAAGAGCACTGACAACAGCCAAAGGCCACCAATGGGTCTTCAATGTAACTTATTTACATGTTTTAAGATATCAAAATGTTTGTCCAACATGAGCTATTCCTTAGTATTTATAAAATTAATTTTATAGGCATGTACATGATGTATGGAGCGTGTAATCGTAAGAATTACTTATACTCAAAGGTTCAGTTGGAATCTTAAAACATATAATTATTGGACCTGCTTAATTAAACTTTTTCTTTTGGGTTGTAACTTATGTTAAAGCTGTATAAATATTGACCCAGTTCATTAATGAATGGCCATGTTTGTTTATGAACGACATGAACAAAGGCACCATGTTTAAATATTGACTGTATATTTGATAAACATATCTCTTTCTACTTGACTTCATAAAAACATTTATTGGAAAAATTTAAATGAACTTGACTAATATTTAGTTTCTTAAGAGATATGGGGAATAACATCAATAAAAGTTGTTATGGGTTTTTTAGTTCATTTTTGTTCTTTTGTTTATATATATGTAGTTAGATAATTTTTTAACCAAATAAAGACACACTCTTGCAGTTTTGTTTGACGCTATTAGATATAACATATGAAATTTGATTGAGTAAAACATTTTAAAGGGATACAAAGAAAGTTGTGGAATAAATTAAAAAAATGTCTATCAAGGATTAAGGTTTTTAAAAAAATGCAAAAGATACTACATGCCTTTTCCTGAATATGAAGGTTAGATTTCTAAAGAATTTTAAATATAAATCAAGGTGTGGAGAAGTTACATTTTGTACATCAATGAAACAAAAACTCAACATGAAAATATTATTTAAACTGTCTTTCATTGAAATAATCAGAATCAATTAAGATTGTAATTAAGCACACCTGCCATGTGCTGATAGGCTGCAGTGATACAGTAGGTCAACCACTGAGGCTCAAACAATCAAAGATGACCACTGCTGATGTTCCTATTTTTTTTTAACTTGTTGGGTCAGAAAAACTTTTCTTAATTTACCTTCATCAGCAACTCTCATGGATCCCTTAAACAATTGTTAGCCTAAGTAATGATGTATGTATTTCAAAACATTGGGAAGAGCAACACAAATGAATATGATAAAAACTAGTAAACAGTCATCATTGTTTGAGGGGGGGGGCTTATTCATCATGTTCATGTATCTTCATCAGTGATCATTCTTGGTTTAGATTATTTTTGTGAGAATTTTTATTTTTATAAGAAAGCAAGAGTGGAAAGAAAAAAGAATCAGTATTTTTGTACATTGATTATAATAAGATTCCCTTGTTTTTATAGGTTACAGGAAATGAGATGACAGCGGTGATGGGGGCAGAGGGCCCCGGGGTGACACAGGTAAATATAAAAATAATATGATCAAATGTTTATGAAGTTTTTTGCTGCGACCTAGGGCAAGGAATAACAGCCTTTTTGGTGTGAAAACAACACTGTCACAATGCCAGGAAATTAATAACCTTTCAATATGTTCATCACACTCTTAACATATGATTTAAGTTTTAAAAGACAAGCCAAGAGTTCATACATGGTCATCATGTACATGTATAGACCTTTGGTTAATCTTCTTTGAATGTCCAAAAGCAAAATTCTCATTGAAACTATAAAAGCAAGTCAAAGTTTTGGTAACATTGTTTGAATGATAACAAAAAACTATAACATGTTGAGATAAAATATTCAATGAAACAGAGCTAGACTTAAATTTTCAGAAGATAAAAAGTTTGAAAATCTTCCAACATTGAATTTCTGAGGCTCTTAGGACAGTGGTCCTTACAATGTTACACAATTCTATACATACATATTTATAAACTTAGATATATATTCATATACAATTTATTCATGCTCTTTTAGTCATGTTAGGTCTTTTATAAATTAAAAGACACCAAGATTATTATCTTAATTTTGAATCTTGAATTTGACAAAACCTTGCTGACAATGATCTGATGAGGGAAGATATAGAGATATTAAATACGGACAATACACATACGTCTTATTATAATTGGCAATCTTTAAACGTACTTTGACACCTATATCACATGACAATCAGTAATTCCTGTTTTGTGTAAATGCAAAAAATCGTCAATATTTGGTTACGTAATGGCCGTCCTGGCCAACCTTCAGTTGTTAGTGCCTTATTGGCGTGTGCCATTGTCTTTTAAATACACCAAATTTTAAACAAATATATACCATGTATATTAATTTTGTTACAGTGTATGTAATTTATTTGACACTAATAATATATGTTTAGTATGATGAGATCAATATATAAACAAGAATCTATTCAATATTTTCCTTTGAACTTGTAACTTATTAATTATTCACGACAGTCATGGAGCAAATATTATCAAAGAATTTCCTACATACTAAAATCATTTCCCTCTCTGGCTGTGAAATATTGACTTTTTTATACAAGATAGAGAAAGAAGTTAGCCATAAATATTGTCATGATTGTAGAGATAACACATACACAATGGTCATGATGGTATGGGTATGTTTAAAAAAATGTTATTTTTTCTTTATTCAGCTTCTGTTATATACCAGTTCCAAATTGAAAATATGACTCTGTGCAATATGCATGTTTAATCATTGGCTGATCCAGGGGGGGTGGGGTGGGGGGGGGGGGTGGGGGGTGTTGTTCCGGGGGTTGGAACCCCCCTTTTTTTGGCCAATCAATGCATTTGAATGGGGACATATAGTTGGAACCCCCCTGGGCTTTGTCCTGGGTTGGGAACCCCCCTTTTTAAAATGGCTAGATCCGCCCCTGTTCAATGTAGCCTTTCTCACACTGTCACTTCTTTATACAATCCTCTACCAATCAATATGAATAAGAAAGACATTTCATTCCACTTGATAACTATCAACATGATCAATTGAAATAATCTTTTGCTTTACTTTTAGAATTGTTATTTATAGATTATAGAACTTATGATTTTAAAATATTGTATACAATACTTGGACCCTATTTTACATGTACTGAGGTCTCAGTGCAATACTTTTGATATTTAGTCTGATATCAAATATTACAACATTATCAACAGCTGATCAAAAAGGGGGGTAGGTTAAGGCATTTCTTTAACCCTTTCCTTCAGAATGACGCCTTTTGACGCCACCCCCTTTACTTCATAATGAGTCCGTTTGACGCCACCCCCTTTACTCCATAATGACGCCTGTGTAGTACCTAAGTTGAGACGCTTTGACTGCGAAAAATCTGCATCTGACTTGTATCCAATATGTAAAGGATATTCATAAGAATATCTCTAACTTAGATTTATTTGATTAATTATTTGTTTTTCACAATGCTATAATACTTTGAAGCTTATTTTCAGCATTTTAGTGAAAAAATCCTATGCGAATCAAGTATGCAATAAATAATTTCATTGAGGAAAGGATTAAACATTTAATGAGAGGCGATTACCATATTTCTGGAACAGCCATGTGAATTGTATTTTAAATTTTGTTTTCTAGATGGAGAATGGTGGGATGGACAACGTTGCAGAGATTGCAGAGCAGGAGTTGGAAGGAGTCACACAGATGCATGTGGCTGCCGTCAATGGAGATAAAGCCTTACTTGCCAAACAAATAGTCTGTAGGTGCTTTAGTTTGTAAAATGACTAAAAGGAGATAGGTTATATTTCAATGAGAACCAAAGCCTTTTAAAAAATGTCAAAATCTCAGCATAATTTGTAATGTTCTTAGGAAGATGTATAACCCTGTGAAAAAATATCAATACAATTGAGAATGGAAATGGGGAATGTGTCAGAGAGACAACAACACGATCATAAAGCAGACAACAGCTGAAGGCCATCATTGGGTCTTCAATGCAGCGAGAAAGTCCCGCACCCTGAGGCATCCTTCAGCTGGCCCATAAACACAGATTTAATAGACATACACTTTAAAAAACCTGCCATCAATACCGAAGTCCCTTTTTGAAATACAATGATTACACCCAAAGAATAGGAAATTTACTTGAAACTCCTGGTATAAGCCTTTGTTTGTAGTAATTAACATTGAAAGCAAAAGAACTTTTCACAAGGGTCAACAGAAAAATATGATCTGATTATGATGATTCTTGAAAACAGCACAATTATAAACATTTTCAAAATATTCACTATTTCTTCTATTCCTGATGTCTTTCCAGTGACTGTTCATTGTTTTCATGAAATCTTTCCTGCCATTTGATTTATTGCAAAACTTGACACTTTGAGGCAGAATCAGCCATCAACAGAAATTTCTTGCCTGCCTTGATATTTTAATGAGGAGAAGAACATTTTATTATTTCCTTTGTTTATTTCATTTTATTTTTAGCAAGTACTCAGGAATTAGATATTTCAAAACTGAATCTGCCATCAACAACAATTCTTGCCTATTTTGTTTAATAAAAGTATTTCATAAGGATAATACTTATTTCTCTGTATATTCCATTTTAGCAAGTACTCAGGAATTAGATACAGGTGACCAGTTTGGGCGTACTCCCCTCATGTTCTGTGTGTTGGCTGATAGACTGGATTGTGCTGAGTTGTTATTACGAGCAGGGACCCAGGTTAATAGATCTGACAAAGGAGGCAGAACAGCACTACATTGGGCAGCTCATAAAGTAAGTAAACTAGAATGTGCTTGGGCTGCATCATCAGATATGTAATATATCATTAAAAAAAGATATGGTAGATAGGAATATACTACAGAAAAAATGTTTGAAAGGGGAGATAATACTCTAATTTAGAACCCAAAATATATCAAAATCTTTTTGTACTTTTTCCTTCTCAATGTTATTGTGTGAAGTATTATAAACCTTTATACATGAGCAGTTGTTATACTTTTGAGCTTTGATATATAAAGGCAACAGTAGTATACCACTGTTCAAAACTCATAAATCCATGGACAAATAACAAAATCTGGGTTACAAACTAAAACCGAGGAACAAGCATTAAATAAAAGAGGAGAACAACAGCACAATATTAAAATGTAACACACATTGCTATTCTATGGCTTATGTCCTTGATTTTTAAACTATGAAAGATTTTTTTTGAATTTATGACTTTTTAAATAGAATATAACATGGTGCATATATATATGTCAATGACACATATCAAAGCAAAGGGTATGAAGTAGTCAAGATGTAATATTTTAAATTTGACTTGTTTCTTTAAATTATTATAAGCCCTAAATCACTCAATAGGAATCTAAAAAAGTGTTGTAAACAAGATTAGTAGAAACAATTGAAAGTGTGTATGTGTCATTTTACTGCAGTCAGCTTATTAGGCATGTTAGGCACTAGCGTAAACCAACTTATTTTCGTGTTCATATCTTTAAGTAAATTTTGTGGCAATATATGTTCTAACCTTCTTGTTGTATTTATATAAGAGAAGATGCAATGATATTTTCGCAAAGATCTTTATACATGTTAAAAATATTTTAAATATATAATTTTGTGTTTTATAATAGGGAAATAATCGGTTGTTGAAGTTATTGTTATCTAAAGGAGCTGACATCAAACAGAAAGATAATGAAGGTCAAACAGTTCTCCATCTGTGTACACGACATAAATCTACCAAATGCATGAATTTGTTACTACGGCAACTGTCTCCAGGGGAAATTGACGATCAGGACAAGAAAAAGGTATGATAAAAAAAAAAGAAGGGTGGATTATATTTTTTTATTCTGCTGATTACTAAACATTGTAGTCCTGATAAGGGCTGTTCCAGAAAATACTATGTCCCCCCCAGGGACGGCACTTTTTTTTAACCCCTACCACCCACAGAAATAAAATTTAATTTAGAACAGCACTCCCTTTGCATTTTGGTATTTTAAATACAACCACCCACATAATATTTAAAAAAATTGCCTTCCCTGGGGAGGACATAGTATTTTCTGGAACAGCTCTAAGGAATAAATAAGCAAAAATACAGTATATATATTCCTGACACAAAATCAGACAAATCTGTTTCTTGTGTACAATTTGGAAATTAGTATGGGGTTCATTATCTCTGAAATAGTATATATTTGTTTAGGGGCCAGCTGAAGGATGCCTCCAGGTGCGGGAGTTTCTCGCTACATTGCAGACCTGTTGGTGACCTTCTGTTGTTTTTATACGACCGCAAATTTTGAAAAAAATTTTGTCGTATATTGCTATCACGTTGGCGTTGTCGTCTGCGTCGTCGTCGTTGTCGTCGTCGTCGTCGTCCGAATACTTTTAGTTTTCGCACTCTTACTTTAGTAAAAGTGAATATAAATCTATAAAATTTTATAACAAGGTTTATGACCAAAAAAGGAAGGTTGGTATTGATTTTGGGAGTTTTGGTCCCAACATTTTAGGAATTAGGGGCCAAAAAGGGCCCAAATAAGCATTTTCTTGGTTTTCGCACTATAACTTTAGTTTAAGTTAATAGAAATCTATGAAATTTTGACACAAGGTTTATGACCACAAAAGAAAGGTTGGGATTGATTTTGGGAGTTTTGGTTTTTAACAGTGTAGGAATTAGGGGCCAAAAAAGGGCCCAAATAAGCATTATTCTTGGTTTTCGCACAATAACTTTAGTTTAAGTAAATAGAAAATAATGAAATTTAAACACAATGTTTATGACCACAAAAGGAAGGTTGGTATTGATTTTGGGAGTTTAGGTCCCAACAGTTTAGGAATTAGGGTCCAAAAAGGGACCCAAATAAGCATTTTTCTTGGTTTTCGCACCATAACTTTAGTATAAGTAAATAGAAATCTATGAAATTTAAACACAAGGTTTATGACCATAAAAGGAAGGTTGGTAATGATTTTGGGAGTTTTGGTCCCAACAGTTTAGGAATAAGGGGCCCAAAGGGTCCAAAATTAAACTTTGTTTGATTTCATCAAAATTGAATAATTGGGGTTCTTTGATATGCCGAATCTAACTGTGTATGTAGATTTTTAACTTTTGGTCCCGTTTTCAAATTGGTCTACATTAAGGTCCAAAGGGTCCAAAATTAAACTTCGTTTGATTGTGACAAAAAATTAATCGGTTGGGTTCTTTGATATGCTGAATCTAAAAATGTACTTAGATTCTTGATTATCGGCCCAGTTTTCAAGTTGGTCCAAATCGGGGTCCAAAATTAAACTTTGTTTGATTTCATCAAAAATTGAATAAATGGGGTTCTTTGATATGCCAAATCTAACTGTGTATGTAGATTCCTCATTTTTGGTCTTGTTTTCAAATTGGTCTACATTAAAGTCCAAAGGGTCCAAAATTAAACTTAGTTTGATTTTAACAAAAATTGAAATCTTGGGGTTCTTTGATATGCTGAATCCAAACATGTACTTAGATTTTTGATTATGGGCCCAGTTTTCAAGTTGGTCCAAATCAGGATCTAAAATTATTATATTAAGTTTTGTGCAATAGCAAGTCTTTTCAATTGCACAGTATTGCGCAATGGCAAGAAATGTCTTATTGCAAAATATTGTGAAATAGCAATTTTGTTTTTAATTAGAGTTATCTTTCTTTGTCCAGAATAGTAAGCAAGAAATATCTAATTGTAAGAATTTTTTTTATTTGGAGTTATCTTTCTTTGTCCAGAATCAACTTAAATCTTTGTTATATATACAATATACAATGTATATTCACTTTTTACTACCAACTGATAAATTTAAATAATCTTTACCATTCAGTGATAACAAGCAGTTTTTTTACATCTTAATATTTTATGATGTATTTAAATGAGTAGTAATTGTTGCAAACTCCATTAGAAATTTTAATTGAAATTAGTTTTGGAATAAGGGAAAGGGGGATGTGATTAAAAAAATTGGGTTCAATTTTCTCATTTGAAATTTCATAAATAAAAAGAAAATTTCTTTAAACATTTTTTTGAGAGGAATAATATTCAACAGCATAGTGAATTGCTCTAAGAGAAAACAAAAATTTTAATTTCATTAGAACACATTCATTTTGTGTCAGAAACCTATGCTGTGTCAACTATTTAATCACAATCCAAATTTAGAGCTGAATCCAGCTTGAATGTTATGTCCATACTTGCCCCAACCGTTTAGGGTTCATCCTCTGCGGTCGTATAAAGCTACGCCCTGCGGAGCATCTGGTTTTATTTGGTCGGGTTGTTGTCTCTTTGACACATTCCCGATTTCCATTCTTAATTTTATTGAGTTGTATTTTACAAATTTATCAAACATTCACATCATACACTAGAAATTATATATATCGGCCAATAGCATCATTTTGAGCAAGATGTTTGCTAGATGTCTTTGAGTCTACACCTGTGCATTAAAGAATCCAGTTTCAGGTTATAATTAACGAAGGAATTGATCTAAAAATTCAACATTGAGTTTGTGAGTTTGAACACTGACATGCCATGGCAGTGGTTGACTCCAAACTTAATTGAATAGGATTGACGGGTTTCTTGCCATAGGATTGATAGTCCTTCCAGGCTCTGCTGCTTCCCCACCAGTAAAAATATAGCAAAAAGTAATGGAAGCTTTAAACACCAATGATCAATGACTCAATCAAAATATGCTACCTTTGTGTTTTTTTCACAGTGGTTATTCATTAGTGTTTACTGTTAAAACCTTTCTCAATCAGCAATAAGGAAGTGAAAATCTATTTTCTTTTCTGCACCTTTAAACTCTCCTCAAGTTATGTTTATTACCATAGATAGACTGAGCACTATTGACAGTTTATTTGGAAATAGATTTGAAAAGTTGTTTTAATAGCCTTTATTTTATTTTTTTACTTTCAGAGAACAGCTTTACACTGGGCAGCTTCTTATGGCAATGTGGAACATGTTAAACTTTTAATCAAGCAGGTAAGTGGGAGGAGATTTGAAAGTTTTATGTCAAAGCAGGAGGTAGTGCTCAACTTAAGAACTAGTAAATGATTTCAAACAGACACATGTAATAGCAGAATTTTCTCAATGATCAATAAATGTGTGTTGTATTTTGAGGGGTTGGAATTTTTTTTACGATGCTCAAATGGAAAAATAAAACATGTAAAACAAAAACAAAGAAATCTAAACAAAAACTTTTGAATGGTCAGAAGTAACTCGTGAAAGGAATGCATTTTGACAATAGACAAGTAGAGACACAAAATTAAAAAAAAGTAAGGATATATGTGGTATAATTTCAAATGAGATAGTAATCATTATTCCAAATGATATGGATTTAAGTAACTATCAATTTCACCAACAGCCTTCCACAAACATGAGCAAAACATATACTATATAGTCAGCTGTATAGAAGGCCATGACACGTCAAAATGAGAATTACTCGGTACAAAATAGTCAAAAGTCTGATTTATGATAAAACAACAAAAGAAAAAAAATATGGCAGACATCTTCAACTAATAAAAAAACAGACTTTTGACAGGCAAATATAGAATGTTTGTAAACTCAAATTAACCTCATCTCTAACTTATACAAAGGTGAAACAAAAGAACTAAAGTCTAGTTTTGGAAATGCCTTGACTCAACAAGATTAGTTTGCACCAGACACAGCAAAAATAAAGACAAAATATTCAAAGTTCTAATCTAAGAGTTATGAAAGTCAATTCTTACAAAACCGAACAAATTCTTGTAAAAGTGATAATTATATATATATAAGGAACAGACTTTTGTTGGTGAATATAAGCAAATCTTGTCCTAAGAGTTATTGTTTACGAGTGACAACCTAAAATAAGCTATAATTCATTTCTGTTCATATATTTCAGGATTCTAATATAGGTATACCAGATATTGAAGGTAAAACTCCTTTACATTGGGCAGCAAGTTGTATGGACCCAGATGCACCTAGTTGTGTTAGACTTATATTGGTTAGTGTTGTGAAAGATAACCCATTTCTAGAAGTGTGGATTCATTATTATTCATGGGATACCAATTTTCTTTGTTTTCGTTGCTACAAGCAAACCACATATTAAATGTTCAACGAATCACAAATTTGCTATTTGGTTGTATACAGACTTAGACGAAACCACGAAATCAAATATCCAACAAAATGAAAAATTTCTGTTATACACTAAAATTGATACCCACGAAAATAAATGAATCCATAGTATCCAATGTTTTATGAGTGAAGGCAGATTTGTAATATCCCCCCTCTCCTCTTAAAAACATGGCAATCAATGATATCCCAAATTTATGAAACTTATGGGGGGTTGTAAAATGTACATTTACAATAGAAAGTATCCGAATCAAAATTTAAACTGATTAATTATCATAAAATTGAGAATGGAAATGGGGAATGTGTCGAAGAGACAACAACCCGACCGTAGAAAAAAACAACAGCAGAAGATCACCTACATGTCTTCAATGTATGGAGAAATTCCCGCACCCAGAGGCGTCCCTCATGTATGCTTTTTTTATAAATTTTGAAATATTTAACGGGCATACTAAAATAGTAAAATGATTCTGTTAATCTGCAATTGTATATATACAAAAGATGAGGTGGTATGTTTGCCAATGAGACAACTCTCCACAAGGGACCAAAGGACACAGAGATTAACAACTATAGATCACTGTACATATGCCTTGTCACAGGTTATGTCATCATTAAATTTAACAGGAGTAACATGAAAGCAGATTTGTCTGCACCTTTCACTTGTGCTCATGATGCTCAATATTTTGTTTTCTATGTATGTTTGATAATTTAGAGAGAAAAAAAATTGTCATTTGAGGTAGAATTAGAATATATTGTTCATGTAGCTATCATTGTAGATGCTTTCCAAACATTTATTTACAATTTGCTTTATTTTTCTAGGAAACCACCCCAACAGTTATAAACTGGCCAGATTATGAAGGGAGAACAGCCTTACATCTAGCAGTGGCTGATGGGAATGAATCTATTGTAAAAGTGCTAGTAAGTCTAGATCTGAAGGCAGCATAGTTTGATGGTTATTGTGCTAAAGATCTGACCCATTTGTTTTTTTATTCTCTGTAAATAACTAAAATTTAACTGTCGAAAGTGGAGAAATATCGTAATACACGAGTTATAGTGTAGAATCTGTTTCTCTAATGATTTTTATCCTTCTTTTTCAAAGATTTTCAGAAACTTGTGTTCTTTATATGCGACGTCATCAGACATGGTCGCCTTTTTCCATGACGTCACATTAGGAAAATTCAGAAGAAAACAAAACATTTAGACGTCATAATCAAATTTAGACTTATCATTTGCTGAGGAACAAATTTTTCACTAGTTCGGAGAAATATTTTCTCACATGGGTCAGGAAATGTAAAAATAGCACAAAAATTAGAGAAATTGAAACTATCACACAAAAAGACCAAAGCAAATTTGAAAGAATTTAATGATAAAAAAATAAATTATTGTCTTCACAAATTTTGTAATATTTCTTACATCTCTTAAAAAAAAGAGGTGAACATGCAAGCTGACAACATCTCTCATTTATAAGAACCCATCTGTTTGAAAATCATTGAATTACACAATGATGAAGTCCCAAATCATTAGACGAACAAGTTTAATCTCTGAAACTCTTGCAATATAGTATTTCTCCACTCTCGAAACTTTTATATTTTAAAACTTCTCAATAAACCTAGATTTGGAATATGAAAATTCAACCGTCTCAAGTGGAGAAATATCATATCAGACATGATGCAGTACTAGTAGAATCTATATATTTCTTTTTCATTACAAATTGACAGAAGTATTTGAAATTTCTTTAATGTATTTAAAATAACTAGAATTCCCAATAGAACATAATAACCCAATGAAAGAAATTAGTTTGCATATATATATATTATAAATTATAATGAATACTATATTTCAGATTTCTGTTGTGAATAGTAATATATCAGCTTTAGATAACATGTTTAGGACACCTCTCCACTGGGCTGCAGTTTTAGGTAAGAAGCTTATCACTGATTTCAGGTTTAGTGAGTATGTTAATGTTTTCAGTTTCTAATGGTGCCTGTACATAGCTTACAGTCAAAGGGAAATAACTGTAATAAAAATTGATATAAAACTGTCAAATTACAAAATCAAAGAATTGAATATTTTGGAAACTCATGTTTTCATACTTGATGTTTATAAAGTAAGTGAGTTAATATTTTAATTAACTGTTGTTTTTACATTGCTTAAAGACAAAGGGAAACAACTGCAATAGAAAATGACAAAATGTTCAAATGATAAAAAAAAAGAAAATTAAAAAATGTTCAAATTACAAACAAAAAGAATTAAAAAAATGTGTTATGTTTAAAATGATCTGATCTGTGATATTTTCATCTAAAAGATTGATTAAGTGATAACAGAAAATTAATTGTATGGAAATATTATTTTTCCTTTGTCTGATAAATTTTACTACAATATTTTCAAACAGCAAAACTGAAATCTGGACATTGGAAATATTGATATAATTTTCTTAGAAAGGTTGTGTAAACACAAAATCAAAACTCATTGCATTTTATATTGAAAAAAGTGGATGTTGCATACAAATTTGACAAATATATACAATTATGATTTCATTCAAAATCTGAGTTTGTTTTACATTGCTCTGGATCTGCCAGGTACAAAATATGATATTTGATTTGATATTTATTCCATCAAGCATTGAAAGGTGTAAATAATGTCAATTATGAATTATGAATTAATGCTTTTCTTTAATTAACAAATTGAATATAGAAATGGGATTTGGTCTAAAACAAATAATATGTTTGTATTTTGTATCTATATTTAGGTCACTCAGGAATTGTTTCCCTTCTATTAGACAATGGTGGAGATTACGCTTCTGCAGATGCAAATGGTGCCACGCCCCTTCACTATGCCGCTCAAAATAATCATTCTGTAAGTTTGTGTATTATAAGCAGTGATTTCATTAATGATTCAACATCAATTCATTTGTTACTCAAAATTATCAACCAGTATATACATGCTTGTTATGATAATACCACTGATTGTAAATAAAAAGAGTTCTGGGAAGAAAAAAAAGTCAGAAGTTCAGAAGAGCTTGGAAACATGGAAAGAGGTCAATGAAGGATATACTCCATATCATAATTATTTGTTGAATACCAATTTTCATGGGTACCGGTGAACCATAAATTCAAATGTTCACATTACTATAAGGCTGGATGCAGATTATAGCCATGATAGCATTACCATGAAATTTGATATTCACAAAATTACTAGTTCTCCTCTGACAATCCATGAAGAATAACAGAATATAAATCCAAGGTTCAACACAATGGCAGAAATAATCATAAAAATTGGTGAAGAAAATTTGACAAAATGAAAAAAGTTTAAAAGAAACAACCATACCAAAAATATTTGACAGAAAATAAATATTAAACAAATTAAATAAAAAATAAATCACTCAATCTGCATCTGTGTAATCCTTAAGTGTAGGAATACAACGATATTTGTATTGACTTGTTTATGTTTCTATTTTAGGATACAGTAGGTGTGTTCCTGACATATAAGATAGTTGTAGATGAACCTGATGTGGAAGGGAGGTCAGCATTTATGTGGGCGGGAGGGAAAGGTGCTGATGATGTTGTCACTGTTTTCTTAAGGTCTGATGTAGATATTCAACAAGTGGATAAAAATGGTGGCACTGGTTAGTATTATAACTATTACTTTAACAACTTGTTTACCGTAGTCTATTATGAAGTAAGTTTGTTAGAACTAATGTTTAGGTTTGTAATTGAAAACCAGGTCATTTTGGCTATCTAGTTTCTCATGAATATTAGCTAGATGTTTGTGTAGGATGTAACATAAATTATACACATTTTTTAGAAAGACAAGAAATTAAATATCAAACTTTCTGATATATTTAAAAATCTATGAAGTAGGATTTTAGATGTTTAATGTACATCGAAATGTAAAAAAACACACCACTATTGTTTAAATTGCCATTGCTGAGGATGTTGTTAACCAATCACAAGCCTTTTGGTGAACTTTTGAAAATATTACCCAGAATGCATTAGATTCTAAAACATTGAAGATTAGTTTTCTCTTTTCAGCATTACATGCTGCAGCACTTTCTGGTCATGCTTCAACGGTCAAGATATTACTGGACCATGGTGCACTGATTGATGCTCCAGACCTTCTTAAACATACCCCATTATTTAGGGCCTGTGAGATGGGCCACACAGATGTGGTTCAGACTCTTATAGATTATGGTGCACGGGTTGATGTATTGGATCATGATGGCAGGTCTTCTTTACACTGGTGAGTTAAATACTGTATACTATGAACTTATGTGATGAATAGATTAAAACAACAATCTTGGTTCCATTCACTTAAACAGCTATTTATGATTTGAGGCAAAGTGAAATTTGCAAAAAAAGATTGATATCCATATATATCTATTAAATTAATTGATGGAATTGATTTCTTGATAAACAAAATATTACAAGTTATATGGTTCGCTACTGACCCCCTTACGGATCCATAGAGGGTTAGTAAAATCCATAATTTTATTCACCCTCTATGGATCTGTAGGGGGTCGGTAGTTTAAATAAACGTTCTTCGAATTTATCGGATGCCAAACTGCGTTTTGTTGAAAAATAAACAATAAAACACAACAACATCAATAGATGACGTCACCATTAACACGTCTTGAACCCCCTATGAAACTTACTAACCCCATACGTTCTCATAGGGGGTCACCACGTGACGGCGTTTAAACAATCACAACGTGATAATTTATCTGTAGTCCGATAATCAGTGTGAGAAGGAAAAACATAGTTTGTTAGCTATCATAGCTTTTTCTAAAGAAAGAGCTTTAACTCAATTCTTGTAACATTTATCTGTAGTTATCACGAAGAAAAATATGCTTATTTTGTGATTTTGTCTCTCATTTTAGGGCAGCATTAGGAGGCCATGCATACATTTGTCAAACTTTAATCAAATATGGTGTGGATCCAAATTTTAGGGATCATAATGGGTAAGATATTGTTAACCGAGAACCACAAAAGTTGTGTTTTTTGGTCAATCCATCTTTTTCAATATATATTCCAAACTTTGTTAATTACTATGAAAGTTCTTTGAAGTCATGTAAATCTAAGATGATACAGTTAATATAAATCTTTTAAATATTCCAACTTTTGTATAAAAAAAATTTAAGTTTAAATTAATTTTTAAATACTGTGGATTCATTATTATTCGTGGGACGGGTACTAATTTCCGTTTGGATTTCGTGGGTATAGGAAAGCCATGAATTTAAACATTCAAGTTATTATAAATTTTCTGCATGAAATCAATTATCTTTGATAAAAAATACTATTATCTTTAATCCACAAAAACTTGTTCCAAATTAAAGAAATGAATACACAGTATATGGATATAAGAACATGTGTTATGAGTGCCAATGAGACAACATTCCCTCCAAGTCACAATTAGTAAAAGTAAACCATCATAAGTGAAAGTAAGGTCTTCAATACCTAGCTTGGCTCACACCTAAAACAACAAGCTATACCATTAGTAAGATTTGCTACATTAAATTTATTATGGCATTATATTTTCAGTATTAATAAATCTGTTGTTTTTTTTTCAGACGAACACCTCTCCAATGTGCAGCCTATGGTGGCTATGTTAATTGTATGTCTGTTTTAATGGAACATAAAGCTGATCCCAATGATCAAGATAATGAGGTATTGTATTTATTTTATGCTGTTCATTTGGATGGTTATAACTAAGGGTTGTTCCAGAATTAATTGTAATTGGGGAGTCATATCATTAAAATTTGTTAGGTAGAAGTGTTTTTTGGAAATTAAGCCTGAACGATTATTTCAAATTATCAATTAAAATTTTTAAATAAAGGTGCATTTCAATCTTAGGATTGGTTGGTTGTTATATATATATCCTAGAAAGAAAGATAGAGCAATTCTCCATGGTTTAGTCAGAACTGTGTTCTGAGTTGGGTTATACCTGGATATTGATACGATCTTCCTTTTAACCTATTGAATTATATTTTCTATAACTAACAATCTATTAAATTAATAAAACATTTAAATCTTTAAAATACAGAGTTGGTAAGATTAAAAAATCTTTGTGGAACCCCTCCTTTTGCTCCAATGTTTTTCAGCCCTTGAATGAGGCTTTCCAGTCTCTTACAGCTAATTTCCTAAAGCATGTAGAGCAAGACTTCAGTTAGCTTGCTTGCTTTGTTTTTATATTGCACAATCATTAGGATAACACCCAATTAAATTCAAATATTATATATACAGGTTAAACTATGCCTAAACATGTTGTTTAAAGATGCCAATCTTATTAAAAAATCTTGTATAAACAATTATACAAACAAAGCAAGCAAGCCAAAAAAAGTTTTGCTTTACATGCATTAGGAAATTAGCTGTAAACTTAAAACCTTGCTTTCTCACCAATCAAATCATGTACATGACCAGCAACTCTCTTTATTTAAAAAGAAAATCTACAGCTAGTGTTGTAACTTATATGCATGTATGCTGTCTGCTTGGAGTCGATCACCACCTGAAAAGAAATAAATAGCCCAACTCCCAGATAATATATTCTTGCATCAAGTGATTTTTACCCTGTTAGGCTTACATTAAATTAAAAACAGAATATAGAAAGTGAAACTACAAGTTGTTAATATTTATTCATCTTAGAATATTTCCTGCAATAATTTAATATGATGACTTAATGTTTAGTTTATATAGTCTGCTCAATATCAATTATTATCACCTCAGTGTACAAAATAAACATTATATTGTTCCTGCTTTTTTGACTGTTTAGGCATACAAAGAGGGATAACTCTATGTATGAAATTGTAAATGTGCTACTAGTTCTACAACAAATTTAATAAAAATCAAGTAGTCATATTGTTGAGTATGTTTCAGGGAATGACAGCTCTACACTGGTCCTGTAGTAAAGGTCATCTAGATGCTGTTAAACTTCTGATGGAATACAGAGCATTTCCTAACCACATGGAGTTTACTGAAGATCGGTAAATATCAATTATTTATAATTGTTCGTTTCACATCATGTAACAACTTGCTGATAGAGAAATAACACAGAAAAAGATAAAAGAAGTAATAGTATAGAGTTATTGCATGAATATTGGGGAATATTGTCCCGAGTAGAATTTTATATTGCACGAGCTTGCAAGTGCAATATATGTTCTACAAGCTTAAGGGACAATATTCCCCAATATTCATGCAATAACCCTATTATTGTATAGCAATATAATATTTGAAAGTAAGAATTGGTTCAAACTAAAATATTGTTGATGATGACGTCATGAATTTTGAAGATTTATTGCACTAGTGCAATATTGGAATTTATTGCACACTAACTTTTGGTTACTTTCTGTGGGAAATATTATATTGCTATGAAATAATATCTTTTATAAAACTTATAAAAATAAAACCAAAAGCAACAAAGTTAATTAATCTGTAAGTATCACATCTTGGTTGAATAAAATAGAGAAAATTAACCACCATTCTAGTTAATATTATGTTTTTTTCTGTATGGTTAGGATACTGTGTGATGTGTTTTCAGATTCATCTCTCAACTACTTCCTGTTTCCCTAAATATTTGGGCAGGGTATCAGTGAGGAGTAGCTCACAGCTTCACTTGTTTACTTTTCAAATACAGGTTGACAGATAACATGAAAAAATAAAAGTTTATTAGGTATCTTGCTCATGTTGGGAGGGAAGTGTTATCTTCAAATTGCTGTTTACAAAACAGTTCAATTTTTGGTACAATTTACAGTCCATGTTTAGTCATATTGATTTCATTAAAACACAAAAAATTCTATGATTTGGATGATACAAATCTATACGTTTTAGTTTTATGTTAAATTGTAGGACAAAAACATCATTCATACAGTGTATGAAAATATAAAACTCTTTTTACTTGCATTGATACAAGAGAAAAGATTGTAGAATCTTGCTTCTCAATCTTTCTATATCTAGTCAAATAAATCTTATAATCTTTTACCCTTCATAAAATTATACATTAGTTAGAAGATCTACATATACTCCAATAATTCTTATATCATTTGCATATCTATAAATACTTGAATTGGATTGGTCAATTAGAATTTTTCTCTTGGTTTACACTTCGATAAACCATGTTTCCGAAACTACTTTTGTAATCTATTCATGCACGATTCACATTCTTGCAGGGATACTGGGATTTTCAGGAAGTTGAGATTATAAAACAATTGCATTATAGTTGTTTATATTCTAATGTATATATAACCCCAAAAAAATCAAAAAAATCACTAAAGCTTCGAAAATGTATAAAAATAAAATTTAAATAAAATTCCGGGAAATTTCACGAATGATTTGGCGAATTTACGTCATGGAAAAACTTGATGTCATACGATTGAAAACTTTCAGACGGAAGATTATTTTGTTACTTGTACGCTTAAAGTCATAAGAAACCTCAAATCAAAAAAAATAATGCATATGTTTTTTATAACTCAATGGATAGTTTTCATTATAAAACTTATGTACATATACTTTTTTCTGAAGAAAATTCTTTAATTTATCCATATTTAGAAGAAGTTTACTTTATTTTAATTGCTTGCTTCCAGCAACCAATTCCCCCGACATATTTTCCGTATGCAAAGTGACCTCAGTGTGACCCATCTCGTAAAAATCCGGTGATCACAATACGCATGGGTGTCCTTAAAATAAACCATTATCTGAATTCACATGTGAAACACGTGCTCTCTTTCCATGCTTTTTTGTTTATTTTTTGTCGATTGTTGACAAACAGGTGACCATCGTTAAACTTCGGCTTCAAAACACGAACTTTAATTACCTGCCATATTTACACAACAACACTGACCGATTGAAAAAAGAAATTGACGATTATACGAAATTTACACGAAAAAAATGAAAAATTCGTGCACAGAAGACTAAGTTGATGATGTGTGTATGCATTGGTTCAAGAATTGGAAGAACATAATTTTTCACCGGTCACTCGTTTCTTATGACTTTAAAATTCGGATAGTATCCAATTTAAATGAAGTTTTTGAGGTAGGTGCTAGTTCATTTTAGATTCTGTTGCATTAATCGAACATTTAAGCTTTTTAGCTCACCTGGCCCAAAGGGCCAAGTGAGCTTTTCTCATCACTTGGCGTCCGTTTTCAGATGGATCAGACATTCTGTTGTTAGGTTGCTGCCCATGAATTAGAAATTTTGCCGTTTTTGGTTATTATTTTGAATATTATTATAGATAGAGATAAACTGTAAACAGAAATAATGTACAGCAAAGTGATACCTTAAAATTAGTTAACTTGACCAAAATGGTCAATTGACCCCCTAAGGAGTTATTGTCCTTTATAGTCAACTTTTAACAATTTTCATAAAATTTGTAAATTTTTACTAACATTTTCCACTAAAACTACTGGGCCAAGTTCATTATAGATAGAGATAATTGTTAGCAGCAAGAATGTACAGTAAAGTAAGATGTACAAACACATTACCATCACCAAAACACAAAGTTGTCATGAATCCATCTGCGTCCTTTGTTTAATATTCGCATAGACCAAGGTGAGCGACACAGGCTCTTTAGAGCCTCTTGTTAGAACGTCAAGATGGCTGTGTACTCCTTAGTTACGAAAAGCCATTGTGCTTCTGATGGTACATATAGTAGCAATCAAAGTAATAACGTAAATTAATAATCACGTATGTTTGGCTGAAGAATTATAAGGATTAAACACATTTTTTCTAGAGGTAATCAGTGTTTTCCATAAGAACCGGCCGCCGGCCAAATTGACCGGTTCAAGCAATTATTTGGCCGGTTCAATCGTCATCAGTCTAAAAAATTTGGGTGCATATTTTACTTATACGACTATTTTACATTTCATAACTTTATTGATCTTTATTATGATCTTCAATATATTCTTGAAGTTTTATTTACGTTTGAGAGTTCCGGTTTGTATTTCTATCGGAACACACGGCCGTTATCCATCGAAAGAGAAACTCCCGAGAGATATCGAGTATTTATGCAAGTCATGCCATGTCAAGGTCGTTAAAAACTTTCGTTTGTTGTTGAAGATGAAACGTTCCATTACAGATTTTTTCCCCTCAAAGCGACACAAAGGTGTGGATTTTTATGATAATACAATTTATAAAGTTTGCATGCATTGTTTTTCAATTTGTTCTGTTGTGTTTATAAACGGATACTTTAAATCGCGAATGAATCGATGACATAGCAGTGTTCCAGCTAGGTCGTTTCAGAGGGCGCGGCGCCCACCCTTTTTTTCAGTTGCGCCCGTGCCCTTGTTGACGATTTCGGGGCGTCCTGTCCTTTTAGAGATCGATTGTGTTTGATTTCATTTCCTTGTTGACCCTATAATTAATATCGATTTTCATCATTAATCAAGGTAATTAATACCTGCAAGTTAAATTGACAACCTACTGACTTCACTTGACAGCTTGTGTGTCTAACAAACTGTTAATTAACATTTATTACCTGAGCTTTAGGTCATAAATTATCCGCGAATTTGAAGCGTTTGTAAATATATTTTCTCAGTTATTTCCCCCTTGTTTAGCTTCAATCAAATTTATTATCCTTCAAATGTTATTTACTATTAAAAATTGAAATAAACATGAATTTAATAAGAAATTGCATAATTATGCATATTTAGTGATTAGAAATTTATTTTGAACTTGCAGAGATAAATATTTTGCAAATTATTTTTTATCTTTATACTTTTTTAAACGTCTGACAGATTATGATCACTACCTTTTCTTCAACATTGATATGATAATTATATGCAATAACTCCTGTAAACATGAGGAGAAGTATGATGATAAATACACTGATAATTACAGTACACTAGCACCACACATTTTACATTAACTGTTTAATGGTTGATAACTATTTTTTAGTAAAATAAATATAGTTTTACTTTAACTATCAAAATTATTACAAAACAAAAGCTTAAAAGACATGATAATATAGAATATAGTGTGCATCCTATCTATAATTAAATAAAAATAAATAAAATTGCTGTATCCAATAATCCAAGAACAGTATTCTTAATTTTGTCAACGTTCATGACGTTTAAATTATAGTAGTATTCAAAGTCTTAAAATTGTGCAGACAAAATTTTTTAGAAAAAAATTCTGCTAATAATATGCCCATTTAACAAGCATGAAATATTGTCTTAAAATTCGTCAGATGCCAGGATTTTGAATCTAGATTTCAAAAATTTTTCGGGGGGGCAAGCCCCCCCGGACCCCCCCTATTATCCGGTGACCGCCTACTTATTCATTTTGGCCTGTTAGGCCAAAATGAATGGAAAACCCTGGGTAATTGATGTGTAAACCGGGTCTCTAACTCACAAACGTGACATAAAAGTCCTTCAGACTTTTATTCAGATTGTGAGTTAATCGCACCGGTTTACACATCAATAACCTCTAGAAAAAATGTTTAATCCTGTATTGTGACATGTGTGATAACAAACTTTTTCAGAATTATGATTTTTAAGAATTTTAATGAATTAAATTTTCCTCCTTACAGGTACACTCCACTAGACTATGCTTTGATGGGTGAGCACCATGATGTAGCTCAGTATATGATAGAACAGGGGGCTTTGTCGATTACGGGTATTCAAGATATTGCAGCTCTCAAAATTCAGGTATTACTTTGCCATTTTCATTGATTATACGATCTTTAAAAAAATGGTGGCCATAAAATGGTGATATATTTACAATATAAAAAAATTGTTTCAGAGGTATTATTCATTACGTATTAAGTTAGAGTCATCTCCCCTTGTTTGCAGAATCATGTACACAAACTTGTTAAAGTATAACTCATTATGAACTGTATGGAGCTGTTGATTTTGATAGAAAATAAAATCAAAAGTATCAACTGTATTTGTCTTTGATTGAAAATAGATAAGTTAGGGTCATATTCTCTTGTTTGCAGAACCATTAAGACGATTTTGAAGTATGAACTTGAATTAAATCAAATCTATGAGGAGCTTTTGATTTGATATCTATAAATAGTATTAAATGATTCAGATAATAATGTTAGAAAGTAAAATAAAAACTGGATAAGATAGGATTACCTCCCCTTGTTTGCAGAACTATTTAATAAAAAAATGATAACTATAATTTATTATAATCTATCAGAATCTGCTGATCGTAATTCTTTAAATAAATCCCAATAATATATAGGAAGTAAATTCAAGATATTGACATCTTGTGCATTCCATTGAGACTATTTAAATTGGAGTAATCACCCCTTGTTTGCAGAACAATTAAACAAAAACTTGAAGTGTGCAGTATTATACTGAATAATAAATTATAATCTGTTAAGAGCTGTTGATTTAAAGTTCTTCTTAGATCACTTGTAGGTGTTCCAATCATATTATTAAAAAGTAAAATAAAAATATTGATGTTTTTTTTGTGTTCCTTTAAAACTAGATAAATCTCTCCTTGTTTGCAGAACCATTAAACACAAATTTGAAGTGTTAAGTTTAATAAATTTTAATCTGTTAAGAGCTTTTGATTTTAAGTCCTTTAATTACTAAAAATTGTTCAGATTATTTGTTAAAAAGTATAATAAAAATATTGATGTCTTTTTTGTCTCCCGTTGAAACTTGATAAATTAGAGTCATCTGCCCTTGTTTGCAGAGAAATAATGTTAAATGTATCAAGTATAATCAGGAGTTGTGGATGTAATTACTTTGAAAAGTATATGGATTCTGATAATATTGATGGAAAGTAAAATAAAAATCTATTTATGTTTTTGTCTTCTATTGAAAAAAGATAAAGTCAATTGCAGAATCAATGTTGGACTATAGTGTTTCTTATCAGTCCAGTCTTTTCTTTTATCATGTTTTTTTAAACTTAGAAAATCTTTCTTCTTGAGATGGATGCAGCTTTGGGAATTCTCTTATATTTTCTATTATAATGATAACACTGATACAGTACATTCCGGTTATTTGCATAGCCTATTTGTCAGACGAAATTATGCAATAAAGCGGAGTATGCTTATATCCGAAATGACAAATTACGGAGTCAAATAACATCGATAGTGCAGATCAGCAAAGAAGAAAGATGTACGTCCATAGTCCACTTACAACATAATGAATGCTTATTTATTCTAATAAAAGTTATTTGTCTACTGTCATACATTTTATTTCATTGTGTATTCTTTCAATAAAGTTTATAAACACATTTTGTTTTAGTTTATTTATGTACCGACTTTTCCTTTACCTGAGATACAAAAATAAAATTGTTCTAAAAATAGATTTGTTTCTATGACCCGGATGTACAAATTAAATTGTTACGCTTTGTTTAAAATAAACTGTTTAACAATACTACACAGTTTATAATCATTGTAAACAATAATTGTGCAATGAACTGCCTTTGATATCCAGTATTTACCAATTACACAGTGATGTTACACTGTTACTTTAACACCGATAGTTTCGTTTATGCAAAGCAGTTAACAGGTAATGGGGCCATGCACGGGTTATTTGCTGGACACGAGTGTTGAAAGTGAGAAAATATAATAATCAGAAGTTAATTTTCTTTTAGAAAAATATTAAAAAGGAAAGATTGATGTATAAAATTCTTCAACCATATATAAATGCCCTGTAATATTTAACATAAATGTAGATCACCCAAGCTGAATTACGAAATTACACATTGGATAATGATCGATAATTAGCAGGCGTTAATGTTTTAAAAATTCACCCAAAATATAATCTATGAACAATGTTTGAAATCCAATCAATAATTAACACCTTTTGAGATAGAAGATCATAGAATGGTTGTGTTTTTACAACAATCAGCTGATTGACATTTTTATGACCTCGAGGCTTAAAATAGAATATGGGAAACTTTACCTGTGTACACATCGAGGCCTTTTCTATAATCATATAAACACGAAAGATACTGTTTTAAAACTTTATTTGAATAACACACAAGTAAATGTGAAATAATAATGAAAATTATGATATGCATTCAACAAAAATATACTTACCAAATTGCCGTTTCCGGTCAAAAATCTCGTCAGTTTTAACTGAGCATATCTAGCTGGCGATTATTTTCTATGCAATAAACCGAAATGCGACTTGTAAGGCTATGCATATAACCGGACAATTTAACATTAGGTGAATGGGAAATGGTTTTGTGCAGGAGAAAAGTATGCAATTAACCGAATTATGCTATTAAGCGGTATGCAATTAAGTGGAATCGACTGTATAACCTTATCAACTATGAAATACACTAGGTTTGTAATAAAAAGGGGGAAAAACAAATTTAGTAGACAATTACAATATTGAAAAGGCAATAATTGTGATTTTTTTTTGTCAATTGGTCCCTTTTGATGAATTTATTGTCGAAATATTGAACTATTGATGCAATAAAAAAATCTCTGAGGTAGCATGTGATAAATATTTGTATTTAAATGATCGGGAGATTTTCCTTTTGCAATACGACAATATGCTTATGATAAAGGGGACATGACTTTATTTATAGTGATGAGGTGTATTTAATGGTTAATTTAGTTTTTATAGTACAATTAAATCTGATTTTATCACTGTATTTTGGATTGTGATTCTTTGGGGATTACTGCCAAAAAGTGAATCAATCTTTTTATATAGTCTGGACCTTGATCGGTTGTAAAACCAAGTACCAATAAAAAACAGAAAAAATGAAAGATTTGTTGATCAGTTTTACAAAAGTCAATGAAAGTTGTAGAAAAGCAACTTATGATATTTCAGTTTTTTTCAGCAATTATTTCAAAACTTGGATATTGTTTTTTTTATTTTTGTTTTTTAATTTTCTTTAAATTTGATGTTACAGTGACTAAAAAATAGTGTTTGTTTAATATTATGCTTTTATCTAGGAAGTTCTATAGGAAATTGTAAAATTAACATTTAAAATATTGATATTGGAATTAAATGTGAACTTTGGTTTATCCTAATCATTGTAGGATTATATAACTTAAGACGGTTTATATTCTCTGGTTGCTATTTATTTGTGTCTTTGAATGTAATATTCTAAATTGAACTTGGAATAAATGTCAGAAATAATTGTTTATAAACTGTCTTTTTCTAGTCTGCGTTCCGAGGATTCCGTGTCAGGAAAACTTTCACAGAAAGAAAACGATTGCTGATGAAGCATGAACAGCTGAAGAAAGAAGCTGCAAGGTGATTATTTTCTTCTTTTCTTCCATTTTTACCCCTGTCCCAAGTCAGGAGACTCTGGCCTTTGTTATAATTTTTGGGATACGATTGCTGTCAAGCAATCTGTAGACTTTTACCATTGACCCTATGACACACTCCCTCACGTCATTCGTTTTATTCTAAACATTCGGCAACATCTCAGATTCTTATGATTGTCTTGCTTTAAAAGGTAAAAACAAGCAAAACAATTGAACATAAACAACTTTCCTGTAATGTTTTACTCATAATCTTCATGTGTGATATTTTCCTTGACTTATATCCGTGTTTTTAACAATACGGAAAATCAGAATTAAACAGTATTTATATTTAGTGTTTTTATAAATTTAGAAACACGTCAGAGGGAATTCCCAAATTTTGATAACTTGCGAGAGTTCTCTGAAAGCCGATAGATAATTCTATTTCTGTCACAAGAACTGAAGAGGAGTATTTCTATATTTTACCGTTATGAAACTGATATTTGATACTGTACTCTCATAAAGAAATGGAGAACCATTCATCATATCATTTAATAAACGTTCTTGTTCCAAATCGCAAGTCGCGGTTTGTTTATGTATTAATGTCCATGCGTGGTCTCACTAATTAGAGACAAAAAGAATTGTAGAGACAAAAAGCGTCAAGAAGCGACAAGAAGAATAATATTAGCAACAAGAAACTATTTAGCGACAAGAAAACATTTTTTTTATTTATATTACTTATTTGAAATAAATATTAAAAAAATATGCAAAAGAAAACAATTTCAAATACAGGAAAGTTAATTTTGATAGGGGGGAAAATGAAACTTGTAAATCTAATTCAATTGCAACATTTATTTACATGAAATTTTATAAGGTATCACAGGAAGTATATTTTGTCTTTTTATTTGTTTTTAAAACCATTTTTGTACAATATATAATTAACTTGCAAAATGCATTATTTGTGCATAATTGTCCAGAAAATACATACACAAATTGTGAAATACAAATTAAGAACTGAAATCAAACAAATGGAAAACATAATTAAAATGTGAATATTTTTCATCATTTTATTTAGTGTATTGTCTCATTTAACGATATTTATCATGTTTATGCATATAGATTGAAGATTAAAGGAAACTGATGACAATCTTGAGTTTTCAACAGGTGTTCACTATTCGGTACAATAATTTTATATTCTGGTGGGTGTAATTGATGAAGGTGTTAATGGATGTTATTGTTGCAATAAAACAAAGGACACGCACCTAGTTAATCTCATTTGTTGCTCTTAATTGTGTATTATCTTAGAGTGAAGCCACAGCTAATGTTGGTCCTATCAGGAAAAATTAATTGTACAGTTAGGAAGGAAATATTATTTCATGTTTTTGTTTTATTAAATCCTTCAAAAGGAAGGTGACAAATCTTTGTTTTTATTTTCATTTTATAGCGTTTATATTTCCTTTGCTCTTACACATGTTTAATTTCTACATCTATCAATATGATAATAAAAAGTACACAATCTCTTCATCGATTTTTTTTTATTTCTTCATCTTTCAATATAATCCTAAAAAATATTTTAATGTATGTCGCTAAATAGCTTCTTGTTGCTTTTTGTCACTTATTATTTTTCTTCTTGTCGCTTCTTGACGCTTTTTGTCGCTAATTAGTGAGACCCCACATGCGTGTAGTTTTCCTGATTTCAAGGGGTATCAGATTGAGTGATTCCCGGCTTCATTGATTAATTTGAAACTCATGGGATTCTTTCTATGTCTGTCTGCATATGGAGGGCTATTGTTGTTGCATAATTTTAAATCACATGCATAATTTAAATTAAAATAAATGTTTCATCGTAAAAATTACCTATAACACCCCTTCAGCAGAAATGGAATCTTCCATGTTATCGTTTCGAGTTGTCTCCCTTTTCGAAGTATTCGTCAAGAAGAATTAACTCGTTAATGCCGGTAAACGTCGTATTATATTAAGAACGATCTCAATGTAAACAGAGGAGTGTGTACGGAAAGGAGTCATGCCCTCTGACCCAAAGGAACTTCAATAATTAAAGAGTAAGAAATGGGGTTCCTCCTAAACTGGTCCACCGTTCTATATATAGCTTCGCACCGAAGGTCAGTGTAGCGATAAGTGAACACAATAGGGGTCCAGTTTAGGGTTCCTCCTAGAATTACGGTGATAAGATACGGAAGCAAGTTAACTCGTACCACGGCATTGGAACCAAAAAAGTTAACTTGTACTACTGGGAAGTCGTAACATTCAGAAAAATATATAAAAAATATGATGTTTTATGGGTTTCTGTTTGTAAACTTAATAGAAATAAAGTTGAATTACTTGAATTTTACACAGGAGTTAAATGAAAACTTAGACAAAAATAAAGAATGTTTTAAAGCATTAATGTTTTAACTGATCTTTCAAACTAGAACATAGGCGGATCCAGCCCCCCCCCTTTTTTTGTGGAAAAAATTTGGTTGATAATAAAGGGAATCATTGAAACATGACTGGAGCGGGCCGCCTCTTAGGTCAGTCAGCGGGCTCCCCCTTAGGAAAAGTTCTGGATCCGCCACTGTAGAACTTAATCCAGAGGAAAGTTAAAACATTGCTTTAACTGTACCTTATTAAAATTGAACATGTTGAATATGTATATATCCAATTTAAGTTAATTAAAGCTGTAATCCATGTCAGATCACAAATTGAATGCTATGTTTACAATTGTTGAAAGCCATGTGCTTTTTTTGCGGGGAAAATGCGGACCCCCTTAACAGGAATCAGTTAAATTTCATTGTTACATTTATTTATAGACCGTAAAAATAATTTTGGCAATCATTTTGACTAACTGCTAAGATTTAATTATTCTTGAAAAATTTTCTTCGGGTGAAACTGTATATACCTTAATTATCTACATCTGCCACAGTATTTTCTATCCAATATACAAGGAACATAAGCTACAAATTGGTCATTGTACTTTCAAATTATATACATTTTACAGACTTAAGAGGTATTGGGTGAAAGTAACGTATATCATGTATATTCATCATTTAACACCATTTGAATGCATTTAAATAAGTTGGTACGAGTTAGCAATGGTACGAGTTTGCATTGGTACAAGTTTTTTTTTAATGGTACGAGTTTACAATGGTACAGGATAACTATAATTCGATAAAACACAATAAGTACAAGGCTCATACACTTGTAACGGGGATTGGCTATTCTTTAAGTTGAGTGACTATTCAGATTGTTACATTTTGCATGTGCAGTTGAATTAGTTTAGAGAATAATACTATCCAGCTGTACCAGGGTTACCGGCCAAAAATGCTTGAGACTCGCGCATGTTCATGCTTTTTTTGCAACAGTATTCTTGGATCTATTTCTTTCCTCTTTGATCTTTTGAATTTTGGCCAAATCTCATGCATTTGTTTAATGAAAATTTGGCAGAACTGCTATACATGTGTCAATGAAAACTATGGCAATCGTATCCCTCAGAGCATTCTGCTCTTTGATTAATTTTGTTTATTTATATATTTCGGAGTTTAGTATGATGCCCATTATCACTGAACTAGTACACATTTTTATACGCCCGTCAAAATTTTGACGGGACGTATTATGGTATACAAATGTCCGGTGTCCGTCCGTCTGTCTGTCCGGCGTAAACATGTCGCACCGTAAATTGAGAACGACTTATCCAAATTTCATGAAACTTAAAATAGTTGTCAAATGATCTGTATACTTTTTGGTGAAAATAAGATTAAAACTTTTTGAGTTACGGCACTTTGTAACTAAAACAGGGGTGTGTTTTTTTCACATGTCGCACCGTATCTCAAAAACGATTCTTGATTATGGCTTAAAAATTTAAACACTTCTTAGTTATATCAATCTTAATATATGTATACTTTTTGGTGATGATTCAAAATTTTATTTTTGAGTTATTGAGTATTTTGTAAAAAAGGGGGAGGGTTTTTTTTACATGTCGCACCATATCTCAAAAATGATTTATGATTATTGCTTAAAACTTTACACATGTCATTGCATGTCTTTGTTATATTAATCTAAAGATCTGTTTACTTTTTGGTGATGATTCAAAATTTCATTTTTGAGTTATTGAGTATTTTGTAAAGAAGGGGGAGGTTTTGTTTACATGTTGTGCCGTAACTCAAAAACAATTTATGATTATTGCTTAAAACTTTACACACTTCTTTGTTATATTAATCTAAAGATCTGTATACTTTTTGGTGATGATTTAAAAAGGGGGGGGGTTTACATGTCGCGCCGTATCTCAAAAATAATTTATGATTATTGCTTAAAACTTTACACACTTCTTTGTTATATTAATCTAAAGATCTGTATACTTTTTGGTTTTGATTCAAAATTTTATTTTAGTGATATTTAGTTTTTTGTAAAAAAAAAACAGGGTTAGGGGTTTCACATGTCTCGCCGTGTCTCAAAAACAATATATGGTTATTGCTTAAAACTTTCTCAGAAACTATTTATGATTATTGCATAAAACTTCCAAACAAGACGTCTGGCGTATCATGCGCTCATGACGCAGCTGTTTATTTTAAGGGGCCAGCTGAAGCACTCCTCTATGTGCCGGATTTTCTCTCTGTATTGAAGACCCTTCTTTGGCTTTAGCTGCTTCCTGCTCTTTGGTCTTATTATTGTCACTTTGACACATTCCCCATTTCCATTCTTAATTTTATTTTGATAATAAAAGATGACCTTCACATTCCTGCATTTTCACTTACATTTCCAATGTCAGAATGCTAAATGTTATCACATCACAAAGAGTGAATCAGTTAATGAAGTTATTTACACGGATTGACCTATGACAGGTCAAGCAACATAACACATCCATATTAAGGAATTTCAAATTGGTCTTTTTTAATTGATTGAAAAAAATAAATCTCAAAGATTCACTGACAGCAGGTATTAACATTTCTGGACAAGTAAATCTTTATGAGCTCCCTTTGAGAATGTTGAGTTATCCTTAATTTAAAAATTTAGTTTTTCAAAATTCTTTTTTTTTTTATCAAAAGAGGGTGTTTTTCCAGTTTTTGGACAATGCGAGTTGTTGGTGATTGATTTATATCTATCTAAATAAAACCTCCCTTTAGTTGTGAATAAGTTTCTGATATGACATTGAGTAGTTTTGGAACTTAATTCTTTTAAAAAATCAACGGGTGTATCATGCGTTCATGGCACAGCTCTTTATTATCATATGCCACATTTTGAGTTTCAAATGATAGATCGAATCCTGACATCCAAAATAGTAAATATATGAGAAGTTATTTTTGGTCTGAAAATGGTGTTTTTTTCTTTAATTCTTTTATTTATTTGCAGAAAAAGAGCAGTTGAAGAGACGAGAAAGAAAGAAGATACAAAGCATAAAGAAGAAGTAGAAGAAAGGCAAAGGCCAGCCTATGTTGATAAAACTCTAGTCACTGTTACTCATGAGCCAAAGACTGAGCAAGTCTTTGCCATGAGTTACATATCCGCCAAAAAGTAGGTTTGTTTGTTAGAACTAAACATGCCAGTGTTGGAACAATTCTTACAAGCACCATGTGTTGCATGGGGTGCTGGAACAAGTCTTAGACATGAGTTATTATGATGTCTGTCATATTTTTAGTTTGTTTATTAAACGTGTTAAAAACATCTCACTGTTACTCATCAGCCATGAGTTACATTTCTGCCAAAAAGAAAGTTTGTTTATTTAGCATGTTCCTCGTGAGCTCAAGTCTCAGAAAGTCTTAGTAATGAGTTAAACAAAAATCTGCCAAAAAGTAAATTTATTTATTAAAACAGGTAAGGGCTATTCCAGAAAAAAATGTATGGGGGAGGGGTTGGAATGCACATTGTATTAATAATACATCATGTACATGGGTGATAAGTATCAGAGCAACTTTTCACACTATAATGCAGTATAACTCTCAATTACAATTGTCTGGGTAGTAGGTGCTGACAAAAACTGCCTTCCAACCCCCCACCCCATACATATTTTTCTGGAATAGCCCTAAGTTACTCATAGTCATTGTCATGAGTTACACAACTTTTTACTTTCAGTCATAAGTTACAGAAATAGAGGTGACAACTCATATGACTGAAGACAAAGTCTCTTGTTGAATCATTGTTACTTTTATTAAATCCTTTACCTGTTTATAAGGGAAGTCTGAAAAAAATTAGCTAGACAATAAATACAAATTTTGACATTATGTAGGTGGGGATAGTTTGTTTCTTCAAATTATTCAGATTACTAATCCTACCATAAACAAGCTTGTCGTTCTAGACTTAGTAGAAATATGATTTATCCTGACATGTACTACTAGTATACTTGACACTAGTTTACAGTTTTAAATTGAAACTTTGTATTTTATTCCATTTTCTTGGTTAAGTTTTTATTTGACTATGATATGTAATCCTCACAACTTATTTGATTGATGATTTTCTTGAAGGTATGAAAATTAATGACAGTCTGTATGATGGTAAGGATTGTTAAAAATTGTGCATGAAAAGCCGCATGTCAGTTAGTTTGGTTAGATTTGGACTTCCTTTTGCATGGATTCCCCCCCCAAGTGTTTGTTACCTAAATTTCTCTAATTCATGAAGCATACAAATGATACACACTGGTTTTGTTTAGTTTGATTGTGTGAATCATATATTTTTTGTTGGTATCAATTTTCGCTGATCGCTGAAAATTTGCATTTTCGTGGATATTTGATTTCGTGGTTTTGCCAATCGCTCTGTATACAAAGCCTATTGAAAATATGTTATTCGTTAAACATTTGCATTTGTGGTTCACCTCTACCCACGAAACCAACTAAAAATGGTATCAAAAGATTCATAATGAAGTCACAGTAGATATCAAGCACTAACACTTGGTAGAAAGATATTGACAAATATAATGCATAATGATATCCATGTTTACAGCTGATTTGAGTGAGTATGTAGGCAAAGGTAATATCTTTGGTTAGCTTGCCTGTTAGCTGACCCTGAAGTTATTGCTAGATTAAGTAAACTACCTTCCACTAAGAGTAGACTAGTCTGACAGATAACCAATATATCTGTCTGTAGGACTAGGCTATTTCGAAAGGAGGGTAGTATACCTTGTCTAACAATAACTTCACGGTCCAGCTAGCAAGCAAGCTAACTGAAGATATTACCTTCAGCTACATACTCATTGAAATCGGCTGTAAATGAGCAAAGAGCAAGGCATAAGAGGACCTTCTCTAATTCTTCAAGCATATAAACATGTTTTGATCAGCTTTATCATGTTAATAGATATTTGATAAACCAGATATTTATGAAATTGAGGTGTTAGCTTTCATGTCAAATCTCTCCATAGAGTATGTTCTGACTTTTTCAATTATACTAGAACACACCCGTGATATCGTGATAGCGCGGGTCCGTGACTGAATTAAAGTATATAACTATGCGCAAGACTTATTTTTGTATTAGTATTGTCATCTGATAAAGTCATGCCGATTATAAGATAGTTATCACAGTTGTCTCTGCTTTCAAATCTTTCTGTTTGAACCCGTCTAACTGGAACTTATCAATTATTGGTAATATTAATTATTTGGAAAACAAAAGGTCCTGGGATGGAGTATTCTTTTAATCAACAGCATTGTCCTATATTAGTTATAAATAAAGTTGAATTCTTTGATTCGCTGTTTTACGTCATGCCCGCTAACAAATTGAAAACTGTACCTATACGCCTTATTTTTAGTATTCGTATTGTTATCTTATAAAGTCTTACTGATTAAAATACTACAATAGGTAACAATTTGACAATTTAGTAGTGTCAACCCTGTGATTATGACCCGTGTATATAGCATATCCTGAATACACCGTTTGGTGGTGCGCCTGTCAAATGCAGAACGTATAGATAAGGTAATAGGTAACAGATGGATATACTATTGGTATCGGTATCGGACTCGACCCGGAACTTCTTAATTATTGGCAATATTAATTACGTGGAAAACAAAAGGGCCTGGAGTGGTGTAATTTTTAATCTACACATTTGTACTATATTAGTCATATATAAAGTTGAATTCTTTGATTCGTCGTTTTTACGTGATGACGGCTGACAAATTGGACCTCGTAATTTTAGTATTATAGATGTTTTCAATTTGATTATTTTAGAAATTGATTATGTTTCTTTGCCGCTGTCATTAATTATGCTATTTATCCTATTTATCCACAATCAATTTTTTATTTTTGAACGGAGGCAATTCATCATAACCATTTAATGTGGTGGAATCTATTTATGAAAGTATGGAATTTGTGTAGGACAAATTAACAGGGATTAATGCAATGTTCCAATGTTTCCTGGTTAATACAAAGTACTCTTTTAAAACTCATATTTCAAACATCTTGTCTTAATTGTATGTATTTCCGATGCAACTTGCTGTTCTGAGTTGCAGGAATTATTGTAAAGTTTTTATAGTATTGGGAAATTGCTTGGAAAATAGGTTGGAAAGATAAACACTCTTTTTGTCGAGCCTTCGACTTTAGTCGAAAAAGCGAGACTAAGCGATCCTACATTCCGTCGGCGTCGTCGGCGGCGTCAACAAATATTCACTCTGTGGTTAAAGTTTTTGAAATTTTAATAACTTTCTTAAACTTTACTGGATTTCTACCAAACTTTGACAGAAGCTTGTTTATGATCATAAGATAGTATCCAGAAGTAAATTTTGTAAAAATAAAATTCCATTTTTTCCATATTTTACTATAAATGAACTTAGTTTTTTCTGCACGGAAACAAAACATTCACTCTAGATCTGTGGTTAAAGTTTTTAGAATTTTAATAACTTTCTCCAACTATCCTGGGTTTGTACCAAACTTGGACAGAAGCTTGTTTATGATCATAAGATAGTATCCAGAAGTAAATTTTGTAAAAATAAAATTCCATTTTTTCGGTATTTTACTATAAATGGACTTAGTTTTTTTCTGCAGGGAAACATTACATTCACTCTGTGGTTAAAGTTTTTAGAATTTTAATAACTTTCTTAAACTATCCTGGGTTTGTACCAAAATTGGACAGAAGCTTGTTTATGATCATAAGATAGTATCCAGAAGTAAATTTTATAAATAAATAAATCCATTTTTTCTGTAATTTACTTTTAAATGGACTTAAGATTTTCTTACAATCATAAAATAGTAACAAGAGGAATATTTTTATTGATTTTTTTCCTCATTTTTGTTGAGCCTGAGATTTACAGCAAAAATAGGCGAGACACTGGGTTCCGCGGAACCCTTACAAATTTTTTAATATATAGAGCATCATTTGTATACAAAATGTTTGAAATCACAATAATATAGCTGGTGTCATTCCCATTGTTCAACAACTGCAATAATAAATGCATGCAAACATTTGAAAATTTACAGCATTACTTTTTGAAATGAAAATGTAACTATCAACATGATCATTGGGATTAAGGGCTACATAACACCTAAGGGAGTTAACTCTTAAAAGTATCCATTGAAGACAAATGGTACAGGATATGTAAAAAATGAAAATTTGAAATGTTTGTTTTCCACTCAGATTTTTTTGTTCTGATGTGGAAAAGGTTTTTTTTATTAATCAGATAGACAAGAAGATTGAAACACATCTGACACTTTAATTTTTTCATTGAGGGAAAAGAAAAAAAGGAAATACTTGCCTACCTACCCACTGTCTCTTTCTTTTGGTAGGGTTTGGGCAAACCAAGATACTTTTTAGTGTGGCCTTAAATGGTAAGGGGAAACATTTTAAAGATACTCTTCCTTATATTTATTTTCATATTATCATGCAATATTTTATATGATTATTTCTGCTGACTAAAATGTACAGAGATCTAATCACTACCACATAAAGCCATTTTTAAGAATATTTATTTCCAACTTAGTTAATAGATGGATAGATAGATACTTTATTCTCTAAAAACTAGATACAGGTTTACAGAGAAACATAAGTCCAATATAAATAAAAGTACAATAGATTTTCTTTTTGGAACTATATTCTAATTACATGAATTAGGTTCACAGTGAAAGAAATTTTATTATTTTGCCAGTCACACAAATAAGAAAGCGAATATGACAATAAACATGTACCAGATATTAAATCTTTACTAAGGCGTGAGTTATATATTATACTTTACACTTTACAGATCTATCTACACATTTAAATGCCATTTGTCAATACTAAATTTTCAATTGTTAAACATATATTACAATATAATTCACTTTAATTGGTTTTGAATTTTACAAAAACAATTACATCAAATCAATTTGTACTGAATAAATATACAAATGATTCCATATTGTATTGTATGGATGTGTTTATTTATGTAAATAAAAAGTTTAATTTTGTGAAGTAGAAAATAAAAAAAAATCTCGAATTATTCTAATATCTGTCCATCAATTTTTTAGATTCCTTGGTCTTGGATGTTTCAAACTTTTGTTTGGCTTGTGTAGTTGCTGAAGTGTTGATAACAAGGAATTAAATTTAGTGAGATCTTTAAAGTGTTGTTTAAAAGCTTTTAATCTTAATGCCGTCCTTGTACATGTCAGACTTTGATTCAATTCCAAACTATATTAATCAAAGTACTGCACGATCAAATCTGAATTTTGGCTGACCCTTGTGGACCTTAAATACTGATAAGATTTGCATGAAGTATTTTTTTTAATTTGGGGAGGGGGATGTTCTAGGGAATTGTTAGTACTTTTAAGATCACCTTGCCTAAAAGGCCAAGTGAGCTTCTCTCGTTACTTGTCGTCCGTCATCCGTCGTCGTTAACTTTTACAAAAATCTTCTCATCTGAAACTACTGGGCCAAATTTAACCAAACTTGGCCACAATCATCATTGGGGTATCTAGTTTTAAAAATGTGTCCGATGACCCGGCCAACCAACCAAGATGGCCGCCATGGCTAAAAATAGAACATAGGGGTAAAATGTAGATTTTGGCTTATAACTCTGAAACCGAAGCATTTAGAGCAAATCTGACATGGGGTTAAATTATTTATCAAGTCAAGTTCTATCTGCCCTGAAATTTTTAGATGAATCATACAACCAGTTGTTGGGTTGCTGTCCTTGAATTGGTAATTTTAAAGGAAATTTTGCTGTTTTTGGTTATCTTGAATATTATTTTAAATAGAGATAAACTGTAAACAACAATAATGTTCAGCAAAGTAAGATATACAAATAAGTCAACATGACCGAAATGGTCAGTTGACCCCTTCAGGAGTTATTGCCCTTTAAGCAATATTTAACAATTTTAATAAATTTGGTAAATTTTTGTAAATTTTAACAAAATATTTTCCTCTGTAACTAAAGGGTCAGGTTCATTATAGATAGAGATAATTATAAACAAGTAGCAAGATTATTCAGTAAAGTAAGACCTACAAACACATCAACATCACCAAAACACAATTTTGTCATTAATCCATCTGTGTCTTTTGTTTAATATGCACATAGACCAAGGTGAGCGACACCGGCTCTTTAAAGAGCCTCTAGTTATATTTTCATTCAATTTGCTAGACCACAAGCACAGCTGGAGGAGCAGTAAATTGATAAATTTTAAGAGTCTTTGCAATGTGACTTGACTGGTTAGAGATTTAAGCATATGAGGAAATAAGACTGACAAGTTTTGATGTACACATAAAAACCATAATTTGAATCAATACATGTAAATGGGCATACATTCAATAAGTATCTTCTGTGGACCCTGTGAATTAGAATTGTACCCACAGGATTAGTTTGTTACTGTGTAATTATCAAACTAAAACAAAAAATAGGGGGACGGTTGAAATAATTAAACTAGTTTAACCCTAGCTAGGACATTCTGTATGTGCCTGTCTGTAGTCAGGACACTGTAATTCAATGGTTGTTTGTTGTGTGTTGCATACTTGTTTTTCTTTCATTATTTTGTACCTAATTAGGCTGTTAGTTTTCTGTTTTGAATTGTTTTACATTTGTCATTTCGGCCCTTTAATAGCCGGCTATGCAGTGTTAGCTATATGCTCAAGCTGTACGGCTGGGACCTATTGTTGTTAAATTTTGTGTCATTTGGTCTCTTGTTGAGATTTGTCTGATTGGGAATCATGCCACTTCTTCTTTTTATATATTTATGTACAGATATGAACATGTGTCCAAATTCAATCAAACTGTTGTTTTGCATCAATTTAAAGAGTAAGAAGATGTTGTATGATTGCCAGACAACTTTCAATCAGAGATCACATGAAATTAAAGGTTAGTAACAATGGGTCATTGTATGGCCTTTAACAATGAGCAAAAACATATGTATGGCATAGCAGTTCTCTGTTAAACTACATTTATGTCTCCTTTGGGTCTGCTTGAATCAGAATGCACCTTTTATGTATGGGAAAATATTCATGAGATCCACTTCAATTGAACTTTGGCGGATGTAGTTGTCTCATTGACACATCTCCTTACTTTTTATATGTATGTGTACTTAATTATTTTTTCAAGTAAAGTGCCACTTGAAACAACAAAATCGAAAAACTAATCCAGGGTTATATAAAATGATTTTAAATCAGAAATCTTTCACAGTTTTCTTCTTAATACAAACAATAGAAGAATTAAAACTTAAAATCGCTTTAAACCCCTCCAGTCCTGTGTTCATATCCGTTGGTAAGGGGAAATTAATATTGAAAATCTTTAAAACGTTTAATTCATTAAGTGATAGTGGAATGTTAGTATTGGGAATAAATGCATTGTTTGGATATAGATTGAAATTTTCATTGATGGAAAAATATCTTGGAGCCATTGTTTAGTAATTTTTTAGAGAATAAATGAAATGGATGTTCTTTGAATGATAAGTTTTAAATTTCCTTGAAGGAATGTTCCGTAGATATTAGTGTTACTCTTTTTTAAGCGGTTTATTTTTCGTTATAATTGGATACTCTGAACTGTGGTTGCTGTTTATTTTTCCAACTTAGTATAAATTTGTATTCATCTTATATTCTGATGCAAAGGAAGTGATTTGTTAAAAAAAAGTTCCTAAAACACTTTTATATATGATTAGAGATTAAAAAAAATGAAATTTTAAATTCTACAGTCAGCAGCTAATAGGAACTTGTGTTGTAGAGGGTTTTAGGAATTGGAATATATCGCTTAAAGTGCAGTGGCAGTCATCTTTAAGGAAATTCATAAAATTTTATTTTATTTGAAAAAAAGGAGGAAAATAGATTGCAGAATTTGTATTGCTTATCATTGACTTTGCTAGGGCTGACTCTAGTTTATAAAATGATTGATATGACCAACTTTTTTATTTTGAATTGTTATGCTGGTTAAATAAAGTTTCAAGTTTTTCTGAAACACATTAGATTGTTTTGAAAGTGAATCATGGGAGAATTATTCAAAAGGGGGAGTGATCGATTCAGGATTGCAACAGGGAAAATACAAACAATTAATGCACTTTCTATGCCATCAAAGACTACATTTCCATCAATTAAAGGAGTACCGTCTCCGGAATACCCATCAACTTCAGCTAAATGGAGAAAAAGTTTGGCAAAAGTTAATGCTGTGGAGAAATTCTCTCAAAAACAAGAATACAGGTAATGAAATTCTGTTTAAGGCCTACAAGCCATATGGGACATTACTATTTATTTATTTATTTTCAAGGGTAACAATTTTGGTCGATTTATTGAATCGAGGAAAACTTGCATTTACTTGGATATTTGGCGTATTTATAATATAAATGGTATATTGGTGTCTGTCCACTTCAACATGTCAGACAATATCTCATTAACGCTTTAACCAATTTACATGAAACTTTGGTGAAATGTTTAAATCTATTGATGTGATGTCCTCTCTAGTTTTTATGGCCCAGCTATGATAGTAGAGGTGCATTATGTTTTCTGGTCTGTGGATCTGTGTCTGTTTGTTCATTCGTCAGTTCGTTGTACCGTCTGTCCCGTTTCAGGTTAAAGTTTTTGTTCAAGGTAGTTTTTGATGAAATTAAAGAACAAACAACTTGAAACTTATCACACATGTTCCCTTATCCCTATGATATGATCTTTCTAATTTTAATGCCAAATAAGACTTTTCATCCCAATTTCATGGTCCACTGAACATAGAAAATGATAGTGCGAGTGGGGCATTCGTGTACTATGTATGGACACATTCTTGTTTTATAAATTTTGGAGTTAAGTTTCTGAGTTATGGGGTTGAATTCATTAAAAAGGGGCATTTTCCATTTTTCAGACAATAACTCAAAAATGCTTCAAGCAGTTTTCATGAAACTTTTTAATTGTTTATATCCATCCTTTCAACTTTTATAAGTTTTTTTTTTTTTTTTGGAATCATGGGGTTATATTGTTCTTTAAAAAAAGGGGGGATATCCTGTCTCATATTGTTTGCATTGAATAAATATTTAATAAGTTATTGCAGTTGTAGGGTAAACTAACCATTTTTTGTTCTCTTAAATAACAAACGTTTTATCCTTGGTCATGCTTTTAATTCTGACCATGTTTTTAAAATAAAATACATAATTGTTCTTTTCCCATACCTGTATATATCTGGTATGACGTGGGAGAAATTGGTACCGACCACAAAAGTCCATTTATAATCATAAATTGAAGATTTTACTAAATTATATATTGATTTTCATTTCATTTATCTCTTTTATGACGGGCATAATCCATAAGAAAACATATATTATAATCCTTCTTCTTGAATATGAACTCTTTGCTATCTATAGGATTAGAATAAGTCGCTCAGGTACATGATATGTGTTACTTCTAATATATAAGTAGTTGTCTTTTGTTGATGTGGTTCATAAGTGTTTCTTGTTTCTTGGTTTTTATATAGATTAGATCGTTGGTTTTCCTGTTTGAATGGTTTTACACTAGTCATTCTTTGGGCCCTTTTTATCTTGCTGTTTGTTGTGAGCCAAGGCTCTGTGTTGAAAACTGTTGAAAACTGTACTTTGAATATACTTTGAATATAATGGTTTTTCTTTTACATTTTGTGACTTGGATGGAGAGTTGTCTCGTTGTCACTGACGTACCACATCTTCTTATATCTATAAAAAGAGCATATTTGGCATAAAAAATGCAATCTGTTATGAAGTTAAAATTGATTCAGCTTTTGTTACGGAAGATCAGAGACCATTAGTAATATGTTTGTCAGAGATACAAGTATAAATTCATATTGAAATTGCTGTGGCAAAAGTTCAGAGTTCACATTTACAGTTTGATGAAATTTATGAAAATTTTATAAAAATTATGAAATATTTGAATTTCAGTGGCATGCATCCATAATTACCTGTACCTAAAATTTTATATATTAAAACTTTGCTATTAAACCAGTTTTGTTTTTATACGACCGCAAATTTTGAAAAAAATTTCGTCGTATATTGCTATCACGTTGGCGTCGTCGTCGTCGTCGTCGTCGTCGTCCGAATACTTTTAGTTTTCGCACTCTAACTTTAGTAAAAGTGAATAGAAATCTATGAAATTTTAACACAAGGTTTATGACCATAAAAGGAAGGCTGGTATTGATTTTGGGAGTTTTGGTCCCAACATTTTAGGAATAAGGGGCCAAAAAGGGCCCAAATAAGCATTTTCTTGGTTTTCGCACTATAACTTTAGTTTAAGTTAATAGAAATCTATGAAATTTTGACACAAGGTTTATGACCACAAAAGAAAGGTTGGGATTGATTTTGGGAGTTTTGGTTTCAACAGTTTAGGAATTAGGGGCCAAAAAAGGGCCCAAATAAGCATTATTCTTGGTTTTCGCACAATAACTTTAGTTAAAGTAAATAGAAATCAATGAAATTTAAACACAATGTTTATGACCACAAAAGGAAGTTTGGTATTGATTTTGGGAGTTTCGGTCCCAACAGTTTAGGAATTAGGGGCCAAAAAGGGACCCAAATAAGCATTTTTCTTGGTTTTCGCACCATAGCGTTAGAATAAGTAAATAGAAATCTATGAAATTTAAACACAAGGTTTATGACTATAAAAGGAAGATTGGTATTAATTTTGGGAGTTTTGGTCCCAACAGTTAAGGAAAAAGGGGCCCAAAGGGTCCAAAATTAAACTTTGTTTGATTTCATCAAAATTGAATAATTGGGGTTCTTTAATATGCCAAATCTAACTGTGTATGTAGATTCTTAATTTTTGGTCCCGTTTTCAAATTGGTCTTCATTCATTTGTCATTAAGGTCCAAAGGGTCCAAAATTAAACTTAGTTTGATTTTAACAAAAATTGAAACCTTGGGGTTCTTTGATATGCTGAATCTAAAAATGTACTTAGATTTTTGATTATTGGCCCAGTTTTCAAGTTGGCCCAAATCGAGGTCCAAAATTAAACATTGTTTGATTTCATCAAAAATTGAATAATTGGGGTTCTTTGATATGCCAAATCTAACTGTGTATGTAGATTCTTAATATTTGGTCCAGTTTTAAAATTGGTCTAAATTAAAGTGCAAAGGGTCCAAAATTAAACTAAGTTTGATTTTAACAAAAATTAAATTCTTGGGCCTCTTTGATATGCTGAATCTAAACATGTACTTAGATTTTTGATTATGGGCCCAGTTTTCAAGTTGGTCCAAATCAGGATCTAAAATTATTATATTAAAGTCATAAGAAACCTCAAATTAAAAAAAAATATGCATATGTTTTTTATAACTAAATGGATAGTTTTCATTATACAACTTAAGTACATATACTTTTTTCTGAGGAAAATTCTTTAATTTTTCCACATTTAGAAGAAGTTTACTTATTTTTAATTGCTTGCTTCCAGCAAGCAATTCGCCGACATATTTTTCGTATGCATAGTGACCCGAGCGTAACCCTCCTCGTAAAAATCCGGTGACCACAATACGCATGGATCTGTCATTGAAATAAACAAATATCTGATTATACATGTTAAACACGTGCTCAAGACCCATGCTTTTTGTGATTTATTTACTATAAGGTGACAATCGGTAAAACTCGGCTTCAAAACACGGCATTTAATGAGCAGCCATATTTGTTAAATCATAACAAACAGAGAGAAAAAAAAATTGACGATTATATGATATATTTGCGAAAATAATGATAAAATCATGCACAGAGGACTAAGTTTATGATGTATTCATGCATTGGTTCAAGAATTGGACAAACATTTTTTTTCACCACTCGCTCGTTTCATATGACTTTAAGTATTGTGCAATAGCAAGTCTTTTCAATTGCACAGTATTGTGCAATGGCAAGAAATATCTAATTTCACAATATTGTGAAATAGCAATTTTTTTTTAATTAAGAGTTATCTTTCTTTGTCCAGTATAGTAAGCAAGAAATATCTGCAAGATTTTTTTTTAATTGGAGTTATCTTTCTTTGTCCAGAATCAACTTAAATCTTTGTTATATACAATATACAATGTAGATTCACTTTTTACTACCAACTGATAAATTTAAATAATCTTTACCATTCAGTGATAACAAGCAGTTTTTTTTACATCTTAAAATTTTATGATGTATTTAAATGAGTAGTAATTGTTGCAAACTCCATTAGAATATTTTAATTGAAATTAGTTTTGGAATAAGGGAAAGGGGGATGTGATTAAAAAATTGGGTTCAATTTTTCTCATTTGAAATTTCATAAATAAAAAGAAAATTTCTTTAAACATTTTTTTGAGAGGATTAATATTCAACAGCATAGTGAATTGCTCTAAGAGAAAACAAAGATTTTAAGTTCATTTGAATACATTCATTCTGTGTCAGAAACATATGCTGTGTCAACTATTTAATCACAATCCAAATTTAGAGCGGAATCCAGCTTGAATGTTGTGTCCATACTTGCCCCAACCGTTCCGGGTTCAACCTCTGCGGTCGTATAAAGCTACGCCCTGCGGAGCATCTGGTTAAACCTATTACTAATAATATCTTTAATAGTTTATAAATTTTGGATGAATTTGAAATTAGGCATCCATATTCCATGCAGATTCATCTACAAAACTTGCATGAACTTGGTGATTATACCCTTGTAGTTATATCACAATTCTATATTAGTATTATAGTTTAAAGACGAAAGGTTTTAAATTTTGTTCTTTTCAACAGTGCTTAATTTCTTGATCTGGTGTATAATTGTGGTTAAAATTTTCCTTGCACTTTCATAACATATTGTACTAGTAAATGATCATTGCTCAAGATAATCATTAAAAACTATGCTGTGGATAGATAAGACCAACTCTTTGAAAACAATGGGCACTATTTCTTATTTTAATTTCCATCATAGGAAACTTAATTTGGTCAAACAACACACCTTGTGTTAAATATATTCAGAGCATATCTGGAAAAATCATTGCCCTATGGGTAGAAATTAGTTTAAGCAGTTCTTATACAGTGAACAACTTATTAGTAGTGAAATCTGCCTTATCATAATCTATTTGGGAGTGTAGAGTTTGTACCTATTAGGTTTTATCTGATCAAGTTACTATTAGGAATCTATTAAAAAAGTTTTACACAGGGATCAGTATTAACAGCTCTCACTAATATATGAAAACCATGACACAAGCGGTTAATTAGTAATTAATTAGTAATTAAGCGGTTAATCTGCAATTAAGAATAACATTGTTTCATATGAATCTTAACATAAACAATGTTCTTGTCCTGATATTAATACATGTAATATTTGCCACTGGACACCTGATTGTAATCCATCATCAGTGTGAAATAATTTTGTATTATGTATTGCAATTTGGGAAAATGCACAAATACCTGTGTTTCTGCTAACCGATAGCTACTGGAAAGTAACAGTCTGAAGGTAGATAAAAAGGTAGATAGAAAACATAGGTTGTTTTTTTTGGCCTTAAGAATACAAAACAAAGGTATGTGATATTGAGTTCGGTTGTACCGTACCTATCAGTAGATACTAGTACTTCATACTCAAGTGTCAGTTTCAACAAGTACATATTGTAATGGATAGAATGGAATAAGAAATTGTCAATTAATAAAAAATCTCAGTTTACGACAAATTAATGTGAGAGCTCGTAACCTGTGTAATTAACCGAAAAATGAAACTTTCTCAATTGAATTTTTGTATGAAGACAATTTAGTCATATATATGTAAACTTCTTATGAGTACGTGTTTTTAATCAGTGTTTAATTATACCAACAGGGTTTTATGGAGAACTTTAAAAATCTATTGAAAAACAGATAATAGAACTAGCACTTAATATGAACAAATTGGATGTAGTCTTTTTATTTCTTATTTGTTATGTATTATATTTAATTTTCTGCTTTTCTGCTTCAATATAAGAAGTTTGAGGGTTAACAAACAAACGGGGACAATATAACACTTTGTTTGGGATATAGAATTCAGATGCCTAGGCTAACAAATTGAGGGTGTAATTTTAAATGGAAATAAATATATATTATGTTCAAATTTCACGCTTGGGGGCAATGAGAAAATTTTGTAAACAGAAAGTTTTTTGTTTAAATTTTTAAACTGAATCATGCAATTTTAATTTTATTAGTTTTATACACAGGAGAGTTTGCATGATTTATCAGATTTTTCAACAAAGTTGCGATTGTTTTTTTCTAATCATATATTCAGTGTTTTAGTACGTTGTTACGTATTTCTTTTACCTGACAACAAACTAAAATTTAGCCATTTCAATAGTTAGAAGTGGACTTAGCCTTATCATATTCATCTATAAAGTTTATATGTTGATTGTGGATTTTAAGAATATTTAACAAAATTTTAATTGGATTTACATTATATTTAAACTATGGATTTGTTTTCAAAATATCTATTAAACTGTTGATCTGTTGATCTCCGTAGGAATACAAAGTATTTAAATTGATTAACAGACATATTAATATTTTGGGAAAGAAAACTATATTTAGCTTAGCTAACATTTTGAACAAATTTCAAAATTAAATGTGACTTCACAATTCAGCAGGCAGCATATGGAAGCAATATATTTTGTGACAATCAGTAAATGTGTAAAATTGTGAAAAAAATATCATTCATTGATCTCTAGTGTAGTTATTTGGAAAAATTAGTGTTGATTTGCATTCCACAAATTGAAGATTATCATCAGATTCTATAACAAATGTGAAGACATAAAAACACAAGTGATCAAAGTAAAACTTTTCACATGAAGCTGTGATTTCATACTGCATTCAGTGGGTTACACTTTAGAGTATATTTTTTATTGATAATTTGATTAAAAATGCCTCACTTTTTCCAAACCTTGTCCACATCAATCCATGGTTTATTACAATCCTCTAAACAAGCTCGTATTACTTACAGGAAAAGAGAGAAGGAGGTGTCTGAGCAAGAAAAATTGTTACGGTCACATGAAGGAGTCAAAAATGCCAAATCTATAGAAAGACAACGACAAAAGAACTTCCGTCTCAAACAGAAAGCTGCATTTAGAATACAAAAGGCATGGAAAAAGTAAGTAGAGAAGTTTGTAAATTCAAATTTCAAACATTGTAATTAAATAAATGAATTGAGAATGGAAATGGGGAATGTGTCAAAGAGACTCTCAAACCAACCAAAGAGAAGTCGTTCCAAATTAAAGGTACAATATCTGAACACAGACAAATTTTCAAAGTTGGAGATTATAGAACAATTATTGCAAATGATGAAAAGTTTTTATCAATTTATATCTTTTGTTATATTTGTAATGACGCCTAATGAGATAACTGTCCACCAGGGACCAAATGATATAAATGTTTGCTACTATTTGTCACTGTCAAAGTCCCTACCGAATAGCAATCTATATAAATGACCTTAGCATGCCAAATGTACAACAATCCAAATGAGAGAACCAACACCCTGACTTATGAATGCAAAACAACAAACAAAACACAAACATGACATACAGAAATAAACCACTAAATAGCAGGATCCTAATCAGGACAGGCACATCAGGAGTGTGAATGCATAAATATATATAAATGTGAAAAAATGTATGTGTTGTAATTTTATGACAAAAAATGGAATTTGGATTATAGTCTTTCAAAATTATACTGACAAAACCATTATTTTCAGAACTTGTCTCTTATATTAAAAAAAAATACAGGTTTATTTTAAGAAAGAATATCAAGAGTAATACTGGAAATTCAAGGACGAAGGCGTCCTGCCTCTAAATAGCCTGCGATGATACCTGAGGTTACACCTATACAAATAGCTGAATATATGTGAAATATTTGCCACTGGATGTTTAGCAAACGTTCATTAAACATGACCATGACCTACTGATTAACTTAAATGTTCTTCATTAACACGATAAAGCCTGTTTTCCTGATACCATATTAAGAAGGTTAACTTTCCTGGATATAACCTTGACCTCATTTTCTTGCTTCATTGGTCAATGTGAATCCGGGTCCGTTAGCGCCCATTCACATTCGCACCCACTCATGTTCCCCCCCCCTTTTACTTTAGCACCCTACATGTTTGCACCCAAAGTCCGTTCCCACCCTTCATGTTCGCGCCAATTTTAATTGGTTTTGTGTTTTATAACTTTAGCTTTGTTTTGGCAAGTGTATTCTTATATTTGTTGTCAATGTCTCAAAATAAAATGAGACAACTTTTTTTATGTGTTGAATAAATCTTAATCATGTTTTGGATAGTGTATTGTTAATTTTTTTTTAACCCTTTCTAAATAAAGTGCAATTCTGTCAATGTTTTATTTTGTGTTGAATAACTCTTAATCATGTTTTGGTTTAGTGTATTGCTATAACTTTGTTTCATTGACTTGTTTCAAAATAAAGTGAGATTCTGACGACACTTTTTTTTTTTTTGTTGAATAAATTTATCACGTTTTGGTTATAATAGTGTATTGCTATATTTTATTGTTTCAGATCAAATTTAAGGGACCAAGCTGTTTAAAAAAACAATTGTCTTTTGTGTTTTTCATTTAAAGTCTTAATGTTTTACTTACACCAAAACAATTTATAACAACAATCATGATTTTCCAATTATTCAACTGGAATTTGAATTAAAATTGGGCGCGAATGTGTAGAGTGCAAACAGACCTTGGGTGCAAACGTGTAGGGTGCGAACGAACATGATACCGGTCAATGTTTAGATTTGTGATTATGCCTGAACCTTAGATGCTATGGGAAGTCTACAGGTCAACATATTTGTGTATTGAATTAGTCCATGGCCTTATTTTTAATGATCTTAATCAGGTTAAGTTTATGTGATATGTGTAGCCTATCATGATCAGTTACTAGGCAAGACATTCCAGCTTGTGCACTCGTGTTATTAGATTCTATTAATCTACAGCATTTAGAAATAGGCCCCTCCCCCCTTAACCCTTAAACTGACAGTATAATGTGTTGGAATCTAGACCGGATTCAGAACAGATGCAGAATAGCATCTGACCTACTCTGCTCGGAATACAGTCTAGAAACCAGTAAATCCAGTTGGGTACTAGTAAAACAAACACATGTTTGGTAAAGGACCACAGTTTAATGCTTAGTTTTTCATATTAATAAAATCACAAACAACAGTACAGTTTTCAAACAATACACAAATTAATTAATGAACAATCTGTGGTATTCCAAACTTCCCAAACCTCTATGAACAGTAAAGAATAATATTTGAACAGATTCTATATTTTCTGAATTCGAGCGGTTGTGCCTACTTCTTGGCCTTATATTATTATATCAGTATTTACTTACTGGTAATCCAAAATTAAATATCATATTTAACTTGGACAAACCTTAATATATTAATTTGAAATAGTCAGCCTTTTAAAACTCAAGAATTGTTGAATTAGTTTCTGAACAGGGGACTTGCTACATGGAAAAAGAACTGTATAATTCTTCTTTGCTCTAACTATGATAGCTAGTGGAAGGGCATTATGTTTACTGGTCTGTTGTCTGTTAGTCTGTTTCTTGGTCTGTTCCTTACCAGGTTAATGTTTTGGTGTAAGGAAGTGTGTAAAAACATCAACATTAAACCTAGTACATATGTTTATAATGAAAAAAATCAACAAGCTGACTTTATTACATAATGGGAAAAAAATCCAGTTTACTTTATTGGAGTAAAGCATTAAATATTTGTGTCAATGTTTTATCCTAATTTAATTTTAACCATGTTAACTGAATTAGCTTTTCCTTTAAGCAAACTATGGATTTTTCCATTTCTAAAAATAAGAAATAAAATTGAGATTGAAAATGGGAATTTGCCAAAGAGACAACAACCCAACCATAGAACAGACAACAGCAGAAAGTTTAGCACTGATATGAACTAATATGATAACAAAAAAATAATACACGAACAGCTCCTCACCTGTGTTGAAGTGGGTATTCCCACCTATCCTTATAGTATTATATTAGTATTATCTAACTTGTAATCCAAAATTTAATATCCTTTTAAAGGTGAACAAATTGTAATATATAATTTTGAAATAAATAGCCTTCTCATAGAACTAATCACATCAAAAATGTTTTTAGCTGGAGATCAGCTTCTTAAATTTTTTGAAAGAAAAAAAAAGACTTAAAATGTTGATTTGAAAAATTGACTGAAAATGAGCACTTTTCAGTATAGGTGGTTTCTATTTTGTAACTTGTTTAGGTGGTAAAGACTTTTTATTTATTTTTTTGCCCAAATTTTTTAAAAGATTAAATGTGTTTTTTGAATACACATGAAATTTCATTTCCAATTTCAAATATTAGATCTTGATTTAACCATATTTTATTACCTGTGAGATTCAAACTATAGGCTATGAAAATTTAATATCTTGTTCAATAAAACAATATTTAAATGCCATTTATAACATTCATTATATGCATATTATAAATGTTATATATTAACCAACAATTGAACTTTTAATTCAGTGTTTGGCTTAAAACTTTTACATTAAAACTTTTACATTAAATGATCAGTTAACATCCCAATTCGAAACCAAATACTGGTATATTTTGTTTATTTAAGACAGCTTACATATGATATTGTTAAAAATGTTTGGCATGCAATGTACTACAAGGTTAAAGGTTTTAAAAGTACTTAAGATTTTAAAGGAGAATATCATAATTAGGTCAAGGACACTTTTTCGCCCTCCTGATTTTGACAAAACCAAAATTTAATAAATTGATTAAATAATGTTCTGCAAATGTTCCTTGAATGTTTAAGGCTAAGTAAAATAGTTTGCTTCAATTGAAGTACAGGTTTTCAACATCTTGCATTTAATGCATTAAATTGCCAAAAAAATGTCTAAATATCCTTATTTTAAGATTGTCATTAGTAACCACAAATATTATCCAAGGCCTTTTGCAAGGTTTTTTTTGCATGTGAATTAGGTTAAAGGCTGGGCACATATCAAGTTTTACTAGGAACATTAAAAAGGCCAGTAAAAGATCAAATATGTCACTTTCCACATTTTTTTGCAATAAAAATGACATCACAAGTAACATATGACTATATATTAGTAGATATAAGAAGATGTGGTTTGGGTGCCAATGAGACCACTCTTCATCCAAATCACAATGTGTAAAAGTAATCCATTATAGGTCAAAGTTTGGTCTTCAACACAGAGTCTTGGCTCACACCAAACAGCAAGCTATAAAGGGTCCTGAAAATATACATGTGTCAAACCATTTTAACAGGAAAACCAACATTTTAATCTATATTAAAAATAAGAAACGAGAAATTCTTCTGAACCACATGAACAAACGACAGCCACTAAACTTCAGGTTCCTGACTTTGGACAGGTGCACACAAATGCAGGCTGCAGCAGTTTTGAATGTATTAAAAGGTACATATTTTCATCCTAACCTAGAATATAGAAAGCTTAAGGCAAATTATAGGATATTAATTGAAATGGCATAGACGTATTAACAAAAACAAGTGAACATACACTGATAAATCTGGATAATTCTCTTTTTGTTCCTGTTTGCTTGCCTTGTGTACACATTACTACAATCTAAAATAATGTTGACAGGTGCAGTGTTTATAAGTTTACTTTATATAGATATAGGAAGATGTGGTGTGAGTGCCAATGAGACAACTCTCCATCCAAATAACAATTTAAAAATTAAACCATTATAGGTTAAAGTACGGCCTTCAACAATAGACTATTTTAAAAAGAGTCAATGCTTTCTGTAATAATTAAGAATCATCTTAAAATTGATTATAAATCATATATGACCTATTCTTTTATTAGATAGCTTTTTTTTTCAATTACTTTTATTCTTTGTGCTCTAAGGGAGATAATTCAAAAACTAAATCAAATACTGTTTTTTCAATGGTAAAATATTTATTATTATGACTGTATAAACTTTTCCCATCATCTCTCAAAAGACATTTTTCCTGGACCATTATTTTATATAACTGTAAGGAAAAGAGAGTGCAAACTATAGATTTTTGTCTTAATTGTGTCACTGTGCAGGAGAGGAGGGGTGGGGGATGGATTTACTTAATAACATACACATGTATGACAATGTTACATGAGCTTGAGTAATCATTTTAAGATAACCATAAAAAAAGGTCCAGATATAAGAATAAGAAGATGCAGTATGAATGCCAAAGAGGCAACAGTTCTCCAAAGTTCAAATGAAGTGGATGAAAGCAATTATCGGAAACTGTAGTCTACACACCCATACCTATAAAAGGCCTAGAATTGAAAAATTTAAAACAATTTTTACTTTGCAAATAACCTTTACCAGACTGGTAATCTTATCTACCCACTGTTAATTCTTTTAGTTTAAAACTTTTATTCTTTGACATTGTCAAAAATATGTACTAAGGGAGATAATTCAACAATAATTAGGTTGAATTTGTTAAAATATAGGACTCATAAACCATGCTTCTTTTTTGGTAGATAATTGATATTTGTTTTCCCAAGTTTCTCTCTTTTGATTTAAACTGATGTTGTTTTAAGATAAATTTGAGAGTCCACCATCGGCGTTTTGCATTTGCGCTGATCTACACTTCATTTGCGCGATTTTTTCTTTCATTTGCGCCAATATTTTCTTTCATTTGCGCCGATTTTTTTACAGGTAAATTACAGGTGAATAGATATAAGAAGATGTGATATGAGTGACAATGAGATAACTCTCCATCCTTGAAGTCATGTTATTTTTCATTTAACATTATAGACCTCTTCCATTAGCCACTTGTACAAATTTATGAATTGTCAAATTCATAACATGTATATAACTGTTGTCCCCTACTCACCACTGGGAGGTGGAGAAAGGCCTACATGTACATCTCCAGACATTTTCCCATACCGTAACCGTAGTTCTTTAGCCTCTGTCTTTCGGACATCTGCCACATATTTATGCTCGATCTGTGTTTTGACAATAAAATCCATGGCTTTACACAGTTTTATGGTACATTAGTAAGATATGTTGTTATATTTCAGGACACTGACCTTCCGATATGTATGGCCCTTGATGATTAAAGAATTGTCTCCTCGGCTCGTTTCAGTGTGCAATATGCCCATCATGTTACAATGAAGTTGCAGAAAAATATGACTCAAAATTATCTTAAACATAAATAAAAAAAACATTTTGAACCAAATTTTACCAATGGTATAGTACAGTACATGTACAAGTATTAATTTACCTGTAAATCTTATTAGGAGCAAATAAAAAATTGGCGCAAATGAAAGAATGAAAATTTTCAAAATCGGCGCAAATGTCATACGCCCTCCACCATTTGTGGATACATTTCTTTTTGTGGATTAATGAAACAATGTACTTGCAAGGACAATAGATTTTGTCTTATTGCCAAAGGTTGCAAAGTATTATTTACCTTTAATTTTTTACTTTTTACACATTGTCACTTGGCTGGAGATTTGTCTCATTGGCATTTACCACATCTGATTTCTGATTTTCGTATAATATATTATGGTTATATTTTTATGTTAATAATTGTATCAAGGTAGTTTCTGATGAAGTTGAAGTCACTTCAACTTGAATCTTAGTACACATGTTCCAATGCTATGATTATGATCTTTTTAATTGTAATGCCAAATTAGATTTTTTACCCCAATAATGGCAATTTCACAGTCCACTAAAAAACAATAGTGCAAGTTGGGCATCCATGTACTATAAGAATAAGAATAAGAATACTTTATTAATCCAATTATGGACCCTTGCGGGTTTTAAATTTCATACAATGATTACAATGATTTGTTATAACAATGAAATAATAAAATGAAATACATGACAATAGAACACTGAACAGTTATTGCATGCACATGGAATAGAAAGTAATATGGGAGACAATCAATTTCTGTAAGGATTATTCCCCTTTAAACAGATATGGTGTTTTTAGTTGCATAAAAATGATATGCAGCCCCAACTGATTAGATATAAGGGTATTTTTCTCCCATGTACACACAGCAACCAATTACTAGATATTTATGTATATAATTATATTTTTTGACAATTGCAAGAATATGATAAGCACCTTAGAGTTTTACTGCAGTTTGTTAATGCATATTTAAGCATATATATGGACACATTCTTGTAATGTCATATGTCTATTTTGTCTTTTCACAATTTTTCACATTTTGCAATGATTTCATCTTTCTCTCTTTGATTCGAATTCTCCTTTCGATATTGGTCCCTTCTCTTTTAAATGAATTGTGATATACTGAACTACAAAATTTTATGGTCTACATATATGTATGTGTTGTAGAAAGATTAATGTTCATGATGTTTAGACCAAAAAAACTTTCAAAAATCAAAACCAAATAGTTATTCACTATGACAACTTTACAAGGTTAACATGGTTAAGCTGTATAGAAACTTGTTCTTTAATATCAAATGGGCCATTCTTTTAAGTTTAAACTTTGATGAAATAACTGCTTTGTATTTTTGCCCGATTAAATCAAAATCTACGTACACATATTTTAACAAAATACCTTGAACACTAGTTTCTAGTGTTTTCCTTTCATTAGTAATATTATAACGGATTATAATAAAGAATTATTTATTATTTGAACAAAATATACTTCAGAGATAAATATCTTTTTAATCTCAGGTCTAGGCTGAAATTGTCAATTTAAATCTTATATATATTGGAAGTTTTGATTTAAACCAGGTGTATATAACATAGAGAAATCCTTCATTTTAAAGAATAGTGAAAGTTTTATATAAATTCTGTACAAATCGGTTGAAATTTGGATCAACTCAATGTTATATAACATGGTTGTAAATTGATACTGACACCTTTATCTCGGAAACATATATTATACTTTAAAAGTAAGTGTCTTTATATATTTATTCAAGTTCTGAAAATTCTTAGTAGGTTCAGCTGCGTTTATCATGCACAATTTATATCTGTTGGTTTTTGAATAAAATTATTTTTAAAAGCAAATTTAATGGGGTAAATCAGGGTTTTATGTAGCTATAAGCCTTTTTACGACAAGTTGTGATAAGTTATCCCTATGGGCCTTTGGACCAAATAACCATAGTTAATTTAGCATGGTAGTCTTATTTTTATATAGATTAGAAATGTTTTCCTGTTCAATGATTTTACACTAGTAATTTTGGGGCCCTTTATAGCTTGCTGTTTTCAGTGTGAGCCAAGGCCCCATGTTTTAGGCAGTACTTTGACCTATAATGGTTTACTTTTATAAATTGTTACAAATTAAACTTGGATGGAGAGTTGTCTCATTTGCACTCATACCACATCTTCCTATATATTTATACTTATTTTGTGTATTTCAAGTTGTAATGGCATACTTTCTTGGGATTTTCATTCATACCAATTTTGGTGGTTTTCATTTGATTGTATTTTAGAAAGATGATTTGGTAATTTTGACAATTCTTCATACAAGTCATAGAAAATTTAAACTTCATTGAACATTTAAATTCATGGTTAACCTGTGTACTTACCAAATTCATGAAAACTGATATACTTTAGGAACACTTATGAATCCACAGTAGTGTTACTTTAAATACTTAGACTAATAGATGAGATCAATTGGTGCCTTTGTATTTTTAATTGACAATAATTAGTTACTGAACATTGGATAAACACTTAGAGTTTTAACTGTACCACACAGGAGATGGTATAATGAAAAATTCACAACCTCATTGTCTATTCATGTTTGGGATTCGTAAAAGTTTTCAAGAGTAAGGATCTGATGTATATAAAGGGATGTTTAGATATAATTTGTTTTTACTTTTAAAATCTTAAATCAGCACACAGAAAATAGTTAAATTTTGTTTTTGTGAGCCTAAATCTAACACTTAGTATCAAGGGTAAGGAGAATTTAAATTATATAATGTAAATCAAGAAAAATGACACTTTTTATTACATAAGAATACACAATTGAATTAAATGTGATTATAATTATCCTTCATTGTGATATATAATCCAAAGTGATTTATAAGTCTACGATTTGACAAGAATTTTAATTGAATGTTGATCTGAATAAAAAGAAGCTTAGGTTTAAAGTCAATTTTGATTGAAAGACACAGTGTAAATTATGATAGTGTAGTGTTTTAAAGTTTTGAGTTATTTGGACTGTAAAATAATGGAGGAAATGTCTGAGTCTGACATGTAAGTATTTACATGTTATATGGGAACACTTGGCCGTTTCAGAATCTAAAGCATCATGGGTAATTTCATTGTTCATACCCCAAAGTGAAAATAACGTTACGTCATTGGTTAAATTAATCACGGTTTAAACCAATCAGTACGCTTTTTGAAAATATTACCCAGGATGCATTAGATTCTGAAACTGCCAATTGCTATCTTTTCTACACCAAAAGTTGACACAACTTCCTTTTTAACCCCCCCCCCCCCCCCCCCTTTTTTATGCAAGTCTATAGCTACCAAGGGGAATTCAAGAAGAAATTATTTCCTCCTTTTATTCAGACTTCAAGTAATTTTCCATGATCATTATAATATGCAATTATCATAATACCTTTCCCAATTTTCATTGAGATTAACGCCTTTGTCCCCAATCCTGCCTGTACTTATGATTGCAACCACCATTCTTTCATAACCCATATGAACCCCCAAATGTTTTATGGCCCAGTCGTAGCATTTTACCCTTGTCTGTACCTCTTAAAGTTGGTTTCCACCAAATGTTTATTACAACAAAACACAGATCTAGTTTGAACTTTGGTCAATGGTGGTGTCTATAACTTTAACCTATTTAGAGTTATGCCCCTTCACAAATGGCAAAATTGCTGATTTTTTTTTCGTTTCTGTTCTCTAACTTTATTTGCCTCAATCACACAAAATAGTCATAAAATATTTTGTATACCTTGAAAGAATTAAATTCCACTTTCATTCAAACTGCCAGTATTATAGATTTAAGGCTCAGACATTTTGAAATATTTAAATCATTCCCTTCAAACTTGTTTTTCATGTTACCGAAATCAATGTAATGTAACCAATAATACTATAACAGTGCTTTTACAAAATCTTTTTAAAACTTGTGTTAAAGATAACATTTATAGTCCCATTAGGATGATTAGTAAATTTGAATTGTGCTGTAGAAACAGCATCTACCTTAGAGTAGGATCCAGTTAAAAATTGATATATGGACCATAATTTGCTATTGGGCTCCGTTTCCTATAACTATAGAAAAGTGATAAAATGTGAATTACTGTAAGAAAAGTTGCAACTACATCTAAAGATGCCATTATTTTTATCAACATACAAGTGTATGCTACTCTTCCCTAGAAAAAAAAAATAAATATATGAATTTCAAAGATTCTACAACAGTATTTTTGTGTCCTTTCTCGCGTTACTTATTGCTTCCGAAGAGCATAACGCTGACTGATTTATAGATAATCGTCACCGGCAAATTCGTAACTTTTGCCTTCAAATAACAAAGAACATCCACCAATAAGAATAGTGAGAAGAAAATGCCGAGAACTATAAGTATTTATGTAGCAGATGTAAGAACAGTGGCGTGATTTATGTGTCCGATTTCGTAACGCAGTTTTTAGATGATGTAATCTGCTTTGTTGTAATAGAATTCTTAAAACAATATGCAAATATGAACTCTCGCGAGATGTTCAAACAGGTAAATCCGAGATGATTTACATTCTTGTTTTGATCTTTGTAATAATTAAGTAAGAAAAGTACGTTGTCGTTATGCGTTACATTTCACACGAAACAGAAGTCCAGTTATTTATTAAAATTATTTTTGTCCTTAAGTTCTAACCATTTCCTGTCATACGTGAAACATGTGACTAACATGTGATAACGCCATTACGGCCGGATGTACGAAATACTAGGTCTAAACATTGTTTTTGTTTCCAACGGGATGTTAGCAAACATAATCTGTAGACTTGTTTCGTCTTGTTTTAAAGAGGAAAATACAATTGTCAAAGAGATTGCGCCGGTAATCTGTTATTTTTCCTATGTGCATAATGTTACATACGATCCTGTGTGAAAATAAATGCCCAATGACTTGACAAAATCGATTTCATATTTGACAGACGTTAGAACACACTTCGTTTCCCGATAATGACGTGAAGAGTCCTTGGAAAAATCAATCGAAATTACGTCACTTAACATTGTACCAATGCTCGTTGGATTGATTTAACTTCAGCAGTAAATATTACCGGATATTTTAGGTGAATAAATATAATTTGATAACAAATACATGTTAATATACCGTTACACTTAGAATGTACAAAGTTGGAATCCTGTCACAGTTTTTAATTAATATTTTTTATTCATGTTCTACAAACACTTATCAGAAACGCAATAAACTTGTCAAAGGAGAAGTAAACTTTTACCATGCATGACTTGAAAGGAAGTACTTTATTGATTTTAGCCCACTAAAGTAGGTTAAAATGTGGAAACCATGTAGATGGTGTACAGGTCACAAGTATCACATTGTGCCTATTTAAAGATTTTAATTCCAATTTAAAAGTTTTTTTCTTTACTGGATTTAAAGAATGTTACATTGCCAATGATTTGGAAAAATTGTATATAACTGGAATATCAAAACCAAATATAAATACATTTGTTTTGCTTAAACATCAAGATACAACGTTTTTGGTATCCTGTATCAATGGAGAAAATATGGAAAATTCTGAATAAATTGTACTAATTGTTTTCAAAACAAGCACATATTTAGGAGTTTTATAATACTGTTACATTTAAGATGGATTTTAAGAAAAAGTATACTGTTCAGATTATTTTAAGCAGATTTTGCAATAAAATAAAACTAAAAAAATGCTTTCGGTTTCTTATGGTTTCCTGTCAGGTTTAAAAAAAACTTTAATATAACATTGAAAATAGATTTTGAATATTAACATGAAGCAAGTAACACTAGTAATGGTGTTTATTTATGCCTTTTGAATTATATTGTGCAAAATAAAGAAAATAAAGATTGGTTTCCTGTTTGGTTTCATGTCACGTAAACTGTGAATCAAAATGTATTAATTTTTTCTCGAAAAACTCAGTTGTTCCATTCATACTATTCTAACACCAACACAACCCACAAAATAAAAGTTAAAATTTTAGAACTTATAAAAAAGGATACAAAAAGAAACCAAAGGCCGAATACCAAATTATGGTCCATATATATTCAATCAAAAGCATTTTGAACTGTTCAGGTGACTTAAAATAATCCTTGTACTTGTACCCAAATTCTTAGCAACAATTTTAAAAATGTATATGTTCTAGACCATACGAGTATTTGGACCGTAGGCGTAAGGTCTGGACCGTACACATACTTTTTCAAAATACTCATATGGTCGGATCGTACGTGTGCTGTCTAACTAATATTTAAAAGTTGGTCAAGTTTATTAGATACAAATGCAAATAGCAGATCAGCATAACTTAACTATCAAATTAATATAAGAAAGTTTAATTGTAATTGAAACAAAAACTTTATATTTTAACCTTTTTTAAAATTCACACTAATTAAGTCTATTAAATTCTTGTATATAAAGGCATGCCAATCAGTAATTATACATTAATTGAATTATGATCACTGAAATTGGAAGATATTGGAAGTAGGCATAACGATGGGAGGTCAATTGTTTTAGAATATGCATGAACTTTATACATGAAAATGTGAAAAATATTACGTTACTTGAATTGTGTCATCTGGAACATATATTTTTATGCCCAACCTATTATAGTAGAGTGGCATTATGTTTTTTGATATGTTCATCCGTTGTTTCGTCCATCCGTTTATCTGTCCTGCTTCAGGTTAAAATTTTGGTCAAGTTAATTTTTGATGAGGTTGAAGTCCAATCAACTTGAAACTTAGTACACATGATATGATCTTTCTAATAATAATTCCAAATTAGCTTTGCACTGTCCATTGAACAAAGAACATGTAGAAAATGATAGTCTGAATGGGACGTCTGTGTACTATGGACATGTTCTTGTTTATGCATAAATTTGTAATAATTGTTTTTCACATTTTTCCCCAGCTAAAAGGTGAACACGTCATTCCACATTTAAGCATTTTCAGATGCCACCTACCTCTGTTAAATTTAACTAAAATGATACAATGATGATATGTAGATGTTTCACGTCCGGCTATCCTGTTTGGATATTGCGGACTGGAATAACCTATTTTACAGACTGGTGTCTGTTTGTCTTTTGGCCTTCATTTAACTCCGACTGCGTTGGTGTTGCTGGTACGGAGTATCAGGTCGTGCTGCTAGCATGGCTGTTTGTATTGCCTCTTTGGAATCTTCGTTGATGACAGGTGATGTGTGTGGTGGTGTGCGCAGTAGGTCTGGATCGTGGATGTCGAACCCTTCTTCGAAGTCAATCCTACTGCGCTTGCCTCTGTCATTTGTGGAGGTGTAGAATACAAATCTAAATAGTTTACTTTTATATATTTTCAGATACAAGATGAGACAGTTTGGTATACTGACTGTAGCCAAGCAGTCCATACATCAGCTACAGACACAGACTGGGGCGGAGGAGTTCCAGAAACAAATAGCTGCCCTTACTATACAGCTAGCATGGAGGAAATATTACAGGTAATTTTTGGTAGGGAAACCTATACCAAGTTGCCTAATGTTTTCGACCAATGCTTCAGGGATGAAAAGTCCTGGGTTTATAATCCTGACTCTGGATGCTGAAAATTTTAGTATAAAAATAGGGTGATTTTCACCTTTCCAGACAGAAGTTTAAACTAGAATAGGTATAGGTTGGCCCAATTTGGTCAAAGAGGCTCTGATTTAGACAGTAAATGGAGAACAATATTCAAATATCTCATTGTTTTGTCTCTTCCTGGAGAGCAGTCTAGGTTTTAGCTTCCTCCACCCTAATGAAAGACTCCAGTGTCCTAACACTTTCCTTATGTCGGGTTGGGGATTGTCTTGGTGATGGGTTGTTCATATATGAGCGACACATCTCTTTAAATCCTGATAAGGGGTGTTCACAGATTTTACTGTGCCATTGCAGCTCTTGATGGGTTGCTGTCTCATTGATTTCAACCTGTAATTTGTAAAAAGTATATCGGATTAATGATCCACATTCAAAATCAATTGTTCATCCTTTAGGAGTGTCATGTTTCTCTCTTTCATTGATTTAAAAGCTTTTAAATGTATTAATTACAACCAGTATATTATTGGATTACGATGTTATTTAAAGACCATAATCAAGTAAGAACTTCAATTGTGAAAATCAATATTTAAAAATCGGAGCTTTCATTATGTTAAAGTCCTTATAATCTCATTGTTTCGGAACCCGTAATTTTTTTGTCATAATCCTATAGAAAGTTAAAATCACCTGTTAGTAACTATGGGGTATTACGATTCGTTATATTAAATTTCTTTTGTGTCTTGTTTTTGTTGGCAGAAGACAGTTTGTTTTTGTTAATAGTTTCCATCATTAGGAATGGGAAATAATCTTAAGCTTCAGGTTAGAATAATGTTTGCATTTGAAGTGTTTTACATATATATATATTCAACAAATCATTTTTTTTCTTCCTCTTTTCTTGTCTTTCTGTAATATCATATCCATGTAGATGGTAAAAAGTAAAGGTCATTGAATTTATAAAATGTACATTGGGTACTGTAGATCTTATTATAGTGAATGTTCCCAGGTTAAGATTTATACTAGATCATATACATTTTTCATGGAATTATATTTGTCATTGAAGAATGTTATGATATGCATTGTTTGAAAACAACTCTTTCCTTTCTTGAATTTTGAATAAATAAGCACCTTGAATACAAAACACCTCTTTTTTCTGGGTAGAGAACATTTCAACTTTTATTTACGTTTTATTATTTTCTTCTTTTCTAACAGAGATACATAGATATATTAAGATGTGGTATGAGTGTCAATGAGACAACTCTCCCTCCAAGTCATAATTTGTAAAAGTTAATCATTATAGGTCAAAGTACATTCTTCAAAACGGAGCCTTGGCTCACAACGAACAAGCAAGCTACAATAATGGCATGTGTAAAACTATTCATACATGTCTGATTTTAGAGTTCAGTATTATTCCCAGATTCTAAAATGCATAACTTTATGTCAGAGAATTCCTTATAGAGTGAGATGATTTCAGCATTGTACTACATGTACTATAAAGATAACTATATAACAAATTATTAAGAGCAAACATATTTCTCAGAAATTCTTGTATCAAGCAAAATGAATAAGCTGCATCAGACATTGTTATTCAATTGGAAGTGTGGAGACAGACCAATAACGTAAAGACAATATTTGTAGAACATAGAAATATTGTATTATGGTTATTTAGAATGAAAGATCGTTGCACCTGTGTCTCAATTATATCTAGCTATCTCTATTTTTATCAAAAGTCTACATAGACATGATAGATCGCTATGGGATTCCCATAATGCAATTTTGTCTGCAGAAGTTGATTTGATTATGGTGCACTTCCATTAGTGAAGATGGCTGTAATTGTTTTTATTAATCCAAACAAACAATGGCTAGACATTAAGAAAATAAAGGAAGCAACTAGAAATATGAACATTTGTCAGACATCTGCAATGTGAGAAATTTTATCAAAGCGACAACCTTATTAGCAAAAAATGATTAGTGACAATGAATATTCAATAAAAAGCAGAAAGTCTTAGGCTTTGATGAGGCCAAAAATAAAATTAAGATTATTTATGTTGCCTTCATTACTGATTTCCCTTAAAAACTTTATGCCACAAATCAGTTCAACCTTTTTTTTTAAATTTATTTTCCTGCTGGTACGTCATTTTTTGTCCATGTTGTCTGAAACATGTAACTAATGTTCTTGGCCAAACAAAAAATAAAATCGCCTCATACTTACCAAAAAGCATGGGTAGGCAACTTCAAAAAAGGAATTTATAAAATGTGTTGCCTGTAGGAAACTTTGGGTTGTAATGGGGATAATACTATTGTCACCCTTATTAGGGGGGTCACTGTTACTGAATGGTCGAACTACCCAATCAGAAGACTGTGAACACTGAGGTTGTGAGTTTGAATCACACATGTGACAGGTGCACTTGACTCCAATCTTAATTGACTAAGAGTGTCAGTTTTCCTAATCCTTCTGTAGGTAGATGGTTTTCCCTGTGCAGTCTGGCTTCCTTCACCAATAAAAACTGACTGCCATAAAATTGCAATAAATAACAAACAATCAATCATCCTCATTAGGTTAATTTGTACTGTGTAAAAGAAAACCTTAAAATTACCAACTAGATTTGTCTGTAATTTGGATCCATCGGAACCATTCCTTAAGATAATACCGATTAATTATCAATAACAAATTTATTATTTTTCATCAATTTTTTTATAGATGACGTAGAGTTCATAAATATAAATGAGGAAACATAAAATTACTTTAATGTACCATTTTTGTCAGATTTTATCACATTTTTTATTGATTTATCAGTTTAATTTGAAGTAATTTGTTATATAAGATTGATTTTACCTAATGATCTGAAAAATTAACGAGTGTTTTCTTTGTCCGTAATTGGTTATATTAATCTGGTTTTAAATTATTCATCATGTTCATAATGACATATGTTTGTTTAAGAAAAAAAGCTGTCATACAGGTTGATAACTACTTGTTTGATTTTACGGTAATGATTTTGCCCGATTTTTAATAATCCTTTTTTCATCAAATTCATCCAGAATTTAGTACAAATCTGTGGAATTAAGTTATTTCATGTTCCAGATTGTAAGTTGCTTTGACAGATATTTTTAACTGGGTGTATTTTGGCAGTTGATGCCTACTATTCAAGGGCACAATGAGATCTTTGGGTAATTAATTAATAATTGCATACAATGCACACCTGATTTCAGTATCTCTAATTGTTTTATTACACTACTGTGCATTGGAGTTATAGTGGTACTTAAAGGAGATGTGACATGATTTTTTTATATTTTTTTTTTGGTGAATAAATATTTGTTTATACATAATTACCCCCCAAAAAACATTGAAAGCAATATAATTATCGTTTAAATGGATAAATAATGAATCTAAATGTATCGATCTGTCGACCTACTAATTATGCATATTTCAATCCCGGAAGTCACTCAGAACGAGGCTGTGACGTCAGTGGTTACATCAATCATATTTGACTGACGGGTGTATAGGCATAATTAGCGCAATTTTATTTTCGAATATCTTTTTAAAAAAAGCATGACAGTGATTAAAAATGGTTCTGTGTGCTGCCAGTGGATGCAACAGAAGGAATAAGACAGTTTGATTTTTTTTTTTTTTTTCCGAGTAAATCATCATCTAACCCAGGAATAGATAGGACTTCCTACCAAGCACTAGTCATAGACTTTGTTCCGCCCACTTTACAAATGTTTGTTACGATCGTGACCCAGAAGTTAAGAAGAATCTCGAGGGATGTCCTACTATGAAGCCAAAACTCCAAATGCAGTACCTGATATTCCATTGAAACAACCAACAACAGCTGAGCCCAGTCCACCTATACCTATACACAGGGAGCTTATAATAAGCAGAGAAAGGCTGAAGAAAAGAAAAAAATTCTTCGCAAATATTTTTTGGTTCACTTTATAATTTTTTTTTATATAGTTTAGTCATATTTGTGTATAATTGTATAGCCAAATATATCTCAATATTAAAAATTGGTATTTTGTACCTCCTGTGTGTACCTTACTACCTGTTCATGTGTGCAGGTGTGTACACTGAAATTGGACATAATAAATTAAAAGTCATCAACATTGATCAGAAGTTACAGGTATCGGCACACGTTCTCTACAACGCTTGATTTACCTTTGAAGTTGAAAGCTACAGGTGTCATGCCCCCTGGTGGTGATATGTAAGACATCGGCAATACGCGCTATTGCGTAACATGCGCCGAATCTGTGTACATCCATGGGCTCACCTACTCGGTTCACAGGTGAGGTTGGCAATTGTTACGGATATGAGTTACGTAATGCATATCTGTTTAACCTGTTTGAATAAACAATAGTCAATACCTAACTGTCGGATATGGGGTATTACAGAATAGAGAAAAAAGGACTGGACAGTGCAGCTTTTTAAAGGGGGCGGATCGAAAATATTGGGTTTGTGAATTTACTTAGTAAACAATGGAGTACGATAACAATAATTAAATAAGCAAAATAAATAGAGAATTAAGAAGTAATGCTTCTAAAGTAAAAAAATAATTTAAAAAAAAGCCTGTCAGTCCCCATAACTAATACATAACCTGTAGTTGGTACATAAATTTCTATGAGTTTTCTAATAGAAATAAGGCAGGTATGAAAGGTGTATTGCAATAAGTTATTAGTACTTACCCTTATTATTTTATTCTTTCATTAATAATCATTTTATTTCTTAATAAAAAATTATTGTGAAGAGATGCCAAGTGATGCTTTTAAAATGACAGACCATTGATGCAAGGTTATTGCGGTGAAAAACTATACGCAAAAGGTGATTTGAATGTGCAACGAATATTTTGGCTAGTGAATGTATGCAAGTCTTTATATTGCATAAGACATAAAGCTGTATTACATAGTTTTAACTTAAATAATGCAAATACATCCAATTGATACAGACCTGGGAGTAGTAGATTATGTATAAGTATAGACTGAGTTAGTTGAAACATTATTTTATTTGCCGAATTAAAGCAAATTGGATTAGACACTAGTAAATCATACAACATGGACAATATAAAATTACAATTATACTAGTATGATATAATGGACATACATATAAGGCAAACAGTTTATAGAATAATACTAGCTTTCATTCGTAAAAAAGAGAAAAGGAAAGTTTGAAAAGTCATATGATAATGTGACAATGACGTGTGTACTTATGATGACGATCATGATGTTCCGTGCCAGTAACAGTAACGCTCTATCATAGACTATCAAGGCTTAAAAAAGCTGTTTGACCATTGTATGAAATTTTGAACATGTTTGAAAATTTGAATATTTTGTTCATTCGAAAGTTCAATGTGTTCGCAAATTAATAGTTTTGTATATAAAACAATGCTTTCAGATAGCCAGTTAAGATTATTGAATAAGGTTTTTCTGCATGATGTGTATTTTGGACAAACAAAGAAGTAATGGTAGTCATCCCCAATATCTGACCCACAATGACAAGAAGGATCATTTATAATATTAGCTCTACATAGATCATTGTTATAAATGAATGGGAACAACTCAATTGCGTTATTGGGCCGTACAAATGAAACGTTTCAATTTTATATAATCGTTTATCGTGTTTGTTTCAAATTTCTGTTATGCATTACTGCTCTCTGTTTTGTGTCGTGAAGATAGTCCTGAAACCAATTCAATAAGTTTCCGTCAATACTGTAAGCTTTCATTTTACATATTATACGGCCCCTATGCCAAACTTTGTCGAAGTTAGATAGAAGTCACAAAATACAAAACAATTTAAAGACTGAAGATATACCACACAGAAAAAATTTTAAAAAAAAATTAAGACAGTACTCATAGAACATTTTCAATGGGATTATTATGGAGGAGAAGAGACATATGGATTTATTTTACTGTTTTACAACTTCTTAAAATATTTCTTTTAATACCCCCCCCCCCCCCCCAAAAAAAAAAACCCCTGTTATGTCATACTTATAACACATTTATTGGTGACAGCTTTAGTGATTCAATTTTACACCCGTCATACTTGGTAAGGTGATAGTTATTCTATTATTTTTATTCATTTGCTTGTTTAAGAAATTTTTCATGATGCTTGATTAATGAAAAAAAATAAAATTTTATCAGGCAAAGGATATCTCTGACGCCAAAATGAAGCCATTTATAGATATCAAGCCACTTTGACATGTTATTTTTATAACAATTATTTGATTATTGATATCTATTGAATAATTTTAAGTAACAAAGTTACTTCATATATAATAAATCAAAAATTTTGTATTTTCCTAAATAATTTTTTTCTTGTTATTAGAAAAATAATTTCGAAAATAAATTGTGACTTTTTGTACTGTGACGATTTGTCCGTGACTTTTTGGCTGTGACTTTTTGTCCTGTGACTTTCTGTCCTACATTCTTTATGAACTATCCTTTTCTCTTATTAAATGTAATTAAATTTCACTCAAACATTTTTAAGAAATGTATCTTTATTTTTGGTGAAATTAATTATTGATATAGTATTTTTATATTATATCGACATTGCTTGAAAGATCGTCAATGTCGGATGACGGATTTATATCTTCTACTTGATTTTTTTCTACAAGTAACGGCTCAAAATGATACGGTCGAATATCTAAAGTTAGAGAGTTGCCTTGAAAACTGATGCTAACACTGTCCATTGTTTAATTATGCAGAAATATGATCGACTTCGTTCTCATTGAGACATTTTCTCGGCTTGTATCCACTGACGTCATCACGATCACGTGACCAGTATCTCATTAAAAATCAAAGATTACGACAAGCGCTGGATTCTTTGACCATTTAAAGGCTGTTAAATGATGTTTTGACAAGAAAAAATTATTACAATATATTTTTTTACCAATATTTATTAATTAATCAAAAAAAAAAAAAAAAAAAAAAAAATGTGTCACATCTCCTTCAAAAACCAACCTGTCTGCCATTAAGTGTTTTCTTTTACAAAGATCAATAGTTGAATGAATGAATGAAGCTTTATTGCATTAGCAACAACATTGCTTTAGCATAATACAAGGCATATACATATATGACAAATATGACAGAATACAGAGAACAATTAAATACATTAAATAATGCAGAGATAACTTATAATAATATGAAATTGACTGATAATTTGCAATCTTAGTTTCCATGCAGCTTTAAGATAATTACATAGATTTTTAGTTAAGCTTTTTTACCCAGCTTGTAACAGAAAAATAAGCTTTTGTGTATTTGGCCATGAACAATAATACTTTGGCAAAAAATTACAAATAAAAAGTTGTTCGTCTTGTAAGATTTTTTAATTTTTTATTTCAGACGTAAACTTCTAAGGTCATTGACACCAAACAGAAGACAGCTCCATCTGTGGGATCCTGAGGTGATCACCATGAAACAAAAAGCTCTAGTCAAACAAATTTATGGTGAGTTATCTCCCTTTACCTCAAACCATCAGTATGAATAGTGTATATTATAACATTGTACAGTTAATTTATGTGAGTCTACTGATCTGATCACCAAACAAAAGTTGTAAGTCTATTTAGAGTTCTGTCCCTATTCATTTGATAAGGACAATTCCAAAACATGGACCACACCATATTAGTTTTGTTTTCACAAAAAGGATTTTAACACTTGAAATAGTAGATTTCACATTCAATCCATGCCTTTGGCAAAGATATTGATATTTCATGGAACTATTATTAAGTTGTTAATTTTGGCCCATTGATTATGGTTTATTTTAGCATTTTCAACAAAAAAGTAATATTTTCATTCAAAATGTGCTATTAAAAGAGACTTTGAACAAAGTTAAAAACAAAACTTTCGAATCATACAAAGGGAAGAAACTCTTGAATAATTTATATGATTCATTATAAACTACAAAGTAGAAGGATCATCTATGTTGGTCAGTTTTACAAACATTTCTGCCACTGTTTTAAGGTGGTACTCTGTAAAGTCAGCTAAACATTTTAATTACATTGTGTTTCAAAGAAATATTAAGCTTCTCAACGATCAAAATTTGTGTTTGTCAAATTGCTATATAACCAGTGTAATTTTTCTAACAAAACAGTTGGTACAAAATTTTTAAATTTCTTATATTTTTGTTAAAGTCTCAAAGTAAATACTTTGACAAAATTTTATAAAAATTAAACGAGCCAAATTAATTTTAGTGAAAGTGTTGGGTACTACCTTAAATAGTTTAATATCATTATAATATTTAATGTGTCTGTAGGTGAAGCACCACCAGTACCTTTTTGGCACCCTGCTCCCAAAAAACCTGCAAGACCTTACTGGTCAAAATGGGTACCTTCAGCAGCAGGTAAGTTACAAATTTTACCCAAAAGCATATTTCTCACTGTGCAATTGTACAAAGATCTGCAATACAAAAAGAATGGAACACAGCAAAAAAATAACTGACCCTTTTAAGTTCCTGTGAACCAAGTAAACCTGATGTATGGAAGCTTTTGTAAATTGTTAGAGGATATTATATAAAAAAGAAGATGTGGTATGATTGCCAATGAGACAACTATCCACAAAAGACCAAAATGACACAAACATTAACAACTATACATGCTATAGGTCACCGTATGGCCTTCAACAATTACTTTATTTCCAATAAATCTTTTACAGGTAATAAACTTATTTGATTTCCTAATCTCAAATCTTTTTTAATATAAACTCATTATTCTGTTGATTGTACTTTATTTGATAAGACTGCTTCAGGTTTAGATGATTATATAAAAAATAAATAATTTAGATCATGCTTTGGCTTGATGAATAAATATTTTTTTATTTGTCTGCAACAACCAATGATTTATCATTAAATTGTCAAGGGATAAAAAAAATCTATGCTTCTCATAGTATAGTCTTTTAATTTGTAAATCTTAGGAAATATGAGAGATATGGTGAACATGTTTGTGAGAATCTGCATCTCATTAAAGATAGTATGGAAGGGGGTCTCATCTTCTTAGATTGTCAAATAACAGAAAATAATTGTTCCAGTTTTTTTTTAAATTGTCTTCATAAAATATGTAAATTTTTCACAATTTGTTGCCCCAAAGCAAGGGATGACCTCTAACTTTCATTATGATTTTAAAAAGATGTTTAATGATTTTTTGTACTTTTCAGCCTTGTCATATAATTTTGCTGTTGATCGATATCATCCACTTGTCTCCAAGAAAGGATTTCTTCCTTCTCCATTTATTGACCCTCAGGGATATCCTAAAAACTTTGATTGGAATCCATTAGAAGATGAAGATTTAGCAAGTAAGTACACAATTATCTCCCCTTTTTATTGATTTTGTATTTTATACACTCCTCCCCTTTTAAAACAGAAGATTGCTAATTCAATAATTCTCACTTATTTCTGCTTTCTCCCATGACTCTTTTTCTTTTGGCATTAATGCTGAGTTCACACGTAATTCAAATTTCGATTCACGTTCAATAATTTGAGCCAATTCGAATCAATTCGATCAAGCCAATTCGAATCAAAGAAGAGTGTGTGAACACGATTAGCGAATTTGATTTGCATTCAATTCGAATTAAATGGTCGTGTGAACGAGGCATTAAACTGCTTTCACTTTAGATTTTATCCTTCAGCACTTTAATCAATACTTTTAGAAAATAGATCTAAAGCTTAGAATGGGAAGGACTATATAAAAGTCATTACTTTTCTCCTGAGATTTCAAAAAGTATTAAAAAAAAATATGTGTCTTTATCAAGGCTTCCAAAACGGTCATATATTCCGGACAATTGTATAATGTCCGGTAAAAGTCCGGCTTGGAAAAGCATGAAACGGTCTTTTGCTTTTTAGATATCAAGGCTTTTTCGGTCATTTTTACATAATTCACGATCTTTTTGACCCAATATTTTGCCTTTCACAGCCACACATTTCCGGTCATAAAAGTGACATGATGATTAATTACTATCAAAACAACCCCTACTTCAATACTTTCTACTTTTAATCAAGGCTAATTAGTTTGTTGGACAGCTGAAATCAGTGAACCCTGAAATCTACCTGTTCAGGTGACAGGTAAACTATTTTCAGTACCGTACATGGTATAAATTGATCGGTCTATTAACAAATAATTTTTAACATTTCAGCAGTTTGTATCTTATTGATTTAGTCCAAAAGATTAAAATTATAAGAAATACATTTATAAACATGATTTGATGAAAAATTAAAAAAGGTTTTAAATGAAAAATCGTCAGAACTACGTAGTATGAACTAGAACACAAGTGCGCATGTGCACAGGTGGCAAGTTTAATTATGCATCCTACATTTCTTCATAAATGCTAAAATTATCATTGAAACCTGTATCTAAAGTTCATTTGAAGTATTTTGTTGAAGAAAAAACGTGGAAAGAGCTTCTTCACTCAGTCGTGCTTTGTAAATGTACAAGGATTTTACGTACCCATATATGGTCCATGTTTTACCATTTTCATGTCAACATCCAGTTTAAAAACGAAAGTAAAGTTTTTGACAACATCATTTTGCCCAAATAAAGAGACTAAGGCAAATATGAGCACGCTGATGTGCACACTTTAAATTATGCACTGTCAATTTAACAGTGAACGTCAGAACATCAAATTCATCTCAAAGTAAAGTTTAATAAACGTTTTTTTAATTCAATGTCAGTCATTGGGATGGCCATCTGATTACTATAATTCATTTAAATTGCCTTTCGGGACTTAGTCTTAGGGATTAAAATCGGGATCAGATATAAAATGTCCAGCTGGCATAAATATTTTTTGGAAGCCCTGGTCTTCATATGTTGAAAAGGATAAGTTATAAGGAAGAAAATTATGTCATTTTATAAAGAAATGAGATTTGTGATGTAATTTTGATGAAATTCTTATATTTTTTTTACTTTAAAAAGATGCTTTATAGCAGTATCCCCGAAAGATATTTAACTGACATTAACATCTTTGTACAGAGTTTTTAGAGTTTATAGCTACATATTTCATGTGTTTGTTTATAGGCTGTTGTTTATAAATATAAAAATATTAACGATATAATCTCAGTTATTTGGTATTTTTTATGTTTGTTTTTTTTAAAGTAGGAAAAGCTTGAAGACAAAATTCAAAAAAAAGTTTTCAATATCGCCAAGACTGATACTTTGTTAATGTGGGAAAGATGTAATTTGGTAAATTTATTGTACTTTTTGATTTGAATTCAAGGTGCCAAAAAATTGCTCCTGTAATACATTTCATTTTTAGGGGGTCGGAGAAGAAGGCAAAATTTTGTACAAATTCTTACATACAGATGTACTTAAGAATTGATGTCTTATTTTTGTTGGAAGAGATGAAAACTTAAACCTTTCCCAACAGGTCAATTATTTCAAAAATAAGCTGAGAATAAGTTTATATTTTCACATCATTTTTAGGTATTTTAAAACTGAAGTATTATATGGAGGCAATATTTTAATAATGAGTAAAAATTTCTCTCTGCTTATTTAAATTTTGAAAATTAGCATGAGAATCTTCAAATAAATTTTGGTTGTTGGTAACTTAAAATTTATTTTAATTTTAAACTTAAAGGCATTAATTTATAAAATGTAAAGAAAAAAAAGCTGATTTGACCCTGATTATGAACTTTTGTAGTATTATCAATTGACGATGAAAGTAGCACTAGTCTATTTATAAATAGTCGTAACACAAGTCGTTGCAGTAGTTCGCTAAGCTACCGAAGAAGCTACAGTAGTAGATGTAGTAGCTTTAGCAACCATAGACCCAGGAGGTATAAAAAACAAGCTGCTGTGACCTACTTTTGTATTTGAAGTGTTTGAAAGTAGAGTTAGGTGATTGAATTTTGAATTAAAAAAAATTAAATGACTGTTGTTATCTAATTTTATTTTTCATAGTTTACGTTTTGCCTGTAATTTTTTTTAACAAGAGTTTGCTTAACTAAGACAATGTAAAAAAAGTTTTTTAATAAGTTTGAACAGTGATGTGACATCAAGTCATTAATATTAGTAGGTGTTGAGATATGTTATGCTGTTTGATAACATTTTTATTGTCAGCTTTACTAATAATGTTGTATTTGACGTAGATTAAAACTAACCATATTTTGTTTAGTTATGAACTCTGCTTGATAACACATTTTATCTGAAACATAAACAGTTTTAAGTTGAGAATAGTGTAATCCTTGAAGTGCTTTTTATTCCCAATCCAAAAAACCTGAAGTCTTGGAATCTCTTTCATTAATAGTTCAATTTTTAGTTAGATGTTGTACTGTAACCAAGAAATCCACAGTCTAAAACTAGGAGACTGATATGAGGATTTGGTCACAACTAAATGTTAAACCTAAATAATCATGCACTGTAAACTAGCAGTAATACATAGAAGATTAATTCCACTTAGTATATAAGTATTTCCAAGACTGGAACTTGTCACCAATGCTGTGACTTCCAAACTTCTATCTTTTACAAAGTAGTACAATATTATATATATATATATATATGAGAATTAAGCAATGAGCTAAGATCGATTATTGACAAATATAAACAAGTTATTATCCAGATAAAGAAAGATAAATAATTAATACAACTCGTTTAGCAATGTCTCTAATTTAAGAAGGATAAAGGATTAAGCCCTGAGGCATTATTGTCACTTTGATTATAAAATGTCCATTATCAATAAGATATATATTAACTTATTTTCCAAGTAGAATATATAATATTAAACATAATTAATGATAAATTCTTTGAGTCTCAAACATTTGCATTAAACACCTTAACACATCTGAAAGTCATTTTAACTCTGTCATACACTTTATTCTTTAAGATCAGATAGAAATTATCAATAAACAGATGAAAAAGTTCCATTAAATGTTATGCAAAATTAAACATTCACTGATTCAATTAATTGTTTTCTATCAACCTTTGATGTGAACAGAACATGATGAAATAGGCAACAGTGTGACTTTGATTTGTTATAAAAGTTAACACACAAAAATACTAAACTCCGAGGAAAATTCAAAAAGGAAAATCAAAAATCAAAAGGCAAAATCAAAAGTCCAAACACATCAAACGAATGGATATCAACTGTCATATTCCTGACTTGGTACAGGCATTTCCTAATGCAGAAAATGGTGGATTGAACCTGGTTTTATAGCTAGCTAAACCTCTCACTTTTATAACAGTCGCATCAAATTCCATTACATTGTCAACGATGAATGAACACCTTGTGTTCAACAGGAGTAATACCACCATTGATTTCCCCCTATTAATCTTTGTTAAAGTGGGACTTTCCAAAAATTGTGCAGAATTTATCTTTGTTTAAAATAAAGAAATACTTGGCATGAGTGAAGTTATACCTTTCCAGTACTACAATTATAATGACAAGTTATATTGTCCAGTATATGTAATATTTACTGGTGGAAATGAAAACACCAATCTGCCAATGCAATTACGAGATTAGTTAGATTAAACCTCATGAACTATTTGAAAAATATATTTTTATATGTTCCATATTCTTATCATGTAAATGTGAAGTTTCTACTAAAAACAAAGGTGAAGAACAGATATAATATATAATCTTATAAATTAGCATGACAGAGAAAGCAGATAAAATCTTCATTCTAAAAAAAAAGATAAAACTAAAAATACCAAACTCCTAAGTAAAATAAAAATAGCAAATTCAAGAGCCAAAACACATCCAACGTATTGAAAACAACTGTGTCAGTCATGTTCCTGACTTGGTACAGGCATTTCCTTATGTAGAAAAGTATGGATAAAACCTGGTCTCTCACTTGTATGACAGTCACACTGAATTCCATGACATTAACAATATGATTCACCCTTATTACTAGAATTTGACCATGTTTTCACACTTGTGCCTGTGGTGTAAATAGTTTCTATGTTATTGAACAATATTAATTTATTTGCTGAGATCCTAGCAAATAAAACTATTTTCTGTCCAAATCTTATTAGCATCCTTTAATCATCATTGCTATGGGGATATGCCAATTATTTCAATGGTTTGTTAAGTGAGTATCAGCTGGATAATTTGAAATAGACATATTAATTGCTACAAAGTTGTGTTTTACCACAAACATTAACATTATATAAAGTTTAATGGACTCCCGCCAAATATATAAATTGGAAATAAAAAATCCAAGTAAAATTATATGATCTCCTTGTTGTGTGCTTTATAAACATAGAAATTGGGATAAGTTATGTGAAAACCTGCAGTATCTATACTATTAAACGAGAAGACCTCATTTTGGGTGTCGCTTCTCTTCCTTCCACAATAAATCAATCATCATGCCTCTGTGTCCTATAGGTAACATGCATAGTCGCATTTGTCATCTATTCTTATAATTATTCAGATTGAGTTATTTTGGGAGAAAAACAACAAAAAAGGAGTCCGGATATGATTCTGTCATCAGACTGACTTTTAGTCATAGATAAGACTTCCTGTTTGAAACATGCACAAATACAACCAATCGTATGATAGATAACAAAAATGAAAAATAGATAAGCCAATCAGAGCGTACTCCATATCATGGTGTTTAGATCGCAAGAATCACAACTATTATACCTCCTTACAGAGAGGAGTCTGACAATTATTTTTCGTGTTTACCTACACGTGAACTACCATTTTACTACTTCAATATATAGAGACTTTCTGTATTCTGTCTACTGTTTTTTTTTTAAATGTTTACTATTTAAGGGGTCATACCAGTTGCATTTGTATTAAAAAAAGTAAAACATGTGAAACAAGTACAACCAATTGTAGAGCGTTCTCCATATCGTGGTGTTTAGATCGCAAAAATCACAACTATTATACATCCTTAGAGAGGACAAATATTTTTCGCGTTTATCTACATGTAAACTACGATTATACTACTTTAATATATAGAGACTCTCTGTATTTTGTCAGGGAATTTCTATGTCAGTATATAGTTATCAAATGTACCAAGATTATAATTTAGTACGCCAGACGTGCGTTTCGTCTACATAAGACTCATCAGTGACGCTCATATCAAAATATTTATAAAACCAAACAAGTACCAAGTTGAAGAGCATTGAGGATCCAAAATTCCAAAAAGTTGTGCCAAATACGGCTAAGGTAATCTATTCCTGGGATAAGAAAATCCTTTGTTTTTCAAAAATTCAAAGTTTTATATTCAGGAAATTTATAAAAATGACCACATAATTGATATTGGTATAGAAAGTCCCTGATTCTGTTTACTGTTTTCTATGAAATGTTTACTATTTAAGGGGTAATACCACTTGCATATATATTAAAATAAATAAAACATGCTCAACTTCACCTAAAACTACCTCGACCAAAAACTTTTCCCTGAAGTGGCACAGACGAACGAGACGGACGACTGAACAAACAACAACCAACGCACGGATGAACAGACTAGAAAACATAATGCCCATAATTGGGGCATAACAAATTATTGTTAAAAGGGAAAATAGTGATTTGGCAAAAATGAAAGCAAGGTAGAGATTAGAGGGAGGCAGGACCTTTTTCGGGGCATGGGAGTCGGGTGTTTTTAAGCTCGGGATTTGGGGATTCATCCAAATGAAATCCGGGAATATATTTTTCGATTTCGGAATATTAATTTCTTCGGCATCTCAGGATTTCATGGTTTTAAGCCCGGGATTTCGGGATCAGGACCCCTCCGATCAACAACCCCTCGAATTAGCCTTAGTCGGTATAAGTAATTTATACATGATTCAAATCCTACCATTGGCATGTTAATAAGGCTCTCAAAAAAAAGTACTGATGGATTGTCATAGAAGCATATTTTTTAGACTAATAAGGGTATATATATAAGCAGTTACATTTATTTCATGTTTGAAACGGTGCAAATTTTCATTTTGATTTGACTTTTAGCATTGTTGCAAAGGAGAAGAATTGTGGTCGTAGGCCAGAAACACGAATATAAATGATTTTAACAGAAAGGAAACAAATATCGGACTCTGAAAAAAGGGAGACACATTTACCTTTTATGTAATTCTCCATACATAATATATTTTACAAAAAATCATCCTATAACAGTTTACAAGCTGTATATGCCCGCGATTTCGCGGGTGTGTTCTAGTAACTTTTCAGGAATAACAAATCAAATTACTGTAAATTCAGAATTTTTTTTGACACAATTAATGCCACTGTGAGGGTATATCACAATTATAAGAACCCACATTCTCATATCTGGTACATATATCTTAATGTGGTACACAACACCTCAACTAAAATTAATTTGGCTTGTTTAATTTTCATAAAACTTTTGACAAAATATATATCTTTGACCCTTTGAAAAAAATTAAAAATTAAAATAAACCAATCACTTAATCAGAAAAAATGATTGGATATATAGCAGTCTGACAAACACTAATTTTGATCATTGAGAAGCTTAATTTTTGCACCTGTCCCAAGTCAGGAGCCTCTGGCCTGTGTTAGTCTTGTATTATTTTTAGTTTTAGTTTCTTGTATACAATTTGGAGTTTAGTATGGCCTTCATAATCACTGAACAAGTATATACTTGTTTAGGGGCCAGCTGAAGGACGCCTCTGGGTGAGGGAATTTCTCACTGCATTGAAGACCTGTTGGTTACCTTCTGCTGTTGTCTGTTCTATGGTCGGGTTGTTGTCTCTTTGATGCAATAAATCCCCATTTCCATTCTCCATTTTAATATTTCCTTAACAATACGACATGATTAAAACGTTTAGCTGATTTTACAGAGTTATCTCCCTGTAGTGTCAGGTACAACCTTGATGCAGATTTTCCTGAAATCTCAATGATCGATCTCAAATGATTTGTCCATTCTTCAAATATCTCAATAATTAATGCATTCAATGATTTCTGAATTTACAGCTCATTCATTATAACATATCAATTAACAATAGTAAATTTAATTTGCAGGAAAAAAGGAGATAGTTATATATATTTATTCTGCAAATTAATAAGTAAATTCTATTTAGACTTAAGTATCCGATGGTATAAAGGAGAAACATTCCACACTAAATAAGAAAAATTTATTCAGACACATAAATATAAAAAAGAAGATGTGGTATGATTGTCAATAAGACAACTCTCTACAAGAGACCAAATAACACATACATTAACAACTATAAGTCACCATATAGCCTTTCACATTGAGTCCTCTTGAAAATAAAAAATCAATACAAGGAAACAGACGAATTTTTGCCCTCTGGAAACACAATTTAATACTTAATCAAAGTTAATAAATATTTATATTAGTAAGTATCAGGTGGCTTAAAAAGCAATTTTTCCAGTTAATGAGAAAAATTTATTCAGAGACCTAACTTCCTCTTCAAATTGAAAAAAAAATCCAATAAACAAGACAACATATATATACTTTTGAAACACATTTTTTCATTGAATCTTAATTACAATTTTTTTATTTGATTTTGTTCTATTTTCCAGACAACTTAAGAAGTGTGCGAGTACCTAATACTACACAGTCTAGATCACGACAGTATTCTTACAACATATCACGTGGTGGCAATGGATATAGGTCATCCTCATTTGTATGATCATGTGATTACAAGTCATGTGACTTAACCAGATTATTTTGACAATATATTTGTCACATGATCATTGATAACTGTGATAGCAACCAAGACATTTAGTTGATATAGTGATGTTTACTGTCATCTAAAATGGAGCCAAAATGTTAAAGATTGGACAGAATTGGAATTCCTATACTTCTTTAGATATGTAGCATATAAGGCATTTAACAAGATACTTCAAAGTGAAACTTTTATATCTCACCATATCAGATGGGTTCATTGAATTAAATCAATTTCATTTAAAAAAAAAACGGGAATGTTTGTTTTTAGAATCTTAAACATATAGAAATATTGGTTTAGAGAATTCGAAATTTTGTAATCTTGCTTTTACATGTAGCATTCCACCACACGTTTGATATAAAGGAAAAAACTAATGACAGGCAAAATAACTTGTTGAAAACCAAAAAAATATTGTGTGTCAGATAAAATTATTAACATTTCACATATAATACAGAATCAGCAAGTTATATTTTCATTTACTGCACTTCATTGGCAGTGCACTCAGATACATATTTGAAACTGTGTTTCATATACATTTTTATTTATGTATATTTATAGATAGATACAAAGTCTTAAGATTTATATTCAAGTGCTTATAATAATCAATTTGTTTACTTTCATTGATGATTTTAAGTCATTTAAATTGTAAAGGAATCCTTTTTGACTGATTGTCATGGTTATTGCATTTTAAACTAGATACAGATGATGTCTTCAGTTTGTTAAATGTTGAATTAATTATAGAATATTTATTATACATTAAGTTTTGCCAAGGGGTAGAATTATTTTTTTTTTTTTTACCAGTCATGGAAAATATATTTCAAAAAGCTAGATAAAGGCAACTTTCTGATATTTTTGCTGTTAGTTGCAAACAACACTCTCATACTACTACTAGGTTGGATATTATCAAGTATTTTGAGACTTTTCATTGTCCAAGTCTATCTATGAAGGTCTTTCTTGGTTGGATACTAAGGGAGGGAAGAGGGATAGTGAAATAGGGATCTGACATATCATTGAAAAGGGACATGTGACCTTTATGAATAGTAAAACCAAATTCTTCAAACACGACCTTGAGATCTAAATGTGGTAGCCCCCTTGGGGCCCCTATTATGTTCTGCTATTGAGTGCTACTAGTTGTATTGATTGCAGTATTAGTAAATATGCTACAGGTATTAAATTATTGTTTTTGTTATTTATATTGATAATGAAATAAAAGATAGTATATAAGTATAGAAAAATAGTTCATGTTCTTTTTATGTTCATAAACCTCTTAAAAAATGCTGTGATTTTTGTCACATGGATACATTTGTAAAACCTCTGAAAGAATTTGATCATCTTAAATCACTGATAGTATTTATTGATGATATATATTTGTTATCAAAACAGATTGTTTCTCAAAATATGCAGAATATGTTAATGTTAATGCTAAACTATTTTTGTTGATGCTTTTCCAGTAAGCCAGTACAGTGTATCCGAATAATTTGTTTTTTTCAGACTGATCGCCATATCATTCAAATTTAGGGGTTTTATTTTCATAACATTGTTAATTTCAAATTTGAGTTTATCACAATATCCAGAGATATGCAAAACTAGCAGTTTCTCCTTCATCTCTTATATTTTGTATTGAATTTATATTGGGTTTGTTTAGGTATAATAAGTCAAAAAATATAAATTATTCATATAGAAAAAAAAAGAAAAATATACCTGTCCATACCAAAATGAACCTAAAGAGGTCTTTGAAAGAGATTTTTATGTGAAACAGCTACAATTATTTTATATGAGCATTTTGTGATATGTATTTTTAGTCTTTCAAAATATGTAAATACAGATGACCAATTTTACAATATGTCAATTTTGACATTAAAATATGTAACAATGATGTTATTTATTGTTCTTTTATTTAAAGTGAAACCACATTTATCACCATGAGCTAGAAAGCCTAGGTGGTTGAATGCTCTTAATAGTTGGGTACTCGGGAAAAGAGAAACCCTGGTTTCTTACACCAATAAGTACTGCCTACCATCACCATTAAGCCCTGACTACCATCACCAATAAGCCCTGACTACCATCACCAATACGCACTGCCTACCATCACCAATAAGTACTGCCTACCATGATATACTTAGAGCTGTGTAACAACATTCAATTGATTATTATGAGCTGGTATATAGAAGATTTTAACAAGCTAGTCACTTGTCTTATTTTTAGCTCACCTGGCCTAAAAGGCCTTAAATTTCACCAAACTTTGCCACAATCATCATTGGGTTATCTAGTTTGAAAAATGTGTCAGTTGACCTGGTCAACAAACCAAGATGGCTTCCATGGCTAAAAATAGAACAGAGGGGTAAAATGCAGTTTTTGACTTATAACTCAAAAACCAAAGCATTTAGAGCAAATCTGACAGTGGGTTAATTGTTCAGCAGGTCAAGATCTATTTGCCCTGAAATTTTAAGATAAATCTGACAACCCGTTGTTGGGTTGCTGCCCCTGAATTGGTAATTTTATGGAAATTTTACTGTTTTGGTTTATTATCTTGAATATTATTATAGATAGAGATAAACTGTAAACAGTAATAATGTTCAGCAAAGTAAGATTTACAAATAAGTCATCATGAGCGAAATTGTCAGTTGACCCCTTTAGGAGTTATTGCCCTTTATAGTCAATTTTTAACCATTTTTCGTAAATCTTAGTAAGCTTTCACAAAAATCTTCTCCTCTGAAACTACTGGGCCAAATTAATCCAAACTTGGCCACAATCATCATTTGGGTATCTAGTTATAAAAATGTGTCTGGTGACCCTGTCAACCAACCAAGATGGCTGCCATGGCTAAAAATAGAACATAGGGGTAAAATGCAGTTTTTGGCGAATAACTCAAACATCAAAGCATTTAGAGCAAAACTATTTTAATATAAATGTTCATCAGGTGAAGATCTATCTGCCCTTAAATTTTCAGATGAATCGGACAACCTGTTGTTGGGTTGCGGCCACTGAATTGTTAATTTTAAGGAAATTTTGCTGTTTTTGGTAATTATCTTGAACATTATTATAGATAGAGATAAACTGTAAACAGCAATAATGTTCAGCAAAGTATGATTTACAAATAAGTCAAAATGACTGATATAGTCAGTTGACCCCTTTATGAGTTATTGCCCTTTATAGTCCATTTTTAACCATTTTTCGTTAATCTAAGTAATCTTTTACAAAAAATCTTCTCTGAAACTACTAGGCCAAATTAATCCAAACTTGGCCACACTAATTTTTGGGGTATTTAGTTAAAAAAAAAGTGTCCGGTGACCCGGCCATTCAACCAAGATGGTCGCCATGGCTAAAAATAGAACATAGGGGTAAAATGCAGTTTTTGGCTTATAACTCGGAAACCAAAGCATTTAGAGCAAATCTGACATGGGGTAAAATTGTCTATCAGGTCAAGATATACCTGCTGTAAGATTTTCAGATGGATTGGACAACCTGTTGTTGGGTTGCTTCTCCTAAATTGGTAATTTTAAAGAAATTTTGCTGTTTTTGGTTATTTTCTTGAATAATATTATAGATATAGATAACCTGTAAACAGCAATAATGCTCAGAAAAGTAAGATTTACAAATAAGTCAATATGACTGAAATGGTCAATTGACCCCCTAAGGAGTTATTGTCCTTTATCGTCAATTTTTTAACCGTTTTCATAAAATTTGGAAATTTTTACTAACATTTTCCACTAAAACTACACGGACAAGTTCATTATAGATAGAGATAATTGTAAGCAGCAAGAATGTTCATCAAAGTAAGATGTACAAACACATCACCATCACCAAAACACAATTTTGTCATGAATCCATCTGCTTTCTTTGTTTATTATTGTGAGAACCTCTAGTTATTCACAAACTATGCCTTTCTACAGTGAAAACAAAATAAGAACAGGGTGATGCAGGATATATATATATATATAAAGAGTGACTAGTTTGACAAAATCTTCTGTGTGCATCCAAAGGAAACAGAAACAGAAAAATATCAAGCATTAAAAAAATTCAGAAAGGGGAAATTCATAAAAAATAACAAAATCATACAATATCAATCAAGGGAACATAGTCAAAGTCATGACCGAACGATGAATGTACACTATGCCAAGCTCTAACCCAACCCATAATCTAGAAAAGTAGTAAACAAATTAGAAACCGACTATGAAAGATCTGCCATCAACAAGTAATTTTAAAATGTGACAAAACATTGAACACTATTTCTTGTTGCTCTATCACATTGAATATAGTTGAACCCCTGGTTCTTTGTCAAAACCATACTTCAATATTACTTTTTTAAAGTTTACATCACAATGAATGTATTTATTAAGTTTGAAGTCGATATAACCACAAGTTATTTGGAGCCGAACAGTTTGTAAGGGACGGACATCCAACCTTTCCACTAGGAAGTTGAATATACATTATGACACACCCACTAGTGTTGGTTAATATATATGTCAAGTATAAACTTTGAAATCATAACAGTTCTCAAGATATAGTGGGTTAATGATGGGTACCATTTTACATCTAGTCAACTGAAACCTTGACCATTGACCTAAGAATTTGTTCATACATTAAGACTAAGCCTCTAGTGTACTTAATAAAGTTGTCAAGTATTAATTTTGAAATCATAACGGTTCTTGAAATATACAACAGAGACGATCTGTACCATATGACATGGAGTTGTCAAATGAAACCAAAAATGTTGACCTTGAAGTTTGACCTAGGAAGTCGTACAAACATTATGAAACACCCTCTGGTGTTGGTAAATAAACAAGTCAAGTATAAAGAATATCTAGAGATAGAAGGGACATCATTTGACAAGGACAGACTGGCCATAATAGGGCGATCTGCCACTAGTCTTGCAAAAACTCCTCACTTTAAAAACGGGCATGATAAGATAATACACATTCAACAAAAATGGCTATCACTCTCTTGTTTTTCGTTTTTGTAGTACAAAACCTAAAGGTTGCACTTTGTAAATACAGCTGTTTCTCAAAACACGACTCTTTTGGGGAGATCTTGAATATACTTAGAAAATTAATTTTGTTAACATACTGGTTCCCAGTTATGCTCTCTTTGTTCCATCTCACAGAGATGGAAATGTCACATTAAATAAACATGTGCATATTGTTTACATTGAAATCTGTGGTAACCTTTCATTCGAGGAAGGGTAGTTAAGGAAATTAGTGTTAATTTAAACTCTGAGAAGTTCAGGGCATATAAACGTTGAAAATATGCCGCACAGCCCTATATTTTGACATTTGAAAGAAATTGTGGTGCATATGGACTATCAATTCTTGGATAAGATTTCAAAACTTCATAGTAAAAGTGATACAGTTTTCGCCGTAAAAGGAGTTCCTATGGGAAATTGCATTGTCAAAACTTACAGAAATGCAACCTATAGGCATGAATTTGTAAACAAGATGATGAACATTTTTAAGTATTTGTTATAATATAAATATAATTTTGTCTCCTAATGACATAGAATAGGATGGTTGTGCTGTGTTATGTTTTGTTACAAATGCACACATTATTCCCAGCTACACATCGTTCGGCGTCTTCAAAAAGAATTCTAGTCAAAACGGCACCTGGTTAATTCGGCACCCAGTATAGTCAAATCAGCACCTAGTCAAATTGGCACCTGGTTAAATCGGCACTTGATGTAGTCAATTCGGCACCCATGTTAAATTTGTTTAATAATAATATAAGTGGATACTTAATCTGAAACCAAGGACTTGTATACTATACTAATCCTTGCTTAAACTAACTGCAACGTATCCACATTTGAATCCTGATCTTGGTACAGGACATTTTTAAAGAAAAAAATGGTGGGTTGAACCTGATTTTGTGGCATGCCAAACCTCCCTCTTTTATGGCCATGTGAAATATAACATTAAAATGACAACACAACATCCTTGCATAAACTAACTTATGTTCATCCATGAACAGCAACGTACCCAAATTTGAAACCTGGTCATTTAAATAGATTTTCTCTATAGCACTTTATATAGAAAAGCATATTATTGTTTAAATCTTCGATAAACCATTCACAAATGTTAAAGTATTAATGTAAGACGATCGTTAATTGATTGGGTTTTACAATTTACAACCTTTCTAAAAATTTCACGGTTATTCAAACTAAATACGAGACGTGAAAGCTAAAAGCAATTACTGCATTTATAGAAAGCTATTGTGGAGAACTATACAACGCAATCTTTTCATCTTAGAAAACTTAATATTGTCAACGAAGAATAAATATTTTCATCCGTTGCATCGATTACAGAGGCTCTGTATGTATGGGATATTGACCAAATACTACATTGTTTTGTTCTAGTATTGCAAATAAGCTCATCATAGATACCAGGACTAAATGTTAGTTATACGCCAGACGCGCGTTTCGTCTACATAAGACTCATCAGTGACGCTCATATCAAAATATTTATAAAGCAAAACAAGTAAAAAGTTGAAGAACATTGAGGATTCAGAATTCCAAAAAGTTGTGCCAAATACGGCTAAGGTAATCTATGCCTGGGATAAGAAAATCCTTAGTTTTTCGAAAAATTCAAAATTTTGTAAACAGGAAATTTATAAAAATGACCACATTATTTATATTTATGTCAACACCAGAGTGCTGACTACTGGGCTGGTGATACCCTCGGGGACGAAACGTCCAACAACATTGGCATCAACGCAGTGGTTTAAATAGTTATCAAATATACCAGAATTGTAATTTAGTACGCGAGACGCGCGTTAACAAACAAAAACCAACAAAAAAAACCGAACCACAACTGAAACACTATAGTGATACAAAAAGAAAAAAAACATGCATAGAAACAGACTACTTAATAACAACTACCATATTCCCGATGTTATAAACGGTTGAAAATGGAAGAAGGAATATCTTGTAGTAATGTGATCTGACGATACAATCCTTTATCAATGCAGATACCACTGCTTGTTTTATTTCTAGATACAACAATTGTTCTTGATTTTGTATTTTGATCAAAGTAATATAACAACAATGCAAGAGCTCCAAGTAAAATTCAAACAGGAAAGAAAACCATATGCAATAATAAATTCTTTTGTTGATTTTGATTGAAAATATTGTCGCGCAGTTTACTTTCAAGCACCAAATAAATGGATATTTATATAAGTGCAGTGTAAATCTTCCAAAAAATAATAATATATACTTAGTACTAAAACTACCTATTAAACATGAATTCGGTACTGGCATAAACAAAAATTATGTAGTTTAAATGATGCAGGTTGCTATAATATATATGAAACCTTGTTTGACTTTGGCTAAAAAAATACTTTACTTGAAATCTCATTAACGTATGTATTCATATATTTCGGCTCTGATCATAACTGAAAAGTTTGTCCTAATGCGCATCTGGTGCTGTACAAATGCCATCGTAACTGTTATATTGGAGATAAAAAGTCTCCAAATTACTTCCTCTCCAGTTTGTTTTGATTTTCTTGTTTTAAACTTCACTACAATTAAGGTTTTATTCTTTTATTGTTTGAAAACATAACTGCTCAGTGAAAGAGGGACGAAAGATGCCAAAGGGACAGTCAAACTCATAAATCTAAAACAAACTGACAACGCCATGGCTAAAAATGAAAAAGACAAACAGACAAACAATAGTACACATGACACAACATAGAACATTAAATAATAAACAACACGAACCCCACCAAAAACTAGGGGTGATATCAGACGCTCCGAAAGGGTAAGCAGATACTGCTCCACATGTGGAAGTGAAAGTGCACCTGTCCTAAGTCAGGAATCTGATGTACAGTAGTTGTCGTTTGTTTATGTAATATATACGTGTTTCTCGTTTCTCGTTTTGTTTATATAGATTAGACCGTTGGTTTTCCCGTTTGAATGGTTTTACACTAGTAATTTTGGGGCCCTTTATAGCTTCTTATTCGGTGTGAGCCAAGGCTCCGTGTTGAAGGCCGTACTTTAACCTATAATGGTTTACTTTTTAAATTGTTATTTGGATGGAGAGTTGTCTCATTGGCACTCACACCACATCTTCCTATATCTATATGATAATTCTAACGTACTCTTATTAAGAGAAACATGAGTAACCATTTTTATCTATCAAGAAACATACTCTGTCGTCAAATAAGATTTGTGTTGTAACAATAAAAAACATGTTGCGATTTCATTTGCGAAAGACTACACTGCATGTATAGAAGAAAACGGTGATATAATAGCTTCTTTTAATTCTATCTTAATTTTATGAATTTTCTCTTTGATTTATTTTACTATTCTTTTTCATTTTTACATTATGTTTTTTTTTTAGATTTGTTCATTTTAATCAATGCCTGTCATTAACAACATGATGGTATTTTACAATTTTAATGGGTTCTTAACCTTTTTAACTTAATTGATTGAGGGAAGTATCACAGCACGAGTTAAATAATTATTTTCCAATTTTAATGAAAACAGGAGTTATTAAATCATTGTACGAAAAAAAAAAGTGCCAACAACAAGAAACAACTCATTAACTAAGATTAAAAAAAACGGAAATACAAACAAACAACATAAAAGCTTGTGCTGTGATGTTAAACTAATAATTATTTAAGGTTAGGGTGAAGGTTGTATGTTCTTTTATTCAAATTATTGACTGGTCTGGTTTCATAACGCGTCGTTACTCATTGGCTGCAATGGGTAGCAAATATTTGGCTCCAAGGATTGAAATTTTATATTTGTGCCATACGTGCGTGTTCCTTTTAAAAAAATGACTCACAAGTGACGCTTGAATACAACAAAATTAGAAAGCCCTAACAAAGTAGGAAGTTTGAGAGCATAGAGGACCAAAAATTCATAAAAGTTGTGCCAACTACAGATACGGTAATCTATTTCTGAGGAAGAAAAGTCTGCGTTTTAAAAAAAATCAAACTTTTGTATGGCTACTCTACTACTGGCTATACACTGGGGGCATGCATACTCCACCAGGAGTAGCATCGACCCAGTGGTTGTAAAACAACTCTTCATAGATACCAGGATTGGAATTATGTTTTTGCGTTTTGTCTATAAAAGACTCACCAGTTACGCCTAACCATCTTCATCTGACTCCAACAAAAAACATATAAACCTCCCATTGGGGGCTAAATATTTACTACCCAGTGAAGCCAATGAGAACGACGCGTTATGAAACCAGATCAGTCAATAATTTGAATAAAAGAACATTTTATAAACTCCATTGTTAAAAAATTTATAATCGATTTAAAGGAACAACAATCAAAAGTAGCATACAGTCCCTTAAATTTCGTCTGATCCATTGACCATTGCAATACATGGAACCCACATATCTTAATCTGGTATTCTTGTAAGACAAAGACTTTGATTTTGAAATGAAGAACAACAATAAAAGCGCTTTTCATATGCTTTGTGGGTGTGTATGTGTGTATTTCTTTAGAATTATTTTATTAGCTGTGCATTAACTGATTGTTTTTGGTCATGGATGAATATCCCATATCTTTTTAATTTCTATTATAATAGCTCAATATGAGTTCAATTGTTGTTGGTTTTTTTTGCATCTGTTTCAAAAGTATCTAAATCTATATTTTGATAATTTTGGTATTCAATATAATGAAAGCTAGGTGAAGATTTTTTTTCTACTTATCGATATTATTAGTAAATCAAGACCATGATAATTGATGAAAAGCAATTACACTTCAGTTTCCAAAGAAAATAAATCTATAAATGTACAAATGCAACAAGCTGATTTTTTTTCTCCTAATCGATATTATTAGTAAATCAAGACAGTGATAATTGATGAAAAGCAATTACACTTTAGATTCCAAAAAAAGTAAATCTATATATATATAAATGCAACAAGCTGTCACAGTGACACTTCACACATAGCACGAAGAAATACCAAACAAATAAAGTTACCACACTTCGATGTCCTCTAAGTTAGTTTTGGATATCCTTTAGTGTTTTCCCTATAAATATGTACCATTTGGCTTTGAGCATTTGAACGCTGCGGAAGTACGTCCAATTAGCACGGAACATAACACAGGAATACGGCTGTAATTATTTGTATTAAACTAAAGTAACGATTTACTGTTAGGATCGAATGTTTTTGTGTGCGATATGGCAGGAAAAGTCAAAGTAAAATAACTATATGAATGGCATTATATTTATACTTCAGGAGATGCTAACATATCGGTAGGTGTCTTTATTCATTTTATTTATACATTATTGTATTTGTCATTTTTTGCTTATGTTTTTTTTTTAAACAATTGTGTAAATTACTTAATGAAGCATGGAAGTTAAGATCACAATTAATCATTGCATATCAGTTGTAATTATGTGCTCATTATGACCATATTGTGTTGTTCTCTGTTTATTTATTGTCATTATTGTAATTGTATATTGTGTTATTTTACTATAGCATTGTGTTTGCTTCTACAATAAAATATATTCATTCATTCATATTCATTCATGTTTTGTTTAAAAGTTTGTCTGTCTATGTCATATACATCGTCTTGGAATCTATTTATTTATAATTACTAATACTATAACTAGTAATTACTTCCAAATAAAATATTTGCGGATGTGGGAATTCATAAATTTGATCTTCGGCTGGGTAAAATAAAAGACCTTAAGATACTAGTATTTAATTGCTACATCCTAGCCATGCCATAGGCATTTAGGAGTATAAAAAGAAAACAGCAAAATCAACTTTGCCAGAGTGAGTTTAATTTTTTATTTTCCACGGGGCAGAAGAGATTTACTCATATTTTAAAGTTGTAATTTCCCTTAAAAATCATAATTAAAACTTATTTCAAATGAGAAGGACATTTTAAATTTGATATAGCATTCTATTTGATGACTATGGTGATTGGTCAAGATACTGCTACTGATAGGTTTAGCGCTATAAAACCAAATTCAATCTACCCTTTTCTACATTTGAAAATGCCTGTACCAATCTAGGAATATGACAGTTATTGTACTTTTGATAACTATTTACACCACTGGGTCGATGCCACTGCTGGTGGACGTTTCGTCCCCGAGGGTATCACCAGCCCAGTAGTCAGCACTTCGGTGTTGACATGAATATCAATTATATGGTCATTTTATAAATTTTCTGTTTACAAAACTTTGAATTTTTCGAAAAACTAAGGATTTTCTTACCCCAGGAGTAGATTACCTTAGCCGTATTTGGCACAACTTTTTGGAATTTTGGGTCCTCAATGCTCTTCAAATTTGTATTTGTTTGGCTTTTTAACTATTTTGAGCGTCACTGATGAGTCTTATGTAGACGAAACGCGCGTCTGGCGTATAAAATTATAATCCTGGTACTTTTGATAACTATTGTCCATCCGTTTGATGTCTTTTATTATTTGATTTTGCCATTTGATTAGGAACTTTCCGTTTAGAATTTTCCACGGAGATCAGTATTTTTGTGATTTTACTTTCTATTACAAACCATTGTAAATAATATCACCTTTTTTATTAGATTTAATTTATATATCATATTATAAGACCCTCTTATAGGGATAAGAGTTCTTTTTGTAATGACTATTTCCTAGAACTCATTAGATATTGTGCAACGGTTTGGAAAATTTCTGATTAAAATCGAATCATTATAACGATATGTTATTATCATCTCAATATTTTCAACAAAATTATAACACATTACGCAAACTCATGTATTTGATATTATCTGTTTTACATTAAGCAGAGACTACGTTTTATAGGAATTAAGCTAGCACCTTTGTGACTATATTTTCAACGGATTTTCGGGCTCGACATTTTGCTGATGAGTTGGTAAGTTATGACTTAACTCTAACAAATGATAATGTTTCATACTTTGCAATTAAGTTTCTACGTGTTCTTATTTTTTAAGACAAGTATTACACTTTTTATCTGCTTATTAAATGCTTTTTGGTTGCCACTGATTTTTGAAAATTATAAAATACACTAAGACATTCTAATAAGCCAACGTTTGGTTGATTTATTAAGTGTTAAATGACTCTTTCATCACTGTTTGCTATTTCTTGCTGGTCAGTTTGAATTGACGAAGGAAGCCACGTGCGCTACGACCTGACGGAGTTCGATAGGAAAACTGACAATCTTTGGCAATTAAGGTTGGAGTTGAACGCCATGTGACGTGCTTGACCCGAACTTACAATCTATTGTACTGACATTGGAGTGATTCAGAGGCTAAACTACCTTTAAAAAAAATTGCCAAAATTGCCCAAAGTCTTTAACGAACAATAAAAAAATCAAAAAAATCTATACACATTGCAAATTGCTCTATACAACTCAAATGACGAGAAAAACATCACAGCTGTTGCTGCAGATATACATGAGGTTCATAGAATAGAGATTAATTGGCAAAAATCCAAAGCGGAAAGTCCCTAATCAAAAGATAAAATTAAAAGCTCCAATGCATCAAATTAACGGATAACAACTGTCAAATGCCTGACTTGGTACAGGAACTTTCTTATGTAGAAAATGCTAGCTTCAACTCGCACTTGTGTGGCTAACATAAAAGTCCAAGTGCAGAATAAATGTTTAAACATAGAGAAAATAGACAAATGGGCAAAAATAAAGAGGAAAGAGAATAATTGGCAAAATAAGGAAGAATAGAAAAATTATCAAAATATATAAAAAAAAAATGAGGGATTCGTGCAGACCCTCATTTAGAATCCGGTGTTAATTTTTATTTTGAAATAATTACCTAAAAGAACACGTTGTGAACGTCGTCATTTATATTTGTTTTGTTGAATGGTGTTAATGACATTCTCGACAAATATGTTGATGTCATCAATAATTAACAGCATATATATCAATAATAGACTGAATCTTGGACTTTGGTCTGTAAGCCAAGCTGAAAGTACCAGCTATTAATCGATCGCGTTTTTTGTTTTAAATATTAAATTTTTGAAGGTTTTGGCCGAGCATCGATATATCACTTAAAAGAAATAGATTGTCGAATTGTATAATCTTCTATCAATTAAATCTGAACCAATTTTGTTATTTTACAGCATTTGAACCCAAAAAAAATGAAATTGCGCACTCAATGTTGTCAATTTAACGGAACTGTAAATAAATTTCATACAAGTAAAGATTTAGTTAGCTGTACGATATGGTCTATCATTGCACCCGACGTATCACGTTGCAAAATTTGACAATACCGTGTTAATTTGATCTGCGGAGCATTACAATAACTGGGGAACACGACCATGCATCAAAGTTTATCTAGAGTATATTAAAAACCTCTAATCATGATCAATTGGAACTGGTATTTCTCACGGGAAAATTGCCTGTCAAACTATTTAGAATGCACTCTCAAGCTAACTTGTATTTCGCGTGTAATTTCCCTAATCCTTATGCCTACTTAGAAGGTTTCAAAATGAGCAAAATTAAGACGAACAGCGACAATTTATCTAATGTGGTTCGAATAAAATTCTTGATTGTTGTGACATTTGTGCTGACATCGATCGATTAATCGATATAAAAACAATCAAAGTCGTAGAAACGGTAGTAGTATCTAAGCTATAATTCATAATGACAAATTCAAGCGACTTGGAAAAAGACAACTTAAAGTAGAATGTTGATTACATAGATATCAAGAGATGGAAAATTGGCTTTTGATTTTATGGCTTTTTGTAGACAAAATAAATCTAGGTTTGACCTTTGAACTTTAACCCGTTGATCACCAATATCTGCTAAGTTTGATATTGTTTTAGATTTTTTCCCTATTATAGTTAAGAATTTATGAATTTTAGTCGTTATTTTCAGATTTTGAAATCTTTATAAATTCCTCTTTAACTCAACAACCATAGAATAAAAATAAATCATTGCCGTGAGATCTCCATTTTTTTTAAAAAAATTTTAAATTCCTACCTAAACATATCTTGCTTTAAAAGAATCGACACTCTGTCGATACATATAGTTTTGCTATGCAAAAAATCGGGCATCTTCATAAAAATATTAGTATCTTTACACACAATTCTATTATTTTACAATATTTGTCAACGATGGGGTGTTAGGGAAAGGACAGCGCGATAAGAACCATGTCCATAGAGCTAAATTAAGGGAATGAAGTCCAACTGTTGTAACTGTTTCCTGTCTGTCACTGTTTAATTTTTAAGCTAGATTAAGTGTTTTTTTTTCTTTTGCATGGTTGACCATTTTGTTACCCCGATCCATTTAAGGCTTTTTATATGATATTGGTTAATGTAAAACTAACTTTAAATAGATAATTTATTTACCATTTGGTCTTTTGTAAATCTTTTGGTCTTTTCGTTGGAATCCATAACAGATGTTATACTGTAACACAACCATATACATCTAATCTTTTATTTGTTTATATCAAATAACATGTCTTACGGTACGCTATTCCTCTTCGTGATTTTTCAATAGTATCATCATATATAATTTGTTTAAAGAACAGATCAAGGAAACGGATAGCTACATTGGTAGGGCAAATTCGTATATAACTATCTAGACAAATCGCTGACGAATTTTACTTTGAAAGGTGTTTTTCTAGCATCATATTCTTATCAGTGTTCACGGTGTAAGTTAATTGTGAAATATATAGTACTTTGAATTAATATTTGATAACAGTTTGAATTCAAATGATCAGATTTCAAGTCAATTTATGACTCAATAAGTAAGTTATTAGTTTAATATTACCTGTTGTAAAATCTTAATACCGGTATCAAATATGACAAACCATCTTTTCTCACCATTTTCAAACCACTGTTTTATCAAATTATGTTTAAAATTATAAAATATTAAACTCATAATAAATTTTAAAGGCCATACCAATTACGAATCGAAAGGTATTGAAAATTATAAAAATATTTAAAAAAAATACAAAATCTGCAATCGACCATCTATGACTTTTTGGTTAAAATAATTCTAGCATTTAGGAACACAGTAACTATATCAATGACATTTTTTTTTACATGTTTCACAGTTTCTCGTCCAATCGTTTTTATAACTTACTAAACAGAATTATTTTTGGTATTCAGTTGAAAAACAAGAAAAAAAAGTAGCTAGATGCTAACAGGTTGCAATTCTGTTTATATTGACAATGTAATTTCCCAAAGAAACTCCCTTTGCGGCTAAAACTGAACAACTTTTACTATGAAGTTTATTTTATACTAGAATTAAAAGTTCATATGCACCACAACTTTTTCAAAGGTCAAAATATAGGGCTGTGTGGCATATTTTCAACGTTTATTTGCCCTGAACTTCTTAGAGTTTAAACTAAAACTAATTTTCTTAAATACCCCTACCTCGAATGAAAGGTTACCACAAATTTCAATGTAAACAATATGCACATGTAAATTTACTGGTAACATTCCCAAGTTATGTCTCTTTGAGATGGAACACATAGAGCATAACTGGGAACCAGTATGTAAACAAAATGATTTTCTATGAATATTCAAGTTCTCCCCAAAATAGGCGTGTTTTGAGAAACAGCTTTATTTACAAAATGCAACCTATATAAACATTTATTCAAATAGAAAACTCTAATACAAAATGCCTAGAATCTGTTTTGTTTGAAAGCATATTGAAAGCATATCAGAATACTATAAATGTAATGTTTAGCAGTCAATCATTACAACATTCAAGATGATATAAAATATACAATCCAGCCTCTGTCTCCAGTCCACATCCTACTGTATGCCTATTTGACAATTAAAGTACACATTTTGTGTCTCAAATGGTCAATTTAGAATTCTTGTCACAAAAGTATCATCTGTTACCATATATCTGACAGAAATTTAGCTTATATATACTAGAAGTGTTCAAACAAAGCCATATTTGCAATAGTTGTATGTATGCAAATACCAGTCTGAGATATAAATTCACTTAAAATGTTATAGAGATGACTGCTAACATCTGATTTTTGCACAACTTCCAAGCATAGTTATTGTTTTCTATATCAAAAACTTTAAAATCATAGCTTTTACAACTAAAATTATTGGTTTTATGACCCAGGGGGCGGGGCGCGGGGGATTGGGGGGTGGTGAGGGGGGGGGGGCAATTTTCTCCTTTTTTTGCCACTGGGCCTCAAATTTCCTAAATCATTCTGCTGTTTCTAGCAATTTGGAATATTTAGTACATATTCAGGATAGAACATACTATTGTAAGTTTTGTTTGGATATTTTTGTTTTTTCTAGCTTGTATTTATTATCATGATTATGCCGTGGGTTATCGAAAGGACACGAACACCCCATAAATAATATTCAGGAAGGATCTATGAGTTTCAATGACTGCGAAGAGTAAATATAAGCACTTCTTAACAATTTAACTTACAAATATGCAAATATTATGAATTATTTTTGTATCCAGGACTTTAAGTGAACTTTGCATACTGTAAACTGTGAACCTATGCTGAGTCATCATATTTAAAGCCAAGGATTCTATCAATCTTCATTAGATATTAATAAAACTTAATATTTGAGTTAATTTCTTTAAAATCTGTGAAATAAAGCAAACTTGATAAAATTCTGAATGTTCCCCTTTTTCATCCTATATAGGTTGCAATTCTGTAAATATTGACAATACAATGTCCCATTGGAACTCCCTTTACGGCTAAAACTATACAATTTTTACTATGAAGTTTAAAAAAATTCTTATCCTAGAATTGAAAGTTCATATGCACCACAACTTTTTTCAAAGGTCAAAATATAGGGCTGTGCGGCATGTTTTCAACGTTTATTTGCCCTGAAATTCTCAGAGTTTAACACTAATTTTCGTAAATACCCCTACCTCGAATGAAAGGTTACCACAGATGTCAATGTAAACAATATGCACATGTAAATTTACTGGTAACATTCCCAAGTTATGTTACCAGTAAAATAACGAAACACACATCGGGTATAAACTGTGAACCTATGCTGAGTCATCATATTTAAAGCCAAGGATTCTATCAATCTTCATTAGATATTAATAAAACTTAATATTTGAGTTAATTTCTTTAAAATCTGTGAAATAAAGCAAACTTGATAAAATTCTGAATGTTCCCCTTTTTCATCCTATATAGGTTGCAATTCTGTAAATATTGACAATACAATGTCCCATTGGAACTCCCTTTACGGCTAAAACTATACAATTTTTACTATGAAGTTTAAAAAAATTCTTATCCTAGAATTGAAAGTTCATATGCACCACAACTTTTTTCAAAGGTCAAAATATAGGGCTGTGCGGCATGTTTTCAACGTTTATTTGCCCTGAAATTCTCAGAGTTTAACACTAATTTTCGTAAATACCCCTACCTCGAATGAAAGGTTACCACAGATTTCAATGTAAACAATATGCACATGTAAATTTACTGGTAACATTCCCAAGTTATGTCTCTGTGAAATGGAACACATAGAACATAACTGGAAACCAGTATGTAAACAAAATTGATTTTCTATGAATATTCAAGTTCTCCCCAAGAGAGGCGTGTTTTGAGAAACAGCTTTATTTACAAAGTGCAACCTACAACCATGTCCCTAAAAGATAGTTGCCACATTGAAAATCACACAATATCTCCTTATTTTTTATAACTAAAATTCATTAATATACATTTTATTTGAGTCTTATAAAGACGAAACACACATCGGGTGCACAAAATTATAGTTCTAATGATTGAAAAAAATGACATATTTTATTGTACCATGTCCCAAGTCTCTGGTTGTTAATTCTTGTCACTGTGCCAAAAACAACAACAAAAATCAATACATATTTCTAAATCACAAATAATTTTCTATTTCGTTGTATCAAGGAATGTCAAATGCGAAATGACATGTTCGTTAGGCAGATGTTTTTCTTCAACCAGTCGGGCTATAAAAACATCCCTAATGGCAATGACGTTAGCGAACTTTAAAATATAGTTTATGCTAACAAGTTATTTGACAGTTTGATTTAGTTTACAGTTAGAAAATGTATCAGTTTTTTTTCAAATTGGCAACACTTGTATTAAATGAGTTATTTGTTGATTACTTTTGTTAAGCGTGTGTATTACAGTGGTCTAGTGTTAATTGCGCGAATGAACTTCAGAGTGAACGCGTTTGATACTAATTTAAGTGTGTGTCTATTTATAATCACTGCGTCGAAATCTCTGCTGGTTGAATTTTAATCCCCAAGGGTATCATTAGGGTATCATTAGCTCAATAGTCAGTGAATTAGTAAAGTTTACCGTAGATGAATGTGTCTATTCTTTTTTGTCCCTTCTGATAATTTAGCCTTGAACATATCTACAATTAATAAATCCTGGCCTTTCAATTGCTTGGTTTAAAGCGTTCCTAATTAACATAATTCCTGAAAAATCCTTCTGATGGACGGAATTTATTAAGGTCATACGTTACAGTTTATACAGGAGAGGTTATGACGTTGCTAACGTAAAATGTGATTTCGCGACGACAAATTGTAACATATCGGGAAAAGATGCATTTTTCGACGGATTTTTATCATTCAAACTGATTTAATTTGAAAACGAGTACATGGACCTCTATTTATTAAAGATACATTTTGTTTCATTTTGCACGGAGTTAATGTGGACCAAATTTTATAAAACTGTAGATAGTGCAATTTTTGTAAATTTCGATAAACATACAGCAAAAAATACGTTTTCTCAATTCATGAACATTTGATAAATATGAGTTATTTCTGAATAAAAAATGCATAAATAATTATAATACTTATAAAATGACGAAATTACAAATTATTTAACAAAAAACAAATTGTATTTATCATTTAAAACAAAAAAGATATGGCTTTCTTTTGACAGGGAAAATACGGCCTCAAATCCGACTTTTGAGCAAATATACAAAATTTCGACCTCATTTTATCAAAAAGTAGCACATGTAGGTATATTTTTTATTGCATATTTGATTTAATCGGGTAAAAAATAGTCTATATGGATGATTTATTTTATCAAACTGTAAATACGGGATCAAAACTGTATCGTATGCCCTTAAGTGTTAATTACATTCGAACAATTTACAGTTGTGAAACTTATTATTTGAGATTGAAAAGAATTGTGTTGTATACATTTTTTTCGAAATACTTTCAATCCTAAAACATTTTGTTGAAAACTTAATATAATAATGTTGTCTTGACTTGTTTCTACTAATTAATTTGGATCTTGATTCCAATCCCGAATAACCACATGCTAGTCTCTATATTTCGAACGCTAGTCCAAATAAAAGCGACAGTAATAAAACGTTGTTCGACACTCATAAATCAATAGAAGAAAAAAAATCCGGGTTACAAACTAACGCTGAGGGAAACGCATTAAATATAAGACGAGAACAACGACACAACATTCAAATGTAACACACATAGAAAGGAACTTATAGTTATCAAAGAAACCAGGATTACAATTTAGTACGCAAGACGCGCGTTTCGTCTACACAAGACATAATAACTAAGCATTAAACAAAATCCGATGAAAATAACAAATATAACATCAAAACTTAGTACATGAATTTGGGATAGAAATGTACCGTGACACGTCTTATAGTAAAGTGAAATCACAAGGTATATTTCTTGAAGTATTACATTCAGGTTATACACATTTTAAAATTTGAAGAATTATTGCGGTCATTATATAGTTATAAGTCATGAATATATTACATCATTCCATAGCTGCTTCTTTTACCATTAACTCACTGAGAATTCTTCTAATTTTAAAATTGTGTACGCAAGACGCGCATTATTTTCAAAGGATTAAACAAAGTTAATATGTAGAAAACAAGTTATCGCATCTTCACATGTAGTTATCAGATTTTAGTGATATCATATAAAATAATTTGTTTGCAGACTGGAAATAATGCATAGCAAACCAATAGTGGTTATTACAGTTTTAATGACGTCTTCTCCTTTAAGATAAGTTTAACTGCATGTATAAAGGATAGAAGCGTAGACCAAAAATGGTATAATGGCAATGTTTTGAATATCTAATGATAAAAGGCATTACACATTGTTTCTATATGTTATGTTCCGCTTCATAAGTTCAGGCTTATGATTCCGTAAAAATGTATATTCGTTATAATTATTTAAGGAGAATCTAGAGTATAATGGCTTAGGTGACCATCAAAATAAAATTGGTTTGTGAGATATATATAATAAGATGTGGTATGAGTTCCAATGCGACAACTCTCCATCCATGTCAAAATTTCTAAAAAGCAAAGCATTATTGGTGATAATACGGTCTTCAAAACGGGTCTTACACCGAACAACAAGCCATAAAGGGCCCCAAAATGACAAGTGTAAAACTATAAAAACGGGGAAACCAACAGTTTAATCTGTATAAAAACGGGAAACGAGAAAAATTTATGAAACACATCTACAAACCATTGACTTCAGGTTCCTTTCTGAGGACAGGTGCAAACAAATGCAGTGAGTTTAAATGTCAAGTTTCATATATCATTTTGTTCCTTTGCAGATGTGAGTGATGACAAAAGATAAAGAATGCGAACTTCTCACCTTTAACTTTGAACCCAAGTTTCTTCCACCTTCACCTTCCGACGAGAGGACCGATGTCTCATTACTTCCGGTTTCATCAACAGATGGTTGCACAAGTTATAATGGAGATGTTTTAAGTGTTCCTACTGGAAAAAATGACAAAAGGAAGCTATCTGAGTCTAGGAATGGACCGCCTAATTATCTAGGTTTAGCTCTGTTTGTTACGTTATGTAACTGTCCTTTTGGATCTCTTGCTATCCTGTTTGCCATATTGTCAAGGCGACAGTATGCCTCTGGCGAGATCGTAGACGCAAAGCAAAAAGGAACGATTTCTAAATGGCTTTCAATTTTAGGAGTTACTGCAACTCTTTTGTTAATAGCGTTCTTACTTGTGTATAAGTTTGTTATTTTGCCAAATGTTGTTGTTGATTTGAAAGCGCTTCAAGAGCAACTTAAAAATTAACAAGTGCTTGTTTCATATAAGAAATACAGGGATATATGTCGTTTATCTGCAAAGGAGAAGCAAAAATACTGTGTCATAATTGAATCATATCTGATAAGTCAGTATGTTTTATCATTGTGTTGAATCTACCATTTTGCTGCTCTTTACGTTCACTACGTTATGGAAAATAGAATGTAAGCGATACATAATGTGAAAATTCTCCATCATGGGTTGATGATTTAAATCTAATACAATAGTTGGAGAACTTAAATATGTTTTATGACATATAACAATGTGACGTATTGAACAGCACAAATATATATATTAAATCCAGCCATATTTTTTTTCTTACAAAGTTGAGCATCTGTATGAAGACCAGATCCACTAGAATGACACAGACAACGAAATGTCTTTTGACATCTCGGATAACTAGTGTTTTTTTCTTTTACAATATTGTTTGTAGAGATTTGGTTTGTCATAACGAAGGCTCTGTACTGTTGGGTATCATGAGGCATTTGAAACATAAACAGTACCATCATAAAACATTGTAACACTTATTTTTCAAGTACTTCCTTTTGATAGTTTATTTCTGAATTTGAGCTGTCTCTTTACAACACTATTTTCAATTCTTCACAAGCACAGAACTGATTTAGGATTTTATCTTGTTTGATTCTCAAATTAAAAGATATTTTCATTTTTTATCATTACAATTGCTGATGCATATTGACCAACTATTGCTGTTATTCAGAAATAATCATTTGGACTAATTGTTTTCTCTTTATAAAGGCAAAATGAAATGTTTCTATAGCAAGACTTTTGATATGTCCTCTGCTTAGAATTTATATCTTCTGTTAAATTGATTCTACAGTTTATCAGGTTTGGTCATTTATCCATCAGTATTAATCTACATGCATGTAGCTATCCAAAAACTGCTGAATATGAAGAACATTTTTATAGTGATAGTATCAGAATCAAAAGTATAAATTACTGCATTCAGAATAATGATTTTTATACTGTGTATTGAAAGAATTGAAACGTTTTACTTTTGATATAACAGGTGTCTACTTTTCTTGCGTTTATGCATATATTGTTTAAGACATCAAATTAAAAACAGATCTGAAATACGGTACAAGAGGTATTTAAAAAGATGCTGTTATATTTCTGCAAATTTACAAACCCTAAACTTATACAGATTTGTGGAGGAATCTAATTCTTGAAGAAGAGTCAATGTTGGAATATAATAGCGTATTTGCTGTCCTATTATAAATTGCGTCTCTACTTTGATCCCATCTTTCTAGACCAGATCTATGTTACACATATACAGATTCATTTCTGATATCAATCGCTAAATATATTTGAATACAATCTTATGTATGAAAACTGAGAAAGTACAGTTTATTTTTTTTTTATTAAAAGAATATCTTTTATATTTTATTTCTGATTAATCGTATTAAAACTTGTTTTCAATGACATAATAAAACAATAGGTTTCATCTATCCGATGTCATGTCGTTTCACATTGAAAGAACGAGAGACCAAGAATATAGATAAGGTATAGGAACAGTTAACAGGCTATGTCAACGATTTTGCTAAAATATGCAGACAACTTTGGCTCGTCAATCTATATTGATAAGTCGGCACAGATAACAAATTTAAATATTTTGATATCTGAAATTTTAGTGAATTCTTTCAACATAAGTGACCATTTCTATAGAAAGCTCAAACAACCGGCAAAATATACTCTTAAATGTGTCATAAAGTCATCAGCACTACAACTTCTATTACATGATTTTTTTCTTTAAAAAACAATATATTCATATAGGCACCAACTTCTTTTTTTGTGTCTAACGATTTATATGTTACAAATTATGTAGTTAAACGTCAACATTTAACATTATGCAGCTCGCACCGCGACGACGTTACGACTATATCGACGTAAAAATCTATATATATTGTATTAAAAAATGGGGTTTTGATTATTTTTATACAAATTTCATTAATTTTTCGCCGGATGTATGTGTACGGTATATGAATAAATGTTCACCTTTTTTGATAGAATTCAATCAGTATATTATTTCAGAGAATAAAAGAGATAAATGTATAATTGTTTCGATTTTTAGTAAAAGTCAAACAAAGAAAAGTTGTATGCAAAATTTTAGCAAAATCTTGAACATAACCCATTTAATTTAGTACTGTAACTGTACTTAGCTCAGAAAAAGAATATGGATACTTAAAGAGGTCAACTACAAATCAAAAGCCCGACAACGTTAACACCGTGGCCAACATGCATAAACTATCAACAAAATCTGCTCAGAAAACCAATGCTTTGGTTCCTTTTCTTGAAGGATATATCATTTCTGATCCAGAATGGAAGCCCATTGTATTGCTGATGGCAAAAGGTAAAGGTCATGTTAGGAGTAATAAATTGAGTGATTAAAGTAATAACTATTATTATATTGTTAATTTTAATTATCAATAATCTACAAATATAGACTTACATATGCTGTTTCACTCTCTGTGTGGTGTGAACAACTATCTAAGATAGAAATTAGAGTAAGTGTACTATAATCTGAGTTATACCCGAAACCCTGCATCCATTGTTAAACACATGAGTTTTACATTAATCAACTGTCAAATTCCCGACAGAAAACATTGTCATTGGAATAAACATATTTCGTGATAATCTGAAGAACGCAACAAATTATTTGGACAGTTATGATGACGTGCTGCTATGCAGCTATCCAAAATTAAAGAGGATTAAGAGCTCAGAAATGTTTTTTAAACCGGTAACATTTAACATGTTTCTTTCCAGGAGTCTCAGATTCAGTGGTTGTGGTTGGTTGTTATATGGCACATTTGTTGTTCTATCGTTATTTTTCTCTTAAGAATTGTTTCACTTTATCTTTTTCTTAATTTGCCATGTTGGGTTTTTGAATAAAATTGAGAATGGAAATGGGGAATGTGTCAAAGAGACAACAACCCGAACCTAGAAAAAACAACAGCAGAAGGTCACCAACAGGTCTTCAATGTAGCGAGAAGCTTGTTTATATGCGGTATAGATGTTTATTGATAAAGGCTATCCTAGTAATACTGTATTAGCTTTGTTTTATATATACGGAATCTGGATTCCTGTTGATAGTATATCTTCAGTTAAAATCATACAACCTTCTTTTTTATTATATTATTAGAAAATGGTTATTCAACATCATAGAAGAAGTTAAGAAAACAAACGTTACAACACGTTAGACTAAACAACTGTTAAGGTTTTTTCTCATTTATCTATAATGTATCAATACTGAATGTATAGAAAAAAACCGGTGTTATTATCAAACCAAGAACATTTGCTGATAAATTGATTGCACTTCTATGTAAATAACAAAATTAACATGTCTGGCTATTACTTAAATAAAATCTTCACCTTTCTAAATTTGTACACATGAATACATCAAAGTTTTATTCATACAGTTGGTAATTTTGGCATGTGTAAATTGTTATTGTCAATGGATCGCTACTGATAATTATGGATATTAACAGATTGATTGCAAAATATTTTCGAAATAAAGAGGTGCTAATTTCAAATATCAAAATAGCTTTCTTATATTTAACCCTTTTCTCTATATTGATTCTTTTCAGAATAATGTAAGGCAGACAGTATTAATGATGATGGTGTAATTATGTCAGTTTCTGGACATATCGTCAGTGACTTCTCTAATAATTTGTCTAATATTTTCCCATATTTGCCATGTAAAACAATTTCATGACCGAGAACCAAACTCTATATGATGTCTGGATTCCAGAATGGATTGTACTTTTGAAATGGAAGATAATCAAAGTGCACAACCACTGATGTGCGTTAGTTCTTTTCTTTTCGGGGTTATTGTTTATTAATGTAATATGTGTTAAGAATTTTGATTTCAAACCAGTCGTCCAGATATCAATTCTTGTCAACAGTTCTTTTATGAATTGATAGAAAAATATTGCATTATTAGTTGATAAGATTTTGATTTACTAAGAAGTTTTGTATTGATTTGTATAGAATCTGATGATTATTGCTCGCTAATATCCTCAGTGGATGATTGATTGTTTAGGGTCGATTTCAAATAAATGTCATTTTTTCCTCTGCAAAAATAATTAATCCATGGAGATATTTGTCATGTGGGTAGGAGTTCGTCAATCTACAAGATAATAGAAATGATCTAATTAGGGAATTTTGTTTCTTCAACGCTCTTTAACTTTGTACTTGTTTGGCTTTAAAACTATTTTGATATGAGCGTCACTGATGAGCTTTATGTAGACGAAACGTGCGTCTGGCGTACTAAATTATAATCCTGGTACCTTTGCTAACTATACAAACATACAATATGGACAAAGCGAGAAATAAAAACTCATTTTAGATACTATTGGACGGTGCAAATCAACATTTGACGTACACAAATCAGTATGTAGTATGAAGCAGTGTTTTCGTTATATTAAAAGAAAAAAAAAACCATTATTATTATTTAGCAGCTAAAATACTTAAAATACTTCATGGAAAAACACTTTTGGAGTTGCACTTTCTGGGATAGAAGTCATGATTCTTATCATTTTATCGATCATTCACAGCAACAAAAACTAAAATAAATCAGTCCAAAAAAGCGAATGGCATTTCCCGTTCAGAACCCAATCTGTAATTATGTCAAAATCAGGTCATCCAAAATAAATCTAACAAAAGATTCTTACATTTTCAAAATCACATTAACAAAGAATAAGTCATTTGTCATGTTAACGGCCATGAATGCTAAAAATCAAGCAGATATTAATCTTTTTCAGAAAGCCATCTATGTGCAAGCTCATAATTAACTTTTAAAAAGTAATCTGAAATAGCAAGAAATTCCTATGATATCTATAATTAATAATTACATTATTAAATTACAAATTAATAAAGCAATATCTGCTGGGATGACTTTAACGTGAGCATAAATAACCATTGATTGCACTTTTCTCAGTTCGATGGCCGGAATTTAATTCGTGTAAAGAACTTTAACAAGAATAATATCAATAAACTTATTATAATAACTAATAATTACATTTCTACTTTTTACCAATACTTAAAATTAATTTCTGCATTTTTCATGTTTTTGGTTAGAAATAAAGGTGAAATGAATAAATTTCGTAAAACAGAGAAAAAAAACTGGCTATCTCAAAAATATTCACAACGTTGAATAATGTAAAAACTATAAATTTAAAATAAGGTTCGGAGGAAGAAAATTAACGTGACTACAGATCAGGGGTGGTGTTCTCGAGAGTATCTTAAGATTCGTCCTAAGACACATCTCAGACCATTTTTGGGATGGACAAGTTTATCTGAGGACACTCTTAAGTTGTGTCTCGAAGCTATCTCAGATGCATCTTCTGTTAGGAGGTCCTAAACATATCCTAAGTCGAAAATTTAAATCTTTAAATTATTGTTTTTATAAAACATTTATTAATGACGAAACCATTTAATAAGATTGTTAACGAAATTGTTTAATAGATATAGGAAGATGTGGTGTGAGAGCCAATGAGACAACTCTCCATCCAAATAACAATTTAAAAAGTAAACCATTATAGGTTAAAGTACGGCCTTCAACACGGAGCCTTGGCTCACACCGAACAACAAGCTATAAAAGGCCTCAGTATTAATAGTGTAAAACCATTCAAACGGGAAAACCAACGGTCTAATCTATATAAACAAAACGAGAAACGAGAAACACGTATATATTACATAAACAAACGACAACTACTGTACATCAGTGATAACATGTATAGAATTGAATGAATGATTTTAATGTAATTACATATAAAAGGATTGTAATTTAAACTTTAAAACTATTTGTTTTGAATTGATAATTAAATTGGTAGTGTCATCGTATCGTGAAACACGAAATTCAAAGTTTAAAATCATGAACAATTTCTTTATATACGAGTTAATAACCGATGGTCCGTTTCATTTCATGTAAATCGTCATGAAAAATAATTAGCAAAAACCGAAATACAAACGTTATTATGCTAGGATGAAGATAGGATGATCTTAAGACACCTTATTAGGTGTCCTAAAGTTAGGACGAAAAATGAGATATATCCGAAGTTAAGAGATCTTCGAGAACCCGACATAGAACAAATTATTGACAAAAGATGGTCTTAGGACATATCATAGTTTTAAGATAGTTCTAGAATACCACTCCAGTTTTTCAGATACATAAATTAATATGTCAACTTCATTATTTATGTAGAATGATCGTATGACGCGCTTGTCCATCTTACAGCTATTGCCCAAATAAAAAATGGTTAATCTAACATTGACATCAATTACATGGCTTATAGTAATCGATGTTAGGGTCAGTTAGTTAGATAGTTCTAGTTCTATACTGTAAACCAAATAATTTTTGCGAGCAATTTATTTTTACGACTTTTTCGAGTAGTAAAATAATGCGAATATAATTCGTCTCGAATAAATATAACTTTTATCTTTCATTATTTTTCTTCATCAAGCAAATTTGAAAATCGTGAATAAAATCACATCTAAATGGGCAAGTAATGGCTACGTTCAAAATAAAATATTCACGAAAATAAGTTTGTTTACAGTATGTTGTGTACAGAATGATTGAAAATTTGACACGTTCGACTGACAGGGTTTGTCTGGCGTGGACAGTTGTTTATTGTCCATTGGTTAGCGTTCATATTTCATGATTAGTCTGTTTCAGAGAATCTACCAGTTCAAACAAAATATAATTGGTCTAATGATTTCGGGGATAGAACGATTGTAAGGTACAAATGTCCGTCTGACAAGGGTTATTTGATCTTGACAAATTGATACCTTTAAAAACTATTTACACCACTGGGTCGAATCAACTGATAATGAATGTTTCGTCTCCGAGGGTATCACCAGCCCAGTACGTAGTCAGAACTTTGGTGGTGAAATGCATATCAATTATTTATCGTCATTGTTATAAATGTTCCTGTTTTTAAATAAATGAATTATTTTAAATACTAAGGAATTTATAATCCCAGGAACAGATTACTTTAGCCGTGTTGACACAACTTTTTGAAATTTTAGGTCCTAAATGCTCTAAAACTTTATACTTGTTTGGCTTTGTAACTATTTTGATCTGAGGGTGAACTTTGGCTCATAAATGCTCTATTGCTTTATACTTTATTTGGCCCTTTAACGTTTTAAATGCGCGTGTCAGTAAATAAACTCATCATAGATACTAGGACTAAATTTTGTATATACGCCAGATGCGCGTTTAGTCTTCAAAAGACTCACCAGTGACACTCAATGGTCATTCTGTCGTACAAAAGTTTTAATCTATTTTGAGATTATTTTAAACACGGCTATTGTTAATTTAAATATTTGTCCATGAGATTGTATTATAATAACTATAAATGTTTAGTTCATAATTGGGTTTTTTGAAAATGCTGCATAGAAACAATGCTATCAAAATTGATCACATAGCCAATAGTAGTGTTTTAGTTAAAAAAAAAATCAAAAACATCTCTTACACAGTTATAAAAACCACCAGATATATCAGGCATTCAGTGAACTTCCTTATATGAGGGGGGAAAGGGGTTTAACTGTTATGCTGTTATGGGGCAATTTAATTCCTTGTTATCTGTTATTTTGAGAATATATTTGCTGTTAGCTGTTATTGTCTTATTCTTTGTTAGCTGTTATTGGGCTTTTAGTTTTTTTGTTATCTGTTAATGTGATAATGTATTTGCTGTTAACTGTTATTGAAAATTGGAATGTTAGCATTTTTTTTTACAGTCAATATTCGGAATAAATTGAAAATCATTGGACATTGGGGTCTACCACTACTTATATGTAGTACCGTATTCAGAAAAGGATTCCATTAATATATACCCATCACAGAAGTGAGGTCCATGACACTTCAAGTATATCTTAGGATTATCCTTTGTAATAAATTCCATTTTTTTTTATGAATGTATATTTAGAATTATCTAATTTTTTTGTATGAGAATAATGTTCCTTGTTTCCCCTACGAACATATTAAATTAAAATAATTCTTAATATGACAAATAGGAAAACAAATGGCCAGGAATATCTGACATGGATCTCAATTAAGGACTAGGTCATAACAATCACTTAACCTTTTATATAATATGGTACATAGACTCATCTCTGTGATTCTTTTCAAAGTAGAACCAAATGCATTGTACAATGAAAGTTCCAACCATGTACTTGGGCCCGAAGCTGCACCTAACTCATAACAAACAGAGATTTATTTCTTTTCAAGCCATGTTTTCCCTACTAAACTATGTATTCTACTTATTAGTACACTTGGTACAATAAAAAACTCAGCCAATAATTTTTTTTTCAAATAAGGCCTTTGAAAATAGTGGAATAATTGCTTTTGTGTGTCAAAATTCGTTTGAAGTACTTGATAAACATGCTTAAAATTGGTGCTTTTGATTTTTTCTACACTATATACTATTTTGCCTCATAGTCTTATTAAGAAAAATTCACACACCTCAATAAATGGTAATTTAGAAAAAAGTCAGAATATTCAAACTCTTTTAGGTAATTTTTTTTTATTAGCATCAAAGGGAGCTTCAGTCAATATATATAAAAAATACACCAAAGTTTCATGAAAATTGCTGAAAGCATCTTTAAGTTATTTTTGAAAACTAAAATATCACCTTTCTAATGAATAAAATCCCTTAACTCAATAACATAAAATCTAAAATTAATAAAAATCGAAAGGGAGTTTACAACAAATAAATATGTCAGCAAAGTTCCACGAGAACTGCTGAAAACATTTTTGTGTTAATGTCTGAAAACTGGAAATTCCCCCCTTTTTAATTAATAAACCCCGTTAATTCGAAAACGAAAAATCTAAAATTTATAAAAATTAATAGTTACCTCATGTTAACAATTCACCAAAATTCCTTGTTTGTGAAAGCGTTTTTGATATATTATCAGAAAACTGAAGAAAAAAAACACCAATTTTATTGAATAAAAAAAATTATTACCCAGAAATTAAAAATCTAAAATTTATTAAAAAACAAACAAAAAGGGAGCTCACTCCAAGAGATATAAACAAATTCCCAAAGTTTAATGCAAATTGGTTAAAAAGTTTTTGAGATAATGTCCGACATGTTGACAACAGACGGACAATGGTATACCATACTATGTTCCGTAAACGAGCGTATACAAAAAATATAATATATTGAGTAGTTATTTAAACGCATTCTAGATACATAAATTAATACTCAAAACATAGTCATAGAAAATGGAATGCATTACAAAGGATTATATCCGTATTACTAAGAAATACTGATTTGTCAAAGACCAAACTTATTTTAATATTACATTTACTTTAAATTCAGATATTATTGCGTGCATTTATTATTGCGATTTTGTCATTTTAGACTTAAATGCGATTTTAATTTTTACGATTTTAAGAAAAATCCTGTAAAATCCATATAAAATATTTCAAAATGAGAGTTTAAATTATTGCGTTTACAACTCATTCGCATATTTCGCAATAATAAAAACCTCGCAATAATTTCTGAATTTACAGTACTGTTATCTGTTTTTGTCCATTTTTATTCCTTGTTATCTGTTATAAACCAAATCAATTTGCTGTTTTGTTGTTATTGGGACCCCCCTTGCCCCCTCTTATTTTCTAGTAAAGTATTGTAAGTCATTGCAGTTATACATTTATAGTAAATGGCTGGCTTAAGAGTAAATTTAACATTTATATTCAAGAAGTGTTGACAATTGATAAGCAAACATAAAGCATGAAACTAAACAAAAACGGAAACATTCTTATATAAATGGCAGCAGCACTTTATGGCATTTTATAATAAGGCAATAGTAGTATAGCGCTATTCAATAGACATAAATCAACTCAAATATATTTATTTTTGTATCCATCTGATGAGTTAAACCTTTCAACTGATTTTTGTAGTTCGTTCTTATGTTTTACTGTTACACCACTGTCCCAGGTTAGGGGAGGGTTATGATCCCTCTTACATCTTCACTCCACCACATTATGTATGTGTCTGTCCAACGCCAGGAGCCTGTAATTCAGTGGTTGTCGTTTGTCGATATGTAACAATTTTTTTTTTTTTTTTTTTTTTTTTTAACGATAAATCTTTTATTGCACATTTCTTTGCTGTTTAACAAATTACTCGACTCACAGCATTCAGCCGGGTATCCCTGTGCATTAGTTACTGTTTTTCTTTCTCTTTTTCGTACATTAACAATGATAAACTAGGCCGTCATTTTCTCTTTTGTTTTACATTTATCAGTCTTGTGCCTTTTATAGCTGACTATGCGGTATGGGCTCTGCTCATTGTTGAAGGCCACATGGTGAACTATAGATGTTTATTATGTGTTATTTGGTCTCTTGAGAGTTGTCTCATCATCCAACTGTTTTTTATTTATTGAAAGAAACAAAAACGAAATGAAACTTATTAATTATAAGAAAAAAAACCCGGAATAACAGAAACATGAGCTGCTACAAAATAACCGCAAACAAACATAGAAATCGATTATTTGGCACAGGTCATTTAAAAAAATGATGGGTGAAACCTGGTTTTATGGATAGCCAACTCCCGCTCATATGTCATTCTTGAAAATACTGCTAATATGGTTACATTTCTTTAAAAGAATACAGTACAATGCAAAAACACTCAGGGCAGTGAAAACACAAATTAACACCCTTTTTTGAACAAATCCGAGTCACAAACAAAAACTGAAGGAAACTTATCAATTATAAGACGAAAACAACGGAACAACAATAACACTAAGCTGCTATATAAAAAACCGCAAAAAATACATAGAAATTTACTATTTCATAACAACTGCCGTAATTTTAGTTAAGAACATTTTAAGAAAAAAGGGTGGATGGAACCGGTACTTTTGGCTAGCCAAATCTCCCGCTGATATGACAATGTTAAAAATACTGCAAAAATGGCAACATTACGTGAAAGGAATATAGTACTTGTAAAATCAAATGCAAAAACACAGCTTAACAACCATATAGTACATTTCAACATATAAATTAGGTTTTTAGTCATAAAATGTTAGATTACTTATTTTTAAAGAAATAACAATATATGTAGGAGGAAACTGTTTTGATTTTGCCAATTTAATTTGAGTATTGTTAATACAGAAAAAAAGATCCATAAACTAATAAAGATGTTCAATATGATAGCACTGATAGAAAAATCCGAAGTAATCATTCTCTCTAAACCTCTTTTATTGAATAATAATGTCCTCAGATGATTAAAATAAAATTGGAATGAATATCGGTTTATTTCTAAAGGATGATAACGATCATGGAAAAGAGAACCTTAGCTAAATAAAATTAATATTTCTACTTGCAAATCAATTTACAAAAGTCTAGCCAAAGAGATTATACCTCTAAAAATAGAAGCAAAATGGGAAACCGTATAGCAGTAAGATTGTTAATTTAGTTAAAAAAAAAACAAAACAGATCTCTATACAAGACACCCAACTCAGTATTCAATGTACTATTTTGAGATGGTTAAAAAAATGTCCTACAACAATATTAAAAAATCATATTATTATGAGAAGTGTCCACAGAACAAAGAGTTTTCATCAAAAAATCTTTGAAAAAAATGACAGTTTTATACAATTTCTAATCAAATTTTCGTGTTGATATCGTTTTTTATGTTATCCTATACTGATTATATACACTACCTGTCATCTGCTTACTACTAAAATGTCATAAATAATTTGCACTGATGACCTACATGTTATCAATTATTGCAGAATTTCCTGTTGCCATTTTTAATGAACTACAAACTTGAAATGTCTTCATTATATGAGATTGAATTGTTCCTTCTTTGTTTTCAGTACATGAAAAATATAGAATGTGCGTGCTCTAGTAAATTAGGGATCATGTTCACAAGTTCAACCAATTATATCAATTCAACTTTTTCGAGATTTTAAATTATGGAACAGAAGCATTATGTTGTAAACAGAATTCTATCAGACAAGATAAAATATCCAAAACACGTCTCAGGAAGAAAAAAATCATTTGATTTAAAACGCTAGCGTAGGAACAAAATATATCGAAGGTACCAGGATTATAATTTAATACGCCAGACGTGCGTTTCGTCTACATAAGACTCATCAGTGACGCTTATATCAAAATATCTATAAAACCAAACAAGTACAAACAAAGTAGATGTGATTACATAGTAGATATGTAAGAGATTATCTGAACGTTTCAATTAAGGTAGGAAGCCACATATCTTACTAAGGAAAGACCAGAAAAACTTTACCCTCAAAATAATGTCAAGCTTAGATGAAATCTGCCAGAAAGACATATATACCTTACAATTATTGCATAAATATAGTGTCCACATTGCTTATAGGGTATGATAAGTGGGGTTTAAAGACAGTGTCTACAAACTACGTAGTAATCGCTGACGATTGACTACCTAGACCACTCGTTCCAATCTAGCTGACCTTGACTTAGTTTATTTCAAAATCGGTTGATGTGCATAAACAACTGACTAAAATTTAAAGAATCACACTTAATGTTTGTGATGCCATGCATCTGAATTGCCTTTGTTTTGTTTTCATATATGATATTTTTAGGTTTGTGTCATAAAACAACATAGGATAGATTATGGTCCAAAAATTAACTTTACTTGCTAACTTCCTCTTCATATGAACGTTGGTTGATACTTATTTCATTTGCTGTCATACCAAATCTCATCGTGATTATTTGGCATTTATCTTTCGTTTAAGAGTTTAAGTGTTCAATTTCATCGTAGTTTTTTTTGTTAGATTCATCATATCAAAGAACCTTAAGAATTAAATTTTTGATGAAATCAACAAAGTTTATTTTTTATTTTTGAGATCTTACTTTGCTGATTTTTTTTATTTACAGCTTATCTTTAACATTATTAATATTCAAGATAACCAAAAACTGCAAAATTTCTTAAAATTACCAATTTAGTGGCAGCAACCAAACAATGGGTGGTTAAATTCAACTAAATATTTCAGGGCTGATAGAACTTAACCTAATGGACACTTTTATCCCATGTCAGATTTGCTTTATATGCTTTGGTTTTTAAGCCAAAATCTGCATTTTACCCCTATGTACTAATTTTAGCCATGGTGGCCATGTTATTCTTGACTAACAGAAAATAAAACACAAACTTTATTTCAGATACCCTAATGATCATTCAGCTTACATTTGGTTGGAATTGTTTTAGAGGAGAAAAATTTTAAAGTTAGAAAACATGAGAAACAAAATTGTGTAAAATTGTCCTTAAAGGGCAATAACTCTTTAAGGGGTCAATTGACAATCATTAATACTATTCGAGATAATAACCAAAAACTGCAAAATTTCATTAAAATTACCAATTTAGTGGCAGCAACCCAACAATGGGTTATTAGATTCATCTGAAAATTTCAGGGCTAATAGAAATATAAACTAAAATAATAATGTCTCTTGTATTCAATCAAAGGGAATATTTATATTTTTAAATGTTATGGGTGTCTGCTCTTTATTCTAATATTGGTGTGAACAAAATTTAACTGCATAGTAAACTACAGTTAACAAAAATTTAAACTAGATGTGAGATATTTGCAACAGTAAACCCACTTGTTTACTGTTGTCTCTTTGTTTTTCTACAATAGTTTGGCTCTGTTTAAGATTGTAACCCCGAATTGATATCTCTCAATCTATTTAAGACTTTTGAACAGTATACCACTTTTGCCTTTATATATCATTGCGAATTATAATTAATACTATTTGAGATAATAACCCAAAACTGTAAAAAAATCCTTAAAATTACCAATTTAGTGGCAGCAACACAACAATAGGTTATTAGATTCATCTGAAAATTTCAGCGCTGATAGAACTTTACCTTATGAACAATTCAACCCCATGTCAGATTTGTTCTAAATGCTTTGGTTTTTTAGATTTAAGCTGAAAACTGCATTTTACCCCTATGTACTATTTTAAGCCATGGCGGCCATGTTTTTTTACGAAAGAGAAAATAAAACACAAAATTTATTTTAGTTACCCTAAGGATCATTCAGCTTAAGTTTGGTTGGAATTGGTTCACTAGTTTCAGAGGAGAAGATGTTTAAAATAGTTGACATCAGACGGACGACGACGGACGCCAAGTGATGACTAAGGCTCACAGTTCCTTCGGAGGGGTGAGCTAAAAAGAAATTTGAGAAATATGCAACAGCTTGTCCGAATATAACCGTCTCCATCCATGCTACCAGAGCTATTACCCTAGTCTGTAATACGACTGTGGTTTTGGGTATGTAGCAGATGACCTTGTCTCCAAACACCACAAAAGGAGAACTTTGAATTTTAGATTTAATCCCGCTGCAAATGTTTGCACCTGTCCTAAGTCAGGAATCTGATGTACAGTAGTTGTCGTTTGTTTATGTAATATATACGTGTTTCTCGTTTCTCGTTTTGTTTATATAGATTAGACCGTTGGTTTTCCCGTTTGAATGGTTTTACACTAGTAATTTTGGGGCCCTTTATAGCTTGTTGTTCGGTGTGAGCCAAGGCTTCGTGTTGAAGGCCGTACTTTAACCTATAATGGTTTAATTTTTAAATTGTTATTTGGATGGAGAGTTGTCTCATTGGCACTCACACCACATCTTCCTATATCTATAGACATCATGTAATCGAAGGGCTTGCAACTACAAACTTATTCCATCGATTCTCCACAAGATGAACCTGAAATATTATCCTATGAAAAGTATCGTTTTGTCCCAGGCCGAAATATCCGATTAAAAATATGAACTAAAATAATAATGTCTCTTGTATTCAATCAAAGGGAATATTTATACTTTTAAATTTTATGGATGTCTGCTCTTAATTAATTCTAATATTGGTGTGAACAAAACTGCATAGTAAACTACAGTTAACAAAAACTTTAACTAGATGTGAGATATTTGCAACAGTAAACCCACTTGTTTACTGTTGTCTCTTTGTTTTCCTACAAAAGTTTGCATCGGTTTAAGATTGTAATCCAGAATTGTTTTCTCTCAATCTATTTATGGCTTTTGAACAAAATAATACTGTTGCCTTTATTTATCCTTACGATTTCTCAAATGCATTACGATTGTCCCCATACAGATGCATTTTTCTCCCAACACAAATATTTTTTTCACATCAGCTAACTTCTAGCTGATTGGAATAGTGATGGGCTTTATGATAACCAAGACCATTAGATGGACAGACTAACAGAATAATTTAATTGAGGCATAGAAAATAAAGAAATTTCATAGATAAACATAAATCCATTTATTAAATAGCCGGTATTCTAATGGTCAGGAACAGCAATAGACAAATTTGAGATTAGAAATATTATCAAAGCATTTGTTTGTTCACAAAAAATCTCAACAGACTTGACATTGCTGCAATGTGTGAATTGTGAAGCTGAGATTTACTATATTTGCTGGAATTTAGTTAAAATTCAAAAATCTATACAAAAAGCAAAACATAGGTTAACAAAACAAATTTAGATTCATAATAAAGGAAAATATAAGGAAAATAAAGATCATTCAAGCACTGTTCATGAAAAAGTAAAGACTCAACATAGTTGGACATCCAGCAGGTAGTGGTTTAGGACAGCATATACAGATGGCAGTAGGAATAATGGTTTTATGGGATTTGTTTGAAGAATTGTAAGCTTGGATATACTATATTTGCTGATATTGAGTTAAAATTCATGACCTATATAAAAAGCAAAATATATGTTAACAAAACAAATTAAGATTCATAATAAAGAAAAATAGACGGCGAGTACATATCCATCTAGCACTGTTCATGGAAAAGTCAAAAGATTCAACATAGTTGGACATCCAGTGTGTGATTTAGGACAGCATATACAAAAAATGTGTATGAATAATGGTTATGATCTGTGTTAAGGGAAATAATTCAATGATACAAACAAAAATCAAATATTTCTGTATCACACATTGGCTGAGAAGTTAACACATATGGCATACATTTAATTATTATAAAATATATAATAAACTGTTATCACAGAGATAAGTCTCACTTTTTTTTTAATTTCGATAATGCAAATGTGGAAATGTAGCAACATCTAAAACATGTAGCAAATATTCAAAGTCAATGAACCATGATTGAAGGAACATGGCTAACAAATCCCCAAGGAAATGAGATGTGCCAATGCTAATACAACTGCATACCAAATACCATTGACCTACAACTAGTGGTTCTCCATAAACCGACCTAATCACAAATTAATACATGAAAACTATGCTTTGAAGTTATAAAGTCAATAGACCATGACTGAGGAGGCAGGGCAAAATAATCTCAATTGAAAAGAGATATATCAATGGTTTTGCAACTGCATACCAATTATCATTAACTAACTACTGGTGGTTCCTCATAAACAGACCTAAACACAAACTAATACATGAAAACTAATCAAATATTTCAAAGTAAAAAGACCATGACTGAAGGGGCAGGGCCAAAAAATCTCCATGGAAATGAGATATGTGAATGCTTATACAACTGCATACCAATTATTAGTGGTTCCTCATAAACTGACTTAATCACAAACAAATATATAAAGATTAAGCAAAATTTCAAAGTCAATAGACAATAACTGAGGGGGCGGGGCAAAATGATCTCCATGGTAATGAGATGTGCCAATACTAATACAACTGCATACCAATTATCGTTCACTTACCACTTGTGGTTCAGCATAAACTAGACCTAATCAAAAACTAATACATAAAACAGCATGCTAAAAAAAGACTAATCCACTTAATCTGGGAACATAATTTCACAGATATATGACATCAGAGACTATGAGTAACATACAAAAATAAGTAATCATTCCCTGACAAATTTTATTAAATATTATTTAAACTATACAATATGAAAATAAAATTGTAGGAAATAAGGGTTTATTTTCAAAGAATGTAACTATGGTTATAGAGGCATTTGAAATTAATATTTCAACAAGCAAATGAGATTTACAAAAGTTTATCCAAAGAGATTACAATCTTCTACATGTCCTAGCATAGAATCTTAACGAAAAATCAAATAACAGTCACATTGATCATTTAAATAAAAAAAGAGAAATTATAATTTGGTTAAATATCATTTAAGGTGGTTCATTAAACATTGTCTAAAATTAATTGGACTCCCTTTAATTTTTATAAAATTTTGACCAAATATTTACTTTGACCCTTTGACAAAATTATTTAAACTTCAAAAAATGTGAACCAGACACATTATCAGAAAAAAATTCGTTTTGATACATAGCAGTTTGACATCATTAATTTTAATAATTTAGAAGCTTCATGTTTTCTTGATAAAAGAATGTGATTAAAACATTCAGCTGATTAAACAGAGTTATCTCCCTGAAGTGTATGTAACACCTAAATGAACTCTTTCAAAGTCGTTGATTACATTTAATATAATGGAAAATCAGAAGTGTCCACAGTACATAGTTTTTCTCCACAAAATAAAGTTTTAGAAAAAATATCATAAATAAAACTTTTTTCCCCAATTGTTACAATTTCTAAGGTCCAGTCATTTATTTGCTATTTAGTATTATTCTTTGCCCTTAGCTTGTTCCTGATTATGTTTCACTTAAAAATTTAAATCTTTAAGTAAAGATACTATCTTGCATTTTATAATAAAATAAAATATCTTTAAAAAATGCTCTTTAAAGTATATTGGCACAACTTTAACACAGCTAAATAAATAGGTAATGAAAAACCCAGGATGGCAGTATTTTGATTAGGATATTCACATCTTTCTACAAATAAAGACTTCAAAAAGTAAATAAATAACAAACATCAGGCAATAATACAAAAAACATATAGAAAGTGGTTTTGGACTGATATGTGTAACAACATACTACAATACTGTTGTGGCTTCTAGCAAAATGGATAAATTTCTCTCATGATTTATTGAAAATGATTTTTTTTATTGTAACATGAATGATTACTATGTTTTTCATTGACAAGGACTTTGTTTGTAGAATAACAATTAGATATAAATACATGCAAATGGTTTTCATTTATTGGATAAATGCTGCCAACAGCTGGACTTTATGTAACTGTAGGCAAAATGCATTGACATAAAAACAAAAAGTCAACATATATATAATTTAAAAATTTTAGGATTGGTATCAAATATGCAAATGAAATAAACAAAAACTTAATCGATTTGTACTTTCGCTTTCATAATTAACAAATTATATCCCTATGTGCATGCACATTACAATGCATTATAAATGCACATTACAATGCATTATAATGTTTATCAGATCATCATTTTCTGTATACTTTTTCAGATTGTTTTGATTTAATTTTAAGGTTGTTTATACATAAACGTATTTACACTTGTGGTATTAAGCTGTATCTTGCCTCCGAATGACCTTACATCACCTCCAAATAACCTTTTGACGTCAAGCAACAATCACTTTTTAGTTGTGACGTCATATGTTTTGAATTATGAAGTCAAAGTTTACGGGAACCTGTGTGATGTTATGTAATGGCGGACAAATTTGCATACAAGTGTAAATACGTCTATTGTAAGTACAATAGGGTGAATTCATGTAAACAAGAACATTGAATCCCTTTATATTTTATGCATGCACTGATATCATTGAATTTTTTCTAAAAATTGTATATTTAAATTTACCAAGAAAAGGTGTAAAAAAACAAAGTCATGGAATAAGTAAAAAATTATTTAAATCAAGACTTAACATGAACAACATAGTAGATGTTATTAGATAAAAGACATGCAAGAGATTCTCTGAATGTTTCTTTCAGGTTATGAAGCAACCTGTGTACATGATTATATACAATTTATACCATGAAACTTAAAAGAATTCAACAGATCTATTTTCAGAGCATTTGTCAAATGTTTACAATGTTTGGATGACAATAATGCAGCTACATGTACAAGATATAAAGAAATGAAAAAATTGTCAATAAAACTATGGTATGCCCATACCTTCTGGGTTTTTTTTTACACAAAAGATCTAGTTGTTTGACTAAGTATTTTACAATAAAATTTGTACCATAAAAACATTGAACAAAATATGTATATTTCCTTTTACCGCCACAAACACTCCTGAAACTCTTTACAATTACTCAAAATTAAAAAATTTCTGGGCATAACCTAGGGAAAACACGTCATAATTTTTTTAACTGATCATAAATTCTTGCAGATCTAGAAACCATAATCATTGTTTGGCTAAGTATTTTTACTATAGAAACTATACCATAAAGTACATTATACAAAATATGTATACATTTTTGTATATCCTTTTACCACTAATACATACACTCCATAAAAGAAACCCTGTTTTTACAAATTTCCCCAATTTTGAATTTTCTTGGCATGGGCTTTGACATGTCCAACATCTTTATACTTTAAACAATTTCTTTGATTCTTTACAAAAAAATCAAATGTTTAGAATTCTGTGTGTTCTCTATGATCTTGACTAGATGATCTTGATTTCTTATTTCTCTGTGCTCTTTTCGTCTTTATTGAAGACAATGTTTCATATGCCTCTTGTATCTCTATAAATCTTTTCTGTGCTTCAGCTTTTTTATCTGGATCTATATGTTTATCTGGATGCCACTGTTTCACTAATTTTTTATACGATTTCTTAATCTCCTCTTCCGAAGCATTTTCGTGCACACCTAAATCCTACAATATAAATTTAGATTATTTAGAACTGATATTTAAATAGAAATGAGTCCCATTCTATTGGAAATCAAATGTAAAACCAAATTTATTTATCATACAAGAGTGTTGTCTGGTTGATAATTTTGGACGATTTTCGTGGGTTTCGTGGGAAATTAAATGTTCAGTGAATTGCCAAATTTTCTATAGGCTTGTTCGAAAATACTTTGGCAAAACCATGAAATTGAATATCTAATGACAGACAATCATATGTCTATGAACATGTAATTTTTCCTTCATTCACGAAAAATTGAATCCCACGAAAATAAATAAATTCATAGTAAACAATTTAAAAAAAAACATGGAAATGAATTCAAATTGCAATTCCATGTAATAGAACATGTGTAGAAAGGTCTCTGTCAATTATTTGTAATGAACAAGTAATAATTACATATTACAATAACCCCATCAATACCTCTTTAAAATATTTCATTTTGTTTAAATTACATGGTATACATACATGTGTATAAATAAATTATGTGTATATTATGTATATATCAATATTTCATATCCAAAATACTTAAAAATGCTAGAAGCAAGCTCGGAGAACCTTATCTGTTTATATGATTTTGTGCTTTAACAACTTAATATTGGCAGCTGTACTATAAGGATTACATTTATTACATTGTTATAAGAAGTGCAGGTGAACACAAATGTGTGCAATACCTAGGCTACAATTGTGCATATATGCATGTATATCATTAAATATTATAGATAAATGACTGCATGACACAATAATCTGACAATTAAAACATAAATTATTGTTCTATAAGTCCAATATAACTTACTTTATATGCTTTGGATTCTCCTAATGGATCTAAAGAATCTACTATCTTGTTATATAAATTTTCCCAGCCATGTTCTTGGTAATATTTATATAAATTTCTAAATGATTCTTTTGTATCTGCCCATGCAGGGGAGGTAAAAAAGTTATTTATAGCCTCTCGTAATGGAACTTCGTCTCCCTCTTTTGTTGTAATTGTTGCATTAAAATAAATTGCACTTGACCAAAGTGATAAATATAGCAATCCACAGACAGTTAATACAAATATTCTTTTGCAAAGTCCACGCTTTTCTAAATAATCTCTGTTCCAATTTTTTCCCTGCCAGTTTACTGCAATTGCAGAAAGTATTGAAGAATATACCAAGTTATTTCCAGAATCTAAAGTCAACATAGGTATTGATATATACGCTCCAAGTAACGCCCACTGGAAATTTACTTTTTCCGGATTTACATTTCCAACTAAATGAACTCCTGAAAGCAGAAAATAAAAGGTTATATATGTAATAAAATTTAAATGGGGAATGTACAGCATGACAAAAGAGCAGAAAACAGCCCGGAGCCAGCCAAAGGTTTTCTACCAAGCTAAAAAATCCCACACCCAGAGGTCCCTTACATGTATATTTACACTAACATATATTGTACTGGTATATAAGACTGTAGTTTGGCAAAACAAATGGTGATATAAGTAATGTTATCAAACATTTCACAGGAGTAGGTCCGTTTAGACCCCTTTTGGCCCCAAAATATAGCAGTCATGCTAAATTACTGAAATCTTCACAATTTTAGCATTCTAGTTAAATTTTCGAGGGGTTCCATCTTAAATCAAAGTGGCCGCATTTGTGTTCATTCGTAATATTGAAATGTAAATTGTCATGGTTGTACTTGATGATAATACATAACATGTGTAAAGGTTGAGGATGAACACAGATGCAGCCACTTTTATTTTTGACAAAAACCATCTGAAAAGTAAAATGTTTTGGCATATTTGATAGATTTTTCATATATTAGCTTGAATTGAAGCATTTTTAATGACTAAATCAGTTAAACTAATTGAATCAACTGAAATAGACACTTAAGGGCTTAAAAAGTGCCCAAAATCTTTCGTCTGATGAACCTTAAATTTGACGCCAAAATTGGCCCTTATCGGACATACCAACCTTCCATTTGTATCCACAATTCAAAAATTATTGCATGCATTTAATATGTTTTTTTTTTAAGAATGAACAAAAATATGGGATTAATTATTGCGATTTCAAGAAAATCTGTCTAAGAACATAATGAACCAGATACCAGAACGCGAGGTCTTATTATTGCGATTCTCACCCCGTATCATTTATCAACTTGCAATATTGTAACCTAGCTAAGAATAATTTCTGAATTTAAAGTATACAAATAAATTTAGTAATTAAATTAAACAATATGAAACATATGTAATTCTGCAGATTAACATGATTAAAGATAAATATCATGTATATTTCATGTTTCATTCCTTGCCCTATTACACTTTATTATAATACCATTATCATGATTATGGCGATGCAGGACGTAATGGCCATACTGACATGACGTCCATAGGATGAAACTGCCATACACCAAAAAGATGAAATAGCCATAGTACAAAAAAGGCAATACTTTGTCCATGTTTTTTTTATTATATATAGATGTTATCAGGTTATATATGAAATATTTTGATACTTATAGATGGTTAGTATTACTTTTTAATAAACTATACTGTTTTTACATTATTTATCATGTTTAATTGGGTTATATCACAGTCAGGGGACTTTCTAAAATAAGTGATTTTTAAAATCACTTATTTGAGTAGCAAATTCAAGGTTTTGTCACAAATTGGGATTTTGTATTTTTTTTCAAAATTTTAAACACATAGGTTTAAATAACATCTTTTAATTAGTAAAATTAAAAAAAATGAACTTTTTGCTTCTTTTAAGTAGCAAGGTTTATGCCTTTGATGTTATCATTTACCTGAAAATTCTATTTTAGGTGAAAAAATGCTATTATAATGGCTTTACATAATGAACTGATACTTTCTTAAAAGATTTTTCACAGCAGTGGGAGTATTTTTCCTGTGAAGTTCAAGGTTTCATCTTTCAGAAAATGTAATAAAATTCTACTGTTCGCGATAAAAATTTCACTGTTCGGGGTTGTTGAAATTAGTTGGGGTTATTAAAAGAATGATACTTTAAGAAATGATTTTTGGGAAGGAAATTGAGGTCTGATACTTTAACAAGTGATTTTTATGTCATTATCCTAGATTCAGTACAAGGTCATCACCTGAAATGACCTGGTCATCCTAGACAACACAGATGTTGGTTCTGATAAGTTTAGAAACATAATAAGTACCTGGATCATTAGTATTCTATATTTAAAGCTACACTATTATTAAATCACTTCTTCTAGTGATTAATTTGTACTACTTAAAAAGGTGATTATTAAAGAAAGACAACTCTAACTTCCAACCTTTATGGAAATAATGTTACTTGAATTGATCAGTGATTTAGAAAATCACTTGTTTAAGTAAGTCCCTTGACTGTATCATTTGTTTTCGTATTATATCATATTGAGGGGGTAGGATCTTTATTGGGACTCCAGGATTAGGTGTTTTTAAGCTCGGATTTCAGGATTGACCCTTCCAGGATCCAGGAATTCTTTTGTCGAATTTTTGGGATGACGGGATTTAAATTTATTTTAATTCAAGACCTCTGGATTTCGTGTTTATAAGCCCGGGATTTCGGGATCAAAACCCCTCCTACCCCCTTCATATAGGACATGTAGGAATATGATTAATCTTATAAAATATTAAAATATCATATTGTTTTTTAAATGATTTTTAGATCTCTTGTGAAGAATTTTTTTTACTAAAAAATCATATTTATGTTCATGATGTTATTTATACGAACTAACAATGATAAATACTTATTTTATTATTACATATTTTACATGTTTTATGTTAAAACCTCCATAAATTTTATTTTTTAAGTGAGGCCGATATGTCCCATTGATCATGTGGCGTTATCATATGGCCGACATATCCTATGGCCGTTGCGTCTTGAAAGCAATTAAGGAATGGAGGTACATGTAAATGTACGCAAAGCTTATGAAGGCCAAGTTGGCTAAAGCATGCTGGGTTGCCCCACTGCTGCCTTAAATAAAACCAATATGCAACAATAACATTCAGAACATGACATGGTAGTTTCTCACCTATTGCTACTGCAAACGGAGGCACAATTATTGACAGAACACGACCAATGAACAGTGCAACAAAATCATCTGGAATACAAATTCGAATCAGTATGCCAAATAAGAAACCAACTATCACTTCTCCTGCGAATCTTACAACATTGAATTGAGGTATTGGATATCGCTTTGCTTTTTCATTTAAATCTTTCAAGTATCCAGGATCTTTGTTTGCTGCATAAACATACTCTGGTATCCGCCAGAGATCACGAACCCAACCGAGTCCAAAACATCCAGCCCACGTCGACCACCAAATAAAAGCATGTCTATCTCGTCCAAGATAGAAATGGTGTAATCCCCAAGCTCCACCAAAGAACCATAAAATATATGCGACGAATAAATGTGCCATTTTCTAATTTCTAATGAAAAGTTCTAAAGGCTTTCTTTCACTTTCGCTTTGGTATTTGGTTGTACTCAGCTTTATAAAGATTTGCCTAAAACAAACATAAGATTCCCGAGCATAACCTTCTAAAAAAGACTGACGTAAATGTCTTTATAGATAAAAAAAATACTGTGTTCTAATATTTATATATATATCAATGTTGTAACAATGATTTCAACAGGTTATTATACAGCAAAATATTTTAAAAATGCAAACAAAAATAATCCAATATCAAGACTTATTTTAGGTACTCCGGAATTCTACAGAGTAAGTCAGCTGTGATATTTTAGCATACGTGTCAAAATTAACTTGTTATGTTTTAGACTTAAAAATATCTTTATACTGACTCAAAAGAAAGCCAGCAAACTCTTTAATTTGGAATTACATTATAGTTAGAACAAATTAAAATTTTTTTTTTTTACGAAAATAAATATCCTCGCTTCATCCATAAGGGGAAAACCCAAGGTCGAAATTGAGGTGATTGTTTACATGTTGCGAAGGAGAATGAATCGTTGAGAGGGTTACAAAAATGGATAGAAAACCAGGGCATTTGACGAAAAATCCACAAGATGCAGTTAATGCACTGAATTGGGTAAAAGTAGGTATTTTCTAGGACATGAAGGGAGGTTTAATTTTTAAAAAGTAAAGACATATACAAACCTGCCAACTTTTCAAAATGCCCATGGGGGTTTTGCGTGGAAGATGGCTGTCATAGTCCTAACAAACTTTCAAGGGGACCTGCAAATACATTTAAATGTTGTTTGTTGGCTTCTGCATACTTTTATAAGTCTAAAGTCATTGTAAAATTGATTGTTTTGTTTAAATTGTGGACAAAATTGCTCTTTCAAAATTTCAATTTTGGAGCCTCCATGGGGGAAATCCCCCACAAATAGTGACAGTTGGCAGGTATGCATAAATTTGTTAACTGTTGATATTTATAGCCTTTTTCTTCTTTGCTGTGAATACCACTGTCACTCTAATATAATTGTAATCAATTTAAGGTAGCACTACAGTCTAACAATGATTTTTTGAAGATTTTTTTTTTTAACCCATACTTTTGAAGTTAGTACTATTCTGCACAGTTTATAGAAATCTGAAAGTCATTATCATATTGCAACAGGGAGTAAATTTATAATTGACTTATGTAAATAAAAGTACATGGTAATTAATCTAAATATATAGGCATTTGGGAGGGGCTAATTTGTCAATCATCTGTTGATGCCAGTGTCCAGCTGTTAATCCCTGACCACAAGAGAATTTGAAATATTGTAGTCTTATCTCATTGTTTTGCAACAAAAATAATTCATATAACAGGGAAGTGAACAGAGAAAAAGAAAAAATATAAAGGGAAAAAAATCTACCTAAAATAAAAATAAAATACTATGGAAAAGAGTGGGAAAATATTAAAAGCCTCTGACTGCCTGTATAAATTTAGTCCCTTGGTCTTCTTCATTTGAATACAGTTTTATGCAATTTAACTAATTTTTCAGTTCCATTAAATTAAAAAAAATCTGAGGAAAAGTGTATTTTCAAGAAAAGGATGGTATAACTCTTGATCTTTTTATGAACATGTTTTTTATGCACACTTCTCTCAATGTTCTAGCTTATTTCAGACATAGTTTATTTCTTTTTTAAAATTCAAATGAAAATTATTCTTTAAATATAGAGAATAATGATGTTAAACATTGATTATATGCAGCTGGTCAATCATGTTATTCTCTTATCTTAGACTGTCTGGAAAGAGGCCGAGCTTTGTCTATATTTAATTACATGTACTACATTATAGATGTTGGTCAAATCTGTGACGTCAAACTCCCGCCATGGTATGGTTGATTAAAGGGATGAAAACAAATTTTCACTTCCATTTGACATGAATGTGCCATTTTGATCCAAGTTGGAAGACCACTTTTTTGGCAATTAATGAGCTATCATTTTGAGATTAATCAAACCAAAAATAAATTTTTAAATAGATTAAGAAAGATTATATTTCAGCTTTAAAATGAGTTAAAGATTTTAAAAATCCACAGAGTAGTTATAGAGAAATTAATCTTTAAAGACTGTTGATTGGAGTCCGAAAAATTCTGACTGTAGTGCTACCTTAACTATTGTCAGTTTATTGTCTTAATTTTGTATGCCATAACCATTTAATGTAAATGTGTTTGTGCGAATAAAATATTGTATTGTATTGTATAAAATTTGAAAGTTGAATTAAACTTATAGACACATATAAAACAAAACAAAGAAACAGGGAATAAATAAAGGCACTAAGGTATTAGCTTTTGACTAGAAAACCCATATACAATGTAAAATAGAAATCAAAAGGCGTATGATCATGATGATACAATACGTACATTAAAGCTCATAAGTAAAAACATAAATGACAAGGCCAGTTAAAAAGAGGCGCTGGACAGGGGGCAGGGGGAACCATGCAGGGACTAAAGTGGATAAGAAGCAGGAGTTAAGGCGGTGGGAGTAATGGAACAGAAAGTAAAGGGGTGGGATTTTGTTTTAATGAGACAGAACTAAGCAGATAGAAATTGCCTATTTGGACCTGAAATTATTGTAAGTCTTTCTAAGGTAGTCAAAAGTTCATCCATTTCAAATGTAAAATTGGACTGAATTAGCTAAATAGATGTAAAATATTTCGGTGCCAGATTTCTACAAAATGCATTTTTCATTGAATTTATATAAATAGATACAGAGCACCTGAGATTATCCCAAATTTTGGTGGGATTTATAGCATTTATCAGTATTTGGTTTTCTATGTTAGGTTTGTAAACTGTTGTCAGATTTTTTTTGACTTTTGAGTTAGAATATCCCTTTGTTTGGTATCCTTCACCTCTTTAATAGGGTATGATATTAGCAGGGACCCACAGGCCAATGGCCCCTAAAATTTGCTGTGAGCTACTTAAATTTCTGCTTTTCTTGTATAGCACTATATATGTGGAGTACAAAATTTAAGCTGTGGGCTATCATTGCCAAGGTCTTAAGTTCTAACCCTGTACTTATATATATACATGTACAGATATTTCCATCATGGCTCTGATTGTCGCAGCCAGGTATACACATTTAGGGAAAATTTATGACTGTACATGAGGATAGAAACATCCACCTAATATGTTTGAGTGGCTACATTGTATTTACAATAGTGGTGTTTTGGCATTCAACAATACAAGAAGAAGTGGTTTGATAATTTTGATTGTCAACATGTCAATTTTTCAACAAATTCCAATTACACATATATATATATATATAAAAACATAGATTTACATGTATGATTAGGCTTGGTTTAATAATTGTTACACATTTATTTGATAATTTTAGGTAGTTGGTGTTGGCAGTGCGTGTGTAGGTAAAACCTGTCTTGTCAAGCATTTCTGTGAAAGTAAGGTATGTTTAGATGTTACCTTAAAAATTATTCCCCAATATCATTCTTCAATTTTTACTTTGAAAGTTGAAAAAAAATGTGACATTGTTTGCACCCCACTTGAATCTGCCACTGGGAAAAAAAATTACTACCATACAGACCTTTTTCTAAAACTTTTTTTCAATAAGTATTAAGCCTTTGCAAGTAGTTACATACCTATGAATAAAAAATGTTTCTTGAAATGGGAGATAACTCTTAATAATTATGCACAGTTGAAATTTTCATTTAATGTTAAGGATTGATTGATTGATTGCTGCTATACAACATATTAAAAAAGTTGAGACTTAAGTCATCAAGCAGCCATTCTTACACGGGAAATTCAAATTGTAACATATTAGTAATAAATGTTAACACTTGATCTTTTAAACAGACCACAACACTTTTTAAAAAATATCTACAGCTCTTTTGATATTTTTCATTTTTAATATATATTTTGCCATTCCATCACAAGATTGCCTGGTTGATTTGTCTGCAATCATTTATTTTACATATTAAACATAATGTCAAATATTGGAGGCACACAGTATATTCATAATGACAACATGATAACATTATGACTTTTTTAATAGATGTTCTTAGAAAATTATATCCCTTTTTCAGTTCAGTGCTGGGTATCAACCTACAGTTGGAGTAGATTACGGATTTAAAATCCAGCATTGTGAAGGCATAGATTGTAAGTAGTTAATCAAATTATTATTTTACAGATCAAGGATTACCTCCCATTTTTGTAGACAGAGCGACATAAATCTTCATACTTTTTTTTATTAAGGGCATACGATACAGTTACAGGGGAGGTAATGACGTTGCTAATGTAAAATGTTATTTTCGCGACGTCAAATTGTGACATATCGGGAAAAGATGCATTTTTCGACTGATTTTTATCATTCAAACTGATTCAATTTGAAAACGAGTGCATGGACCTCTATTTTTTAAAACGACATTTTGTTTCATTTTGCAGGGAGATTATCTGTACCAAATTTTATAAAACTGTAAATAGTGCATTTTTTTTAATATTTATAAATATACAGCAAAAATTGACGTTTTCTTTCTCAATTCATGACCATTTGATAAATATGAGTTATTTCTAAACAAAAAATGCATAAACTTTTAGAATTCTTATAAAATACAGAAATTACAAATTATTTAATAAAAAACAATGTGTGTTTATTTTTTAAAACAAAAAAGTGATGTCTTTCTTTCGAAAGGGAAAATACGGCCACAAATCCGAATTTTGAGCAAATATACAAAATCTCGACCTCATTTAACTCAAAAAGAAGCACATGAAGGTATACTTTTTATTACATGTTTGATTTAATCAGGTAAGAAATAGCCTCTATGCAAATTTTCATCAACTTGTAAATACGGGATCACAACTGTATCGTATGCCCTTAAGGACAGTTTTTTTTTTTTATTGGATATCATATATTTGAATCTCTGTGGATTTTTTTTTTCAGTGAGTACCAATATCTTGACTGAACACAAGAAAATTGTTTAAACTTAAACACATGGCTTTAATGAATACAAGCCATGAAGAAACATATATATTCATAGAATATTTGATTTTTTTTATGGTTCACCTACACACACAAAATCCATAAAAATTTGACAAAAATTTAATCATTTTAAAAGACCTTTTCAATACATTTCTAATTATCAGTATTATAAATCTTATCAGAGAGGAAAATGCAAAATAAAAGTTACAGTATACCGCTGTACGAAAGTCATATTGAAAACTATTTGCACATGTATTCTTATTTCTCATTATATATAAAAGAAGATTGATTTTCCTTGATTATTAAGGTTAAAATTTTTGTCTTTTGCCTTTTAGAAACTAAAGCAGCATATTATCCTTAGTTGAACATGTCCTTTAATGATTATATTCACAAACATGCATTGAAGGAAATTAAAACTCTGATGATGATAACAAGAAATATGAATCCTCTTATATTTTACATTATTTATATTTTACTCCTGAATACAATTCAATTATTAATTATTATACTGTACAATAATTTTAGTGAGAGTCCATCTTTGGGATCTGTCGGGCAGTACAGAATACATTGATGTAAGAAATGAACTTTATATCCAAGCAGATGCTATTTTTTTGGCATTTGATGTCACAAACCAAGCCACATTTGATGCCCTTGACTCCTGGCTTAAGGAAATTCAGCGTTACACAACTGGAACACCAGATCTCATTGTTGTAGCTAATAAGGTTTGTTATCATACACTTAAATATCAAAACAATACACAAAAAATCATTTTGAATGATAAATTTTCATTGGATTTTTAAATTTATATTTGATCATGTTGATGGTTTAGGGAAATCAAGCTGTATACAATTCTAACTCAATTTAAATCACTGTTTTAGCCAATATTTTTTAAAAAGTTTTGTTTATTTGAAATCTAGTTTATACAGACAACATATACATATACTACTGTAAAGTCAGAAATTATTGCGAGGTTTTAATTAATGCGAATAATGCGACTATGTGAGAATCACAATAATAAAAACTCACATTTTGATAACTTAAACATAGATCTGAATGTAGACTTTTTAAATAGCAATAATTACAATCACATTCTATTTTTGAAAAATCGCAATACTAAATGCATGCAATATTAATTTCTGAATTTACAGTACATATTTGTTATTAATACTATTTTATAATTCACAGACTGATTTAAAACAGAAAAGAGTAATAAGTACAAATGAATCAAAGAAATGGGCAAATCAAAACAGAATCAAGTAAGTGCAGTGGATCTTTATTAAAAAAAATATTGCTTGAATGTGATGCTACCTGAAATAATTTTATTAATGATTGGATATTGATGTGATGCTATAAGTTCTAGATACTAGTTTGTATTCAAAAATCCTTTATGAAATAAGCAGGGAATTAACACTCACTTATAAGCTCAAACCAGGTTTGTTATGATATTTCACCACACCAGACAGTTGAGTTTCAATATTTAATGATTTTTATCCTACTATTTCAAAGATTTGCAGAAAGTTTTGTTCTTTATATATGTGATGTCATCAGACATGGTCGCCTTTTTACAAAATGTCACAATTTGAATTTTTAGAATAAACCAGAGAAATTATACTTCATGATTAAATTTCAATCAATCATTTGCCAGAAACAGATATTTTCTTAAAATTGAAACAATTTTATTACACTGAGAAAGAAATGTGAAAAATAGCAAAAAAATTGAAGAAAGAGGTATTATCTCCCTTTTTATAACATTTGATTGTGTGTTTCAAAATAAAAAAAAACATAAAAAATTGAAGAGATTATGTTGAATAAAAAAAATTCACTACATACATGTACTGTTTGCTTTATCAAAATTAATTAAAAGGTTTTCTTACTGTTATAATAAGTGAAAAAACATGATTTTCTCTTTATGATAGAAATTAAAAAGGATTTTCTTACTATTTTCATATGTTAAACACACGATTTTCTGAATGTTGAATGGGGAATGTCTGTCAAAGAGACATCAACCAAACCAAAGAGCAGAAAACAGCCCAAGGCCCCTAATGGGTCTTCATCACAAATCCTTCACCTGGTCCTGATCAGAAATGTGTGGATGTTAAAGGCATAAGGTTGGGTAAAAAAGATCGTGATTTATGTTAAAATGACCGAAAAAGCCTTGAAAACTAAAAAGTAGATGACCGTTTCATGCTTTGCCCAGCCGGACTTTTACCGGACATTATACAAATGACCGGAATATATGACCGTTTTGGAAGCCCTGACCTGGAGCTGGGGTTCAGCTGGCCCCTTAACAAAAATATGTACTAGTTAAATAAACATGGACGTCACACTAAACTAAAATATGGATGCACTTCTGAAATTTTGTTGTTGATATTTCTTATCACATGTCATTAAGTTTTATACCCACTTTATTTTCCTTTTCAGATATTTTGAGACATCAGCAGCGACAGGGGATGGTGTTGATAGACTTTTCCAAGACATTTTAGTAACTATCATAGAAAGGAAAAAACTGTGGAAAAAAGCTAATCCAACAGGCTGAAAACTGTAATACTAACAATTTATCAATGCAAAAAAGGCAACAGTTACTTTAATAAAGTCAATGACAATTTATGAAGTCAAAAGTTTATTTAACTGTTCAGGCCATCCTGATTAAAATACTCAGAACTTGTCTCATGGTACAATTATATTTTCAAAATGATTGTTTAAATTGAAAATTATATTTATCATGTTTATAGAATATATATTTTCGTTTTCTGCAATGTATTTTTTTGGGTCCAAAAATAGATCTAAAACTTTTTAATTATCATGAGTAAAAACATGTCTTAGAAGATTAATCAATTTTGTAGTGTAAAAGTTTGTAAAGTATACGTACTCTTTGTCATGTCAATTTATCAAAATATGCATAATGAATCACAGACACTTGTTTTTTTATGCTAAAGTTTAGATATTGAGTTATTTTTTATGATTTTTATAAATGTATATTTACTAAAATTTCTTTTCCCATTTTTGACCACTTAATCTGTTTTTTAAATCATGTTAGGATAACAGCATAATTAATTTCAATAGTAACAACTCTTTCATAGAATTATATTGTATTGTTAGTTCTTAAATTATTGCAGGCATTTTTAGTACATTTTTATGCCCCACCTACGATAGTAGAGGATGAAAATTATATTTATCATGTTTATAGAATATATATTTTCGTTTTCTGCAATGTATTTTTTTGGGTCCAAAAATAGATCTAAAACTTTTTAATTATCATGAGTAAAAACATGTCTTAGAAGATTAATCAATTTTGTAGTGTAAAAGTTTGTAAAGTATACGTACTCTTTGTCATGTCAATTTATCAAAATATGCATAATGAATCACAGACACTTGTTTTTTTATGCTAAAGTTTAGATATTGAGTTATTTTTTATGATTTTTATAAATGTATATTTACTAAAATTTCTTTTCCCATTTTTGACCACTTAATCTGTTTTTTAAATCATGTTAGGATAACAGCATAATTAATTTCAATAGTAACAACTCTTTCATAGAATTATATTGTATTGTTAGTTCTTAAATTATTGCAGGCATTTTTAGTACATTTTTATGCCCAACCTACGATAGTAGAGGAGCATTATGTTTTCTGGTCTGTGCGTCCGTTCGTCCATCCGTCCGTTCGTCTGTCTGTCCCGCTTCAGGTTAAAAGTTTTTGGTCAAGGTACTTTTTGATGAAGTTGAAGTCCAATCAACTTGAAACTTAGTATACATGTGCCCTATGATATGATCTTTTCTAATTTTATTGCCAAATTAGAGTTTTGACCCCAATTTTACGGTTCACTGAACATAGAAAATGATAGTGCAAATTTCAGGTTAAAGTTTTTGGTCAAGGTAGTTTTTGATAAAGTAGAAGTCCAATCAACTTGAAACTTAGTATACATGTTCCCTTTGATAAGATCATTCTAATTTTAATGCCAAATTAGAGAATTTATTCCAATTTCACGGTCCACTAAACATAGAAAATGATAGTGCGAGTGGGGCATCCATGTACTGTGGACACATTCTTGTTATTTTGTATATCAAACTAAAAGGCAAGATTGATTATTTCTATTACAGGAAAAGTTTCTCTATGTATCAGATACCAGAAAGCTAGTTTTGATTATTGCAAGACTTACCCAGTTGAGTTATTCACATTAATAAAAATCTTGCAATAATTTATGAATTTACAGTAATTTGATTTTTTTGTTATTTATATATATATATATATTTTACTACAAAGTGCATTTTCATATAAATAAAGGATTTTAGTTTACTTTTACTATGCAGTTAATTCATTTATTTACTGACAATTCTGATAAGACTGCACATTATAGACTGCCTGTTCCCATATTAGTGCACAACATTTATTACGAGTACACATCAATTACGACTTAATTGTTATGTGTACACTCCATTTATTGCACATTACTAATACTGACTGTTCTGATATAGGTGCATATCATCTAAATGCCTTTTCTGACATGAGTGCGCATCATATAATACCTGTTCTGACATAAGAGCACACATTTAAAGCTGATTTTGTTCCGATATGAGTGCACATGACTATCAACCTGTTCAAGCATGAGTGTACATTATATACTGCTTGTTTCAATATAAGTGCACATTATATACTGCTTGTTTCAATATAAGTGCACATTATATACTGCTTGTTTCAATATAAGTGCACATTATATACTGCTTGTTTCAATATAAGTGTACATTATATACTGCTTGTTTCAATATAAGTGCACATTATATACTGCTTGTTTCAATATAAGTGCACATTATATACTGCTTGTTTCAATATAAGTGCACATTATATACTGCTTGTTTCAATATAAGTGCACATATTATATACTGCATGCTTCAATATAAGTCCACATTATAAACTGACTGATCTAATATAAGTGCACATCATATACCCCCTTTTCAATATGCGTGCATATTGTATACAGCCTGTTCCCATACGAGTGCACATCATTTACTGACTGTTCCAATGTGAGGGTACATCATTTTCTGCCTTTTCCGATATGAATGCACATCATTCAATGCATGTTCTGATATGAGTGCACACACATTACTGGCTCTCTTACTATATACTGTCTATTCGAATATGAGTGCTCACCATTTACTAACGATTTACATATGAATGCACATCATTTACTGACTTCTGATATAAGTGCACATCATTTACTGCCTGTTCATATATGAATGCACAACATTCACTGACTGTTCTGATATGAATGCAAATTCTTACTGCCTGACCGAATATGAATGAAAATCATTTACTGTCTGTTCCGATATGAATGCTGACGATGGGGTATGGGCTTTTCTCATTGTTGAAGGCCATACGGTGACCTATAGTTGTTTTAAATTTGTTCTGAAATTGTACCACAATGTTTAATACCATAAATAGAAGGTTGGGATTTATTTTTAGGGGTTATTGGGCAAACAGTCTAGAAATCAAGGGCCAAAAAGGGGTAAAAAACAAGCATTTTTTCTAGTTTCAAGACAATAACTTGTGTGTAACTGTATGGATCTCTCTGACATTGTACCACAAGCTTAAGTTTACATATAACACAGGAAAGGCTGGAATTCAGTTTGGGGTTACTTTCCCTGAATATGTAGGAATAAGGGGCCAAAAAAGGTAAAAAACAAGCATTTTTCTAGTTTACAGACAATAACTTGTATGTAAGTATATGGATCTCTATAAATGTTTACAAGAAGGTTCAATACCACTAAAGGAAGGTTGGGATTGATTTTGGAGGTTATGGTCGAAATAGTTTAAGAAATTAGGGGCCCCAAATGGGGCCAAAAATAACAATTTTTGTAGTTTCTGGCATTTCTGGCCAATGGACAATTAAGACAATTTAAAAGCAGTCTAAGGGAGATAATTCTAAAACATTTAACATACAATGTTGGGTATGTTCGGATTTACCTCCCTTACACTACTTGTATAAAGAAATGTCAGGTTTTGAACTAATTACAAAAAAGGGTGGTGGTAGTTGTTTTCAATTTTTTCTTACAAATTTGGCAAATTCCAAATTTTTGAAAAGTTTAAAGAAGAAATCTTTAATTGCACAATATTGCGCAATACATTTGTAAGATCCTGTCATTTGTTTTGTGTCAGAAACGCATATTATGTAAACAAATTGATGGCAATCCAAATTCAGGGCTGTATCAAGCTTGAATATTGTGTCCATACATGCCCCAACTGTTCATGTTTCGACTTCTGGTCGTATACAGCTGCGCCCTGCGGAGCACCTGGTTACATCATTCAATGCCTGTTCTGATATGAGTGCACACCAGTTACTGCCTTTTCTTACCATCTACTGCTATTTGAACATGAGTTATTACCATTTGCTAACGATTCGGATATGAAAGCACATCATTTGCTGACTGTTCCAATTTGAGCGCACATCATTCACTGCCTGTTCGGATATAAGTGCAAATCATTTGGTGGGGTTCGTGTTGTTTATTCTTTAGTTTTCTATGTTGTGTCATGTGTACTATTGTTTTTCTGTTTGTATTTTTCATTTTTAGCCATGGCGTTGTCAGTTTGTTTTAGATGTATCTTTCGTCCCTCTTTTATCGTCTTTTTCGATATGAATGCACATCATTTACTGCTTGTTCCCATACGAGTACACGCCAAATATTTACTTGCTGATCCAATATGATTGCACACCATTTAATGATTGTTCTGATATATGAGTGCACATTATATACTGTCTTTCGGATATGAAGGCACATCATTTACTGCATGGTCAGTTTGGTTTGATCAAATAAATTCAAATTTGGTCAGAATTTTGAATCAATCATCTGCAATAGGGGAGAGCAACACTTACAGTCAAGTCAAAGTCTCGTTATTTCAATGTTTTATGAAGAAAACTAGTATGTATAAAAAATACACTCCAGGAGTTTAATAACAAAATAATGGATACCTACTTCTTTTGATTCTTTTTTTTTCTTGTGCGGTCTGTGAACAATTGTTAATTCATTTGCCTTTTTAATTACGCCATCAATTACTTTGACTGGGTTGCTTTTCTGATTGAGATATTGTTAGATTGGTTCTCTTCCTTGCAAAATACGGTTGTCAGAGCCAAACAGATAAAGCACAGCAGGAACAATATAGTTTGAACATTAAACCTTTAACAACGTCTCAATAAGACAAAACGAGGATAAAAGTGCTATAAACTGCAACCTTCGTGCTTGTTTTGATATGTCTTTTATTTCATATAAACATGTCTATATAAATGTACAGGAGCAACCATTTAACTTCAGAAAAGGGGGTATGTTTGTTTTCTTAGTCACTTTTAGTTTTTTGACGCGATCTATCAGATTTTTCAGTATTTAACGCCTTTATAGGTATGGGGGGAATTTTCATCCAGAATATTTATTTTTTGTTTTCTGCTTGAACAAATGTTTTTCCATTAAATTGGGGATTAAAATATTGTTTTAGAAAAAAAAACATAACCCCCCTGGAAGTTAAAAGGTCATTCTCTAAGACATTTTTAGCTTTGAGTAGTATTTAAATCCTACATTATAGATAATGTTTCTTGTTCCCATAAGACATACTAGTTTAGCAATGAATGCCATGCTGGGAATCATATATCATTTATAGGACACTACAATTGATCTTATTGACCAAAAAAATAATGTCATGAATTTTTTTTATTGGACGTTATTAATTATTAATTAAATATTTATGTGTGAATACTACAATTGGCATCAAAACAGCGATTACAGACGTATTGATGAGGTACTTACAAAAAATAAGATCGAAACCAATTTTGTTTCTTTCCCCCCAAAAAAAGAAAACTTGTTATTTCTTTTTTTATCAATTTTTGTCAGTACTTCAATTATTTTAAAGATCTAAAAACAATCTTTGCTTTGCAAAACCAATGCATTTGTGACAGATTGCAGTACATTCTGTACACTGACTGCACTGCGTTTTCATGTATTCTCCTGTTTTATTATCCGTTGATATGATTCGCTATTTAGAATCTTGAACAATTAATCAAATTTGACCAAACTCTTTTGCTTACTAAATGAAAAGTAAGATTCCATGTTAAAAAAAGCAAATATGCTGTTTCAAATAATTTTTTTATATTTGTATTTTCTGAATATTTTGGTTTTCTGTTTTTCAAATTTTCAAATTTCAGCACATCACAAATCGATATTTGATGATACATATGAGGATAAGAATAGCATTGAAATAGTAACTGTCATTTCAGTTGTCAACATGCATGCTACATCGGGATCCTCTCATATATACAGTCATAACCAAGTCTGCTTCTGGTTGGACATTTTACATCCCAAGAGATAGTAAATAGATGTTTCTTTTTTAGAGCCACCTAGATATTTATTTTGAAATACAGGAATAGTTGCAAATTCAATGGGAATGATCGTAATTTGTTTTATCTTTTAAATTCGAGTGTCACTGATGAGTTTTGAGTATACAAATCGCGAGTGTTCAGAAGTCTTTCTACGATTTCCATTGTGTGAGTCAAAGGCATTAATTTTTGGTCCAAACTGAAGGCAAATATCAAGTTCTCTATAGTTAAAGAAATCCAAAGTACATCTACTAGACCCTGTTCGATTAAACAAAAAAATGAAGCAATAGGAAATTTTTAAAATCCCCCTCGGCTTTGAACCAGTTTGATTTGGTCCCGGTAACGACCTTATCAGAATTGATTCTCAGGAAAAAAATAGAAACAATAAAGAAATAACAGGTATTTTTGTATATTTTACACATGCTTATCAAATGTCTATATAAAGTTATACAGTTTAGTCCTGAAAGTAGGAATATAGAATTAATATAATGCACATATTTTTGTCTACAAAACTCATAATGTGTTTAAAAATGACTACTTGTAATTATAGAATTTGAAGGCTTCTCAAAACAAAAACAAAATGAAATAAATAACTAAAGCAATGAAGAAGAGAACAGTTTTTGAAGAAATATTTTAATATCGATTCATTGGTTTCCAAAGTAATTGTAAATGTTAGAACATTATAACATACAAGAGATGTATTTTCTGTGGAAAACAAACTGACAACAACAAGCAAAAAGATAAAGCAGTGGAGAAAATACAATAAAGAAAACTCAAGGCTGAGCGATACGAACTCCACCATAAAACCGAGGTTAATTTAAGGTGCCTTGGAAGGGATAAAATACTATGTGCACTTTTCATCTGTACTTTTCACTTTTTGTTGTTTTTTTGTTTGTCTTTTTATTTTTAGCCATGGCGTTGTCAGTTTATTCTCTATCTATGAGTTTGATCTCCCACTGATATCTTTCGACCCTCTTTTTTCAGTTTAACGTTTAACCGTTGTTTCAAAGAGGTCAATCGACACTTTTGTCAAATTAATTTAAAAACACTGTCATATATATCTTTCTGTGTTGTATGTCTGTGGTATATGTTTGCACGGTTCTGGCTACTGGATCCCATTTGTTATCATTTAGCCTTTTTTATCCGTTTTGGTTGCTTATCCAGTTTTGTGAATATGACGAATCTACAAACAATTTTAAAGTGGGAGTTTAGCTGGCTATAGCTAGCTAGTCACATTTCACTTTTCTACACTTTACACAAGTATTCCCCCTTTCAAAACAACTTTTAATTAGAAGTTGGTGACTATATTGAACACATATATCTTAGACCTATCGAATATCTAGACATTGTTAATGATGGTAAGATGAAATTTTTACGACAATAAAGATGATTTTAGCTTCCCTATTGTGAACTTGCTATTTCTATGTACCAACATTCCAGCAGCGCCTGCATACCGAAAAAATAAAATTGAGAATGGAAATGGGGAATGTGTCAAAGAGACAACAACCCGATCGTTGAAAAAAAAAACAACAGCAGAAGGTCACCAACAAGTCTTCAATGTAGCGAGAAACTCAGCACCCGGAAGCGCCCTTCAGCTGGCCCCTAAACAAACACATACCAGTTCAGTGATAATGAACGCCTTACTATTTTAAATTGTACACAAGGAACTAAAATTAAAATAATACAAGACTTACAAAGGCCAGAGGCTCCTGAATAGGGACAGGCGCAAAAATGCGGCGGGGTTAAACATGTTTGTGAGATCTCAACCCTCCCCCTATGACTCTAGCTAATGTGGAAAAGTAAAGGCATAACAATACGTACATTAAAATTCAGTTCAAGAGAAGTTCGAGTCTGATGTCAGACGATGTAACCAAAGAAAATAAACAAAATGACAATAATACATAGATAACAATAGACTACTAGCAGTTAACTGACATGCCAGCTCCAGACTTCAATTAAACTGACTGAAAGATTATGATTTCATCATATGCACATCAGACACAATCCTTCCCTTTAGGCGTTTAGTATCATGCTATCATAACATATATGAGAAGAACATAACCCGTGTCATGCCAACAACTGTTTTTTTAATAAATGTGTTTAGTTCCGACGCAAAGACCCTATAAGTGAATCAATATTAACGCAAAAAATATGCAATCTTTAATGACCTGACAACAGTATCGTAACTATATCCCTTCTTTATTAGTCTATTCAAAAGTTTTGTTATTTTCTGAGGTGAATACTGACACTTTTGTCCTTCATAAAAAATATTTCCATAAAAAAACTGGATGTGAAATACCCGAACGTATAAGAACTGCATGTTGAGTTATATTTACGATTGATGTTCTTATACCGATGATAAAATTTAGTCAATGTTTTGACTAGTTTGTGATATCGAAAACCCTGGTGTAATAATTTTTCAGTAATACATAAATAAATTTCTCTCGTTAAAATCTAAAGCATTGTTACATACACGAGCGAATCGTACAAGTTGAGATATATAAACACCGTAAGATGGTGACAAGGGAACGTCACCATCTAAAAAAGGATAATTAACGATAGGAAATAAAATCATCTCTTTTATCATAAATTTTAGTATTCAGCTTTCCGTTAGTGATATAGATATCAAGATCGAGGAAAAGGCAGTGGTCATTGTTAGTATTAGCTTTATTTAAAGTAAGTTCAACAGGATAAATTTCTTTAATATACATATATACTGTAGTCGTCATTATTGAGAGCCAAAATATCATCCAAATATCTAAAAGTATTATTAAATTTGTGTATCAGATGTCGTTTCGATGGGCCTTTGCTTATTCTTGTCATAAATTGTAACTCATAGCAATACAAAAACAGGTCCGCAATAAGTGTTGCAAAGTAAGTCTCCATTGGAATTCCGATAACCTGACGATATACGGAATCTCCAAAGCGAACAAAAATGTTATCTAGTACAAATTCAAAGGCTTATATAGTATCATAGCATGTCCAATTGATTTTGTTTATGGCTTCTAAAAATGAACTAAAAGAGTTTGAACATATATATTTACATTCTGACCTTTTAAATGCCCATTTAATTAGGTGTGTGATTTTTTTTCTTAATGAGAATGTGAGGCAAAGTGGTATACAGGGTAGAAATTTCAAAACTTTGAACAGATTCAAAATCACCAATTTAAGCATGCAATTTATCAAGTACTTCCAACGAGTTCTTGACACTCCAAAAACAATTAATTCCACTATTTTCGAAGGTTTTATTTGAATAATTTATTATCAGGTTTTTAATTGTACCAAGTGTGCTGGTAAAAAGAATAGTCAATTTAGTAGTGGAACAATGGCTTGAAGACGAAATAAATCTATATTTGTAAAACAGTATAACAGTTCATTCACAATTCCGTTGATTCAGGATTGTCGCTCACAATGAAGCTATTGAACCAAAACTTCCAAATTGTAAACTTGAAATCATTCCTTTATAAATTTTATGGACGCCATCACGAGTTGGTTGACCGGTATGGAATATGTGACTCACAAATAATAGTGGATATGTTCCATATGTCATAACTGCAATTTCGTCCCCGTTCCCCGAATGTAACCTACCAAATAAAACGTAAGCCCGGCTTTGTACTGACATGAGCAACTCTACAGGTGCCACATATGATGTACGATCTGCCTACCATTTCATATACAAAAGTATTGTGTACTATGTTTGTCTGTTTGTCTTCTTTAGCTCACCGGGGCCCGAAGGGCCTCGTGTGAGCTGATGCCATCACTTGGTGTCCGTCGTCCGTCGTCGTCGTCTGTCGTCGTCCATCGTCTGTCGTCCTTATCTCCGTACACCATTTAAAACATCTTCTGAAACTACTGAGCCAAATACCTTCAAACTTTAACTAAATGTCCCTTTCAGAGCAAATCTGACTTGTGGTTAAGGAGTTATTGTCCCTAAAGACAATTTTACACAATTTGTTCATTAACTTTGCTAAAATTTAAAATTCTTCTCCTCTGAAATACAGATGAGCGATTCAGGCTCTTGAGAGCCTGATGTTTTAGCCATGGCGTTGTCGGTTCATATTGAACTTGTGATTTTGAATGTCCCTTTGATATAACCAACCATGTATTGCTTGTACAAAGTCAGGAATATTCCGGTTTACTTGATGCGTTGATTGATTTATCAGTTTTTATAGATTTTCCCTTTTCAAATTATGCCTTCAAGTTCAGTAGTTTTGCTTTATTGTTTTTCGGCTGACATCGGGTATGTGTACAGTGTACCAATCTGTATACAAGGTCAAAATAGCGGAAGCGGATGGACGTAAAATGGCGAAAGTGAAAGGACGTACAATGGCGGACGTGAAATGGATTACTTTAATTGGCCATCTGAAGAACCAAATGGAATTACACCTTTTCTATTTATGGTTCGACAATTCGAATACTAGTGGCTTGTTTATCAATCCACGTGTAGTTACATTTGTAAGCACAGATAATATAGTAATTAAATATAACAACTCGTAAAGATCAACTTTCCCCTTTCATTCAAAAAGTTGCGCGTGATTTTCTTTGGCAGAAACGCTTTATTTTTTGGCAAAGGAAACACTTGACATTGTTTAAAACTTTCACAAAGTCAGTTTAGCCTTTCTGAACGAGTGTTGTGAAATGTGAACAGAAAATGCATGAAAAACCCGATAGACCTTAAACAATTGCGTTATATGAAGTGCAATTAACTTATTGTCAATGCTGAGTTATTATGTATACAATACCAATACATAGCCTGGTGCTGTTCCAAGTAGTTTGATTTTTCTGTTTCTCGAGAAGTATTTGTTTTACCTGTTAGTTACTATGAAGTGTTACAATTCATATTTTAACGCAACATATAAATAGTTACCACAAAGGTACCGCTATTGCATGAGAGAAGCTAGGAAAAACAAAATGAAATTTAAGTAATTCTGACATTTTTGTTGGACCATCATATTCAATTTTGAAAGATGTGGTTTCATTGTCAATATGACAGATATTCATAGAGTAAAGAACAAAATAGTGAACCGTGATATTCATATGTGGATCTAGAATTTTAAAAAAGGGGGGTATAACAGGGGGCACCAAACTATCAAAGTCTGCTTTGACCAGAACTGTAGCCTTTATAAGGGGTGACTGTGACCCCCTAAATTCGCTTCTGAAATTAAAGGTAACCACAGGGCCTTTAAACTCCAAGTTTCATATATCTGGTCCCTGTTGAAAATAAATGAACATGACTTTGAAAAAGCAAGAGTTATAAGCATAAAGCTTTGTGACGTCTATTAAAATGTTTGAAAGAATTAAGAAGTCGATAGAAAATGAGCTTGTTCAGATATATTTACAGTCAGCTAACATTACCTCCTGTATAAATAAAGGTAACAGTAGTATACCGCTGTTCAAAACTCGTAAATCTATGGAAAAAACAAAATTGGGGTAACAAACTAAAACCGAGGGAAACGCATTAAATACAATGAAATATAAGAGGAGAACAACGACACATCATTAAAATGTAACACACACAAAAACTGACTAAGCATTAGACAAAATTCCGGTGAGACTAACAAATATAACAATGTCTCCTCACAGTGCTTCATTAAAATGATTTGATATCAATGTGATCGTGTTCATGATGAACACTGAGCGAATAATGATAAAATAAATGCAATTTTATCCACTAAACTAAGTGAAATAATTATAACTTGTCGTTGAACTCAAAATGATGATCGATGAAAAAATCCGCTGATTCAAATCGTTTCATTCTATAATTATATTAAAAATATTTGCATGATGTACTACAGAACGAAGAGTAGGTACGTCAAAATTTATATTTGTATCAAAATAATAGGTGAAACATACATAACCCATTATTTACTTGTTACTGGAATTGGAATTTAACTAGAAGTCAGTAACTCTGAGTACTCTAAGAATTGTACCTAGTGTTTACTGTTTTCATTTCGTGTGCTTAATATCAATCTGTCGATTACGATTTTTGTATTGTTCCAAATGTCGTTACTTCAATATTGTCCCCAAATGCGACCTGCACAGTTATACTAACCACCGGGTGTGTACTTACATGAGCAACTCGACGAGTTCCACATGTGGAGTAGGATTTGCAAACGCTTTCAGAGCACCTGATTATACCCCCAGTTTTCTGTGGGGTACGTGTTTTGAGTTTTCTCTGCTTTGTGCATTATTTTCTGTCTCCTTGTCTCTTTTTCTTTTATAAGTCATGTCGTTGTTGGTTCATTTTCGATACATCAGTTTAAATGCCCCTCTAGTATCTTTCGCCTCTCTTTTTCTGACAGATTTTCCTAGTTTGATCGTATGCATTGGTAAGGGATGATCGAATGCTCAAAGGCATGTTTAAAATCAAGAGCCTTAATCCTACCCAGTAAATGTATATTTATGTAGTTAGTTGATGTCTGACATATGTGTTTTCAAAACCAAGTGTAAAGATTGAAGAAAATCAGGTGTAGGTTTTCATTTTTTTGTAGTTTTAAAATTTGTCATCAGTTTTGTGGTTTACAATACAGTTCCAGGTTTTTGATGGATTTTGCGACTCATTGTCAACCTTTCAGAATCTCAATTTTTGTTCATAAATATTCAAATCAGATAGTTTATCTGATATAACATATATCATGTTTAAAGACATTTTAATCGACCAGTGCGATTTGTATTTCTGGTCCTTGATAATATTGAGAAGTGCATGTTTTCTTTTGACGAAAAATTACCTTAAGCCATTGATTCAATCATACAGCCATTGATTCAGTCAAACACTTCGTTTATAAAGGAAATATCATATTTTATTCTTTACTTTACTGATCCCGGGTAAATTTATCAATCTTTGAAAAACACTTAATCTAAATGTTACTAATTCAACACAGTGACTGTAATTAGATATTTGAATATTGATTGTGTTTATCAAAAAATTAACTGTAATGGACGTATTTACACTTAGTTCATTGAGATGTACTAGCTGATTTCGTTATTGTAGATACCGTATTTGTTTATTAGTTGCTATTGTCTTTGAACTAGCTATCAGTAACTGCAAGTATCCTCAGATCTATTGTTTAGATTGATTGGTATCTATTAAAACGTTTAAACCCACTGCATTTGTTTGCACATTTGTTTGTTTAAGTCAGGAATCTGATGTTAAGTAGTTGTCATTTGTTAATGTGGTTCATGAGTGTGTCTCATTTCTCGTTTTCATATATGTTAGACCGTTGGTTTTCCCGTTTGAATGGTTATACCCATGTCATTTTTTGGGCCCTTTATACATGTAGCTTGTTGTTCGGTGTGAGCTATTTTGTATATTAAATGCCGTTCTGTTACCAACAATTGAATTTTGTAGATTAAAAAAAGCTATACCTAAAGAATGTGTTAATATATTAGCTAAAAACTGTTCAAAACAACTAATGTACTAACAGATAATGTTTCGTATATTTATGACAAAAAACTTTAAACAAAATATAAATAAATTAGAAACCGGTGAAATTTGCAAAATATTATTAGCACAAGATAAAGAAATACTAACTGGCTGCTACAAATAAAAGAGACAACTAAATTTTGTGAACATAAAAAATGAAGCTCAAAATATACTATAATTTGTTTATAATTATTGGAGAGGAAATAAATTTAAAATGTTCGGATGGAAACTCTTACATTTCATTCTTTCAAACCACGTTTTATTAAAACAATAGAAAATATGCCCTAACTCAGACTAAAATCACTGTGATTACAGAAGATTATAAACCCTTTTTTATTACATGCCACTTTCTTGATAAATTTTGGAGAGAAATATATAATCTGCTAGAAAAAATCAAACCTGGAAAACACATTATAACACTAAAAAAAAATGACTTGGGGTTACAAAATGAGTGATATAGAATACAATGATATTAATTTTTTTCTTACATTGATTATGTTTTAAATTCACAAAATACACTAATAATAACTAATAAATAACTCATTGTTGAAGGCCCTACGGTGACCTATAATTTTTAATGTTCGTGTCATTTTGGTCTTTTGTGGATAGTTGTCTCATTGGCAATCATACCACATCTTCTTTTTTATACTATCTGTCAGAGTTTAGAACAATGATTATTCATGCATTTTCTGTTTTTAAAACTTAGCTTATAAATAGACTCATTCTACAAAACAATTTTTTTAACCACGAAAGATAAGGTACAAAAGAAAAATATGTGGTGTATTTGAATTTTATAACTCATCTGATAGCATGGTAAGTAATGTTATCTTTGTGTATTAATTAATTCATTATCTAATTTTGTATATATGTATGTTGCATGTTGGACATTGCAAAATTTATATAATCAAGTACGATGTAAATACATTACAAAAACACAGCACGATTAATTTTTCAAATATTATCTGTCTCATCTGAATATTGACGTAGAAAAAGCTTAAAACAATCATTTTCGATATTGATTGAAAAAACTGTTGTCCGGAAACACACGGAAACTGGTAATAAGTCATAAAAAATTGCAAACAACTCGTTTAATAATTTCTTGCGTCCGAAAAGTTTTTTCTGGATACTCATCCCAAACTCGAATGGACTATGAAATTCCGAAAATAACGTCAGATGATAAAAATACTTTATTATAATATAATAACATTATTTATCTATTGATGTTATATTAATATTTTGTAAACAATATGAGTTTATTTCCCTAAAGAATCCTTGAAATCTTGTACTAATGAAACAGGGACCTTCACTGAGATAGCTGTGTCAGGGGAATAATTGTTGTAGCGTGTGCAGTAGTGCTGTTGAATAAAGGAAAACATCTCATTGACTCTTTTTTTATTTTACCAGGTTCAAATACGAGTCGTACCTTAAATGATGTCATGTTAACCAAGGTGATCTTCGGAGATGAAACTTTTCAAGAATGATTGGCGATAAAAATTGCTTCTAATTGTTTTATTATTCATAATGTTTCACACTTATGATATTGGACCATTTAATCCAGCCCAGGCTATTGAAAAAGTAAAATAACAAAAATAATGAACTGCGAGGAAAATCCATAACGGAAAGTCCCGGATCAAATAGCAAAATAAAATGATGAAACACATCTAACAAATGGAACATTTCTGGACAGCGCTCCAGACGATCAAGTCAGTCATCATATGGACGTAGTGAGAACAATTATGATGTGGAAGACAATGTTGACATTTTTTTCTGTCCTCGATCCTAATTTTGATAAAGAAATCTTTGAGATCATCGAAGCCTGAATCAAAATCAGGATCTCGTAAGTTTCTCTTGTCTAAAATATTTAAAAGAAAGCACGAAAAGAAAAGAAAACATCTATCATTTATATGTGTTAGTGCTTATCTTTGGTGAATCAAATAGCGAATATGTGAGCATAAAAATCATGCTTTTAGGAAATTATAATTATATATTCAATGATCACAATGGCTACTTTTCTCTAAAAGCTACCAAGCGCTTTGATTTTTAAAAGGTATTTGGTTTCTCTCTTTTATCTGTCGTTTTATTGTCAATATATTTATCGTTTCTGTTTGTTGTGATCTGTCTAACCTTTATTCAGACAATTCGTTTTACATTGTTAATTTTCATATTAAATTGCAAGTAATTGAGCAATGTTTTCTATATGATTTAACTCACATAAACCGAATTATACACGAATGATAAGGTTTAAGTATTATAGTCTGCGTTAATACAAAGGATAAGTGTTGCATTGATTAGGCGAGTGTCATTTTTCCAAAATTCACTTAGTTACCGACTTGAATTATTGCACTCACCTGAAATACAATAATGTCATACATTATCCGAAAGTTTTATTTCTATTATGCCTAGTCACAAATAATTCGTGCAGTGTATATTTTGGTCAAAGATCAATCATAAATAGTTCTATGTTTCGCAACAAATAACCAAAGTCTTTTCTGGTTCTTTTATGATATTTTATTTCTAAAAAAAATTATGTAAACAGAATACCAGAATTGTAAATCCAGGTGCCCATTACATTTTTTAGTAAAAAAAAATTGTTTTGTCATTATTAACTGCAATTAACGTGGTTTTGGACAGGAATCGGGATCCAAACCCTCCCCTAACCCGGGATAGGTATATAACAGTACAACATTAGAACGAATTATAAAAATCAGTCGAAAATGCATTACTCATCAGATCGACAAAATACAAGTGGACGTGGCCGGGTACTTATACAGCCCGACACCAAAAAAAAAAAACAGATCTGAGAGTACTCGCAGTTATCTGACAGCTAGTTCAAAGCCACTAATCACTTATAAAAAAATCATGCATCTAAGACTAAACTATCAATCCGTACACATCCAACATACAATGGATTTAGTGTAAAGACGTCATAAACAGCCAGGCAAAAACATGGCCTTGTGCAATGCCAGGTTACAGGTATCGAAAGATTGTAGATCCATGAATATTTATATAACATACTAGTAATATTTAGTTAGCTTTTTATCTACTGATAACAAAATCAATATTTATACCAATAAAAACTATATTCAATGATCTTATTACAGAGTTGAATAGATAACCTTTCAGAATAAGTTTATTTAAAGGAGCGACAAGTTTACATGGATCATTTCTAAATTTCCGGGCACGGTTAAACTTTCTGTAAAAATTAGGATGTGCTATCCCGTTTGAACTAAGTTTTCTACAGATACAACCAAACTGCAAAACCACATCTTTATGTTAATGGAAAAATTCGGTAAAGTTTTTGAGTCATTTATGGTAACGTATTCCTGGTTTAATAATTTACCCCTTATACATAGGTTGTGTTCGTTAAAATCAAAAACGTCACAACAGACACAGGCATAGCGAAGAAGTTGTGGAATATACACACCGTAAGATGGTGCCAAAGACACATCACCATCTAAAAGTGGAAAATTAACAATAAGGAACGTAAAATCGTCTCTTTTGTCGTAAATTTTAATTGAGTTTCCCGTTTAAAACCGACATATCTAAATCCAGGAAAGAACAGTTATTACCAAATACATTTATTTTATTTAAAGTAAGTTCCTTGGAGTAAATTTCAGCTGTATATTGAGAAAATTCTTGATTATTTAACGAAAAATATCATCAAGATAACGGTAAGTTTTGATGAATTTATCAATTAAATGCAATTTCGACGGGTCTTTACTGAGTAAGTCATAAAAGAGAGACGAAAGATACCAAAAGGGACAGTCAAACTCATAAATCTAAAACAAACTGACAACGCCATGGCTAAAAATAAAAAAGACAAACAAAAAAACAATAGTACATATGACACAACATAGAAAACTAAAGAATAAACAACACGAACCCCACCAAAAACTAGGGGTGATCTCAAGTTCTCCGGAAGGGTAAGCAGATCCTGTTCCACATGTGGCACCCGTCGTGTTGCTTATGTGATTACAAATCTGGTAAATAGTCTTATTCGGTAGGTCACATTCATGATAGGGAAGGGGATTGTAGTTACGATGTAAGGAACGTACCCGATATCATTTGTGAAACGGTTATTCCATAACGGTCAACCAACTCTTGATGGCGTCCGTAAAATTTACGAAGGGATGATATCAACTTCACCATTTGGAACTCTTGGTTTAATAGCTTCCTTGTGAGCAGCAACCCTCTATCACGAAAATCATGATAGGAAATGGAAGCACGAGAATATCGTATCAATTGGAAGATATATACCCCATATGCAGGTGCTGCTAGAATGTTGCTACTTAGAAATGGAAAGTTCACAATTGGAAAGCTGAAATCATCTCTTTTGTCGTAAAGTTTTGTTTTCAACCGACCCTCATTCACTTTCTAGATGTAAGTCAAGATATAATGCCGACTTAATTGTATCTGTAGTATCCTTTATCTCTAGTTCGATGGGATAGATGCGTTCCACATAGTCACCAAACTTTGAATTGTTCAGTGAAAGAACATCATCTATATAGAGGAAAGTAGAGTTAAAGGATATTGCTAACTTCTTATCTTTCTTCCTAAGAAGTTCCTGCATGAGGTCAGGCTCATAATAATAAAGAAACAAGTCGGCAAGTAGAGGGGCACAGTTTGTTCCCATTGGAATGCCGACAGTCTGTTGAAAAACAGGTCCTCCGAACGTAACAAATATGTTGTCAATCAAGAAATCAAGCATCTTGAGAATGTTAGTTTCAGAGAATTTTGTTTTGAATCAGAGGGATCCTTTCCAAAGTAGGATTTATCCCTCCCTAAGACAAGGTACTTGTATCTACGTTTATTTTTCCTAAACTGTGATTCGTAACAATACAGAAACAAGTCTGCTATTAAAGGGCCACAATTGAATTAGTGCCAATGGGGATACCTACAACCCGTCGATAAACTTTGTTGCCGAAACGTACATAAATATTATAAAGGAGAAAAATAACAGCTTCAATCATCTCATCACACCTCCAGTAAGTATATCTAGCATATTTACCTTTCTCATCAGATAAATTTTTCTCATGATGGAATTTTATATTGGAGGGAAAAGTAAATTTAATTAAAAGGGACGTGTGCTGTTTACAAGTGGAGGAAGGGGGATTTGTATGATCAATATAGACTCGTTCATTTAATCCAAACAAATCAAAAGTATGCAATAGATTTTAAGATCAAAAACCGATAACTGGATTACAATAGCCAAATGTTGGCTACAAAAGTTTGATATCAAATATAATTGTGATATTTTTGTTAAGCAAAGTGTTAGGATTTACGAGGATTACAAAATAATTTTTTTTCAAAATATCATCTTGATTTAATTTAAACGTGGTCCAAATTTTTAAGTATACAAAGTCTAATAAATAAAAACTTTATCATAAACCAACAACTTTTTGGAAACATAAAGATTCATTACAACAAAACCTATTTTTTTCGCTAACTTCGGAACAAGTGGAAATCATACAATAAGAGATATTTGGGATGAAGAAATGAAAAATATCAAAAGCGACAACTTTATATACAATAATCTTAAAGATAAAATAAACAGGATTTCGGAATGGACAAGGCTGAAATACGCTATTTCAGAATTGTTAAAGGACAGACTAAAACATATACACGTTGATCCCGAAACCCTCAAAAATGGTTATTACATTAAAAAAACATTTGAATTCTACAAAAAAAACCCAGAATAAAGTAGTAATCCCAAGTGGAACATCTTTGAAATTAAACCAATATTCGTTAAATTTAAAAATAGTTCCAAACTGTCAGATAAAATGGTAAATTCATTATAATTCAGAATTACCGTGGAAAAAGATCGCAATAAATTTACATAAATATAAAGTAAGAAGATGTGGTATGATTGCCAATGAGACAATTATCCACAAAAGACCAAAAGAGGGACGAAAGATACCATAGGGACAGTCAAACTTATAAATCTAAAACAAACTGACAACGCCATGGCTAAAAATAAAAAAGACAAACAGAAAAACAATAGTACACATGACAAAACATAGAAAACTAAAGAATAAACAACACGAACCCAACCAAAAACTAGGGTTGATCTCAGGTGCTCCGGAAGGGTAAGCAGATCCTGCTCCACATGCGGCACCCGTCGTAATACTTATGTGATTACAAATCCGGTAAATAGTCTAATTCGGTAGGTCAAATTCATGAAAGGGAAGAGGGTTGTAGTTACGACATAAGGAACATATCCGATATCATTTGTGAAACGGTTATTCCATAACGGTCAACCAACTCGTGATGGCGTCCGTAAAATTTACGAAGGGATGATTTCAACTTCACCATTTGGATCTCTTGGTTTAATAGCTTCCTTGTGAGCAGTAACCCTCTATCAAGAAAATCATGATAGGAAATGGAAGCAAGGGAATATCGTATCAATTGGGAGATATATACCCCGTATGCAGGTGCTGCTGGAATGTTGCTACTTAGAAATGGAAAGTTCACAATTGGAAAGCTGAAATCATCTCTTTTGTCGTAAAGTTTTGTCTTCAACCGACCCTCACAAAATGACACAAACATTAACAATTGTATGTCGCCGTTCGGCCTTCAACAATGAGCAAAGCCCATACCGCATATAGTCAGCTATAAAAGGCCCCGATAAGACAATGTAAAACAATTCAAGCGAGAAAACTAACGGCCTTATTTATGTAAAAAAATGAACGAAAAACAAATATGTAACACATAAACAAACGACAACCACTGAATTACAGGTAAAAGTATGTTCTCTAGGAAAACAAATCAAATTAGCTAGAAAATTGATCATAACATTATCTATACGGAGCAAAAAACTATTTAGAATCTGCAAATCAATTAATAGCAAATTCCATTTTTGTAAAACAGAAAACGAAACTCTCACACAACTTTTTACACAGCTTTAACATTTATCATCATATTGGTTGTTTGGGAACATGTTTTTATTGTACTTCATATGCAAAACGGGAACTAGGCAGTTTAATTGAATCTTTGGATCATTGTAAACACAGGACACCTTGTGTATACTTCCCTGGTTTATACAAGGTAAAATATATTCAGGTGATTTTCAATAAATGTATTTCAGGTTTTAAGAAAAGAAAAAAAAGAAGATATAATTTCAACATTAGTAAGATAAAATTAAGATAGGAAATGGGAATGTGTCAAAGGGACAACAATTCGACCTCAAAACAGACAACAACAGTAGGTCAACAATAAGTCTTCAATGCAACAAGAAGTTCCCACACTTGGAGGCAGCCGTCAGCTGGCCCCATAAACAAATATACATACTAGTATAGTGATAATGGACGTCATACTCAACTAAAAATTATACATAAGAAACTAAAAATTAAAATATTCAAGACTAACAAAGGCCAGAGGCTCCTGACTTGGAACAGGTGCAAAAATGCGTCCAGGTTAAACATGTTTATGAGATCTCAACCCTTCCCCTATACCTCTAGTCAATGTAGAAAAGTAAACACATAACAATAAGCACACAGTTCAAGAGAAGTCCTAGTCAGAAGATGTAACAAAAGAAAATAAACAAAACCTATTATTATGATAGATATAGGAAGATGTAGTGTGAGTGCCAATGAGACAACTTTCCATCCAAAAAACAATTTAAAAATAAGTTAACCATTATAGGTCAATACACGGCCTTCAATACGGAGCCCTGGGTGACACCGAACAACAAGCTATAAAGAGCCCCAACATTACTAGCGTAAAACCAATCAAACGGAAAAACCAACGGTCTAATCTATATGAAAAAAGAAACAAGAAACACGTATATATTACATAAACAAACGACAACTACTGTACATCAGATTCCTGACTTAGGACAGGTGCATACATTTGCAACGGGATTAAACGTCTTAATGGATACTATTAAACCTATTGTTATAAGTTTGTTTAAAGGTTCGATAATTTTTCAAGAATAACTATGCTTATTGTACAATATTACTGTATTTATTCTACAGGTACAGCCAAATTTACTATCGTTGTATCTATGAAAGAATTAAATTAAAGATTTAAGTAAGTGATATTAACAAAATCTCTGACTTAATAATTTACTAGTGATGCATTGGTTATTTTACTTAAAATCTATTGCATTACTTCATATACAGGCAACACATCCGAGTTGGGGTATATAAACACCTTAAATGAACATCGCTGTCTAGAAAAGGAAAATTAACATTAGAGAATGAAACATCGTCTTTATAGTCCTGAATATAAGTATAAAGTTTCCCTTTAGAAATTGAAATGTTTGAACTATAATAGAAACTACTGCTGTTCATGTTATATTTAGTAATAATGTTCTTTTGGGTGAATTTCGATTATATATTTGGAGAACTCTGGTATATTTAACGTAAAAATATCATCCAGTTAAAGGAAGACATGTTTAAATGTATCAACGAAATGTAACAATGACGTGTCTTTATTGAGTTTTGTCATAAACTGAGATTCAAAGCAATACAGTTATTACAGGGACACATTAAGTAAACATAGGAATACCTTATACTTGTCGAAACACTTTATCACCGAAACGTACATAATTTATATGTTGTCCTTGAGAAAATTTAAAGCTTCAATCATATCTTCACATTTCCAATAAGTGTATGTAGCATATATTTTGTACTTTTTTTTTATTAAATACAGAAAAAGGCTTTAAACCAGTTACAGCAAATACATTTGTGATGAGATTTTTCCAAACGACATTGAATTAAATATGGAAACTTTTTCTTGATAAGATTGTGTGAAAGTATAGTGTTGTACAAATGATTACCTTGTTGGTTCTTTGATATTCATAACAATTCAGAAAAGGAGTAGGTCCTGTAAGAGCCCTTTTTGGCCTCAAAATATAGCAGTTTTACAAAATTGATTAAATGTAAACTTTTAGTTATTTATTGAACAGTAGAGTGCTTCTGCTACATAAATATGGGCTATTTTTGACTTTAAAATAAACATATATCGGGTACTGGCACCTTAAAGTCATGCTAAATTACTGAATTCTTCACAATTCTAGTATTTTAGTTAAATTGTAGACGGTTTTCGTGTAAAACGAAAATGGCCGCATTCGTGTTCATCCTTAATATTTAAATGGAAGTTGTATTTTATGATAATACATAACATATATAAAGGTTGTGAATGAACACGGATGAGGCCACTTTCATTTTTGACAAAAACCATCCAAAAAGTGACATTTTTCGGCATATTTGGTTAATTTTTCATATTTGAGCTTGAATCGGATCGTTTTTAATGACTAAATCAGTACAAATCTTTCACATCAACTAATTGATTCAAATGAAATAGACACCTAAGTGTTTGAAAAGTGGTCAAAATCTTTTGTCAGATGAAACTGAAATTTGAGGCCAAAATCGGTCCTTACCGGACCTACTCCATTACCTGGTAGATCTCATGAACCTACAAGTGATAGAAATTTGGCCACAGTACTTAAATTTTCAACCCTTTCTGGAAGGATTTTGCATAAATAAATTAAATCCCATAACAAAAAAAGCAAAATGGGGTTGTTAAATTTGATGTTTTTTTTGTGATTTTACCTTTTAACTATTTTAATTTCATACTTCGCCAATGAAATCCAAACAGTTTAAAACTGATGATAATGGTTGCACAGTAGTATTTTCTGGTTCATAGGGATGATCGTAGGCTTTTTAGAATTTTCATAACTTCTTACACTGCCCAAATTTCTACACACACAATTAGCTGAAATATTTTGCTTGCTATTTTGCCACTCGTGTTTTATGTCATTTATCATGTAGTAAAAACTAATTCTCTAAAATGCATTTTCACCTGTATGTAAAGTCATTTCATATTTTTTCTACGCATAATTCATCCCTCAGTTTGGGAAAGAGAGGGACGAAAGATACTAAAGGGACAGTCACACTAATAAATTTAAAACAAACTGACAACGCCATGGCTAAAAATTAAAAAAGACAATTAGACAAACAAAAGTACACATGACACAACATAGAAAACTATAGACTAATCAACACGAAACCCACCAAAAAACTAGGGGTGATCTTGGGACAGTATGTTCAAAATATACTGTATTTTATGTCTATTCCATATTTTAGATACATCGACTTAAGTTTATAAAAATGCAATAACAATTTGTTAATATCAGTTGAAAACTGCTTGACTCAGTAGAGCAGAACTACACACTAAAAAACTAACGAAAAAACAAAAGATGTTGTATGGATTTTCAAAGTTACAGAAATCTACGGGTGCTATTAAATGCAGAATTTAAAACGTTTGCCACTAGTGTTTTATAACTTTTGAAAAAAGGTCAATTATATTCTGGCAGACTTAAACTGCAATCTGCATATCTATACCGGTTGAAGTCTGGGGATGTCACCACCACATTTAGGTCTTGGATTATTTGCAGTAGTTTAAAGATGTCTAGATCTCGATTACGCATTTAAAACGTAGGCTGCATCAGCGTGCTTACAGACGAAAAAAAGAATTGCGATGTTAAGGATCTAAATACATTTCTATCTTTTCTGTTTGTTTCAAATGGTATTTCTTCTCCAAAGAGTATTTAGCAAAAGGAGGGGGTTATCTTTTTTTTTCTAACTGTATTTTAACGGACCTGAGATCCTGCACAAACAAACAATTATCCTCACCCTTTTTCAGTAATGCATTTATGAGTGAATCGTTGTTTGAGTAAAGATCAGTGGCAAATATTTCTGTCAGTGTGTACGTCCAGTCGATTCGGGAAGACCTTTTCAAATGAATTATGTGTTCGGCAATGATGATGAATGAGTCTTGTCTGTCTTGATAAGGGGTTAATAAGGCTACGTAAAGTGATTTTATAACAAATAAATATATCAAGTTTAGACAAATATTTCTGCAAAGAACTTTATTAATAAGTGTTATAAGTATCAATTTTATATAAAAATCGCTTCTTTTTTAAATATACATGGGAAAATTTAAGTTCTGAATGCCTAGTGTTGTGTATACTTAACCTGGATAAGGCCTACATCGACTATCGACTGCATGTAGACAATACATGATTAACACTACATATAAACATTGAGTTTTATCAATGAGAACGTAATGATGTTTAGTTTATGTGTGAGTTACACAAACACGACACCGAGTTTAGGTCAATGTGAACACGGCCTTAGATTGATACAATGTAAGTTTATTCATAATGGTAAATAAGCTTAACTTGATTTAACCTGAATTTGCAAGCAATGAAAACAACTTTAATTTCGAATAAAAATAATACTTATAAGTTTTGTGCGTCCAAAGAGCTTTTCTAGGTAAAATCACTAGGAACACACTCAAACATACCTATTTGAAAGGAGTTTTGTAAAACACCTTAACATAAACAGAGCTTTATGATAATCTGTTTCATAATTATTTCTTAATCTACCAAATTACGCTAAATGAAATATCTACGGTAAATGCATACATGTAGAACTAGATCTCCTGTCAAAAAATGCTTTGTGAGTCTTTTATGTTGTTTTCTAATTTTAATTCATTTTTATGTTTTAGAATTTAGTGTGGTGTTTATTTTTCTGAAGTAGTTCACAATCTTTTTAGTGGTTAACTGAGTAGCACCTCAAGGCGTGTGATTTTCTCGCTGCATTGAAGACCAATTGGTGACCTTTGGCTGTAGTCTGCTTTTCAGTTGGGTTGTTGTCTCTTTGCCATATTATCCATTCCAGTAATCATTTTTTATTGGTATCCCTGCATTTAAGTTAAAAGCAGATTTATTTAATGAAAATTGATAACACGTAATAACTACGAGTTTTACAAATGGTTTATGACATATATAACAATTATAAAGATTAGGAAAGGGTAAACACACTTTTTAAATGATTTTTTATTTATTAAAGGTCAACAGTCTGTAAAACCATTCAACATACATTTAAATACAAATAAATGAAAATCACAAATTAGTATTAAAACTAGATATATGCAAGGGTATATAAATTAAAAACATATAACGACAAAATCAAATCCACTAACCGCACACGATGTAACTGAAATATCTTGTCAATGATTACCTTGTGCTCAAATGAAAGCATTTAAAATTTTCCTTACTAAAATTGAACTTTTGATAAAGATATGATAGTTATGCAGCTGTTTTCATTATTTATTTTTCTATCAGATTGTTTCATAATTGAAAAAGGTTGCAGACAAGAGAATCCTTTATCTTCTTACAATATTTTGTTATGGGCACAAATTTTAGGAATATTACTTAATTAGAAAAAAATGAAAATATGAAAGGTATTACTATTGAAGACTCAGAATTTTTGATATCACAATATGCTGATGACACCACACGTATTTTAGATGGTTCACAGGCATCCTTAGATGCATCTCTTTGTGTTTTAGAAGTTTATGCTGAATGGTCTGATCTGAAGATGAATTCAGTGAAAACAAAGGTAGTCTGGATTGGGAAAAAGAAATATGGCCAAGACATAACGTGTGCAAAGGGGGGGGGGGATTGAAGTGGGGTTCCAACAGAGTTACGAAATTGGGTATTAAATATACAGTACACTTATAAGAAATGGAAACACTAAATTTTGAACCCAAACTTAAAGGGGCACTAGCTGCCAAATTCATGGTCACCGACTTGACTTTATTTCTATTCAGAGAGCCGTGGTGTAGTGGTTAGTGCATCGGAGTATCAACACAAAGGTTCCTGGTTCGCTTCCTGTTCGGGATGAAAATTTCAGGCTCTCCCTTGACACCACTTGCGAGTATGATTTTGAGGAAACGATGATAGTTCGTCGGAAGGGGACGATAAATGGCTGGCCGTGTTAAGAGAGAGTCATATCTCTTGCAAGTTCAAGACACCCTTGTAGATTTCGAAAGAGAGTAGGCTAATGCCTCTACAAGGCAGCACTCGCACCCGCAAAGTGGAAAGGGATTAATATTAATTATGCAAAAGTTGTTTCCCAATTCACTATAAATGAATATGTTTAAACTAAACTCTATTTCTCGTATTTGATTTATAACAATGTAAATCATTTATCCAAACTACCAAAAGTCTGAAATAATCAGTGTACAAAGCATGGGGACAATAATATGTAGGTTCGTTTTGTGTGAATTTTAGTCCAGATGTCATCTTATTAACTACCGATTTGACCTTAGATGACCATATAAGCGATATAAACATTAATACAAATATGAATAGATTAAACCAACACGTACATTGGATTTTAATAGGTCTGTTTATAGATTGAAAATATATGTTTGTCATTGATTTTAACCGTATAAGAAGGATTTTATAAAGATCGAATCAGTAATCAAATGATCTCCCGTAGTTTCACTTTTATTGTTGAAATTCTTTTTTCTTTAAAAATAATCAGTATACGTACAATGTATGCGTTGTCAATTTCTAACTTGGGGTTAAATTAAAGTTTACATGAATACGGATTTAATGAGGTCGATGTATTCACTTGCAAGTGAATAAGTATTTATCAATGTGTCTTCGCTTTATTTCACAAAATTAAACCATTTTGACTGCTAAAAGAGAATTATCATTTCACTTTTTCACTTCCATTATTGTTTGAACTAAAAAAATCTTACTTTAGATTTGTTATATATCTCGTAGCTAGTGTCCCTTTAAAGAGATGGAAAGAACAATGAAAAGTTGGTCTAACAAATAATTATCCCCAATTGGAAAAAATACTATCATGATTAAAAGTCTTATAATTTCAAAGCTCATTCCCTTTTTTCTATCTTTACCAAATCTTAATAATGGATTACTAATTGTAATTGATTCATAAACAAATATTTGATTTTAGTTGGGATGGTAAACAAGACAATACTTGGACTTAACTCCAAACCAAAGTGTATGCAATCTAATCTTTGGAATAATAAAAGAAAATTGGTTATCGAATCCCTCTGTATAGAAAATGAACTGAAAAGGGAGTCTTGCTAATATATGGTTTTATTAATACTGATGGACATTCAATGAATTTTGGAAAAAATTTAAATCAACTATATTATTGATACCAGCTTTTTTATATTTCAAGGAGTACGCAGCTGTTAATAGATACTAGTATATAAAAAGTCTTAAAATGAAATGTAGTTCGCTCATTAAGCCTTATGAACCAATTATAACAACTACTATTTCTATATTTATACAAAAGGATCAAAAGGCATATACAATGTTTTAAATAAAAAAAAAAACAAGTTTTTCGGCTTTGTTTTGAAAATTTGGATTTAAAAAAGTAATTGGTTAAACTAAATTTTGAAAATTTGTGAAACGGATTTGAAATCTGTAATGAAAATATATGTAAGAATACAATACTATGTTTATCAATATGAAAAAAATCCTGATGCAATCGAGAAAAAAGCTGAAGCGTTTAGAGGGATTACCGCTGTAAATCCAAGTTCAATACACCATTTTCTACATTTATAAATGCCTGTACCAAGTCAGGAATATGACAGTTGTTCTTCATTCGTTTGATGTGTTTGTCATTTGATTTTGCCATGTGATTTGGGACTTTCCGATTGAAATATAATCAGAGTTCAGTATTTTTGTGATTTTACTTTTTTGATATAACAAAATATGAATCAACATTAATTGATTATGTTTTTTTAACATAAACATCCTATTAATCCAAATTAATAAGTTAGTATGTTTCTTTTAGAATGTGTCTACTCGAACATTCAAACATGTAATGGAAAAAACAAAGTTACATTTCAATAAACAGACAAATGCCATTCAATAGAAGCCACAAACATTGAATTTTTGTTAAACAATATCTAGACATAGAAGAAGTTTACAGCATCGTGATCACCAATTAATAATGTAAGCTTTTTGTAAGATATAATTACAGTCGCAGTCATTGTACAATTTGGTTAGATTCAGTCCGTTTTATTAAACAAAAATGGTACTTGTTGGTGTTCAAAGTATACTTCGTCTGTTTAAATCAGACCTCTATTAAGCATATTTGTGTAAACCGATTGCACACATGACAATTATATTGACCACAAATTTGAAAAGGAAGCAACTTAAAAGCATGTGGAAAGACCAGCCTACAGACAGATTGTCGTCGATATTGTTAGAATACACTCCTAGCGGTACAGTCAAAAAAATGCCTGAAAAAAAGAGAAACAGATCATTAAACATCATCTTTGCAGTTTTAAGAAACAGTTGTAAAATTGAAAACTCTCGGATACTATGGATTCATTCAATATTCGTGGATACCTTTTTTCATTAATTGATAAAACTTGTATTTTTGTGGACATTTAAATTCGCAGTTTTGTCTAAATCTGCATACAATCTGATATAACATTAGGAATCTAGTGATTTACCAGAATCAATTAAATCCACAAAAAAATGGTATTTAACGAATAATAATGAAGACACAGTAGTTTATATTTAAAAATATCATCTAAAAAGTAAAGCAATGACAAAAGGATGAATAACCTAGAGTTGAATGCATTAGTTATAGGTTTGTTCATCCTAGGGAATGATGGGTGATAATAATGAAACATTAAATGACAGTCTTGATAATATATATACTACTGTGAAAGTACGTTTTTAATTGGGAACCAAGTTACGTAGTTTTCATGAGTGATTTTATCCACGAATTTAAGTGCCCAACGAAATATAATAACTTCTGTCCAAATCCAGACATGGTTGTACTACATGGATACGGGAATGTCATAAATCTGTATGTAATTCAAGTTCATAACGTTTTGAACAACAAATAACTGGATGCAGCTCTAATGATGATCATTGTCATAATTTATAGACATTTAAGATTCAGATTAACGGTAGCCTTTTACCTAATCGCCGCATTTCCTCAAATTGACGTTCAATTTTACGTCGAATTTTGAAATCAAGGTTTATCTACCCTCTAATGGACGTCTAATATGATTTCATGACTGTTTTTCAAAATTCCTATTATGATAAGATCATTTGTTCATAAAGCTTATTTTTATTTTCTCTGAAGGGATCGTGTTGTTTCCGAATATATGAATGAATTTTTATTCTCATCAGCTAATGACATAATTACAGAGACAAAAATTATTTACAACAATATGATATACAGTGCATATATGAATAAAATGATATGCATTAACCAGGAGCAGAGACTTTCACATTAACAGCTTTAATGTGTCGACATAATTTTTCTAACACTGTAATATTATTTGTGTAACAGATTACATAATTTCAAGGTATTTGGATTTTTCCAGCAAAATTCCGGTAAACATTTTTGTCTTTCATAAACGAATGATTTACAAGACAAAATATAATGATACTCGTCACCGATTTCAGCCGAGCCACATATACGATTTCTCGACACATAGTGCCATCTCCCTGTCTCAACTGGTAGACGGTGGCTACCTCATATAAATGTACAAAACATATACATACAATTCAATAGTAAAATATATTCTTCAAATCTAAATTCTTTTTTAAATATTCTATAACATATACCTTTTGAGGTAGAATTCATATTTTCATAACATTCCTGTATAAATTGGTCCTTCAGTTTTTATTCTACACATTTAGAAACCCAAAGAGCAGAAAAAGTGCCCTGCTGATTCCAAATATTTGACATTCCACAATTGTCTAATGTGCTTTTTATAAAACATAACCATTTCCGTGTAATGTTGTCTTAACATTTTTTGAAGACTCGCCAAAATGTATGTTGTATAGATATGTATTTGACCCCAACATGTTACAATTTTATTTAGATTATGCTGTAAATTATATTTATAAACCATTTATTTATAAAAACCGCATACCTGCTCACTTTTTTGAATATAGAAACTGGTCGATTTTATAATATTGAGATATTTCTGAGATTTTGTAATGAGTGTGATAAACAAGAAGTTGAAGATGAATATCATCTTATTTTTGTATGTGAAAAGTAAAATGAACTCCAAAAGAAATTTATCAAAGTATATTATTGGAGAAAACCTTCAAATTTTAAACTCACACAACTGCTATCTGTTCACAATGTAAAACAACTTAACAATTTAGAGAAGTTTTTATTTGTGGCCGAGAAGACACGTAATTAATTTCATCATTATAAATGCTTAATATGTGTTATGTTTTATCATACTATGTTATACCGTTATATGGGTATACTTACTTATAAGGATATTTATTGTTTAAATGTAGATATATTTCAATAAGGTAATTGATAATTTGTAATATTCATATTCTCTAAATTGTATTGCTTATGAATAAAAGATTATTAATAATATACTAATTGGTTAAAGGAAAGGTTTGTTAATTTCAAATAACTATAATTATTTGTGTAAAAGAACAACAAAAGAAAAAAAGCAACACGTTCCAAAGAATGAACTTAAGAAAAGACAAACATAAAAACATGAAAGGAATGACAACTATACAGCAGATTTATAATAAAAGATTGAAACAAATCCAACCAATGGGTGAAGACTGTTATATACCTGAAGTGAAACAGGCATTTTCTAATTTAGAAAATGGTGGACTAAACCTGGTTTTATAGCGCTAAACCTCAACGCAACAAAGATGCACGGAAATCTGTACCTTTTATAATTGACTGTTTTATAAAAACTTTTCTTTTAGTTTACAAATATCTCGAAATTCAATTCAGAGATTTAAGTAAAAACATACACAAGCAGCACAAAAACTTAATTTAGGCACATTCATACATGTAAATCTGTTTCATCCCATACGAACTTCGCCAATTTTACTTTCTCTAACGAAGAGTATCATTTCCTTTGTTTAATTTCAACTCGGTGTCAACCTGTTCATACAAAAAGTAAAATCACAAAATAGATTATTTCCGAGGAAAACCCAAAATGAAAAGGTCCAAACCAAACGGCAATATCAAATGACATAACAAACCAAACGAATGGACAAAAACTGTCACACTCCTGACCCGGCACAGGCGTTCTTAAATGTAGAAAATGCTGGATCGAACCTGGTTTTAGAAAGCTCAACCTCTGTGATCTACCATTGTTGTATCATTTGTTAATGTATAGGAACACATCTTATTTTCATTTGGAGTATTCGTCTATTTTGTGATTGAGGTGGATGAAAGTGTTATCCTTCCATGGCGAATTTCGCCCTAGCGGTAACAGTTAATCAATATTAATAAAAGAGTGGCGTAAAATACCAATCGAAATATCAAATATTATTAGTCGAAAACGAACTAGCATTGAAACGAAAAAGTGCCAGAAAGGCAACAAAACATTAAACGAGCTATCATTGCGAATTTTCCATACAGTGGATTTTTTTTTAATTTTAGCGTAAAAATATTATTTGTGATAGTGATGATTAATGAGTACGGATAAAATTGAGAATGAAAATGGGGAATGTGTCAAAGAGACAACAACCCGACCATAAAAAAAAACAACAGCAGAACGTCACCAAAACGTCTTCAATTTCGCTAGAAATTCCTGCACCCAGAGGCGTTTTTCATCTGGCCAATAACAAATATATACTAGTTCAGTGATAATGAACGCCATACTAAACTACATGTATATTAGTCTATTATATGATAACATTTTATTATGTAAGGGTTGTCGTGTATTTCGCATATCACCCTATTTCTTTTGTCATCTTAGAATTATAATACATAGTCTTCTCTTTCTACTTCCGGAAATTGCTACCCTACATCACTCTGTACACCGCCGAGAAATTCCGTGTGCAATAAAGATATATCATCTATTGTTTTTCTTCTGATTATGTTTGTTTTTACTTCCGCCTAATTTTGTTCTTGCGATAAATATTTGTTTCGCAATATGTCGCTTAGGTATTTGGTATGTGATATCCAACAGTTTATGCGCTTTTGAAATTTACCCTGCAAAACCAACTACTTTTCTTTGTAGGAGTTATCTCCCCAAACACTGTTTTCCTTGTGTCCATTTCTCCTTCCAACCATAAAAGATTACGACAAATTTATTTTATAAAATTGCTCGTTATATCCTTCGCATGATTTGTCCTACTTTGACGGAAGCAATATGTACGCTCCATAAGGGCGTAATATCCCCTAATGCATTTGATACAAGTGATTGAGACCTAAGATCTTTTGATTTGAGGTCCTTGGTCCAAAAAAATGAAAATTAGGTCAAGGTCAAAGGTGAAGGTCATATTGTAATTTTGGAATTTTGCTTATTTTCACTTATTCCCCAAAACCGTATAAGATTAACAAATTATTTTTACTTAATTGTAAGTGGCGACATGTCGTAACACATAAATTTTTATTTCAAAGTTGTATTTAAAAATACGCGTATGGTGATATAAATCATTAGCTAAATATAATTAAGACCTATGGTCTTTTGATTTGAGACCCTTGCTTTATGACCTTGAAATTGATCTCAAGGTCATAGCTTAATTTCACGTTCTAGATTTTGACCTTTGCTTTTACCTCATATGTATACATGATCACCCCGTATAACCCCGATACAAATGAATCCGGACGTTGACGCGTTCGAAGTGATAATCAGGACAACATTTGGGATGACAACAATTTCAATTGCCTCTCTAGAACGTATACGATGAAATATAAGCATGTCAATGTGCATGATAGTTTATTTATTCGATTATACAGTTGTTTTAGATATTGCATAGAACGTTTGATAAAACTGTTCGATGCAAAACGCACAGACATGGTGCAATTTCATACGTTTTATGAGATAAACAATGCTGAATATCTTTTCGTACATACACATTCGCGTATTAATACCTTAGGCAATAATAAATAACTATACGTTGCATTACTGCGTGCCTTCAAATGTTCCGTAGAACTTAGAATAAACGCAATATCATACTAGATAAGTTTTCTTTAACTGTATTGTTCGTTCCATCAAATGTGTCGCGTTCGTTGTGCGTTTTTAAATAATCACTTTACAGTTCGTTGACAAAAAACCTTCACAAATCACTTTCTTGTCAATGTATTCGAGATGGTTTCGACGACTCTTTATCTGTATTTTATTGTAAATTTTTATCTGTTTACTTAGTCAAATTAGTTGAACTCAAAATATCAGTCATACAAAGACAAAATTTCAATGTTTAACCAACCTACATCAGATAGGAATGTTTCCAAGGCCGTAACTAGGCATCTTATTTTAGTGAGGCGAAATCTTTTTTTTGGAGGGTATGAAATGAATGGTGCAAAATCCTGCATTCTAGGCATTTTTAGAGAGTTTGATAATGTTTTGAATTTGGACACTTTTTATAAAAAAAATCATATTTTAAGACATTTTAATAACACAAAACTTTTAACAACTTATTAAAATTCATATGGAAGATAATCATCTAAATATCACTGATTTGAGACTGCTGCCAGAACATAGAACAAACTTCGATTCAGTAGAGTTTGCCAAATTTTTCTATGGCTGGTTTAGTCAAATCGTTTCAGAATCATAATTTGGTCTACTGTTACTAGTATCCTTATCGAGATGAACATGGAACATGCCAAGACCGCACAATATCTTGCTTCTCATGCATGCTATTTTCTAAGTTTTCAGTCGCTTCAGGGCCGTCTGTGTTTCTAAAGGTAGCACATTATCATCAATGATCAATGTCTTCTTCCAATTCCTTCTCCATCAGCAATTCGATAGTAGCATCAGTATAAATTAACAGTTTTGTTTACAAAAGGGAATTAAGCTTTCCTTTAAGCACCATCATAAAGTTGCATTTACAAAATATTAAACTCGCTACTATTATGCTGACAAAGAGAAGACACACTTGAGATAGAGAGATAAGATACATGTACATGATTCTATCTATAGAGTATATAAGCATACATGATATGGGTACAGGGGAATTGGAATGGAATTGTTAACGTTTACATGTAGGTCCGTAATTTCAAATTATTATAGTTGGTGGTATTTTTGTTCCAGAAACTATAAATTTAGGAGTATATAAGGTGTTGGGTGTCTGAGTCTGAAACCCCGATTATAAAGAAACGAAATTCCGTAGTCCCGAATAATTAATCAAAAGACAAAATCCTGTGTTAAAGTTTCTACCATTCCTCAATAATATCAAATTGGAATATGGGATATTCTTTCAATTTTCAAGGTTAAAGAAACATGGATAAAAACTAATCCATGCATATATCATATAATTGATATTTTATTTATCTGTAAAGAGAAAGATTTCAGTTCGTGAAATGAATACGCAGACAGAACTGCCTCTTTCGATGCCCAGTACTTGATTTGTCAGTCTACTTGTCGTTTTTGGATTGTTCTAATGAAGTTATATGCAATACTCAAACTCTGTTCACAAAAACTAGTTTACTAGAATTATTCTTTCTTTACCTTCAGTGTCGCTTTCCCTTTTTCTGAAAGAGCCTGTTTTAACTAGAGATCCATGACGATTATCGTTACTAGGTTTATGTAATCCGTTGAGATGCTGGGTTACATTCAGGAAGAATAGTTTAAAAGGAATGATGACAAGTTAGAGAAATTAATGTTGAGACAGAACAACAAATTACTATTATATTTATATATTATGTATGAAAAAAATAATCAGTTTCGAAATTTTCCTCAAGGGTAGTTACGGCCTTGGTTTCTATTGAAAATTGGGACTTTCAACGTTATTACAGATGAAATGAACAGTTAATAAATATATTCCAGAGAAAGTATACTACAGTCAATAAAACTTTAATGACTTACTTTTCACAATTTAACGGCTCTTCCAAATACCGATGTTTGTCCAAATTCGCCTAGACGAAAGCAGACATAGGATCTCGTTGAACTTAGTTTACCGAATGACTTACATGGCACTCCAATTGCTTTTTTTTTATTTTTAATTTATTTATTATTTATATCTAAAGCTTTGTAGATGTGGTGTGATGGCCGGTGAGACAACTGTCCACCTAAGTTTAAATGAAACGGGTGTATTTATAAAACATTTCACAATGAGGAAAACCTATACCATATCGTCTGCTAAAAAAAGGCCCCGATATTAAAAAAAAAACAACATTTGAAGTAATTAAAACGAGAAAACTAACGGTTATATATTGATAACTTTAAAATTATGTATTAAAGAAGAAACAATATATGACAGATCTGTATAACCAATGTACTACAGGCTCCTGACGTTGGACCCACACACAAAAAAAAAATGCGGCGGGATTAAACAAGTGAGCACCCAACCCTCTTCTTTCCCCGTACACTCGCGTAACAGCACAACACGATACAAAACAACCTGCACAGTTGCAATTAGCTCAACTCATAATGTTGGTACAAGGCACAAAAACCCTATACACAACATATCGACAAAGTCAGTATATATCTAACGGTTTTAGGTTAAGACGTAATAAAATGCATGAACTTGTACAATGCCAAATAATTATAAGTAAACAGAATCAAGAGAATGTACGATCTTATGAATTCTCATAAGTATGCTTATATTGTATTAATGTTAAGTGATGTTTTAATTTAACAGGTACAACAAAACTTTCTGCATTGTAGTCAAATTTTTTTTTTAATTTCATTTAATGAACGAATTTTGTAAATGGTGACTGGGATATATACTATTAGATATGGTCACTTTGGTCTTCTTTTCTGCCCGGCAGTAAAACTTGACCGAAGTTGGCTAACCGTTTAGTTGTGTGGGATGTAAGCGTACGCAGTCACGTCCAATCCGAATAGGAACATTAGATCCAATGTCTGGTGTTGAGAGAACACCACGCTAATACACTGTGCAAACCCTTGCAAAAACTTTATGAGAGGTCCATAAATGGCCCGTTGAAAGGCAACATTTGTGTCCTTATTCAATTTACCTCATTTAATCCAGTGGCAGTCTAAACTTCTCTGGCTACGTATGTGATTATTCTGAACAAGCATGACATATTTGCAAGTGAACTTTATTTAAGCAACCAAAAATCAGCCATTACGTACGCGTGTCATTAACAAATAATGGGATGCAGAAATTGGTCAGTACCATCTGTGAAACGTTTAATTTTTTATTGATAACTTTAAAGACATGAAACAAGAAACAAAGCAAATTACTAAGGTTTAAGTTGATGATTGATGCTTACCTCAAGACAACCGCATAATTTACCGATGACGCAAAGGGTAACTTAGTGTAAACATATTTTATTAATAATATTCAGGTACATACATAGCATAGCAACTTTACCTGACCATATCGGGAAATAGGTATTAAGTCGGATCTTAACACGTACTTGTAACCGGTTTAGATATAAATATACGAAGACATGTCGAAATGTTCATGACTTAATTAAATCCGTATTTCGGTAGGATGGTGCAAGCATACGATTTTTATTGCGTCTTACACTTTGAGAAGAGAATAATCTTTAAATTAACTTATTAGGGCCCCGCCTTTAGGCGGGTCGCCCTATAGTGATCAGTCTGTCCGTCCGTCCGTTCGTTTGTCCGTCCGTCCGTCCGTCTGTCCGTCCGTAACACTTTCGTGTCCGCTCCATATCTAGAGAACCATTATGATTTCATACTTTATACTTGACATGTATATTAACCACCACCAGAGGGCGTGTCATGATGTATGTACAACTTCCTAGGTCAAAGGTCAAGGTAAAAAACTTTGGTTTCAGTTGACAACCCTGTATCCTGTGGTGAAGATCGTGTCCGCTCTATATCTTGAGAACCATTATGATTTCAAAGTTTATACTTGACATCCATTTTAACCAACACCAGAGGGTGTGTCATGATGTATGTACAACTTCCTAGGTCAAAGGTCAAGGTCAAAAACTTTGGTTTCAGTTAACAACCCTGTGTTCTTTGGTGAATATCGTGTCCGCTCCATATCTAGATAACCGTTATGATTTTATACTTAATACTTAACATGATTATTAACCAACACCAGAGGGTGTGTCAAGATGTATGTACAACTTCCTAGGTCAAAGGTCAACGTCAAACAAACTTTGGTTTCAGTTGACAACCCCGTGTCCTGTTGTGAAGATTGTGTCCGCTCTATATCTTGAGAACCGTTATGATTTCAAATATTATACTTGACATCCATTTTAACCAACACCAGAGGGTGTGTCATGGTGTATGTACCACTTCCTAGGTCAAAGGTCTGTCTGTCTGTTGGTCTGTCCATCGCTAACAAATTTGATCCACACTATATTTCGAGAGGACAGCTGTTATTATTTCATACTCTTATACCTGACAAACATTTTCAACTTAACATATATATTAACCAACACCAGAGAATGTGTCATAATGTATGAATCCTAGGTCAAAGGTCAGTCCGTCGGTCTGTCCATCCGTTCGTTGTTTTTACGTTGTTTTTTGTCCGCTCTACCTCTCGAGAACCGTTAATATTTCATACTTTATACTTGGTGGGTCATAATATATTGAAGGCATAATTCTAAAAATATGTGACAAATATCAATTGGGCAGCACCTTTAAACATATTGTTCAAACATCAATCCATATATCCAGAAGTCACCTTAGAGTAGTCAACAATGAGTTCACATCATGCAGTCATATCACTATTATACTATGAAAGTAAGTTGAGAATATTTATCAGTTTTAACTTAAAATCTTAGATTAAAATCACAGTGAGACTATGTAATAACTTCAAATAATGCTTCATATCAGATTATCTATACAACTTATTTACCCCACGTTATTGACAGCGGGGCCCACAGAGATGGCTCCCATCTCAATGATATCTAGTTTATTCAAATATTGTGTAAAAACGTTAATTTTGAGCTTTGAAAGTCAAGTGGCTCGAGCATTTTTCTGAGAAAGTTTTAAAAAATTGCAAAGAAATAATTTTACAGTGGGTTAGCTTTCATTAGTCTTCACTATCTATAGATTGACAACTTTTGGTTATATTTATAATTTAGAATCATCATTGAAGGTGGCGGACGATTGCACAGTTAATTAATTATATTGATGTGCCATTTGTATGCAAGAGTGACATTCCGTTGTATTATGTGCCAATTCTAAAAAGTAATGCGAGTATTCTCTCCCCTTAACAGGTTCACTATTTTATAATTAAGTTCACGTTTCTGATATAATTTTGAATACTTACAAAATGTATCAATTCAATATATTTCAGTTTTTGTTATTGGTGTATCAAAAACATTGATGTAGGAATATAATTTCATAAATTTGAAACGTTTAAAATGATTACATACCAATATAAAGAACCGTACATCATTTCAGATAAAGACTATGGACGAAATTTGCATTATTTATTTTCTCTTAATAATAGATTGATTGGGAAATGAATGAGCGTTAGCTAATGATAATTACAGAGAGGGACCGGCGAGCAATTTAAAAAAATAGTTTATTCAACGTCAAAACAATATTCCACTAGAAACCAATGATACTTTATACAAATATAAGGATTTTGTAAGCTAATTCTACAAAGTTTATTAGATATTCTGATTTTTTATTGCAATAGATTAATATGCTATACATAGGCATTTAAATAATAATGTCAAGTGAAATAATTAAGAGGAAAACAAGAAACAAGCTGTTAGCTTATATTAATCTGTTTCCCGATAAGAACATTTCATATTGTAATACTCATGGAGTAAAATGTTAAAAAATAACAATGTTACACTAGATGGAAAGAAGAAAAAAACATATAATAAAGTTGTGACACACAAGAAAGAAGAAAACAATATACATCGGAAATTCAATAATAAAGTGTATGTTTCTGAGCGGACACAATTATTTAAGATATAAGTATTACTTGTTAAACAAGATGTGTGCTATCATATGACAAATCATTTGCTACTGAGTATAAATGTTTGAACTGCCAAGAATATTTCAATATTTTGTTCGTAGCTGAAGTCCGTTGAACCGTGTAGCAAGATTTCTTCCGACAAAAAATGTATTATATTGATATTATAAAAATGCTGTTCACGCATAATGAGAAAACGGGGGCAGTGCAACAAGTAATGCGCTGTCGTTTCTATAGCACCACATAAACAAAGTGGCGATGCCACTATATATTTAACAAAAAGATGATGATTTAGAGAACTGCATTGCATACGAAGTCTTGAGTGATAAAATTTGGCCTTATCGCTTACCAATGTAAAAATAATTTGGAGATTTAATCGCCCGAGACTGAACACAATTCCTGAATGCCCACACCGAAGTAATGGTCTTAGCATTATCAGGGAGGAGATTACATGAACGTACAGTTGCCGGTAAAGAATAATTTGAATACAGGGCTGTTCTTGTTCGAACATGGGGGGATTAGGGACGAGTTTCTTGTATTATGATTATGGATGGTAGCATGGGATTCTGGTTGAGAAATATTCCGGAGTAATACTATTTTCATCTTGTAAAAATAAATTAATCTGTGTGCCTCCCTTCGTTCTATGACCGATCTTTAAGCTTTCCCCAACCCGTTTCGAGATATAATCTCTCTAGGGACACCAACCTAGTAACCCCCAGTTACGATCCTGGTAGCCTCTGTTTGTACTTTTTCAATCTTATCAATCAAAAGATGTGTGTTGTTGTCCCAGATGACATCAGCATATTCTAATAATGGTCTTATATATGTTAGGTATATTGTCTCGAATGTTCGTCTGTCAAGGATGAATTTAAATTTCCGTAGAACATTCAGTCGTTTGTACGCCTTTTCAGTTATTACATCAATATATTTATGCCAAGTGCCATCGTTCGAAATATGTAATCCAAGGTGTTTATGGGTTTATACCTCAGTTACAGTTACGTTGTCCATGTTAAGTTTTGGATGATCAGGTTTGTGAAGTTTCCGTGAAATTGTCATGGTCTCGGTTTTCTGAGGGTTAAAGGTCACTAGCCAATTTGAAGACCATCTATGGATTTTTTGCGAGATCACTATTCAAGTTGTTTGCTGATTCTCGGGGGTCATCTACTATCAAATATAAACTTGTATCATCAGCAAACAACTTAATAGTAGACTGTTTATCAGACATGATATCGTTAATAAATATCAAAAATAAAAGAGGACCCAGGATCGACCCCTGGGGTACCCAAGCCCTTATATTGCCCCACTCGGATGATAAACTTTTTTATTACAACCCTTTGCTTTCTATCATATAGATAATTTTTTACCCATGCCAAAACAGAACCTTTAATGCCAATAGCTTCTAATTTCCGTAACAACCCCTTATGCCAAACTCTGTCAAATGCTTACTTATATCACAAAAAATTACTCTAATTTCTTTCCCGTCATCTAATGCCTTCCCAAACTCATTTGTAATATTCAGCAATTGATTAATGGCTGAGTCCCCTTGGGTGAATCCTGATTGGTTGGGTGTGATTATCTGGTTAGCTATTAGATAATTATGAATATGCTTAAAAACACATCTTTCCAAGACTTTTCCGATAACACTTATCAATGATATCGGTCTATAGTTTCTATAGTCACTTGGAGAGTCCTTCTTAAATACAGGGGTAACATTAGCACATTTTCAGTCGGAAGGAAATTTGCCAATTGATTAAGATACTAGTTAAATAACATGCACAAAGGGTATTTCATAATTCCATATGCTTCTTTTAGAAGTCGTGGGCTTATACGATCTGGTCCAAATGCTTTTGATACATCCAAAATCTTCAAAATGTCTACTACCTCGTTCTCAAATTATCATATCACCGAGTCCGTCTGTTCGTGTGTCAGGTATGTCTGGAAGGTGTGTATTAGAATCATCAAGATTTGATTGACCACAAAAATAATCATTAAATATTGTTGCCTTTTTTTTATCTTCACAGATCAGATCATCGTCTATCTGTAAAGGGGAATGTTGCGACTGTCGCTGGAGTCACATTTCATCAAAGATTTAATAAGACTCCAATATTGTTTCCCACCATGAATTTCAGATATAAATTTGGTTGACAATTTTGAAAAATAATCAGTTTTAGAGTTTAAAACTAGTTTATTACACTTATTCCTAACTAATCGGAATTTTGTCCAGTCCGGAGCAGAATTTGTTTTTTTGGCTCTTTTATGGATACGATTTTTTTACGAATCATCCTTTTGATATCAGCGGTAAGCCATGGTGTTTTATCTTTTCTGACTGTAATAATTCGGTTAGAAATGTTTTTATATCTGCCTTGTCGATAAGTTCGTCCGTTATAGCACGTGCTATGATATCAACGTCAGTGGAAATAAATAAAGCATTCCAATCAACAAGTAATAGCTGGTGTCTATATGAGTCATACTCACCTCTATCATACATGTACATGTATACTTTACGCTTAAAAAACTTGATGTAACTTGCATGGCTGGGTAAGGATACCTATTACTGGTAAATGATATCGTATTTAAGTAACGGGGCCCCGACATCAGCAAATAGGAGGTTAACTGGGTCATTTACTAAAATAAGGTCAAGAAGTGACGAACTGTGTTCTGTAATAAAAGTTGGGTCGGAAATAACTTGATGTAGACTAAATTGTGCTTTAATCATGCTAATTATATCATTAGTGATGTTCCTTAACTGGTTGGTGTTAAAATCGCCTTTAACAATGATATCTAAATTCCATGATAAGGCAAGGTCGATAGACTGTTCTACATGTACCTGTGGGCTACTGTTAGGTGGGACGTAAAAGGTCCCATAAATATATTTTTTGGTCTTGAATCTAACTTCGAGCCATATACACTCAATACCACAGGGTAACTTGGGAATATAAAAACTGTCCCTCCTGTCAAAATAAGTCAAAATTTGAATGAAATGCATATGGGTGGGTAGATATTAAGGTGTTAATAGTAACAAGAATTACGAATTGTTTAGATTTTGCCAACAGAGTAGAAAGACTGTAATGTTCGAGCAAATTAAGCACAATCTTTAAACCTTTAAAATTAAACAAACAAAAAACATAATTGAAGAAAGCAAACCAGTTGAATATCGAAAATTATCTCTTAATCTTTACATCTTCACATAAAAGAAACTGTATTACTATTGGTGGCTATAATTATGTTACATGGTCATTGTATACACATATTCTGTTGAATTAAGTTATAGTTATTGACCAAGCAAGTCGGTATATGCCATTTAATTAAACCCAATAACCCGAATGACGTAGGAAATCGGGTAATTGGGTCATCTCGTGCTGTGCAGATTAAATTGCATATACCGATTTGACTGGCCAATAACTGTTTTAACACATGACGCAATCGATTTACGTGAACGTTTTAGAAATGTGGACGTTATTCCGCAATCCACGGATCCTAGGAAAGTTTCTTGTATGGTAAAGAAAGGGGGTTATTGAGTTTAAATTAGATTAATTGCTTTTGAATGTCTTTCCCTCAATGATATGCTTAGAGAAAAAAAGAACCGAGGAAGATGTTACCTAAATTTAAAATGTTAAATAAACAGAAAATACATTTCTCTTTTAAAACCTATACTTCCCGACTCGTAATTTCAAGGCAGATGGCGGATTTGGAGGTGGAGCGAACAGGTCTTTAACCCATGGATAGGACAAAGTATCGTGTTTTAGCTTAAAATCGTCAATATTGTCTTTAGGCTCGATAAACTCGGTGATTCTTTTTTTTAATTTGATAGAATAACTCCCTTTCAAAATCCAGGAACCGCCCCTTAAGCAGTGTCAAGTTAAAATAGATTTGAACTGTGCAGTATATCTGAGGTAGTTAATGCACACCTTAGCTGTGCATTATCCAGATTATACCACAGTAAGAACAAAGAGATTTTACTCTTGCCATGTGGTAATGTAACTCTATTGTAATCTATGACCAACTAGGACTCGCCTTTGAGATTCAGACCAAAAGTCTATAATCCATTGATGGTTGTTTATCGCTGTATATCTGAAAAAGAAGATGTGGTATTGAAACAACTCTTCGCCTCTGAAAAGACCAAACGACACAAAATGAACAACTATGGGTAAGCGTACGGCCTTCAACAATGAACAAATCCCATACCGCATAGTCAGCTATAAAACACACCGAAATAACAAGTTAAAAACAATTCATACGAGAAAACTAACGGCCTTATTTATGCACAAAATAGTGAATAAGAAATATATATAACTACTAAAGTGCACGCGCCTGGTTTTAGACAGATACATACAGAATATGACGAGACTAAACATGTTAGAGGGCACCCAGCCCACCACCCTAACCGTTCATTGACTGTCACGTTAACACTTTCAAAAATTGTATCCAATCAGAAATCGGACGTGTGTACATGTCTGCTAAGTCATATTATGCATCCGTCGAGTTATTGTATTTTCAATTTTGAATGTTTTTTTTAATTTGATAGATGCTTTTGTGTTCTCTTTAATTGTTTCTTTTTGAAATAGTAACACGAACACGACTATTGTTCCCATATTTGGACTATTTTATTTATTAGGTTTGTTTAGATCACGCATCATTGTAAATATAACGGAATTTGATGGGACTGTCGTACAAAGTGAGAGGTTTAGCGCTATAAAACAAGGTTTAATCCACCATTTTTTACATTTGAAAATGCATGTACCAAGTCGGGAATATGATAGTTGTTGTCTATTCGTTTTTTTATGTGTTTTGTCATTTGATTTTCCGATGTGATTAGGGACTTTCAGATTTGATTTTCCTCTGAGTTCAATAATTTTGTGATTTTACTTATTGCTACCAATTTACACTTTCGTATACATAAGGATTTTTTGACATACACAAAATGCCTCTACGAGTGTTCCAACAATACAACGGTTATAATGGGTTGCTGTCTGCATGAAACGTTGGTAAATTATTTTTTTCTAACATGCATATTGGTTATAATCATACCATAGTATAATTCAATACATGCCAAAATCATTGACAAACGCAATATGTTGTTAACGAAGCGTACAGTACAAAAAGGTGCAATGACAACGAAGCGTACACAACATGAAAATAAAGACAATTTAAAACGTGTACTTTTCTTTTTCTAGACACACCACAAAGATACGATCTTAATAAGTTTGTTATTTTCAAATATGAAATTTTTACAAAAGTATGTTTCAAAAGCTATGAGGAACGAGAAACATTAATTTTTGAAGATTTAAAAATACCAAGCACATTTTATCACTGATATCGTCGGGCGTTTTTTAATGTTTGTATATAAAGATGTCACATTTTTGAAAAACCTTTTAATAACTAATGAGTTTTATGGCAAAGAATATATTGGAGCAAAATATCCGAAGAATAGATATTGTATTTTCTATAAAAGTATTATTTTCTATTGTCAGAACTCAGTGTTACACGGCGTGTTCGATTCGAACGCGTCAACGTCCGGTTTCATCTGTATCGGGGTTACACAGGGTGATGATGAAGCTATGAGACTTTTGGCAATAGGTACCAAACCATTTGACCTTTTAAAAAACCGGAAGTGACCTTGTGTAAACCGGACGTAGCTATTTTTTGTACTTTATTTATATAAAAGTATATAGATTCAGATATTTTTTGAATCAGTGTCAGGTAAATATTCAATTTTTATCGGAAGATGCATTTTTTAAACCGGAAGTAACGAATTATATTCCTTTAGTTACTTAAATAATATTGTATAGAAACGGTATAATTTTGGAATCAGCGTACAATAAGCTATCATTTGACGATTGAAATGACATTTTAAACTTAATTTTATCACTTTCACATTAAAAGGAATAGTTTCTGGTGAAAAGACATGTAATTGTTCTCTGAACAATTGGTTTTTAATTTTGATTCTTTTCGCTTAAAAACAAGTTTTTTTTAATATCATTTCAGGTATTGTGCAGTTACACTTCAATATTCTAAATATCATTTGAACCCTCCTTAAAAAAACGCAAACCCGAAGTCTATTCGGCCTGCAAAAATTCACCTTTATCTTTTTTTTTAATTTTTATACTCATTTTTTTCTGCGGCGGTGTTTAACATTGCCCCCAACAATTATTTTCGTTTTAACAACAAAACGGTTCATCCAAAAACCTTAATTTGTAAAATATAATTTTAAAGTGTAAACAACATCTGTTGAACAAATTTGAAAAAAAATATAATGGAATTTATTTTTACATGGTAAACGAGGACTTGACTGACAATAGTCCTTTGTGTTTTCATTTCATGTTGTAGTAACAGTTCACCTATATCATTGTCTTGGTAGGTATAGTATTATTATATCTTCTTAACAGATCATTTCGGCTATTGGTACTTTACGGAACGGAACGGAACGGAACGGAACGGAACAGAATTTCATTTAAGGTATCCAAAGGGGGCATTTATCAAAATTTCGAAAAATCTTTAAAACAAAACAAACTTTAAAATTTCTGTGTTTTACGGTTTTCCATATACAAATAACACAAATGTATACTTAATCTCATCTTCACAGGTGAAATGTGCAATAATGTATAACATCGGGAACTATTCTGTAAATGAATATGTCGGATTGTCCTGATAAATTATCATGAAATTAACGCATTTGCAAGTCATGCATTATGATATCTAGACTGACCTCACGTCGTCCTTTCCGACGATGATTAGAAACATTGGTTCTGATTTTAACTTTTTAAATTTATTATTCCGTTCCGTTCCGTTCCGCAAAGTACCAATTGCTCTGAGGAATTGGTATTTAACGGAATCGAACGGAAACAGACATCTTTAATGTAATTAAAGCAGTATGATAAAAAAAATTGTCTGACACCCCTTTTTGCAGAAGAAATAAGTGTTTTAGATAGCATTCCCGACCAGATAAATAATTAAGAATTTAAAACAAAGGCAGCTTAGACAAAAACAAAAAATCTTACTCCTTCCATTGGTAATTATATTTTTTAAAAGAGGCCTTCCACCTCTCGTGCCGACGAGAATTAGAAACAGTAATCAAGTTGAAATTGATTTAAACTTTTTAATTTATTATTCCGTTCCGTTCCGTTCCGCAAAGTACCAATTGCTCTGAGGAATTGGTATTTAACGGAATCGAACGGAACCAGACATTTATAATGTAATAAAAGCAGTATGATGAAAAAAATGTGTCTGACACCCCTTTTTGCAGAAGAAATAAGTGTTTTAGATAGCATTCCCGACCAGATAAATAATAAAGAATTTAAAACATAGGCAGCTTAGACAAAAAGTCTTACTCCTTCCATTGGTAATTATATTTTTTAAAAGAGGCCTTCCACCGCTCGTGCCGACGAGGGTTAGAAACAGTAATCAAGTTGAATCTGATTTAAACTTTTTAATTTATTATTCCGTTCCGTTCCGTTCCGCAAAGTACCAATTGCTCTGAGGAATTGGTATTTAACGGAATCGAACGGAACCAGACATTTATAATGTAATAAAAGCAGTATGATGAAAAAAATGTGTCTGACACCCCTTTTTGCAGAAGAAATAAGTGTTTTAGATGGCATTCCCGACCAGATAAATAATTAAGAATTTTAAACAAAGGCAGCTTAGACAAAAACAAAAAAATCTTACTCCTTCCATTGGTAATTATATTTTTCAAAAGAGGCCTTCCACCTCTCGTGCCGACGAGGATTAGAAACAGTAATCAAGTTGAATCTGATTTAAACTTTTTAATTTATTATTCCGTTCCGTTCCGTTCCGCAAAGTACCAATTGCTCTGAGGAATTGGTATTTAACGGAATCGAACGGAACCAGACATTTATAATGTAATAAAAGCAGTATGATAAAAAAAAATGTGTCTGACACCCCTTTTTGCAGAAGAAATAAGTGTTTTAGATAGCATTTCCGACCAGATAAATAATTAAGAATTTAACACAAAGGCCGGATAGACAAAAAGTCTTACTTCTTCCATTGGTAATTATATTTTTTAAAAGAGGCCTTCCACCTCTCGTTCCGACGAGGATTAGAAACAGTGATCAAGTGGAATCTGATTTAAACTTTTTAATTTATTATTCCGTTCCGTTCCGTTCCGCAAAGAACCAATTGCTCTGAGGGATTGGTATTTAACGGAATTGAACGGAAACAGACATCTATAATGTAATAAAAGCAGTATGATAAAAAAATTGTCTGACACCTCTTTTTGCATGAGTGGTATGTGTTTTAGATAACATTTTCGACTTGATCAATAATAAAAAATTTAACACAAAGGCAGGTTACACAAAAAGTCTTTCTCCTTCCATCGGTAATTATATTTTTTAAAAGAGGCCTTCCACCTCTCGTTCCGACGATGATTAGAAACAGTAATCAAGTTGAATCTGATTTAAACTTTTTAATTTATTATTCCGTTCCGTTCCGTTCCGCAAAGTACCAATTGCTCTGAGGAATTGGTATTTAACGGAATCGAACGGAAACAGACATTTACAAATGTAATAAAATCAGTATGATAAAAAAAGGCTGACACTTCTTTTTTTGAATGAGTGGTAATTGTTTTATATAGCATTCTCGACCTGATCATTAATAAATAATTTAACACAAATGCAGGTTACCCAAAATCCATCCATTCCTTATTATATTTTAAAATTTTCGGGAAAAAAAATGATGAAATGGGCAAAAAAATGTTGTCGTTAATTATTAAAGTTCGGAATGAGTTGCTACATTTGTATGTCTAAAGTAATGTTGATCATCTTGGAATTCATTTGAATGTAAGTTTTAAATTGTGCTAATGAATATCATGCATGTGTATTTAAGTTAAAAAAAAAATTAAAAAAAATGTCTTGAATAAAAACAAAGCTCTCGTCAATTATACCCGGCGTCATTACAGTGGTTACAAATGAAAATATCAAAATCAACCTTTTATTAAATTAGAAGTCCGCAACTTTGACAATATACAGTGCGAATGACATAAGCTTTTCATGTAGAAATACAAGTGTACTTAAACTATGACAGTGTCAATTTTTTAATTACTTTAACGGTTATTGGGTTCGGGATTGTGTACTTGTTTTTATGTTGTTCGTTCTATAAATAAAGTTTGAGTACTGCAGACGTCTTTTTGTCACAGCCAAGCTTTTTGTAGATCTCTGCTATTTGTGGTGCCAAATAGAAGCCACGTTGCTTGAGAAATGTTTCAGGCATCACACTGGTGTCAGAAGTGTCGACTATTGTGAATTTATTCGACTGAGAAGTTTGGAAATTCATCGGAAAGTTGCCAGTTTTGAAAACCACGTGAGTCGACGATTGGGCGATCCAGAAGCGGATCCCCGTCAATCACAACCCAAACATAATTATTCCGGTGAGATCGTATGATTTTTATACTTTAAATACTGAAAATTGTTTTAATTTTACAAAAAATTTAGCTGACGAAAATTTGCATTTGAAAAAAAAATAATTCCGGTGGCTCCGACCTCGTCACCAAATTTCCGGACATACAAAAACATTTTTATTTTTTAATTTTTATTTTATTTTAGTCAAGATATGCATTTTGTATCATAATAATTTGCATATTTTTAGACTGTTTCATGTAATACGTGTTTTTTAAGTATTACAGATCGAATTTAGAAAATAAAGGACTTATGAGTGAAACTGTTCTACACAACTATCTCAGGTCTATTCCACTCGTCATCACACAACAGACAAAATATTAATTTTCACCTGCTAAGAGACGGGCTTCATCATAAAAGAATATGGGCACAAAAGTGGTTTAGAAGATTACCACTTGACATATGCCAAGAGTATTGGTTAGATAGGGAATCATTTTCAGTACACGTCGATCCACAGGATTGAAAATAACAATCTTTTATAAATTGCAATTTAATAATAAACATGACTGACAATACAGTAGTAGCGACGGGTTCTGATCGAAAAGTCAGCGAAGATTCCCCGCCAAATGGTGATCAGTTGGGCATAAAAATGCTTAACGTGTTAGAAAGAATGGGGAACGACATGGGAACCTTGGCTGACACCATGACATATGTTTAGAAAACAGGATGAGGTTTCTGCCAATACAATGCAGCTACTCTACCAACAAAGTAGAAGTATAGAAGAATTGAACAATACGTTTTTGCAGAACCGGGAGACATCGAAATCCGACATTAAGAGCACAGGAACTAATACTTCCGGTTACACAGTTGACGATTTTTCTGGGTCTTCTATTTGTCCAAAGTATGGATTATATGATGGAAATAATGAACACCTAGACCCTAAGTTAGGCGAAAACAAACCAGTTGACAGTTTCCAGGTTGGCCAAGAGAACAGTCACAGACAATATCTGTTCGGTCAAGATAGCAAGCCGAAATCGGTTTTACAGTTCGGTCGTGGGAACAGTCCCAGACCACCTTCATTTAGTTTAGATAATCAACCAATAGGATATTTGCAGTTCGGTCGAGGGAACAGTCCCAGGCCATCGTCCCAGAATACAGATGATTACATACAGACCGGAAGTTTGCAGTTTGGTCGCGGGAACAGTCCCAGACCAAATGCAAATTCACACACACCATTGTCATCAACACAAAGGGATACAACACAGAATTTAGATGATGACAGACAGAACGGGAGTTTGCAGTTTGGTCGCGGGAACAGTCCCAGACTAAATGCTAATTCACACACACCATTGTCATCAACACCAAGGGATACCACAACACTCCCCCCTTTTAAACCGTTGTTAAGCACTATAGAAAGATGGGAGTCTAGGTCGAGTTCTATGAACAAAAATAATAGACAAGATTTGATTAGAAACATACAACCTTCGTTTTCTAGTGATATTGAAGCTATGCACAGTAGTAACAATACACAGCAGACAAGACAAAAAGTACCAAATAGTGACGTTCCCCACCAAAAACTTCCAACATTCGACGGGAAGGATGATTATGAGGGGTTTATTATCCCATTCAACAGGGAAGCTAGGAGAAACGAATGGAAAGAGGAGGAAAATTTAGATAGGTTCATTGAATGCCTGCGAGGACAGGCGAGTAAATTTATGACCGCAATTCCTCGACAGGAAAGAGATACTTTTGAATCCAATTCGCGTCACATGGAAAACAGGTTCAACCGAAAAGAGCCCCCATCCACTGCACGAAAAAAACTATCTGATTTAAGACAACACAATGAAAAGAATGAAGAGTTTGCTGAAGAAGTAAGACGATTAGTCTCAAGAGCATACCCAACAAGTAGTATCGAGTTACAAGAGGAACTTGCAGCGGAACACTTTTTGAAGGGCCACAAGAACGCCAAAATAGCATATGATGCTTTAAACCACCAACCTAAGACTGTATCTTCAGCACTAGATATTGTTGTACAACTACAACACAATTATCATGCTACGTTGGGCAGGGATGTTGATTATAATACAAAACAAAGGACCAGACGCGTTACGTGGAAAGATGAAGAGGAAAAGAGTACTGACCAATATGAAGGGATGGACAGCGTTAGGCAGTTGGTAAATTCATTTCGGAAACCAGATAATCAAACATTACAGAATGAAATCAAAGCACTAAGAGATCTTTTAGAAAGGGCCATGCTGCATGATTCAAAACCAGCTACCTTGACAGCACAGTCAACGGGATGTTATTTTTGTGGCGATAAAAGCCATTTCAAACGTGATTGTCCAAAAAGATCACGATCCCCCAGCCCTATGAGAAGACAAGATACTGGTGCTGATTGTGAAAGGAGATATATTATCAAATTGGCAGAGGACAAGATTTACTCATTCCAATTCAAGTCAATGACAATAAGGTCGATGCTATTGTTGATACAGGAGCAGATGTAACGGTACTTTCAAGATCCTTTGCAAATTGTATTGGTTTGAGCGGTACTACCGGTATAAAAGCTTGCTTATTGAATGCAGAAAATGGGAAAGAAATGGAGGCTGACATAAATATTGTTGCAAAGCTTCAACTGGGTAAAAAGGAGATAATTTGGAAAGTATGCATTGCCCCCATAAGAGATGATATTTTGATTGGAATAGACTTACTGAAAGAAGTAGATGGTATCATAATGGCCAAATAAGGTGATCTGCTGATAAATAATGAGCTGATACCAGGACGGTATCGAACAGAAAATGATTGCCAAATATCAAGAGTGACGGCTGAAATGGAACCCATGGACGAGACAGATGTATATGGAGGAGTTGAAAGTCTAAAAGAAAGTATTGTTGATGTTTTAGACCCAGCTTCCTTACAAGACAATAACAACACTGGGTCGGTTTTAGTGGAAACTCGCCTACAGGATAATCTTGAAAAAGATAATGTTTCAGACATGGACGAGGTAAGTGCGATTGGTTCAAATGTGCCACATGAGCCGAGGACACAGGCTCCAGACTCAGGTGGGTTTGAGAACAAGAATATTAAGCTATCGCAAGAATTTGTTGTCGAAATTTCAGATGCTTATGATGCGGCTAACGACGATAAATCTGATAGTTCAAAGAAAGAGAATTCACTATTTGAAGACTATATCATATGTTCATTAGAACAGACGATACAAAGTTTAGATTCGGGCAAGAATTCAACCAAACAAGATGATGAATCAGAACAGAAGGAGATTATATCACGTGATTCGGGGACACTGAGTCCAGTCTCAAGTGGTAGTAAGACCCATGCAAACGTAACCAAGAAGATAGGGTCTCTCAATGATGCCTTAAATCCAAAGATTTCACCCAAGATGGATGACAGTTCAGATTCCAGTGAGTCGAGGACACAGGCTCCAGACTTACCTGGGAATCATCAGATGACATAAGTAAAGCACCCACCTAAAATCAGTCGATATGGACGCAAAATAAACCAACCCTTACGTTTCAAAGATTGACAAAAACATTTGTGCCAAAAAATAAGAGATATTCTTATTGAGAACTGTCTGTTTATAAAGAAAAGGGGGGATAGTGTAACGGTTATTAGGTTCGGGATTGTGTACTTGTTTTTATGTTGTTCGTTCTATAAATAAAGTTTGAGTACTGCAGACGTCTCTTTGTCACAGCCAAGCTTTTTGTAGATCTCTGCTATTTGTGGTGCCAAATAGGACCCACGTTGCTTGAGAAGTGTTTCAGGCATCACATTACATTGTGTTAAACTCGCACGTCAATCTTTTGTCTGTCAAGTTTTGATCACTGTTTCTAATCATCTTCGGAAGGCCCCTTTTTTAATTTATAATTACCAATGGAAGTAGAAAGACCTTTTGTATAACCTGTCTTTGTGTTATTTTTTATACGTCCGTCAATTTTGACGGGACGTATTATGGTATACAAATGTCCAGTGTCCGTCCGTCCGCCCGTCTGTCCGTCTGTCCGGTGTAAACATGTCGCACCGTAACTTGAGAACGACTTATCCAAATTTCATGAAACTTAACATAGTTGTTTCTTATGATAGTCAAATGATCTGTATACTCTTTTGTGAAAATAAGATTACAACTTTTTGAGTTACGGCACTTTGTAACTAAAACAGGGGTGTGTGTTTTTCACATGTCGCACCGTATCTCAAAAACAATTCTTGATTATGGCTTTAAACTTTAAATACTTCTTAGTTATATTAATCTTAATATCTGTATACTTTTTGGTGATGATTCAAAATTTAATTTTTGAGTTATTGAGTATTTTGTAAAAAAGGGGGAGGTTTTTTTGTGAAAATAAGATTACAACTTTTTGAGTTACGGCACTTTGTAACTAAAACAGGGGTGTGTTTTTTTCACATGTCGCACCATATCTCAAAAACGATTTATGATTATTACTTAAAACTTTACACATGTCTTTGTTATATTAATCTTAAGATCTGTATACGTTTTGGTGATGATTCAAAATTTCATTTTTGAGTTATTGAGTATTTTGTTAAAAAAAAAAGGGGGGGGGGGGGTTACATGTCGCACCATATAAAAAAAAACGATTGATGATTATTGCTTAAAACTTTACACATGTCTTAATTTGTTATATAAATCTTAAGATCTGTATACGTTTTGGTGATGATTCAAAATTTCATTTTTGAGTTATTGAGTGTAAAAAAAAAAGGGGGGGGGGGGGGGTACATGTCGCACCATATCTCAAAAACGATTTATGATTATTGCTTAAAACTTTACACACTTCTTTATATTAATCTAAAGATCTGTATACTTTTTGGTGATGATTCATTTTTATATTTTCGAGTTATTGAGTTTTTTGTAAAAAAAGAGGTTTTTTTTCACATGTTGCTTAAAACTTAACAGGCTAATGTTGCGTCGGGTTTCCAAATACATCTTGTACAATGATGAATCTTCCTATTGAGCAGGAATAAGAAAGGAGTCAGGATATACTAAGCATGACATCCTGTACAACCCTGTGTTATTCAAAAAAGATTTATGTTTTTTCACAAGACGACGGGCGTATCATGCGCTCATGGCGCAGCTGTTTATTTAAATATTGATCAAGTCGAAATGCTATCTAAAACACTTACCACTCATTCAAAAAAGAAGGGTCTGACTTGTTTTTATCATACTGCTTTTATTACATTATAGATGTCTGTTTCCGTTCAATTCCGTTAAATACCAATCCCTCAGAGCAATTGGTACTTTGCGGAACGGAACGGAACGGAATAATAAATTAAAAAGTTTAAATCAGATTCAACTTGATCACTGTTTCTAATCCTCGTCGGAACGAGAGGTGGAAGGCCTCTTTTAAAAAATATAATTACCAATGGAAGAAGTAAGACTTTTTGTCTATCCGGCCTTTATGTTAAATTCTTAATTATTTATCTGGTCGGGAATGCTATCTAAAACACTTATTTCTTCTGCAAAAAGGGGTGTCAGACACATTATTTTTATCATACTGCTTTTATTACATTATAAATGTCTGGTTCCGTTCGATTCCGTTAAATACCAATTCCTCAGAGCAATTGGTACTTTGCGGAACGGAACGGAACGGAATAATAAATTAAAAAGTTTAAATCAGATTCAACTTGATTACTGTTTCTAATCCTCGTCGGCACGAGAGGTGGAAGGCCTCTTTTAAAAAATATAATTACCAATGGAAGGAGTAAGATTTTTTGTTTTTGTCTAAGCTACCTTTGTTTTAAATTCTTAATTATTTATCTGGTCGGGAATGCTACCTAAAACACTTATTTCTTCTGCAAAAAGGGGTGTCAGACACATTTTTTTTTTAGCATACTGCTTTTATTACATTATAAATGTCTGGTTCCGTTCGATTCCGTTAAATACCAATTCCTCAGAGCAATTGGTACTTTGCGGAACGGAACGGAACGGAATAATAAATTAAAAAGTTTAAATCAGATTCAACTTGATCACTGTTTCTAATCCTCGTCGGAACGAAAGGTGGAGGGCCTCTTTTAAAAAATATAATTAACAATGGAAGAAGTAAGACTTTTTGTCTATCCGGCCTTTGTGTTAAATTCTTAATTATTTATCTGGTCGGGAATGCTATCTAAAACACTTATTTCTTCTGCAAAAAGGGGTGTCAGACACATTTTTTTTATCATACTGCTTTTATTACATTATAAATGTCTGGTTCCGTTCGATTCCGTTAAATACCAATTCCTCAGAGCAATGGGTACTTTGCAGAACGGAACGGAACGGAATAATAAATTAAAAAGTTTAAATCAGATTCAACTTGATTACTGTTTCTAATCCTCGTCGGCACGAGAGGTGGAAGGCCTCTTTTGAAAAATACAATTACCAATGGAAGGAGTAAGATTTTTTGTTTTTGTCTAAGCTGCCTTTGTTTAAAATTCTTAATTATTTATCTGGTCGGGAATGCCATCTAAAACACTTATTTCTTCTGCAAAAAGGGGTGTCAGACACATTTTTTTCATCATACTGCTTTTATTACATTATAAATGTCTGGTTCCGTTCGATTCCGTTAAATACCAATTCCTCAGAGCAATTGGTACTTTGCGGAACGGAACGGAACGGAATAATAAATTAAAAAGTTTAAATCAGATTCAACTTGATTACTGTTTCTAACCCTCGTCGGCACGAGCGGTGGAAGGCCTCTTTTAAAAAATATAATTACCAATGGAAGGAGTAAGACTTTTTGTCTAAGCTGCCTTTGTTTTAAATTTTTAATTATTTATCTGGTCGGGAATGCTATCTAAAACACTTATTTCTTCTGCAAAAAGGGGTGTCAGACACATTTTTTTCATCATACTGCTTTTATTACATTATAAATGTCTGGTTCCGTTCGATTCCGTTAAATACAAATTCCTCAGAGCAATTGGTACTTTGCGGAACGGAACGGAACGGAATAATAAATTAAAAAGTTTAAATCAGATTCAACTTGATTACTGTTTCTAATCCTCGTCGGCACGAGAGGTGGAAGGCCTCTTTTAAAAAATATAATTACCAATGGAAGGAGACTTTTTGTCTAAGCTGCCTTTGTTTTAAATTCTTAATTATTTATCTGGTCGGGAATGCTATCTAAAACACTTATTTCTTCTGCAAAAAGGGGTGTCAGACACATTTTTATTATCATACTGCTTTTATTACATTATAAATGTCTGGTTCCGTTCGATTCCGTTAAATACCAATTCCTCAGAGCAATTGGTACTTTGCGGAACGGAACGGAACGGAATAATAAATTTAAAAAGTTAAAATCAGAACCAATGTTTCTAATCATCGTCGGAAAGGACGACGTGAGGTCAGTCTAGATATCATAATGCATGACTTGCAAATGCGTTAATTTCATGATAATTTATCAGGACAATCCGACATATTCATTTACAGAATAGTTCCCGATGTTATACATTATTGCACATTTCACCTGTGAAGATGAGATTAAGTATACATTTGTGTTATTTGTATATGGAAAACCGTAAAACACAGAAATTTTAAAGTTTGTTTTGTTTTAAAGATTTTTCGAAATTTTGATAAATGCCCCCTTTGGATACCTTAAATGAAATTATGTTCCGTTCCGTTCCGTTCCGTTCCGTTCCGTAAAGTACCAATAGCCATCATTTCAACTGTGTCACAAGATTTAAATATTTGATAAATTAATGTTATAAATATGAATATTTTTATATTTGTTGACCGTGTATTACCAGGCATTGTGTAAAATTTACTTCCAATAAAATGACTTTACTCGACATAACCGACCTAACTTAAGGTTTATGTACCCTTCTGTAACCATTTTTGTACGAACTTTTTAAACTTCAATTTTATCAAAACAACAGATATAATGAATAATAGAGATATGCTATTGTGTACATATTCCAAGGGGAAACTTGATGTAAAGTATTAATTTTTACTGTTCCATTGAATTTAATAGAAAAAGAGGACTTTGTGGCAAATAAATCAAGATTTTATAGAAAATCAACAGCCTTTATCCTTGTACTCTCATATTTGGCAATTTGATGACTGATAGATATATGATTATTGCATGCAGTGCTAGCATTGATTTCCTTAAAACAAGTTTATAAATGTAGTTATTGGTTAAAACAAATATGAATATGGCCAAAATCAAGAACACCTTTTAGGGTGCGCTAGACTTGAGTGACTCAGTACGAGGTGTTTGGAATTTACAGGTTGCTTAGAACTTTTTGTAAAAAATAAACACTAGCACAACATATATACAACACACCACTTAAGGCTGTGGATTTTCTATAAAAATCTTGATTTATTTGCCACAAAGTCCTCTTTTTCTATCAAATGCAATGAAACAGTAAAAAATAATGCTTTGCATCAAGTTTCCCCTTGGAATATGTACTATTTGGCCTGTCTCTAGTATTCATTTTATCTGCAGTTTTGGTACAATTGAGGTTTAAAAAATTCGTACAAAGATGGCTACAGAAGGGTACATAAACCTTAACGTATTTCGTCCTATTGCATTGAAGCATGACGGAGGGGAGCATGTACTATGGTGGCCGGTTAAGGCCATTTCGCGTTTTCGCGTTTCGCCCATCATATTATATAGGGCGAAAACGCGAAAACGCGAAATCGCGAAGTCGAAAACGCGAAAACGCGAAGTCGAAAACGCGAAAACGCGAAGTCGAAAACGCGAAAACGCGAAAACGCGAAGTCGAAAACGCGAAAACGCGAAATATTTTTTCTTTCCGATTTCGCGTTTTCGCGTTTTCGACTTCGCGTTTTCGCGTTTTCGCGTTTTCGACTTCGCGATTTCGCGTTTTCGCCTTTTCGCGTTTTCGCGATTTCGCGTTTTCGCGTTTTCGCGATTTCGCTTTTTCGCCTTTTCGCCTTTTCGCGATTTCGCCTTTTCGCGTTTTCGCGATTTCGCGATTTCGCCTTTTCGTGTTTTCGTGATTTCGCGTTTTCGCCTTTTCGCCTTTTGTTGTAAATAATCTACAGTGGAATTAAAAGGCACTGTAAAGCATTTATAAAATAAACTAACTTTCATATATAAAATTGAGAATGGAAATGGGGAATGTGTCAAAGAGACAACAACCCGACCAAAATAAAAAAACACAACAGCAGAAGGTCACCAACAGGTCTTCAATGTAGCGAGAAATTCTCATTCGTAAATATAGCTCAACATGCAGACTTTTTATACGTTCAGGTATTTCACATCCATTTTTTTATGGAAATATTCTTTATAAAGCACAAAGGTGTCAGTATTCACCTCATAAACTTACAAAACCTTTGAATAGACTTATTAAGAAGGGATATAATTACGATACTGTTGTCAAGTCATTAAAGATTGCATATTTTGGCGTTAATATTGAGTCACTGATAAGGTTTTTGCGTCGGAACTAAACACATTTATTCTAAAAACAGTTGTTGGCATGACACGGGTTATGTTCTTCTCATATATGTTATGATAGTATGATACTAAACCCCTTACGGGAAGGATTGTGCCTGATGTTCATATGATGAAATCATAATCTTTCAGTCAGTTTAATTGAAGTCTGGAGCTGGCATGTCAGTTAACTGCTAGTAGTCTGTTGTTATTTATGTATTATTGTCATTTTGTTTATTTTCTTTGGTTACATCTTCTGACATCAGACTCGGACTTCTCTTGAACTGAATTTTAATGTGCGTATTGTTATGCTTTTACTTTTCTACACTGGTTAGAGGTATAGGGGGAGGGTTGAGATCTCACAAACATGTTTAACCCCGCCGCATTTTTGCGCCTGTCCCAAGTCAGGAGCCTCTGGCCTTTGTCAGTCTTGTATTATTTAAATTTTAGTTTCTTGTGTACAATTTGGAAATTAGTATGGCGTTCATTATCACTGAACTAGTATATATTTGTTTAGGGGCCAGCTGAAGGACGCCTCCGGGTGCGGAAATTTCTCGCTACATTGAAGACCTGTTGGTGACCTTCTGCTGTTGTGTTTTTTTATTTTGGTCGGGTTGTTGTCTCTTTGACACATTCCCCATTTCCATTCTCAATTTTATATATGAAAGTTAGTTTATTTTATAAATGCTTTACAGTGCCTTTTAATTCCACTGTAGATTATTTACAACAAAAGGCGAAAAGGCGAAAACGCGAAATCGCGAAAACGCGAAAAGGCGAAATCGCGAAAAGGCGAAAACGCGAAGTCGAAAACGCGAAGTCGAAAACGCGAAAACGCGAAAACGCGAAGTCGAAAACGCGAAATCGGAAAGAAAAAATATTTCGCGTTTTCGCGTTTTCGACTTCGCGTTTTCGCGTTTTCGCGTTTTCGCCCTATATAATATGATGGGCGAAAACGCGAAAACGCGAAAACGCGAAATGGCCTTAACCGGCCACCATAATGTACACTGCATGCATGTTTTGCTCTTTGAAAATGCATTTGTTTGCTGGAATATACTTTAAGTAAAAATCGACCCCAACTAATGTTTAAATCTTTAAATATTTTGTCATTAAACTTTGAACGATTTTATCGACACAAATATTATAAAGGAGACTTGTTATCAAATACATTTCCTGTCATTTCCTTTGACCCATAGTTTAGTTCTTCTCAATTATAAATTTTATTATCTTCAAAGACAAAATTTAGCATAAAAATATTAAAATAATGAATTCTAAAGCGAGTAGGTTGCCTTTTTATTGACTTTACACGTTTAACGTTTAAAGTAGATTCCAACACACCCGAATGTATAATGTATACTCGACTTATATATCGAATCTATAATTTAAAAGAAGATAATTTGATGTGGGCAGCAATTCATATCATTGATATATTTTACCTATACTTATATATGTGACGAGTTTTTTGTCTATGTATACCTGATTGTGTATTCGAGGATACAGGGGTAAAGGGCATACTCCCCCTTTCGATTGTTAATAATTTCGATAATTTCATGTTTTCCACAATAGCTACAAAAATTTTTAGCGCATAATTGTCCAAAATTTTTTCGCCTCGCTCCGCTTGTCAGTAAAAATTCAATAATCGGGAACTACACCCTCTTTCACTGTCTTGAAATAAATACAAAGACTATTTAGCAAAGGTTACGGACTCAAGTTAGGTCACGCAGGTGCAACAACTGCGGCAGTGTTAAACACGTAGGGATATCTCATGCCCCTCTTTATATGTCTAACCGATGTAGTTATTTCTGACTTCTATTTGTAATGTATCTAAAACGTTAAAAGGAAAGTCCACCTTCTTATCCAGCTAAAACCCTGGTCAGTCCTATGATGAAAATAATTTAGATGTATATGGAATGTTTGATAAGTTATATTGACCCATAGTACCTGGACGGAATTGTGAGAAAAAATACCTTTAAATTTGCAATTCGTAAATATACGATAACTGAACAGTTTGGCCTCATTCTATCTGTTTGTTACACTTTCCTACGTCATAACGATTACCCAAGTTTGCTACGTCTGATTGACATAAAACATTTACTCAACAATATACATAACCAGAAGAAGAATCCCTTTTGCTGTTAGGAGCATTTTCGATTATTCATAAAATACATGTAGTCTCCTTTTTCTTGAAGTCAATCACTCCGTCTGCTTTTCCATCTGTTCAATTGTCTGTCCATGTGTTAATAAAAAAAAATATGGTACTTGCGTGTGTATTCTAAAAAAATAGTCAGTTTTATAAAAGATTTCTTATGGAGCTTGGAATTTCTGCGACTTTGTACAGTGGTTTTCAAACTTTTGAATACATTGAAGATATGAACTTCCCCTTTTCATTGCTTTTCAATCTAATTAAAAACCGATCTCTCAGCTTCCGTTTTCTAATATGTCACGCGACATATCAGAAAACGGAAGCTGAGAGATCGGTTTTTAATTAGATTGATTGTTTTTGTGTTTGTTTGGAAAAAAGGGTAAATTAAAGTTGCTGTTAACTCTTATAGTGGGAGATATAAGCAAGCAAAATCGAGGGAATTGTGCAAATGATGATACAAGCATGAAAATTACCACAAAGCATCATTATTACATACTTTTTAAGAAATATTTGCTGGCCATTAAATTAAATTTTTTTTCAAGATGGCCAACGCCATTTTCTTAAATGACTGTTTTCTTCAGTTTGAAAAGACTGATTTTTCTTGAAAACATTTTTTATAACTTCTTTCAATAAAAACCAATAATCAGTTTTGGCGGCTACCTTCCTTACATACCATTTTTATTAAAATGAATATTTGACGTATCTAGTATTTGTTTCAAATTATTTCAAAAAAAATTGAACTATTAACTTTATATTTAGGGTACTAGTATTTGGATTTCTAATGATATTATGAATTGGTTTAATAACATTTTTCAAGGTTAAAATACACATGTGTTTAACACTTTTGCTCATGTGCAAACTATTCATAGACATCAAGAGCGATTTGTATGCACTACCAGGCAATACTCAGGTAACCGTATTCGATGGATAAGGCGAAAATGAATGGCCTGATTTGTACAGAGAAGATAAGTTTATTGTCAATTTTGGTGGATTGCACATTTAAAAATTACTTGTTATAAAACTATTGGTGATAGATTGCGTGTAAGGGGATGGACATGTTGTCTTACTGAAGCCCTTATTGCAACACCAAGAACGGCAGATTCTTTTGATGTATGTTCAAATGTACCTAGTACAAGACAGGCTCATCAGACAACTGCATGTATTTTGCTTTAACTGTTAATTTCGGATTATGAAAGCTATACTCAGAATATATAATTATGTCATGGCTCTGTGACGTTCAATGATTTAAAAGACTGATGTAAATAATAGAGTCATCTCGACAACAATTTCATTCCTGGCGTTCAATTATCAAATAAAAACTTCTTCTGATTTTGGTATTATGCTCATTTCATAAGTGAGATTTTGTACTTTACAAACAACCCATATAAAGCATGATAGCGTATTGTTTTAGGTCTTGATCGTGTAAATTATGCTCGATCGTGACCGAACCATCTCCAAGATAAGACTTTCCTTCCTGAACATCACACACAGGTGGTAATGGAATTTGAAAATGATAATTTCACTGTATGTAAGACCAGCAAATTTCTTTCTTATAACAAAATGGATCAGACACAAAAACAGAATTATGCAATTATAAAGGGCGATGTTGGTGCTCTAGGATTAACCGAAGATCCCATTTAGACAAATGTATGGTAACTGGAACAGAAGTCGGTATACTAGAAGATGAATTTGAAAGATCTTGCGGTTATGTCATTCTATAACAGATGAACGACCTAATGGAGACTCTACGAAAACACAAACAAAATGTCTTTAATCAGCTTTGAAGACTTTGTAAAGTGATGAACGAGTTTAGAAAATTATTTCTAGATGAGTCGTCAAATTGATAAAAAAAAAAGATTCTCCATTTAGGAAATTGTTGAACAGGTAAATATGTAAATAAACTCCAAGATATTGGTCCAAACAATGTGAAGATCTTTTGAAGCAAATGCCAAACGAAGGAGAACCTGCAATTTATAACCAAATAAAAAAATAACAACTTCCTATTTTGGCCGCGAAATTAATAATTTCACATCGATAAGTATTCAAGAGTAGACATTGTATTTGATGTTTATTAAATGAAAAATTCAAATGCTGTGACAAGACAGAGGCAAGGTTTCTGGGCCAGATGGAAAGCTGTTGATTCTGGAAGAACATCAAGGGTTTGGAGTAGTTTTCTCTGTGAAGATGAAAACGAAACGAAATTGTTCAAGTTTCTTGCTGACAAGTTGCTTCTTATTAAAGAGACTAGTAAAAATGTGTATGTTACTCATGGTGAAAATATTCTTTGCGATTGCAATAAGGATACTTTCTATCTACCCCTTGTTATCAAGAAGAAGCAGATACACGAATGTTTGTCCATGTTTGACATGATTATGAGAAGTGTTGTAAAATGTAATTTAAGGTAGTACTGACACAGATGTTATCGTATCAAGAATTTCAGCAATCGTAAAACTAGGTAGAACACATTGTGGATAGGTAATGGAAAGAATAAGGACTTTTGATGGCTTCCTGAACGTGACATATCAAATGCGGTTGGTCATTGTGTAGCTGCTCTTCCTTTCATCCATACATTGATTGGATATGACTCTGTGTCGAATTGTCGTGGGAAAGGGAAGAGGTCAACTTGACTAACAATGGAAGGTTTTCCAGATGTAAAGGACGTTTTTTTGGCTTAAGTATTAAGCGAGGCACGATGTGAATTGTTTGCCAAGACGCAGCGGCATTGTGATGCAATTCCGCGTACAAGATGTTCTTTTCCAGAGCACATCACAAGAGAAGTAAATCAAGGGGGAGTTGTTTGGGTTCAGCCTTATTCATGTATACGACAGGTACATGTACCAAGTAATGAACACTGGGGTTGGATGAAAGTAAGAATCAATGACAGTTGGAAACCGAAATGGACCTCTTTGACTGCCGTTGCATCCTCGTGTTAGGAACTTTTCAAATGCGGATCCAAAAATCCAGCTGTGTTGTTGACTGTAAATGGTACCATTCTGGCCTTCCTTGTACGGGTTGTTGTATAGACAACTGTCAGATAATTATAAGATAAGCAACCTGTCTTTCTAACCAAACTAGGCATTACATAAACAAAGTGTGTTATCACTTGTTAAATCGATGGGAATTATAATATTTGCTACGTGTTTGCCTCCATTTTGGAACTAACAATTACTATTTTTCTTCATTTATGTGTTGTTTTGTCTTATTTAGGAACTGTTTTTAACGTTTTATCATATCTTATTTTGGATTATACCTTTAACACATCTTTCGAGGATTCACATCCCCTGTGAAATTGCTTGAAAGTATAAAAATTGAAATTTTTGCCTTTTTTTCCGGCATTTTGAAACCGGAAGTTACCTAAAGTTTCATACAAATTAACAAACTGACAAACAAATTTATTGTAAATGCAATTCACGATTTGTTTCTCCCTACTTTCGACGAAAACAAAGTATTTTCTTAGTTTTTCTTTTTACAAATGAATCATTTTAGAAATTAAATAATAAAACAATTTCACATGTCTGTTTGAATTCTCGATCCTGTGGTTTGGTGGTTGTCGTTGCTTCATCTCTATCTTATTTGATGTTTTCATAAATTGTTTTGTTATGAGTTAGGCCGTTAGTTTTCTTGTTGAGTCTTTCCACATTTTTCGGCCCCTGTAAAGCTTTGATATCAACAAAATGTCGTCACTTGATATTAACTTAACAGTGATTAATTTCCCCTTAACATTATAATGAATAACAAGACGCCGTACAGACAAAAGTTGTTATTTTGCAATTCGCCGTACAACAAACAAACAATGTTTTTGTCCATATTCTTTTAAAAACATGTTTTTGACAACAAATTTCAGTAAATATGATGCCACACTATTATTATCTAAAAACGTGTCTGAAAAAATAATGAAAAACAGTTCAATATCTTGAGAATGGGGCGACAGAGGACGATCGACCTCAAACTTTTCCGGTAATAAGTGGCAAGTTTTGGAGTATTACATTAATTCTTATATCAATTTTGTACTTATCGGCCTAATACTTTAAAGAAATCATATATCAGAAAATCATTTTTTAAGCGGCACCCTCATCAAATGAATGGAAATGCTTTAAATTGAATGAATTCTTATCTTGTTAACTTTTTTTTTTTATTTCTCTCCGCTTCGTTAGTACCCAATTTCCGGTGGCGATGATACACAGTGTAGTAGCTCACTGAAGAAATACATCTGATACATGTGTACTGACGTGTGATCTAATGGAGACATGTAGACTACATATAATCTGCTATACAGTTATAACCACTAATGGTCCTACAGAAACTCTGTGCCTTTAGCATGACATTTTTAAGGTCTTGCTTTTCTAGACTCTCTTTGAATTCTTTATACTTAAATTTGGGATAATATGTACAAAAACAAGGTGAAGTATTATTGCCAATGAGACAACTCTTCACAAGAGACCAAATGACACATAATTTTTAACATCATACTCAGCTATAAGAGGCCACAAAAAGACAAATATAAAACAACTAAAACGATAAAACTAAGAGCTAAATTAATGTTAAAAAATGAACGAAAACACAACAACAAACGATAAGCACTAAATTACAGGCTCCTAACTTGGAAAAGACATATCCATACTAGGGTTATGGTGAAAAAGTACAACACAATTAGGCAATATTATAAACTAGAAAATTATCCCTTTTTTATTAGTTGTAGTTCTTTTTAAGAAAGTGTTTAGCATGGCGTTGTCAGTTTATTTTAGTTTGACTGTCCCTTTGGTATTTTTCGTACCTCTTTTTTCAGCAGCTGTGGATATTATCAGGTCGGTACATTGAGTTTATTTGGAAATACTAGAACTTGCTGTTTTTATGCTGTGTTTCAGTATCACGAGTCAATCCCTTTCTTACTGTTTTAATTGTGACATGATCATTTGATAAACATACTTCTATGATCTTTTAACCTTGATATTTATAAAAAAATATGTAGCATAGAGATGACTGCATAAAAAAGTTTCGACATGAATTGGCTAAAATATCAGATTAAAATTAGGCCTCAATTTATAAAACCTACGACGAGGAAGTCTAAAGCACTATATATACAAATGGAAAAATGTAGTGCGACACCTTGGTTTTTTAAAACTTGAAAAATCAGCCTCTTATTTTGGATGGAAAATAATAAAATATTTATAAATTATTATTGAAGCGTAGTTAATTAAACATTGGCATTAAAACGAACAATAAATGTATGAAGAAAAGTGTTTTATCCGACAATTTTTTTTATAACAAAATGAAGTGTATTTGTACCAAAAAATGCGTTTTACAACTTTTACTGTAGTCAAACTTTCCAATGTCACACATTTTAAAACTAATGATTGTTCACATCATGGTTAATCGTTACACCCAAGAGAATAAGTACTTTGTGCGTGGCCTGAATTCAAACGGATAACCGCATCCTAACGTCTTCCGATTCCTGCCATAAGTCGACTAATTTGTTGCTAAGGTAGCAGCAACCATTCCTGACAAAGGGTATTATTAATTTCATGACTTGTTTGAATTTGAGTGTCCATTTGTGCACTTTACGTCCAAAAGTGTCCCATATATGCTCGATATGGTTCAAATTCGGGCTGTGAGCCAAGGAAGATAAAACTAGATCCATTGGAACAATGGATCTTCCTCCACGATGCTTATTTCCAACTTTGATGAGCTCTGCACTATCTTGAATATGGGCAACTGTGTGTCTGTTCGTAAGTAATGGTCTTATCGCACAATTACAGGGTTTTGATGACCCGATATCTAACAGATCTTGTTTAAAGGGTCTCCAAAAGATTTTTTATTTTTAATTTCAATTTGGTGTTGCAATACTTTTTTCCATGTGTATATAATACATGTACTTACGACGGAGATTTAGCCTAAAGCTATAGTACTTATGATGATGATGATACTAATGTACAAATGTATGTCTTATATCCAGCGACAAATATTACATACAACATACATTAAGGAGGATGCAATGACAATGATAGAATCAGATTCCAAACAACATGGCAGTAGCCATTGATTGACAACCTACATGATCCCATTGACTTGGACAGCCAAACTGTTTTGAATATGATTCTAGATACCTTTTTATACATGCCCTACACTAAGAGTCGCATTTTCGTATGCAAAGTAACAAGAAAGTGTTAACACTTTGAAGACACACTTGTTTTTTCTACGAATAAAAACATACATGTTCTTACTCGTGAAAGCATCATGTTAAGGGGAGAAGCCGAAAAATACAGTCTCAAATAAATAAAGGCAACAGTAGTTAACTGCTGTTCAAAACTCATAAATCCATGGACAAAAAACAAAATCGGGGTAACAAACTAAAACCGAGGGAAACGCATTGAATATAAGAAGAGAACAACGACGCAACACTAAAATGTAACACACACAGAAACAGACCAAGCATCAGACAAAATCCACGAGAATAACACATATACATGTAACATCAAAACCAAATGCATGAATTTGGGATAGATAAGTACCGTGACACGTCTTATCGCAATGTGAATTTACACTCAAAATTCAGAGAACACAAACGACGCAACGTTGAAATGTAACACACACAGAAACGAACAATAATATAACAATGGCCATATTCCTGACGTGGTACAGAACATTTTTAAAAGAAAAAATGGTGGTTTTAACTTGGTTTTGTGGCATGCCAAACCTCGCACTTTAATGGGGCAATATTAAATATAACATTGAAATGACAACATGATATTACAGGACTACAATATAAATTAATAGAAGAAAGTATTAGACAAAGAAACACATGATTAATAGATAACAAAATGCATCAGGTTTAAAAATTAATATTTAAAACTAATTACAGAAAACAAAACCCGAATAATAATGCAAAGACCAACACAGAATAGACACACCCGACTCAGTCCAGGCCTCATCGCAATAAATCATAAAAATGACGTCACTTACGAAGAGGTGAAAAGGCACATTTGAATTTATGAAATTTCTGAAACAGCACAAAAATGACGTCGCATATTAAAAACGTTATCTCAAAAGTAATATAGAATTAGGATTGATTTAAGATTATAATAGAACTAAATACCGATATTACATTTAAACACAATGCATAAAGTCATTCGATCAGGGGGTCCAAAAAAATTATGAAACCTGTATTCGAGTCAATCCAATACACAAGTATATAATTATGAATATAAATTATAAAATGTCTTTTTTTTCAGTCGTGTACATCACCTTCACTGGTGATCCTGTCCATGGATCTGTCGCTTAGTTGTCACTTATATATATATATATCTATATATCCAAAGAGTTTATTGACTTTTATTTGAAATGAAAGTGTATGCCAACTAGAATTTAAAGAAGTACAATACCTGTACTATTTATTTTTTTAAAAGATACACTTCCCGTTGACGTACGTTTTTCCTGTTGAACTAAAACACCGGATATTGTAAATTAACGAGATAAGCTGCAGAAGAAGAAAACGTTTGAAATGAAGCTTATTAAAGTATGATGCAATCCCAGTTATCACCTTTAACAGAGACACATTCTGATTAGCACTTTGAGTTCATTTTTTTTCTCAAATTTCTAAAAAAAATCTATCTAATAATAAATATCCACAGAAATTAAATATCATTAAACATTTAAAAAACGAAAAGAAGAAGAGACAATAATCTGATAACGACAAACAAAAGCAGTACAAATATCAAATAATAAAAGGTTTATTAAATTTTGCAAAGTATATCGAAAAAAAAACCCCAAAGTCATGGTCAAAACCATGAAAGACAATTCAAATGAATCGTATGATAGGTAAATATAACATTACGTATAATTATTATTATATACATTACACGGTATTATAAAAGTGAAGTTTAGGCGGGAATCTCAATAATCACGTGATATTTAAAAATCATGATATCTTTCGTTTTTGATCATCTTAGAAATATTTAATATTGATAAAATTTACTATAAATAGATTTCATAGTTAAGGAATACTTAGTTTAAACTTGAGTAACGAATTTATCAAAATTTAATTAGTGAGCTATATCCGGTCCCGTTAAATAAATAAACTCATCATAGATACCAGGATTAAAATTGTATATATACGCCACAATTTCAATGGAAATGCATTCACAATATCATATATACCGAAAATAGAGTTGAAAAAATGCAAATGTCATATTTGCTAAACTGTAAATAATGATGAAAATTTGTCACATTTATTTTTCGATTGCAATACGAATATTCCTTGTGGAAAATAAGAAACAAAATTAAATATATTGGGATAAAAATGTCATCAAAAGATATTATGAATCTTTGGCAATCATACAAAATAACCCATCTAAATCTGAACCATGTTATCTATCTAATAATACATTAGACAAAGAAAAAGTAAACACATGATTTTTTTTTTATTTAAGTACAAACCCTGCAGGAGATGACAGTCACGATGTTATGTGGTCTGCATTTTATATCTCTTGAATTCATATTGATTTAGGTAATCCATGGTTACGAGATGCATTCGATTATGTTTTAATGTTATGTTAGGCCGTGTTCACATTGACCTAAACTCGGTGTTATGTTAGTGTAAAAAGTAAAATCACAAAAATACTGAACTCAGAGGAAAATCAATTTGGAAAGTCCATAATCACATGGCAAAATCAAAAAACAAAACGCATCAAAAACGAATGGACAAGAACTGTCATATTCCTGACTTGGTACAGGCATTTTCAAATGTAGAAAATGGTGGATTAAACCTGGTTCTATAGCGCTAACCCTCTCACTTTAATAACAGTCTCATCAAATTCCGTTACATTTACATGATGCGTTAAATAAACAGTCACAATCAATAAAATAGTCAAAATATGGGAACATCAGTCATCATCGTATAACAATTTAACAGGACACAACAACATCTACTATCTACGAACACATGGATTGATTTGAGTGTCTGACGTCAGAAAAATTATATACGTCACATAAATTTGTCGTTCAATGTGCATACAATAGTTATCCAAAGTACCTGGATTATAAACAATTTTAAATTTTACATAGGCAATGAGCGCAGACAGGGTTAAAAAATCAAAAGTATGTAAGAATAAATTACAGAAATCAAACTAGTCCAAAAGTTATACATAGAATTTATGAGAATCCAAAACTTTTAAAAGGAACAATTTAACAGGACACAAAAACCTATCCACGAACACATGGATCTACTTGAGTGTCCGACGTCAGAAAAATTATATACGTCACATAAATTTGTCGTTCAATGTGCATACAAACAATTTTAAAATTTACATAGGCAATGTACGCATACAGGGTTAAAAAATCAAAAGTATGTAAGAATAAATTACAGAAATAGACCGAGATTCAAACTAGTCCAAAAATTATACATAGAATATATGAGAATCCAAAACTTTTTAAAGGGAACAATTTAACAGGACACAATAACATCTACTGTCTAAGAACACATGGATTGATTTGAGTGTCTGACGTTAGAAAAATTATATACGTCACATAAATTTGATGTTCAATGTGCATACAAACAATTTTAATTTTTTTTTTTTTTTTTTTTTTTTTTTTTTTTTTCCATAGGCAATGTACGCATACAGAGTTAAAAAATCAAAAGTATGTAAGAATAAATTACAGAAATAGACCGAGATTCAAACTAGTTCAAAAGTTATACATAGAATTTATGAGAATCCAAAAATTGTCCATTCCACTACGCCATTGATTGATTTTGACGTTTGTGGTTCAACGTATAAAGTAATTCATAATAGAAATATATCATAATGACATATTATAGACAAATATCATACTGACGGGATCTTTTAAAGTACAGAGTCACGTTATAAGCACAAAAGAAATACAAAGAGTCACATATACAAAACAAATCACCAAAAAATGAAAGCCAATACAAACACATTGACGAGATGTATACGTACCGAGCCACGTCAAACGGATATCACATAAAACCATTCAACAGTAAAAGTAATCTTAATAATAGATCAAAAACAAATAAAAGAACACACATATAAACTAAACATAATTACGTTCCCATTGATACAACTCAATGTTTACATGTAGTTTAAATCATGTTTTGCCTACATGCAGTCGATAGTCGATGTAGGCCTTGTGTAGGTTCAGTGTACACAAAACTAGGCATTCAGAACTTTAATTTTTCCATTTATACGTAAAAGAAACGATTTTTATATAAAATTGATACTTATAACACTTATTAATAAAGTTCTTTACAGAAATATTTGTCTAAACTTGATATATTTATTTGTTATAAAACACTTTACGTAGCCTTATTAGCCCCTTATCAAGACTCATCCATCATCTTTGCCGAACACATAATTTATTAGAAAAGGTCTTCCCATCACAGGCACTTGTTTCTGTCATTATATGGTTTACTATCCATACCAGTACACAATGTTTTTTTTGTACTGGTATGGAAAGTAAACCATATATTGACAGAAACAAGTGCCTGTGCTTCCCATATCGACTGGACGTACACACTTGACAGAAATATTTGCCACTGGTATTTTTTCAAACAACGATTCACTCATTAATGCATTACTGAAAAAGGGTGAGGTTACTTGTTTGTTTGTGTAGAATCTCTGATCCGTGAAAATACAATTAGAAATAAAAAAAAAAATATACCACCCTCTTCTTTTGCCAAAGAAAAACTTGTAGAAAAAATATCATTTGAAACAAATAGAAAAGATAGAAATGTACTGATCCTTTAAATCGCAATTCTTTTTCTCTGTCTATAAGCAAGCTGATGCAGCCTTTTTTTTAAAAACTACTGCAAATCATCCAGAATTACTTTCTTAAAGGAGCAACCACTTCACTTTAAAAACAAAGGGGGGGGGGGGGGGGGGGGGGGGGTCTGAGTCCGAATTTTTTCTCGCGCGAAAGTTAATATTTATTTCGATGATAGCAATTCAATATTTAACACTATAATGTATGGGGAAACTTTGGATTCAGAATATTTTTTCATTCTAATCATCTGTATGACCCAATTCTTTTTTAATCAAATTGTGGAAAAATCCATCCCCCTTTTTTTTAAAGTCAAATGGTCGTTCCCTTACTGCTAGAGAAAAGTTGTTTGAAAGTTTGAATTCGGTTTCTACGTAATGAACATTTAAATGACATAATGTTTACAAGTGTGAACAAATCTTATGTACAGGTAACTAAACAAGGTGTATAGATGTGGACAAATCTTATGTGAAACTAGTGTACAGTTCATTAAACCAAATGTAAACATGTTTACTGTACACGGCGTTTGGTGTGAACACGGCCTTATTCGGATTTAGAGTTGCACTCGATTATGTTAAACTGATTAATTATATATTAATAGTATTACTTTCTAAGAAGATATTCTTTTTTTACTTAGTGTCATATGAAAGAATTTAAGTAATTTTACACGTATATTACTTCTTTCTAGTAATTCAGTACACCTTTTCAGCCTCCTGTTTCACGGACAGTTGGTTTAAGTGTAAACGGGAACCCACAGTTTGCATCCTGTGCAACTGAGGAAATTGTAACCGGAATGTTTTAAAATAAACAAGTATCTTCTAAAAATAATCAAAAGAAATCAACGCTTATCCAGTGTATAATGAACTAAAATTATTGTGATGATGACTTTTTCAAATTGAAACCTTTTCTAAATAAGCAGGTATTGTTAGTTAATGTAAATAACTATGTAATTATATTCAGCGGCATCATTAATATATCTAAGTTCACAATTAATTGGTAAGAGAAATTCAATTAATACATTTGTTAAACTACACGATGACGAATTATAAAGATATTCAATGGATGTGAATTTACAACCCCCTTCTACCTCAAATGATTAAATTCTTAAAATTGAGATTCTTATAACTTGAAATAAATCTATAATGTGATCTAAATCATTGTTTAAGAATTCCCACAAAATCTTAGTTTAAAAAAAAAAACTACATCATACATGTCATATTCAAGTTTTAAACCAAAGAAGTCGTTACTAGTGCATTGTAAATTCGGTATATCCATTGACGATATGTGATACATTATGCATTTATTTTACGTGAAATGACACTTTAAATATAAAAGTAAATAATGTTTTTGATTGAAACATGCTGCTAACAAGGACATTTTTTAACGAAGCTGTGAAGCTTACAGATGACAACGGGTATGGTCCAATTGATGTAACAACGATCACGTCCTTTTTTATCGAATGTGATTTGTAACCGGGTTTGTACTTTGATGATCAACACGAAGAGTGTCACAGGTGAAGCAAATACGTTTGCCCTTCCAGAGCACAAGCTATTACCCCTAGTTTTTCTGTTGGATTAAAATCTGTACTGCTCAGTATTAAGTATCTTATGTTGCGTTTTATATTATTTGCCAGTGCGTCGTAAGTTTGTTTTCGACTTATGAGTCTGCGTATATCTGTGATATCTCCCCGCTCTATGTAAATAAATATATCACATAACAGATAAGTGACACATTTTGATAATGTGTGTTTTGTTTTATCCCGGAAGGGCAGTTCTTAAACAGATATTTTAAACAGATTACAAAATTGGCTTCTGAGGGCGTCCAATAGTACACTCGACTTTTCTAGACAATATAATCATGAATACACACACATGTATACACATATGTATTAACAACAACATCATTTATCCTTTTTAAAGAAGGTGGTCTAATTGCTTAAAGACAACAACCAATTAGCTATGGAGATCATACGAAGCGTAGATATAGGTCAATGTAATTATTAAATGAATTAATAAAGGTAAAACAGTTCAGACATAAATACAATAACAGCCTTGTTTTTGCTATATATATATATATATATATATATATTCATAAGTACGTCTGAGTCAGTGACAACCCTACAACAGATGTATCCATCGGATCGCCATCAATGATGGTGATACATGGCTGTGTACATAATGCATATACAACTCGTCTAAACATCAACCTAACAATGTTAGATCTGTAAATTTGCTTAAAGCAAATTTACAGATCTAACATTGTTAGGTTGATGTTTAGACGAGTTGTATATATATATATATATATATAAACCGTGCTCTTTATAAACTAACGATGTGCATGTCAAAGTGAATTGAACTGACTTACTGACAAGTCCAAGTATTCCACTCATGTAAAGAGAACTCTTGAGGCTGTATGCGGAAAACAAGTAAGCAGCTATGATAAAACCATGCAGTATAAGTTCAATCGTAAGAAATGCACGGCACACACGGATATAACCTAAAATAAGAAGTTAATTATAGACATGTTTTGTAACTGCGAGTACTCTCAGATCTGTTCATTGTGTCTTTTTGTGTCGGGATGTATAAGTACCCTGCCAGGTCCACTGGCATTTTTTGTCTATCTGGTGAGTTAAGCCTTTTTTAACTGATTTTTATAGTTCGTTCTTATGTTGTACTGTTATACCACTGTCACAGGTTAGGGGGAGGGTTGGGATCCCGCTAACATGTTTAACCCCGCCACATTATTTATGTATGTGCCTGTCCCAAGTCAAGAGCCTGTAATTCAGTGGTTGTCGTTTGTTTATGTGTTACATATTTGTTTTTTCGTTAATTTTTTACATAAATGAGACCGTAAGTTTTCTCGTTTGAATTGTTTTACATTGTCTTATCGGGGCATTTTATAGCTGACTATGCGGTATGGGCTTTGCTCATTGTTGAAGGCCGTACGGTGACCTATAGTTGTTAATGTTTGTGTCATTTTTGTCTTTTGTGGATAGTTGTCTCATTGGCAATCATACCATATCTTCTTTTTTATACTTGCCACAGATATGCTCAGCTATTTTCGCTTTCAAATATATGGTTGGACGTCTTAAAACCAGTAAGACCTTTTTGTGGCCCCAAAATATAGCAGTTTTACAAAAAAGTGATAATGTAATCGTTAAGCTATTTATTGAAAAGTAGAATGATTCTGTAACATAAATATGGGCTTTTTTTGACAATAAAATGCACATATACCGGGTACTAGCATCATAAAGTAATCCTAAATTATTGAAATATTCACAAGTTAAGCATTTTAGTTAAATTTTAGACGGTTTCTGTCTAAAATGAAAGTGGCCGCATTCGTGTTCATTCATAATATTGAATTGTAAGTTGTTTTTGATGATAAAACATAATATATATAAAGGTTGTGGATGAACACGGATGCGACCACTCTCATTTTTGACAAAAAACATTTGAAAAGTGACGATTTTTGGCAAATTTGATAGATTTTTCATATTTAAGCCTGAATCGGAGCGTTTTTAATGACTACATCAATTGAAATAGACATTTAAGTGTTTAAAAAGAGTCTAAAATATTTCGTCAGATGAACTTGAAAATTGAGGCCAAAATCGGCCCTTACCGGACCTACTCCTTTGTATGCCAATGTCATATAGACTATAATAGTGCATTGACTTGACATATCAACGATATAAGAATGAAGCTTAGAAACGGGGAAATGCGAGGCTGTGCCGAGCATTTTTCCCGTTTCGGGTGGAATCCTTATATAGTTGATATGTCAAGTCAATGCACTATTATTGTCTTTATACTGCAATCTAAAAAAAAACATTTTCGATTGTTTTTTAATGCGTTAAGGTTATTTAATTATTTAAACATTGTGGGAAATCCCCCTTAAAAAGGCCTCACATCATGCTCGAGGAGAAATATACAACACTATGAAATTTACAGATTACCTGTTGAAACCAACACTCGATGGGTCGTTTGAGTATGGACTTAAATATCAACCATGAGCAAAAAACATAATGATTTATAGGTTGCAAACAAAAAATATTAACAAATTAAATAACAAGGTTCAGTCGTTCCACGCATCGTTGTATGCATTGAAAACAAGAACAGATCGAAGAGGTCGTATGAATAATTCAATATTATTTCGGCAATTTATATTTAAATATTCATGAGGAAAAGTAATATCGGGTCAGTGACTGTATATGACATAGAAATATACAGTCAACGCATTTTGACTGCTCAAATAGAACGAGTGCAGTATAAAACTGTATTGATATGCAATGACGTGTTTGATAAATCAACTCTATATTTATAGTTGTGAAAAGGCTTCATAAAAGAGTAGACTTAGATTTTTTTTGTTTTTTTCTAATCGTATCAAACACAAGATATCAAACAAATATACAGCAATGTTTCAAAGTCTTTCCTGATCAATGGGTTTTAAAGTGTAATATATATGATCATAGAATGTGTGTATCAATTGTAGATAAAATGAATACACTCAACACAAAAGCACACCGCTACTTTCGATATTTAGTAGCTTTTAAATTTCCTGACTTTGTCCAAAAAATCTAAAACTCTGAAAATCTTTGATAATTCTTGAAATTATTCTATTGGTTTGCAAAACAAATTTTGAGGGGCAAAATAATACATTCGTAATTAGCTAGATTCAAAGTTAAAGACATGCTAATTTCATATTAGTTATTGTAAAATAAAATTCAATTTAAAAACTGAATATCATAGTTGATACAGGATTTTTTTTTAATTTGGCATTATTTGTCTTCTTTTTCTCGATTATGATTTCACACGATGTAATGTATCAGCTTATTTCTGTAAATAGGAATTAATAACATGAAAATAACATCATGAGTGTCATTAGTGCTTACTGCTTTATTTGATATTTTACCGTTTACATGTATAATTAAGAAATGACTCTCTATGAGGAAGTAACATAACACCTGTGAAATGCACTTAATAACTCGCGTAGCGGGTTATTTTGAAGTGTGCACCACATTTCTTTATGCTATTTCGAAAAGACAGAAAAAATATTGTAGTCGTTTCTCATAATTTTTTCTGTAAGACAAAGCAACGTCATCCAATCACAAACGCGTTACATCCACAATTTAGTTATTGTCCCCTTTTGGGAGGAAGTGGATTAAATCAAGTAAAGCTGTTCACATATCGTTGTTAATTAAAGTGTTAATTAAAGTGGAATTGTTTGCCATTTTTATGCAAGTGAGCGGTTTGGTTAGCTAGAAAATCAGGTTCAATCCACAATTTTAAACATAGAATCCCTGTACCAAGTCAGGAATGTCAAATTTGGTATCTGCTCGTTTAATGTAAATAGCTCTTTTATAACTAATTGTTTGGTGCGATCCAAGGTTCAATATTAAAGGTCGTGCCTTGATCTGTAATTGTTAATTTTATATAAATAGTTCTTTGAATGGAGAGTTGTCTCATTGGCACTTAAACCACTTCTTCCTATACCTACTTTGTTTTCTGCCATTTGATTAACGACCTTTTCTTTTGTTTGATCTTGCAGCTGTTTTCAGTTGTTGTTATTCTACTTCTACCGAAGGACCTGAATCCAAAGAGGCGTTTGGTGCTTTTTAAGTTAGTAATTTAAAATATTTTGTTGAATTTTTGTTATGAACAGGTTTGTATCGCTATTTATCCAGATTGTTTGTTGTTTGTTTTATTAGACTAATAGTAAATCATACTCTCATCGTTTAGATGAATTGTTATTTGTTATATATATTTTGACCTATTTGAACAAGAAAAAGATATAACTATATATATATATATATATAAATGTCTAAGAATATAACGTAAACACACTAATTAATACATTAAAAAGTTCTATTAGATGTTAAAAAGAAATACGCAATATTTCGCTAAACAAATTAGCTTCATCAGGCGTGAGCATCTCTCAAGGTGAAATCGGATGCATGACAAAAAATATTTTTGTAGCTTAATCTATACAAGAGTTGAAGGAGAGTGTAACATATTGATTTATGTTATATTTTTTGTTATGCATCCGATTTCACCTTGAGAGATGCACACGCCTGATGAAGCTAATTTGTTTAGCGAAATATATAGACGGATAAAAAAAAATCGGATTTCGCGATTAAAATTCAAAAACAATTTACAAAAAGTATTTTCAGAGATACATTGTATGGATGAGACAATCTGTGGTGTATTATTTTCCAGTTTCAAATGATTCTAATTAAAGCATAGCGATTTTAAGTAACACAATTTTGATACTGGCAAATGCGTTATCAGAACTGCAGCAACTGAATTGCGATATCATTACAACAACTCTACAAGGAGCAAAGGAATTTTCAAGTTAAAAAAATGCTAGATTCGGATTTCAATAATCTATCACGAAAAGAGCATTAAATTTGTGCCCGATTATTATCAATTCTTGTCATCTCTACGATATATAAAAATAAAAGTTGCAAACTTTTTTTTATGTAATAAACAAATCGAAGATCTTTTCATCGTAATGTTGAGATGACAAACAAAAATACACACACAGCGTTAGAAAAAAAGTACAGCCACAATGTGTTATATTCACCAAAAAAAGAAGACAACCAATCAGCATAGTGAAGAAAACAATAGCGCCGTAAGATGATTTTAGATGCAACAAACTACCTTTTGTATTCTGAGTTGTTTCTTATTTTCATTGAAATTATACATTTATGTAAAATTGACAATTCAATATAGTCTGAACAATGATTAGATGTGTAATATGGGAATATGATTGTGATTTCTGTTATATTTACCCTCATTTTGAACTTGTGAGCAGCAAGTACCTCCATAGTAAGAAGAAGAATTTTCGTCGATTAACGTTAAATTTTTCTCGTAATTGCATTGGTTCCAAAGTCCTCTATGATGTAATCCATCTACAGCCCAAAAACTTGTATTCATGCTTATCAACATTAAAATGTACAACACGCAGTAATATGCAAAGTATACTGAGTGGACAATGAGTTGAGTCATGTTAAATACGAACTTTTCAAATTCCGTTCAATGTATGAATATACCAATCCATAGATTTAATTAAAAAAAAACTTTGTCCTTGAATAAACGTTGTAGTTTGACAGCTACTATTTCGTCACTGCGATTGCACGTACCGTGACGGTATTTATTCGATCTACTATATCAAATGTCCCCATAATGAAAAGTTAGTTTTGCATAAAAAACAATGTCAACACATTGAAACTTTGTTGTAAAAACAAAAGAAATGTTAATGATTAATCTACTAGAAAGATTATTATCCTTCATATTTACAAACATGAAGATATATGAACACGTACAAAATATTTCCCGATTGGAATTATTTATTTGGTGTTTTCTTCTTCTTGGATTTATCTTATTTAACATCGGTTTTTGGATAGAGCGCTGGACCGTTTCTGATCTTCAAGTCAGCACCCTCACATCAGTTTGTTTCGACAGATCGAACGACAGATGTTGCCAAACTTTTGAAGATAGAGATGAAGCAATACCAGGTGTGTTATAAAAATGGCGTTACTTTTGAGTTGAATAAATTGATATTCAAATAGTCATGGTAAGTTAACTGTCAACGTCAAAATAAACTATATTATTGAACATTTTAAACGATCAAAACGTTGAACATATGGAACCAAACCAAAGATTTTTGTAAAAAAATAGTTACACATATAAGTTATATATTTCTACCCAATTATAAGGTACCGAACGGAAATTCATATTAAGAAAACTGATACATGTTTTATCCCGAAACAAACAAGGAAAAATTTGATTGAACATGAAATAGTATTAGTTAAGGTTAAAGGTAAGTTGACATTGATATTAAAAACTTTCAAACAGGAAGGGTAGTTGAGATCATCGATCCCGAAGGGTCAGGAGATTTCAGCAGATGTTTAAATGAGGTAGACTTTTAATATCAAATTAAGGTTGATCATTCAAGTTTTACTGACATACACTGACACACTATTTGAAACAGACGTTAAGTACACAAAAATACACTTCCGAAAGCCAAATTTTCCTAGATTGGAATGTCTAAATCTGTCCAACTAAAAGATAATTCAACAGTCTTCAGACTAGATTATAAAAATAACAGTTAACTTGCTGCTTCAGAAACTGACCGATTTAATAATAGTACATGAATAAGTTATTTATCCTTCTAATTTGATTACAACAAAAAACCAACATCATAGGATAGTTTCATAAGTTTTAGTAGTCATATGTATCTTTAAATTCCAACTAATCAAAATAACGATTTTTTTTAAAATCAGTTTTTTCAAAACTCTATACCGACCACATTGACAACCGACCAATGAGTGGTCTGCAGCAAATCTTCTTGTTATATATATTTGATGTATTTAATCTGTCAGTTATGAGGAAGGAGATCTACAAAATAGTTATCAAACAATTCAGACCATATAAAAACGGTAAATAAACTCTCCCAGCAGTTAAATATTTAGATTAGCTTTCAGATCGAACAGATCTATATGCATTAGGTCCTATACGATATTCAGGTGAATGTTAAGTTTGGTTTTGAATTCCGTAATTTTTCTACACTACTTAATGTGCAAATGCAATATAATAAGGGTTGTCTGTTCAATCAGTTATAAATCTTGATTTAATTTAACTGTATCTTTAAATTTCAATGAACAAATCGTTTTAGATAGCCAAAACTAAACATCTTGAACAAAACGGTATGAAGGTAATTGCAGTTCGATTAAAACGTTTAGATTTGAGATATTTTTGCAAGGCTGATTCTCAATAATTCGAGGCCCAGTAAATATTGTAACCACTGTGTATCATCGCCACCGGAAATTGGGTACTAACGAAGCGGAGAGAAATAGAAAAAAAAGTAAACAAGTTAAGAATTCATTCAATTTAAAGCTTTTCCGTTCATTTGATGAGGGTGCCGCTTTAGAAATAATTTTCTGATATATAATTCTTTTAATTATTAGGCCGATAAGTACAAAATTAATACCAGATGTTGTGTAATACTCCAAAACTTGCCACTTAGTACCGGAAAATTTCGAGGTCTATCGTCCTCTGTCGCCCAATTCTCAAGATATTGAACTGTTTCTCATTATTTTTCCAGACAAGTTTTTAGATTATTATAGTGTGGCATCATATTTACTGAAACTTGTTGTCAAAAATATGTTTTGTAAAGAATATGGACAAAATCATTGTTTGTTTGTTGTACGGCGAATTGCAGGACGTTGTACGGCGAATTGCAAAATAACAACTTTTGTCTGTACGGCGTCTTGCAAAATATATTACAATGTTAAGAGGAAATTAATCACTGGTAAGATAATATCAAGTGATGATATTTTGTTGATATCAAAGCTTTACAGGCTTACAAATATACAAAATGTCAAATATTATTATAAATATGCCGTTAATTCAGTTCAGAAGGCCTCGATCGTTGCGTACCGCTTTTCGATTTTGTACAAAAAGATTTTTCTCAACCATATTATCCTAAATACATTCATTTATCGTTATACACCGTTATACTATTTACGACTGTTGTCCTATTTGTTGTTAGGGTGAAATTTTGTAAGTTCAATAAAATAAACCGTCCATTCATCTTATCTTGGTGCTAGCTTTTTTTTTTAGATAAAAACAGTGGAGATGTGGTATGATAGCAAATGAGATAACTATCCATCAGGATCAAATAAAGTGTATGTAAGCAATTGTATGCTATCGTACTGCCTTCAACAACCTAATAGTCGGCTATAAAAAGCACCGACCGAAAAATGTGGAAGGACTCAACAAGAAAACTAACGGCCTAACTCATAACAAAACAATTTATGAAAACAACAAATAAGATAGAGATGAAGCAACGACAACAATCGAACCACAGGGTCGAGAATTCGGACAGACACATAAAATTGTTTAATTTTTAATTTCTGAAATGATTCATTTATAAAAAGAAAAATTAAGAAAATACTTTGTTTTCATCGAAAGTAAGGAGAAAAAAATCGTGAATTGCATTTCGAAATAATGTTCTTGTCAGTCTCTTTTTGAAAATGTATAATTTGTATATAGATCTTAAATGCTGTGAAGCAAATGGTATTACTATCTAATGCATTTTTATATATAATATATAATGCATAATTAGATGGGGTATGCTTTATATGGGGGATGGGAGTGGGGTGGGGGCGTTCACATGTTAACAACATCTCGAGTTTGGCAAAAACAGCAAAAAAAATTAAATGCTGAAAAGAGTTAACAGCAACTTTAATTTACCTTTTTTTCTAAACAAACCCAAAAGCAATGAAAAGGGGAAGTGCATATCTTCAATGTATTCAAAAGTTTGAAAACCACTGTATACAGAGTCGCAGAAATGCCAAGCTCCATAAGGATCTTTTATAAAGCTGACTAATTTTCAGAATACACACGCAAGTACCATATTTTTTATTGACACATGGACAGACAATTGAACGGATGGAAAAGCAGACGGAGTGATTGACTCAAAGAAAAAGGACTATGTCATGAGTAATCGAAAATGCCTCAAACAGCAAAAGGAAGGCTTCTTCTGGTTATGTATATCGTTGAGTAAATGTTTTATGTCAATCAGTCGTAGCAAACTTGGGTTATTGTCATGACGTAGGAAAGTGTAACAAACAGATAGAATGAGTGAATACTATAGGGCACGAACATTATTTTTTTTATGCCGGGGGCTCTTATAAATTATGGTTACATCTCAGTCAGAATATTCATACGACTCATTGCTTACATGATTTTATTAAAAGGAATTACGAAGGTTTACTGATTTTTATTTAAAATCATCAAAACCAGTGTATAAACCAAAAAGGAACATGTAAGGTGTCACAAGTTGAAGCAGTCTTTCATCTCCAAAGTCCCAATTAAGAACTCTGAGCTGATATTAAAACAGCCTTAGTCCATCTTTACATTTCTGAAGTCTTAGACAATCAAATTTGACATCAACTTGCGAACCAAGTCCTCAATTTTCGGCCTCTTCTACCAGGCCACACTGTTCAGTTATTTTACGAATTGCAGATTGAAAAGGTACTTTAATTTTCACGATTCCGTCCACGTAATCTGGGTCAATATAACTTATCAAACATTCCATACACATCTGAATAATTTGAATCGTAGGACTGACCAAGGTTTTAGCTGGCTAAGAAGTGGCCTTCCCTTTTAACGTTTTGGATACATTACAAATAGAAGCCAGAAGTAACTACATTGGTTAGACGTATAAGATCGTATAAAAAGGAACAAGAGATATTACACTGCCGCATTTGTTGCACCTGCATGACCCAACTTGAGTCCGTAACTTTTGCTATATAGTCTTGTATTTATTTCATTTTTTTTAAATTTTGGTTCATTTATATGTTTCAAGAAGCAAACATTGAATTTCTACTCCCTTTTTGTAGTTAAATGATGGCTCACTAAGGAGACAGCTACAGGTATACCAATACACAGTTACAAGTTTAGTTTCGCATTATAGCCATAGTGAATTTTCTAAATATGAAAGTTTTTGTACAATTGAATTGATTTTTAGATAGTTGAATAATAATATAGCCTTCCTAGTGGGTTTATATGAACATTTAGATGGTTTTTAGCATGTTTTATAAGCCATTTTTCAGTTTGACCGTCCATACGTTTCTCTCCGTATCACCATATATTTAGAAATTTTGTATTGTTTTTCAACAAAGATTTGACGCTCGATATTTTCAATTCAATTTTATGGAAAAAAGCAGCAGAAATGCGTATGATGTTTTTTTACCTCTTGATATATATATATATGTCTATGGTATCATCTTATCTTGGTGCTTATCAGGAAAGGTAGCACTTTTTTTGATTGAAATTTTCCTTTGGACCAAATTTTTGAGATCTTTGTGACATGTTCAACTCCCTATATTGCAATATTTGGTATCAAATAAATGCTGATTGTTACCGTGGTTAGGGAGCTACCATTTGATTTTTATGGAAGGGGGGGGGGGGGCTAAATGAAAAATTTGAAAAAAATAGGCAGGACAGGAGTTTTGAGAAGAAAAAAAAGGCAGGTTGAGACACTTGCAAAACAAAAAAAAAGTCAGGACGACAATTTAGGTAAAAAAAAGTCAGGATAAACTAAAAAAAAAGGCAGGACCGAACAGAGTGAAAAATAAAAAGGCAGGACGGAGGTTACAGCTAAAAAAAAAAGCAGGACAAAATTTTTCATCCTAGCCCCCCCATAAAAATCAAATGGTAGCTCCCTTACACAATTTTAAAAAAAATTATATTTCACCATTATTACTATTGGAAATCAAATCTATGGACGATTCTGTTTCCATAAATATACACATGCATTATTCAAATATTAAGCCTTATTTATTAGGAAGGAAAGGAAAGAGGGTGTTTTAAAAAAAATTATGAGTGTCAATTCTAAGTTTTTTTCCTATCTGTGAATTGACAAACCCACCCTAGTGCATATTTTTCTCGTTGTGTTGGGTTGTTTCTTCTATTTGGTCGGGCTTCTGTTTCTTTGACATTTTCCTTATTTGCATTCTCAATTTTATCAAGGATTTACTATACTCAAAGATTTTTCAAAGACATGTACAGTTACATATATGCTGTTTATGTCACTCCTTTGCGGAAGCAACGCAAAGAAAGAGATGGACAGCAAATTTTAATGTGATTCTTGTAAATAACAGTTAAGATCAGTTACCAGAGAAAAAAAATGTCAAAAACAGTGAACACCTTAAGTACTGAGTAACAGATAACAGGAATCCCAATTTCAAATAAACAGTTAACAACATTGCAAATTTTAACAAAACAGATTATAGAGAGGGGGTCGAAAACAGTTAACAGTTTTTAAAATTTATCAGTCAAATAACAGTTTAAAACAAATTGAAACATTGAAAAGGACAAAAACAGTTTAACATAAAAAGGTACCCCTCCCACTTTAGATATTTGAACTTAATAGCTTATTTTCTTTGAAAGGACGATAAATTACTATTCTTAAATTAGCAAGTTGCCATACAGTTGAAAACAAGTTGCCATACAGTAAATTTGTCAACACAACCAAGTTCCCGTACCCTAGACTTTAATTTTTATGGTCTATATTCTTTAAAATATATCTTTTTGATAACAATTTCAGTAAATATGATGCCACACTATAATAATCTAAAAACGCATCTGGAAAAATAATGAAAAACAGTTCAATATCTTGAGAATGGGGCGACGGAGGACGATAGACCTTGAAATTTTCCGGTACTAAGTGGCAAGTTTTGGAGTATTACACAAAATCTTGTATTAATTTTGTACTTATCGGCCTAATAATTTAAAGAATTATATATCAGAAAAACAAATGAGTGGAAATGCTTTAAATTGAATGAATTCTTAACTTGTTTGCTTTTTTTTCTATTTTTCTTCGCTTCGTTAGTACCCAATTTCCGGTGGCGATGATACACAGTGGTAACTGGACGTCTGTCAAAATAAATTACTTTAATCGATATGACGTCACGTTATAGTAACGTCACATTGAAGCAAGCGTCACATATGTAACTATAGCAACAACCTCACCTTAGCTTCACTTTGCGTTCACATATAGAAGTGAAGTAGTTAACCCCGGTTCACCGCACATTAACTCCATCTAAAGTTAGGGGCAATTTTTTAACCAAGTTCGCCTCGGGTTAAGGCGGTCACAATACCTAAATTAAACCCGGATTAACTATTTCGAGTAGAACCTGGTATAAAAAAAACATAGGCTAAACGGGGTAATATATATGCTTTAAGAGTAAAAATCTCTGGTTTATAAGAGATGACCAGGATATTGACGAACGTACCTATATCGACGAACGAACATATTAGGAGCGATGATTGTATGTTTACAAACGTACTTAAAACCAAAAGGTATTGTTATGTAATGGTTAATATGTTTGAATTGTAATCGGATGCAATCACGATAAAAGAGAGAAATGCATTTAATATACCAATTTTAAATGGTTTTAATGATATATCGATAAAGGACGTACACAAGTGTTACGTTTGTTACGATATCACATAGTTGTTTATTTTTGTTGAATGCATGATGAAATGTACATCACGCACATGAGTATTCGAGTGCACCGACAACTTTTACTATACTCACACAGATATGAATGCATAACTTAGATACTCTGAAAACAATATGTAAATGCGATGTTGTGGGATGGTTTCTTTATCTGTCTTTTTAATTTGGTATTCAAGTTTTATATGTAATCTCATCGATCAGTTTAAAAACAGTATATCTGTTTTTTAACCCGTTCAAAAATGATTATTATAAAAGGAAAAAGGAGGATAGGGGGGCCTAGTATGTTAAATGTTGTCCTGCATTTGTTTTAGTGTAGTCTCTGTCGTTTTTTTCACTCTATTCGGTCCTGTATTTTTGTATGAGTTTGTTCTGACTTTTTTTTACATAAATGGTCAGCCTAATCTGGCTTGCATGGGGCATACGTCAACGAAGAAAGATGAATTTCGGAAAAGAGAAAAAGAGTAAAAATTATGAAAATGGTAAATACGGACTTATGCACGCAATGTACAATGGTTGTAAAGAATTGAATATAAAGTAATCTTAAATTTTCTAAATATGAGTAATCTTTTGTGTTAAGAAATATCCTATGTTCATTTATCCTGCGGAGAAAAACCCAGATAAGCTAATCATATGGATGAGATAGGACACTAATAATGATAAGTTCTTTTTAGTTTAAGCCAATGGGGTTTTCTATAAATTCATATTTTTATATTTCTTTTTAATAGTATGGGTAATCCACTGTACAGGTTCAATGATAGCTGCCTATGTTTTCGCAATTTTAACACTTTTTCCACTTCTGTGTGGATTTCTCACAGAATGGAAAAGCGACATTGACACTAGTGTACTGGTCGCAGTCTTTTCCATCGGCAGCCTCGCAACAGGTATACTCTTTGACTTAATAAACTAGATTTAATTACATATATTTATCAATTAACTGGGACCATAATTATATTGAAATAATTTTTTTTAATTGTATTTCATTTTTTTCTTTGGCGTTTCAATAAAAAAATAATACTTTATGATTTTATTTCAATACAGTTGACACTCTGATGTGAAGAGTTCTAAAAAGCAGCTAAATAATGTAAAACACGGAATAACCATTTAAACCTTTCAAATGTATTATGTTAATTCTATTTGATACTTAAGGTGGTACCCAACACTTTCACTAAAATTAATTTGGATCGTTTAATTTTCGTAAAATTTTGTCACGGTATTTACTTTGACCCTTTAACAAAAATATAAAAATTTCAAAATTTTTGAACCAACGGTTTTGTCAGAAAAATTACACTGGTTATATAGCAGTTTGACAAACACCAAATTTGATCACTGATAAAACGTTTAGCTGACTTTACAGAGTTATCTCCCTGTAGTGTTAGGTACCACCTTAACACACACTATTGGTTATACAATAATGTAGTACGGTAAAGTTTCTAGTTTATGATAACATTAGACCTAATCTTGGTTTTTTCCAGTTTAGTTTATATACTTTTATTTGAATATTGAATTTATTTCAGCGTTATGTTTGATAACATCGGTTGGACTTTTTAATGATCATTATACAGAGATCAGTGCCTTTCAAAACCAGAGACGTGGTCCGTCTTTCTACATTTCCGTCATTTGCATCATTATTTATTTAGCTGTTTCAATAGTGATGTCGACATTGTACTTTTGTTGTAAGTAAATTCCTATAATATGTTTGTTTGTCCTTATTATTATATTATTATTGGTAGCGTGCTTACCTCCTTAACCGTTTTCTTGATTATCAAATGCCTGCAATCGTCTTCAAGAAAAGCTCTATTTATAAATTTTTTTGCTTTGTCCTTACATTTTACAACATTATTTTTTTCCAGGCATATCAATCGGTTACCCTTCCTTGAATAAATGACTAAAATTTTGTTTTCTTTAGCAAAACAATTGTTTTTGAAAGTTTCAATAAGACTTCTCCGGTTATGTTTTATCTGTCTCTTGAGTAGAAGTGATGAGTTCCTCTTTTCAAGCATATCATTTTGAATACAATAGAAATAAACGATATTTTAATATTAAAAGCAATTCCTTTTTATTGAATTATTGATAATGTACAACAATAATTTTCTGTAAATTCGTACAATATACTCGGAAGTCTGTCACTTGATTACGCATATATTGTACGCAGCACTGTGCACACCAGTGCTGCGTACAATATACTCGGAGGTCTGTCACTTGATTACGCAGCACTGGTATGCACAGAGCCCCCAATCCTCAAGTTTTTGTTAGATATATAATATTAAAAATACATTGTGCTATTTTTCGCGATAACTTTTTTTTCCAGGCATATCAATCGGTTACCCTTCCTTGAATAAATGACTAAAATTTTGTTTTCTTTAGCAAAACAATTGTTTTTGAAAGTTTCAATAAGACTTCTCCGGTTATGTTTTATCTGTCTCTTGAGTAGAAGTGATGAGTTCCTCTTTTCAAGCATATCATTTTGAATACAATAGAAATAAACGATATTTTAATATTAAAAGAAATTCCTTTTTATTGAATTATTGATAATGTACAACATTAATTTTCTGTAAATTCGTACAATATACTCGGAAGTCTGTCACTTGATTACGCATATATTGTACGCAGCACTGTGCACACCAGTGCTGCGTACAATATACTCGGAGGTCTGTCACTTGATTACGCAGCACTGGTATGCACAGAGTCCCCAATCCTCAAGTTTTTGTTAGATATATAATATTAAAAATACATTGTGCTATTTTTCGCGATAACTTTTCTTTCCTTTCTCATATAGAACAACATATCATATTCAACTATATTTGAAGTGTACATTTTATCTTTTAAAGGTGGTGCTAAATTAGAACATGGAGATGAACTCAAGGTCATTTACAGGGAGTCTCAATGTAATCGTATTCACCAAGCTACTAACAGTCAAGTATTGTTTAAACCATTGAAATTATATTATTAGACTGTATAATAATTATGATAATTAAGCTTTGAAAGTTTTTAGACAACATTGCGCAAATTGTATCGTATGAATTAAGGTACTAGGCTATTATATTGAATATCTTTAAGGAAAAAACTCATTAATAAACAGTTAATGTATTCTTAAGTTTATACAACGTTTTTTACAACAGAATAGACACTATTAACATGATTAAGAGTAATACTTGTAATGTATTTGTTTTTGTAATTTTGATTATTTAAGATGTAGAAACAAGGTGAAGTGTTGTGTTTGGTAATGAGACAACTATCTACCATAGTTCAATATAAAGTTTATTCAAGCAACTGTACGGCCATTGATAATAAGAATAACACATATCATATGGTCGGAACTAAAAGATCCCTTCATGAACAATTTAACACTGTACGAGACACAACCAACAGCTTATAGGTGACAAAAATTTATGAGGAAAAAAATGCCAAAAATAAACTTGAAAAACCAACGATAACCTTCAATGTTCAAACTGCTGACTATGGACACACAGAAAATAAAAGTGGAGATAGACATGTTTGTGCGTTTCTCTAACATTAGACAGTGGTACAACGTATAACAGCACAACATAAAATAGTAAAAACCAATTGTACCCTACTGAAACAAAAATCGGCACGAAGCACAACAGAAAGTAACATGAAAACAATAGACATATTGCAGGTTCATCACCATTTAAATTAGAATGTGATATCTTGTTTAAAATTAATAAACAGGCAAATTCCTTACCAACTATTTGTTTCTATTAAAGACTTTTGTAAAGGTTTATTTAATTTGTGGTAACGAAATCTTTGATTTCATGATTTATCAGTGATACAAATATTTGTTAACTGAATTCTGAAACGAACTACTTTTTCTCGTAAATAGTGATTTATAGTTGTCCATGTCTAAATCCAGAAAAAAATCCATTGTTGCTGTCTGTCAGGACTCTTTTTAGATTTAGTTTCTTTAGATACATTTCTGCAGCAAGAAAAGAAAATTCATGATTATTTCAGGCAAAATCATCATGAAAGCAACGGTAAATCCTTATAAATAAATGATTCAAATATGATTTAGAAGTATCTGTTGGTAGTTAAATGTACTTATTTAAGATTACCCCTTTTGTTTCACAATACCAGGTTCAACCAACCATGTTTTTACCTAAAATGTCCTCTACCAAGTCAGAAAATTTGCCATTGTTATATTATAGTTCGTTTTGTATGTGTGTTACATTTTAATGTTGTGTTTCTGTTGAGTCGTAGTTATTCTATTATAATTTGATGAGTTTCGATAGATTAATTTCGAACAGCGTTATCCTACTTTTGTCTTTATTTTTGCACACTCACTTTTTATTTTTTGTCCCTTTCGAAGCCCTTTCTCTCGTGATAGAAGTAATTTTAGATTAAATTATTGTTTATAGTTATAGTATACAACTTTGTTAATCGGGGAAATGAGGTATTTTCCAGATTGCCCTTATCTCTTCCATGCATAATGCATGTAATGTAATTTTTCTTTTTCTTTATTTTAGTTGAACCTACAGTGACAGCGAGACAAAGAGAATACAAGGCGATGGTTGGAGACGAGGTAACACTATCTTGTTCTATAAACCAAAAAGGAACACTTCAAAAAGTTATTTGGGAAAAATATGATAAGAAAAAAAGAAAGTTACTTGATACATCACTTTCAAAATCCAAATATAGTCAACCATCTCAATTGACACCTGTCATGAGGATAACAGATTTGAAACCATCAGATGCAGGAACATATCAATGCCTTGCAACTAACGAATACGGAACTGGAAAAAGTGAAGCACTATGTGTCAATGTTTTATGTAAGTGGTGATTGATTTTTTTGAAATTAAACTTATATGTTGTCTTTCTATGACGACATGCAATACAGTTAAACACTGCATTATTCATTTTATCATTTAACTATCTTGCATGCCTGGGCGAGTTGTGAAAAAGGTACCACATATAACGCAATGAAAATTGAAGCAGCAAATTTGGAACTTTTACATTTTCTAAAAAAAGTTCAAAATTTAGAGAAGTTAGTCTTCTTCATACATTTATAAGATTGGATACATTTTGAAAACGTGATAAGGTGGTAATAAACACACAAAATGTTGTTATAATCGATATGCTTGAAATCACGAATAGGATACTGTGGGTAATATATTGTTGACATCTATATTGAATGATAAAATAGTGTTTTTTTTTATCATTATATCACTTATTTCTCTTCATAAACTCATGCATTCTAAAAATAGCAGATAAAATAATATCTGCTAGATACATAGAAACATTGCAATAAATCCAAACATTTTCTTATCCTTCTGAAGCATCAGAGATCACCCCAGTGGTTGGTTCGTGTTGCTTAGGCTTTGGTTTTGAATGTTTTGTATTGTGTTTGTCTTTTTCTTTGTTATCCATGACATTGTCAGTTTAGTTCTGATCTATGAGTTTGACTGTCCCGCTGGTATCTTTCGCCCCTCTTTGTTTGCATCTCTCTTGGTAAACATATCGTTAGCGTGAAAATGTACGACGTCACTAATTGACAAATAACTCCACTTATACCAATCTACATCTACATCTACATCTACAGCTTCGCTATGTCGTCACTCGAAACGGGTACTTCGACCCATCACTCAAGTATAGTTTAACTTTTGACGTCCTCCAACATGACAATAAACTTTCTATAAATTTACAACCAATGGTTCCAAAATTGTGCTAAAAAATTATATACAGGTGCAGGTTAAAAACATTTTCTACTAGTATCGATTGTCTGTGCTGCTAGCCACTACAGAGGAGCTTGGTGAGTTTGGTCTTGAATTCCTCACTGCTCTCTGATGATCCTAGGGAAAAAGCTGTATTTGTAGATATCTTTGTTTGACCTGATTTGTACGTATCTTTTAGTGTTGGGTTGATTGAGTCTCGACGTTCGTCTTGGTTTTATAATGTGCGTTGGAATAGGTATAGCAACTCTTTCATGGATGGCTTTATGAAAGAGCGTTATATGTGCTAATTTTCTTCTTATTTCTAGTGGTGTTAGATTCAATTCTTCTAGAAGAGTTGTTACTGTTCTAGACTCTCTTGAGTAATTGCTTTTGATAAAGCGTGCTCCACGACGTTGGACCTTCTCAATCTGATATATATGTTTTTGTAGGTGAGGGTCCCATGCGCTGCAAGCGTATTCAAGGTGCGGTGTGACAAGGAAAAGATAGGCTTGTTTTTTACTTCCTCTGGACATGGTCCAACATTTCTCCGTATGAAGCCTAGTGCTTTGTTTCCTTTGGTGACAACTTTGTAACTTGTTTGTCCCATGACATGGTGTTGGTGAGTTCAGCTCCTAGGTATGGGTTTGATGCAACTGATTCCAGAATATGACGTTGATGGACTGACTTCTAACATATCAAATATATACTTCTTATGCGATATATCAAGTTCTGTCTTTACTGCTTTTCTATATTGCTTGAATTTATCCCAGTGCTCTTTAGTTTGGTATTTCTTTGCATCTTTATATAGTCGTTTTTTTTATGTATCATCTTCTTGATGTGTTGAGTCCAGTACTCTTCGATGTTCATTTCTGTTATCTTCTCCTTGAAATTTTCAAGTTTGCTGTTCAAATATTCTTGAACTTTTTCCATATTTTCCTTCTTATATTAGTAGACTTTTCTGGGCTTATTCTTAATTACCTTGGGTCTTGCATTTACAGTTGTTATTATCATCTGATGGTCACTCATTCCATCAGTAATGCTAATTTTCTGTACTAGATTTTCATTAGTTGTGAGAACAATATCTAGAATGGTTCTGTGACACATTGTTGCAAGCAGTGTTCCTCAACAATGTCTAATGCTAGTTTATTTATTTCGTTGGAATAGTTATGGCTTGATTCAATGGTGTATCCTCCATTTGAGTCTTCTTCATCCCAATCAATATCTGGTAAATTGAAGTATCCAGTAAGTATTATGTCAGGCAGAGTATTATTATGCGTTAATCTACTAATTGAAGTATTCAAGTTCTGTAATGTTGTAGGGTCATTATCTGGTTTGCGATAATAACAGCCAGTATAGAGGGCTTTACAGCCTTTCAGTTGTATCTTTGTCCATCCTATTTCACAGTTAGTGTCGATTGTGTCTTCTCCGTTGCATACAATGCTCTTACGTACAACATTAATTATGCCGCCGCCTTCTTGACCTTTTTCAGTTATTCGGTCTTTACGGACTATCTCATATTGTTCTGGGTCTAATATTTCTGCTGTTGATATGGTTTTGTCAAGATGTGTTTCTTGCAGATGAACTATGTGTGGTTCATGTGTTTCAATTATTGTCTGAGCATGTTTCGTTTAGCTTCACTTCGCAAATTACGACAATTCATTGTAAGTATGGTAAGTAAACCTTTATCATTTTCATTATTCATCTCTGATCTATCACTTCCCGTTGATGTAATGGAGGTGTTTAAGCTGTTGTTTTTGCTGTTTACTATTGGTTCTATATGCTCATTTTGTTCGATTGTTGTACCAGTGAAAATAATTTTACATTTTGGACATGACCATGTTATGTTCTCACATTAACTCAATTTGTTATAATCTTCTGGACTAATGTTACCACATTTGATGTGAAACCATAGTTGACAACTGTCACATGACACAGTTCATGGTTGCTGTTGACTGAATTATCACAGATTTCGCATGGATATTTTATGGGTCCTTAATTTTGTTGAATGTCATTTGATAATATAAGTGTAAGTAGCAAAATTTTTTCAGGATTCTTGGCAGTTTGTTCTTATTAATTGGAATTTCTAGTCTTTGTGCTTGAAGGCAAAGGCTTGGTAATCGGTCTCATTTGTGATTGGAAAGTAACAGTAATACAACTTTAATTGTTTTATCAACAAATGAATGTTCAGACTTTATAATTTAAAAACGTTTCAAATAGTATGTGACGAATTGTCTATATTTATACAAAAAACATTTACATTTTAAAATACATGAAGTTCGGAAGTGGACTCCCCTTTTCTATAGCTTTTACTAAAGTTTTAGTTAACAGTGTGAATGTTCTATATTATTTTGATCAACATGTTTTTTGTTGATTTACAATAAAGCGTTTGTTTTTTTCAATAACATATAAATCAAACAAAATGTATTCATTGTGGAGAAGGCAACTAAAAAAAAGAACAGTGACATATAAATGACTCCTGTCTAAAAATGGCCTAAATATATCTCAACTTGTACGATTCGCTCGTGTATGTAACAACGTATAAGACTTTAGCTAGAGAAATTTGTGTATTACTATATCTTCCTTTTGTTCCACCCTGTCGTAAGAGTTTCGTATGGTCATATGTTTCCAAAAAAGTACTTAATAAAACTGATAAAAAATTCAGAACCTAGATATACAAAATTCTTGAAGATATCAATGGAAAAAGAATAAAGTAAAAAAAACTGCAATTTCATCACGGAACTTTTTTCCACTTCCTTTTCATCCCATTATTTATTATTAATTTCAACTCATATATAAAATTTCTACCTTTTTCGCTTCTATATCAAAATTATTTTGAATTAAGTGCACAACTATATGAACAAACTTTGTATATATACACCGGAGAAACAAGTATTGCAACACTTCCATTGAAAACAATGTAGAAAGACATGATTGTAGAATGTGAATAATTTTGGGTTTACCGAATACGTTTAATCCGTTTATGTTTTAAATTGAAATCATGATGTTAACTTACTTTTAATCCAATATTACAGCTACATGGATATGACATAACAGCTGCACGGAAATAGCATTTCATGATTTTCAGAAAAAATCCAAATTTTGCAGTACTCAGTTTTTCTAAAATATAAGTTCAATTATAAATACATTTTTTATGCATAAACTCATCCCGAACTGTTTGAAATGCCGATTTTAACACAGAATTTCTGTATCAGATGTTTAGTTTGCTGTCAAGCATTTGTTAAAACCAAAATTATGCACATTCTACAATCATGTCATTTTACTGCGTTATCATTGATATGTTCATAATTATAGATTAACTGGATTTTTGAAATACTAAGGCTTTTATATCTCAGGAATAGATTACCTTAACTGTATTTGGCAAAAGCTTGTTTTGCTCCTCAATTTCGTACTTTTTGGTATTTTGCCTTTTTAACATTTATTTATTCGAGCGTCACTGCTGAGTCTTTTGTAGACGAAACGGGCGTCGGCGTAAATATAAGATTTCAATCATGGTATTTATGATGACTTTATTTACAACCACTGGGTCGATGCCACTGCTTGTGGAGTTTTAAATCCCCGCGGGTATCACAAGCTGAGTTGTCGGCGCTTCTATTATCATTGATTTGTGCAAATCATAAATCAACTGTTAACCAAACTTTGAAATTTGAAATATTTAGGCTAATCTACCTCAGGAATAGATTACATAAGCTGTATTTGGCCAAACTTTTAGGAATTTTCGATCCTCAATGCTCTTCAACTTCGCACTTTCTTTTGCCTTTTTAACATTTTTTTTATTTAAGCGTCCCTGATGAGTCTTTTATAGACGAAATGGACGTCGGCGTAAATATAAAATTTAGATCCTGGTATCTATGATGAGTTTATTTACATTGTTTTCAACGAAAGTGTGGCAATACGCTTTTCCAGATGTATATATGTTCATATCTTTTTTATAATCCGTTAAATACACTTCGTCAAAAAGATGTTATTGTATAAATCAAAATAATTGATGCATAGTTTCAGTAATTCCGTGAATGTACCATTCATCATGTCCGTTGGAAGTTGCTTTCACGCCCAAAGAAAGAAGGAAAGTGGTTAATTTCATGCATAATGGGTTTTTTTTAATGCTTAAACTTTTTGCAATTACGACTCATTTTATCATCGTATTTTTACGTTTCCGTGTTGTGATGATTTAAGGTTTCACAATCTTTATCAGTAAAATATATATAAATCTGCCCCTAATCACCGCACTATAAGGTTTGTAGCCCAATATTTAAATCATAGTTGATAACTAACAGTAATAACGAGAATCTATAAACTCAAATAAGGCCGAAGCTGCAAGTACATTAGCTTTGTGAAAAAATCTTTTAATATTCAAACCTGGAATTTTTTAAAACAAATGGTTGTGATTCAAATTGAAAAAATTCTGGGCCTTTTTTTACATTTAAGGTGGATCAACTGTATATATTTATTCTCAAATAGAATTATTTTATACTTCGTCAAAATAAGGATTTATCAATGCTAAAAATAAACGTAAGAATGGATCAAAGTGAAATTTTTGAAAAAAATTCACTTTGATCCATTTTTTTTTAAAGAGGGTTCATGATAAAAAAAAAAAACACATTTCTAAGACCGAAAATTATGATTTAAGTTAATAAAAGCAAAAATCTAAAATAAAAGATCAAAGCATGGTCAAAGAAAGAGATGAACAGGGAAAATATTTAAACCTGTATTTGTACTTTGTTATACAATAATCAAGAACAAAGATATACTATTCCGTCAACATCTGGGCTAGAATGATGTTCATACAACCTTCGAACAAATGACTTCAGTCCCGAACAACTTGTGGTCAATAGGTATTTTGTTAATAACAATCGTATATCTTATATAAAAAAAGAAGATGTGGTATGATAGTCAATGAGGCAGCCCTCCAGAAGATATAAAGTGACACAGAAATTAACAACTATAGGTCACCTAATGTTCGTCAACAATGAGCAAAGCTATTATGGCATAGTCAGCAATAAAAGCCCCCAAAATTACGGTGTAAAACAATTAAAGAGAGAAACCAACGGCCTAATTTATGTAGAAAAATGAACAAAAAACAACTATGTAATTATAAGTTTACATTCTGTCAATTTTAAAAGAATATAATAAAACTCCCGAACTATAGAACTTTAGAGTTTATCTAAAAGGGAGAAAAGTCCACATAAGCTGAAAAAAGCGAGCATTAGATTACTACAATTAACGGAATATATGGTAAACAGTGTCATATTCTGACTAGTATCTGACATTTTCGAAGAAAATTGGTATCTAAACTTCGGGTAAATTATTTTTAATTTTTATACTTATTAGTATTTATTCATCTTAATCATGCATAGTGATACCCTCCTATTATTTGAAACTTACCTTGATAGAATAAAAAAAAAAAAAAAAAAAAAAAAGAATAAAATAGACCAAAGTTTATATATATCGGAAAAGCACACTTGTTTTTAGAGTTTATGAATAATTAACAAACCGTAAATGGAGAAAAACAGAAATCCGCTAAATGAATGTAAAATGCATATGTAAATTATTCTAACAGTGATCAATATACAATTTCGTCAAGTCAACCAACTTGTTCATTACAGTAATAATTTACGGGGGTTTGAATGTATACTGGTTTTTACCAAGGCTTTACCTTTTATGCTAAATAGTATACCAAGAGAGTTTTAACAACATGCTATTTTTTTGTACCACAAGGGACACCAAGAGAGCTAATATGGATAAAGGGCAAAACCGTAGTTGAATAAGTATAAATTCAAGCCCCTATTAATTATTTATATTATTTTAGGACAAATACGTGTACGTCAATTCTTTTGATAGAAGAGCTCTACTTGAGGAAAGCAAATAGTTCCCGTTTCCTTTAAAAAAATGCACTATTTAATTGACGTTAAAGAACAGAGCATACTAAACTAGTGGCATTCTTAAACTGTTTGCAACAACGTTTTAGATACGATTGGATGATTTTGAAAGTTTAATCTTACTTATAAGTAAAACATAATAGCTTACAACACCTTCTTCCATTGTTTATTTACGTTTGCGTGTTGTGATGATTTTAGATTTCACAATCTAAAAAAAATGAATCTTGCATTTTCCCGTAAAATGCTTATATTCTTACGTCATCATTCGATCACGTCGTGTAGCTCATTCATAAAAAAACATACGACGTGGGAGAATGATCATAACGGCCCGAACCAAATATCCTTTTTACTAATGATGTGTACTCAAAGCGTTTGCAGAACGTCATATCATAATTGACGATTAACTCACAGGGCATTACCTATAAATAATAGTTGTACTATAAAGGTTAGTTGTTAACAAAGACATACATGAACCTGAAGTGTTGTTTTTTTCAACTTAATTTGGTCTCCTTTACATTACCAAAAGCTGCTGTTTGTCTTTCACATGTAACTACTGAATAGTTTAAAGATTTATCGTAATGTCAAAATTTAAATATTTGTATCTTCACATTTCTTTCCTACAATTTTCCAATCTTAACACTTCAATTATGCCTATTAAACTAAATAGTTTTGTTTACATATTTGTTAAATAAATAGTATTTTCATTTAAAGCTTTAAGCTTAGTTTGATTTTTTTTGTTATAAACATCAGATAAGCAAGGTAGAATAATGATTTTATCAGTTATTATCTTTTTTCCTATATAATATATATTGTTGTAAAATCGTAACATTTTTGCACTGTTTTACCTAGTGAAATTTACTTTTACAAAAAGTGTGTACAAGTTATAACGTGTACAAAAAATAACGTGAACACGACATATATAAAGAGTACATAACTTTCAAGAGTTAAATCGATGCAAATATTTTAAGATTTTACTACAATCATGTGAGATTGATAACTTTAAAAACAAATTTATTAACAAAATCAATCAGTTAAAAAGGATCGAATTAAAATTTACAGGCTCAATTAACATCACTGTAAATAATAGAATGTTATGTCCCGTGGCGTAAAAAGCCTGCTTCTGTTTAAACACTATAAATTAACCATCTCTAATGCCTATACGTTATATATGTTGAATATGCATAACTTATATTTCATCAAAGAATTCAGTTATTATTATTTTGTGATTTTTTATAATATTCTTCACTGTTGTTTGCAGATCCACCTACCGTTACCATTTTGAATGAAGAATATAAGGGCGAAATTAATTCCGAACTAACAATTGAATTCCACATCAAGTCTTTCCCAAAACCGATTGTTAAATGGAGAAAATTTATTGAAAACGAATGGACGGTCGTCAATACATCGGATCATAGATATTCAATTGATTATGATAATTCAGTAGGAAGTCTAACAATAGATAATCTTAAAAGAACAGACGCTGGGAAGTACACATGTGTTGTTTTAAATGATTTAGGAGAAGCTCTCTCAAAGGAATTTAGAATAACTGTTCAGTGTAAGTAGTTTTCAACGGAAATATATTTTAGATTAACCGTTCCGGATGCAAATAGATCTTTACAGAAATTATATACTAGTATTTTCTTCACCGATTTTATCATTTTTGTCTTTATTGATTTTGTGCATTGCATTTACATATATGGGAAACAGTATTGGGAATAAGTTCGATGGTACAGCTCACAATGTAATATTCTGTTACTATCTGTGTATAATTTATTGTAGAGAAACAGGTTAAAATATCATTTGCCCAACGTTTAAAATCAAAAATAAAAAGTACGTTCCCAAAAAATTGTATTTTAATTTCCCAACGAGTCTGATAAACAAGGGCTCCGAATGCAAAGGGTCAATACTTCTAAGTCTCCAATACTTCAAGCTAAAATGTGAAAATTTGAAAATGACCCATAACTGACATGTAGGCAGTTTTTGAAGACATAATAATGCCCATCTTTAGTTTACCAATACGCAATTACAAAATCAGCAAAAGGTGTCTACATCACTAAAAGGTTGCGATGTGTTGCATATGACGAGAAAAAAAAATTAAGACAAGAAAATAAGGATGACATAAAAATAGGTAAAAGAATAGTTTTCAATATAACCTTTTTTATTTGGCTTTCTAATAATCAGCATTCATCTTTTAGAAAATGTAGGAAATAGTAAACGAAAACGTAACATTATTTATATTTAAAGGGTGTAGCAAAAGGGGGTATCCATTGGTTTTTAATGTACTTTGTCATTTGATTTTGCCATGTGATTAGCGACTTTCCGATTGGAATTACCTCAGTATTTTTATGATTTTACTTTCTACTATGATATTGGAATGTACTTATGATGTAAAAAATTAAAACCAACTTTATGTCAGAAATTAGGTTTTCCGGCTATCCATAATTAAATTCAAAGAAATGTAGAAAACAAGTGTGTATTAGTACTATCCTTTCGTTCGAGTTCAATGTTCAACATTTACTGATGATAACTAATTTTGTTTTCCTTTTTTCTGATCAGATGCGCCAACTGTTGTAGCAGGCAAAACAGAATACAATTGCATTATTGAAAGCGATCTTCAAATGGATGCTTCGATAGATGCATGCCCCGAGCCAAACCAAGTTTACTGGGAAACAACTGTCGACGGAGAAACAAATGAAATTAGCAATTCTGAAAATGTCTTTTCTACCGATTCATCGTCGTACTCGGTTTTGCAAATTAACAGACTTTTACAGAACCATTCTGGACTCTATCAATGTATTGCAAGGAATGACATCGGGATTGGTAAATGTGCTCCTATATTATTAAAAATTATAGGTAATTAGAACTATTGCATTATGATTTGAACAGCAACAGAACATATGACCACACTTTAATAACTATTAGCTGTCATCAATAGTAACACCAGGAAACATGAAAAAAATAAAAAAAAAATATAAAAAAAATACCAATTTACTAGTTAAAAAGCCAAAATTTTTAAATACGAAATCGGTACTTAATACTTCTGTACAAAAGTTAAATTTAATCTAAATATCTTAAAGATTATCTTTACATAACCGTATTTTACGTTTTTCTTTTATACAGTTTATCATGAACTTACAATGTAAAACAATTCAAGTTATATCATCCACTTTATTATTTTTGGCTTAAAATTCTAAACTACCCAACACACAGGAAAAACTCATCATATGTTTTTTTGAATACTCAAATGGTAAAATCACAAAAGAAGTAACTCCGAGGAATTTTCAAAATGGAAAGTCCCTTATCAAATGGGTAAAAATTTCACAAATAGAGCGACAGCAGACTACAATGTGTTATTAACATAAAACACTATAAAACAAATATGTAACAAAGAAGCACAGAAGGGTATATAGACAGAGCACAAGAGAAAAAATAAAAGACAAGATTTTTTTTGACAATAGCGCAATATCACAATGACATTATGATTTAGTACAGAGAAACGTCATATGTATCAAAGAACTACAAAAAGGCATATAGAAAAAATGATACATTAGCAAAAACGAAAGACAAAAATACAAAAATTATAATAAAACACAATAACGGAATATAAGTACCAAGCCACGTCAATTGTGTGAATTAATTCATATTAGCGTATAATGTAGTGTATGATGAATATTGATGTAAATATTGACAACTACATATCTTAAGAAGGTTTGATTTAAATACCTGATTTCCCCGAAACTTAATTGTTATAAACATGATAGACTAGACAAAACATGGAAACGTTATACGTGCTTGTAAGAGAATTTCATTATTTTTTTTATAAGAATTGATAACAATCAGTTAACGAAATAATTAGCTAACATTATTTTGAAGAGAACAATTACACGTTTTCTCTATTTGTAACAATACTGAATATTTTCGGACACTTTAAACATGATGACTTCAAAATTCAAGTTTGCCGTGTATGTCCACCTCTTGAATTTATGACTGCCTGACACTTTCATCGTATTGAATCAATTAGACGTCGAATGAAGTCTTGAGGGCTGTTGTTCGATTCCCAGAACAGTGCTATTCGGAGCTGGCGATCGCTTCCGATGGATTTGAGCTATTTCTAACACGTCGTTCAAGTTCGTCTCAAGGATGTTCGATAGGCGATAAATGTAGAGTCATATCTGGCCATGGAAAACCATAAATGTAATCATTCTCCAAAATGCTATCGAAATGTGTGCAATGTGACACCGGGCATTGTTCTGCTGAAAAACATGGTTAAACGAAAGACTTCGGAGAAACGAGAGAACGAATAGTGCCAGAATTTCGTCCCTAAATACCTTGGTGCATTAAGGTAATCATAAATAATTGGGAGATGAATGCGTTCCTGGCACGTTATATCGTCCCATATCATTATTTCGCTACCACCAAACCGATCCGTTTCCTGTACGCACGCATTACAAAACTTTTTATTGCACCCCTGTTAACTCTGGCTCGGTCGTCGCTAATCATATATAAGTTTTATATGATTTCGATACATCGTTAAAACGCCTATTCTATTTAAGCCTATTCTTTAAAATTCGTATCAGAGTCCAACGAAGTTGCGCCATCCTGTAATTCTGCGTAAAAGAAGGTCCATTCAACTGACGACGAACTCTTAGACTAACTTGGCGCAATCGGTAACGAACTATTTTGGCAGATATTCTGATGTTATTTTATCCATGGGTTTGTCGTGCTGTGGGCGGGTTTTCAAATCGATTCCGGAGATAAATAATGCTGATGTACCTGTCGTAACGTCGTTTCACGTTGACAGCTACCAAAATTCCGATAGCTTGTTCTCTCTCAGTTTTACTAGGCATTGACTTACGTGTAACGTTTTCAATTTTTTAATGTGACCTTTTGCATGTTTTGTTTACAATAGTGTTCGACACAATTATTTACCAAACGAAAAACTCGATTCCATCTCTATGCAGGTAATTTTTTGTATAAAATGCTTATTAATTTTGTCTGAAATGAAAAAAAAAATACGTTAAGTCATCTGTGATTTTTTTTACCAATGAGTAAATTTGATAAATAAATCTTTCAGATCACTAGTTTTAATCTTGAAAATATTTTAGAAAAATAAATGTATTTTTTTTAATCTAAAATCAATGTTACATTTCTTTTTTTGCCGGGTATAGATATCATAAACTGGAACACACGACTGTTCTGGAGTTAGCTAAAGCCTCTTTTGTTTGCGAGATTTTTTTCGCTGCTGTGTTAAATACCCGTTAGTGGTCTTGAGTTGTTTACAGCCTATTGATCTGGTTGTTTCATTGACTAATTTAAAATTTAGGAAAAATATAGCAATACATAAAATGTAAAAAAACAAAAACTGCAAGTTGTCGAGATGGCCAATATCGTCAGCACTTTTTGTATATAGGAGTTATTATCCTTAAAAATGTTAAATGATGAATTTACGTTTGGAAAAATTAGAAAATAAAGAAAAAAATGAATAGCAAAATTTATATCGCTGGGTCCTCCAAGTGCTCCACGAAACCTCTATTTAAATTATGTACATCTATTTTATCAGAAATGAAGACCGGGTTCCAAAGTTATTGTGGAACTGCCTATTTTAGAGGTGGCGTGAAACAGATGAGGACACTTAAAAGTTCCAAAGATCTTTTAGAGTACATACAACTAAGACTCTTTCATCGAGCAATAGTATTAAAACATTTGACTTTTTTACACTTTACACAAATATACCCCTTTCCGAACTTAAAGAAAAATTGAAAAAGTTGGTATGAATTTGTTATATTAAAAAGAATTGGAAAGTAGTATCTTGTCTTGGGGAAGGATAAATCCTACTTTGTAAAAATCACTCTGATTAAAACAAAATATTCTCTGAAACTGACATTATTAAGATGCTTGATTTCTTGATAGCCAACATATTAGTTACGTTTGTATGTGGTGTTTTTCAATAGACTGTAGTAAAATGAGTTACATGAGTTACATGATATATCTAAATATAGAGGTGTGCATGAAAGAAAAAATAATACATTATACAAATTACAGAATAATATACATGAACCAAAATTTTTTTGCTGGTTTAAAAAAATACTTAAGTTATTAAATTTTTTTAATTTCTGACATATAACAACTACATAATGATTTCTACAATAATACTTTTTTATATACTTTTCTCGGATTTGTCTATAATTTTTACAATCAAGTAAAAAGTGGTATACATGTTCAAAAGAGCTTACATACTACATAGTCTATTACTTTTATCAACATTATAATGTCTGCCTGTTTCTATAATTTAAAAAAAAAATACATGAGCTGATATACGATATTTACAAATGAATGGTTTTTATATATAATTTACAGGTATGTCTAAATAAAATTGCGATGCGTGTGTACTATCATGTATCTATACAAATGGCATGTATTTGAATTCTCCAAAAACAAACTATTGAATGCACCAAGCATTCTTTCTATTAATTGTGATAGACACATATCTTTACAAACTACACTTTGGTTAAACCAAACATAATTAAATCCACATCTTAACATCTCTTATTTTACAACACCAGTTTTGTTTATATTTCTTTTTAAATCAACTTCTTTCGTAAATCTCATCATAGCAATTCTTTAATATACAATTTTCTGTACTCAAGATTTTTAAACAGTATTTGACCATTCTATAATGCCTGTCAATGTACAGTTGCAATCTACCTAGTTCAAAAATAATCATATTAGTTACAACACTCATTTTGACTTAAAGAATGCGTTTTTAAAAAAATACAAATGAACTTTTCGATATTTGGTGACAAATAAAATATCCATTTATCTGAGCAAATATTCAATATGCTTGCTACATCAGTATAAAAAAATTACAACAAAGCTGCAGGATTATTAGATGACGTCAAGACTAAAATACAAACAAAAAAGCTACACATTATCGACTTCATGCGTGAAATCGAAGAACATGAGTTTTACAGCTAGTGCCCATTTAATAAGTTAGTATACACCACCGTGTCCACGTAATATTTGGTACTGTGATGTTCATGCTTGTTATGCTGTGATTGTCCCCTTGGTATAGTCTGTCTCATTTCTAAATCTTCAGAAATGCATATATTTTCCAGAACTTGACCAAAGACCAGATGAAAATGACAGACGATGTGTTGTTTGTATTGCTAACCCAAAAGAAGTTATTTTTCTAGAATGCAAGCATACTGCCTGTTGTCAAACTTGTGCAGATGAAATTATGAATGGTAATCGACTGTGTCCATTGTGCAGAGCTTTCATCGAGCGGGTGATTAAACCATACGATTAACGCATGCAAACGAAACGAAAACAAAATTGCATACAAAACATAAATATTTGTAACAATTGATATACATTTTGTTTTTGCTGTTTTGTTTTTGTTGAACTACACATGTGTTACACATTCGGTTTTCTTATATTTAGTATTGTTAAAATGGTTAATGGGTTGTTTCTTTGATTGCTCATATTTTTAAGCTTTTTAAAACAGACATGTTTTAAACATTAATTGTGTCAAAATACTGTATTTACTCCATAATATTTTATCGTTTGTTCAGTGATATTCTAATCAAGAAGCTTCGCTTTGGTTAACTTAGAAATTTTTATTGTGAATAAAATTATATACAATTAATTTGATTGTCTAAATATCTTAATATAACACTGGTGTTACACACATTTTGATAGGTTTACCTTAGCCGTATTTGGCACAACTTTTTGGAATTTTGGGTCCTCAATGCTCTTCAACTTTGTATTTGTTTGGCTTTTTAACTATTTTGATTTGAGCGTCACTGATGAGTCTTATGTAGACGAAACGCGCGTCTGGCGTATAAAATTATAATCCTTGTACTTTTGATAACTATTTACACCACTGGGTCGATGCCACTGCTGGTGGACGTTTCGTCCCCGAGGGTATCACCAGCCCAGTAGTCAGCACTTCGGTGTTGACATGAATATCAATTATATGGTCATTTTATAAATTTTCTGTTTACAAAACTTTGAATTTCGAAAAACTAAGGATTTTCTTACCCCAGGAGTAGATTACCTTAGCCGTATTTGGCACAACTTTTTGGAATTTTGGGTCCTCAATGCTCTTCAACTTTGTATTTGTTTGGCTTTTTAACTATTTTGATTTGAGCGTCACTGATGAGTCTTATGTAGACGAAACGCGCGTCTGGCGTATAAAATTATAATCCTGGTACTTTTGATAACTATTTACACCACTGGGTCGATGCCACTGCTGGTGGACGTTTCGTCCCCGAGGGTATCACTAGCCCAGTAGTCAGCACTTCGGTGTTGACATGAATATCAATTATATGGTCATTTTATAAATTTTCTGTTTACAAAACTTTGAATTTTTCGAAAAACTAAGGATTTTCTTACCCCAGGAGTAGATTACCTTAGCCGTATTTGGCACAACTTTTTGGAATTTTGGGTCCTCAATGCTCTTCAACTTTGTATTTGTTTGGCTTTTTAACTATTTTGATTTGAGCGTCACTGATGAGTCTTATGTAGACGAAACGCGCGTCTGGCGTATAAAATTATAATCCTGGTACTTTTGATAACTATTTACACCACTGGGTCGATGCCACTGCTGGTGGACGTTTCGTCCCCGAGGGTATCACCAGCCCAGTAGTCAGCACTTCGGTGTTGACATGAATATCAATTATATGGTCATTTTATAAATTTTCTGTTTACAAAACTTTGAATTTTTCGAAAAACTAAGGATTTTCTTACCCCAGGAGTAGATTACCTTAGCCGTATTTGGCACAACTTTTTGGAATTTTGGGTCCTCAATGCTCTTCAACTTTGTATTTGTTTGGCTTTTTAACTATTTTGATTTGAGCGTCACTGATGAGTCTTATGTAGACGAAACGCGCGTCTGGCGTATAAAACTATAATCCTGTTACTTTTGATAACTATTTACACCACTGGGTCGATGCCACTGCTGGTGGACGTTTCGTCCCCGAGGGTATCACCAGCCCAGTAGTCAGCACTTCGGTGTTGACATGAATATCAATTATATGGTCATTTTATAAATTTTCTGTTTACAAAACTTTGAATTTTTCGAAAAACTAAGGATTTTCTTACCCCAGGAGTAGATTACCTTAGCCGTATTTGGCACAACTTTTTGGAATTTTGGGTCCTCAATGCTCTTCAACTTTGTATTTGTTTGGCTTTTTAACTATTTTGATTTGAGCGTCACTGATGAGTCTTATGTAGACGAAACGCGTATCTGGCGTATAAAATTATAATCCTGGTACTTTTGATAACTATTTACACCACTGGGTCGATGCCACTGCTGGTGGACGTTTCGTCCCCGAGGGTATCACCAGCCCAGTAGTCAGCACTTCGGTGTTGACATGAATATCAATTATATGGTCATTTTATAAATTTTCTGTTTACAAAACTTTGAATTTTTCGAAAAACTAAGGATTTTCTTACCCCAGGAGTAGATTACCTTAGCCGTATTTGGCACAACTTTTTGGAATTTTGGGTCCTCAATGCTCTTCAACTTTGTATTTGTTTGGCTTTTTAACTATTTTGATTTGAGCGTCACTGATGAGTCTTATGTAGACGAAACGCGCGTCTGGCGTATAAAATTATAATCCTGGTACTTTTGATAACTATTCACTTTGTAAATACAGCTGCTCCTCAAACCTGCCTCTTTTTAGAGATATATAATATTTATAGATAATTTAATTTGTTGACGTACAAATTGTAATGACAAAACTTGGGAATGTTACTAGTAAACTTGTATAGGTGTCCCATACCGTATGAGTATTTGGACCGGACGCGTACGGTCTGGACCGTATGCGTATACTCGTAATGTCCGACCATACTCGTACGGTCGAACCAAATGAGTAATCGCGTACGGTCTAGTACGAAATGGATCATAAATGTATTTGGGTCAGTATGGGCTAAATTAGGCAAACAAATCGTTTATTGACTTTTACAAATTAATTTTATTACAAGTAGATGAATAAAGTGAATAAGTGGACATTCATTCATTTGAAATTAATTAGTTATTTAATTGTCCATATGAATCCTATTTTGGTACACTTATCCAGGGTGACACTTGTTGACATAAGGAACGTCAGATGCTTAATATGCAAAACTTTCATGACAGTTTGTACACACATGCTTCTTCACCATTAAAATCACCAACCCTACATAGCGATCGCAGACGATCATATCAACAACTGGTATTATTAGAGTAATAAATCACGCCACCTTTTTAAATCTTTCATTTGTTTTCGACAAGTTTTTTTGTTGTTGTTATTTTATTTTTATAGATTTGTTATTCTATTTTCTGTATAGCATTTTTGTCGGTTTTTGTGGTAAAGTTCCTACCGTGAATATTCTCCAAAAAAGTCTTCCAACATTATGATTTCTTTCAATAACTTCAATTTCAATGAGTGAAAATTGTTTCCCTGTAATTTACTTATTACAGGAGATTAACAGATAAAAATTAACCTGTTTTTTCAAAGTTAAAATATTAAGTTTTTATTTAATTTACAGTTAAGGATGTTTGCTCCTCTATTTTTTGAATTTTTGTCAGATTTTCGGAATCCCCTGGTTTTATCCATGTATAACATTAAAAAGAATTGCCCACTAACCCCTATTTTTCTTTACATATTTTTATGCCGTATTGTTTAAAAAGCCATATTTTCTAATCTTATGAAATCCTTGTTATTTTTTCATAGTTTTAAATCAAAACAGATGTCAATGTTAAGGGAAAGAAAAATCAAGAGAGAATTATTTCCCGCCAAATTTTCAATGGTTCATATCTACAAAACAAGCTCACGGACCCTCCATTTTTTTGACTTTTTTAGTTTGTTTATTTATAACAGTCTTTTAAAAAGCTTGTTATTTTTAAACAGAGTAGCAAACATACATGTATTCAAATCTAATCATTAAACTTGACCATCTTCTTAAATTTAGTAAGACCGTACGCGTACGGTCCGACCGTATAAGTATTTTGAAAAAGTACGCATACGGTTCAGACCGTAGGCGTACCGTCAAAATACTCATATGGTCTGGAACATATGCAGACCATTGATATTGAAATCTGTGAAAGTCCTGAAGTCAAGGCAAGGGTATTTCTAAATTTCAGTCTTTGTTTAAACTATTAGAATTTTGGGTATATAAACGTTGAAAATATGCTTCACAGTCCTATATTATGACCTTTGAAAAAATAGAAGTGCGTATGCATTTTCCATTTTCCATTTGAAGATACATTTTTTTTCAAAACTTTATAATAAAAGTTGTAAAGATTTAGCCATTAAGGGATTTCCTATGGAAATTACATTGTCAATATTTACAGAAATGCAACCTATATTAAAGTAAACTCATAACTAGCTTTCAATCAATCACAATACACAGTAGGTAAGGTCGTCGGCAGAGATTGTGTTTTTTTCGAATTAATCGGTCCACTTTTTACGAGTATTGATCGAAACGTTGTCGATCGACTTTACATTCGAAAAGATCGATGTTCTTTTATTTCGCGGGTATAATAATTAAGTCATGACTGTTCAGTTTATTCTGGATGTTCAAAACATAAACACAAACGACGCAGAATATCCTTGTAGTTTACTTTTAACAAGGTGATTTATATTGTCCGTGTTTTGATAGCAGCATTTAAATCTTAATCTTAAAAATTCTACCAAATAAAAATTTATAAATTACAATAACATTTGAAATGAATGGATTATCTTATAAAAATTGAAATCAACACTTAACAACTCAATGCTTTATGACAAAAAATAGCCAAATCCATCTCAGGTAAACTTTGCCTGAAGTTTTGCAACCTGTGCCCATTTGTAGTTTTTAATTTATTAACGGACAGTTCTATGTATGGTTGCCAAACGTCAAGTGGCAAATGTTTTAAATATGTTTAGGACGAGAGTTTTTTTAATAAATGGAATGGATATTTTGAATAATGGAATGAACTGCTGCGACCATTAAGCCCTCACTTACAGATTTACCTTATATCTCATTCGAAAGTTTGTCAATGGAGGAAAAAAAGATGTATTGTCAATATGTTCCGCAACGCATATTAGAGGTGAAACAAAGGACCTAAACATCGTAATACGCGTGAACATTAAGAAATATCTTATTTTAAATAATGATATGGATTGTTGCAACCGGTCAGCCCCTCATTAAGGAAAACTTTTTACACATACAATCGAACAAAATGGTTTTAAAGTTCATGTGCCGAAATAGCCATTAGAGGGGTTACGGAGGACTTAATAAGAATTTGTCAATTTTGATACAGGGAATGGATATTTTGAACAATGGAATTGACTGCTGCGACCTTTCATCCCCTAATTACACATATACATTAAACCTCATTCGAGAGGTTGTTAATAAAGGAACAAAATGTATATAGTCAATATGTTCCGCAACGCATACTAGAGTAGTAAAAAAGGACCTGAGTATCGAAATATGAGTGGACATTAAGAAATAGCTTATTTGGAATACTAGAATTGACTGCAGCAACCAGTCGGCCACTTATTAAGGAAAATTATACAAGAATTGAAAACGTATTGATATGTATCGCAAGGACCATTAGAGGGAATACGGAGGACCTTAATGCCTACAAACGCGTACAGATTAAGTAACAGCCAGTTTTGAATAATGGAATGGATAATTTGAATACTGGAATGAATATTTTGAATAATATAATGGACTACTGCGACCACTAAGCCCCTAATTAAAGATATTCCTTGTACCTCCTTCGAAAGTTCATTAATAGAGGAACAAACGTTATATAGTCAAAATGTTCCGCATAAAAGAGTAACAATGGACCTGAATATAGAAATACGGTTGAACAGCAGTCCATTCCAGTTTTTAAAATAAACTTTCATTTAATGTTCATGCGTATTTCGATAGAGGTCCTTCTTTTCTCCTTTAATATGTGTTGCGGAATATTTTTACTACATGTATAAACATTTTGTTCCTCTATTGATAAAGATATACATGTACCTTATACCTCATTCGAGAGATTATCGACAGAGGAACAAAATATTTATTGTCAATATGTTCCACAACGCATATTAGAGTAACAAAGGATCAAAATTCATAATACGGGTGAACAGCAGTCCATTTCAGTATCAAAAATAAACTTTCATTTAATGTTCATGCGTATGATAGAGGTCCTTCTTTTCTCCTGTAATATGCGTTGCGGAATATATTGACTATAAACATTTTGATCCTCTATTGATAAAGATATACATGTACCTTAAACCTCATTTGAGAGATTATCAATAGAGGAACAAAATATATAAATTCAAGATGTTCCGCAACGCATATTAGAGTTACAAAGGATCAAAATTGGAAATACGGGTCCATTTCAGTATTAAACATTGTTAAACATAAACTTTCACTTTATGTTCACGCGTATTTCGATAGAGGTCCTTCTTTTCTCCTCTAATATGCGTTGCAGAATATATTGACTATATACCGTTTGTACTTCTATTTGACGCTTTTAAATGAGGTTGAAGGTAAATCTGTAATTAGGGGCTTAAGGGTCGTAGTAGTCCATTCCATTATTCAAAATAGTCATTCCATTATCCAAAATTGAATATTTCTTATTTTTAATGCGTTTTGTGGCATTCAGGTCTTCCGTAACCCTTCTAATGGTCATTGCGGCACATGATATTATATTTAACCATTTTATCCCTTTATCAATAAGCTTTTAAATGGTGTGTTAAGTTTTCCTTAATAAGGCGTTGACGGGTCGAAGCAGTTCATTCCACTATTCAAAATAAGCTTATGTCCATATATTTATGTTTCGATATTAAGGTCCCTTTTTACTCTTCTGATACGCGTGGCTGACCATATTGACTACAAACCTTTTGTTCCTCTATAAGATTTCGAATTAGGTCAGAGGTTTATCTGTTATTAGGTACTAAAGGGACCATTCAATATTTAAAATATCCATACCATTATTCAAAATTTGCTATTTCTGAATCTTCACACGTATGATGGCATGTAGGTCCTCCGTAACCCCTCAAATGGTCATTGTGGCACATATTGTTTATAACAAAAAATATAAAAAAAAATAATTCAATCCTGTATAAATTTATCCTATTTAATGTTGAGAGCCGTGGTGTAGTGATTAGTGCATCGGACTACTAACACAAAGGTTCATGGTTCGATTCCCGTTCGGGATGAAAATATCGGGAACTCAATTTTCGGCTCTCCCTTGACACCATTTGCTAGTATAGTCTTAAGGAAACGAGGATAGTCCGTCAGAAGGGAACGATAAATAGCTGACTCGTGTTAAGAGAGAGCAATATCTCTTACACGTTAAAGACACCCTTGTAGATTTCGAAAAAGAGTAGGCTAATGCCGCTACAAGGCAGCACTCTCACCTGCAAAGTGAAAAGGGATTAATATAAGTTGAAAAACTTGTTTCCCAATCCACTTTAAATAATTATGCTTAAACTAAATTTATCCTCAATTAGGGGTGACGGGTTGCAGCAGTCAATTCAATTATTCAAAATAAGCAATTTCTCAATGTTCACACGTATTTCGATATTTATGCCCTTTGTTACTCCTCCAATATGTGTTGCAGAACATATTGACGATATATCTTTTTTTCCCTCTATTGATAAATTGTCGAATGAGGTATACTGTTTATCTTTTTTAAGGGTTAATTCAGTGTTCACTTTTCAACTTCAATACTGAAACATAAGCTTCACTATTCATTATTCATCACTTAACTTTGAGTTGGGAATAATGAACTATTTCAATATTTATTATTGAATTGGGGATAATGAAAAAAAATAATAATGGACTTACTTCAGCGAGATAGAACGACTTACGAAAGATATTCATTACAGATATATGTCATTTCATGTAATTCTAACATATTTTTTATTATCGTTGTGTAATCTGTGTATCTTTCAAGTATTCCGATGTATCTTTTGCAGTAGTTTTGTATATCTTTCTGGTAGTCCCGTGCATCTTTCCAATAGTCCCGTGTATCTTTCCGGTAGTCCCGTGTATCTTTCTGGTAGTTCCGCGTATTTTTCCAGTAGTTCCTTATATTCTTCCGGTAGTCCCGTGTATCTTTCCGGTAATTCCGTGTATCTTCCTAATAGTCCCGTACATCTTTCGGGTAGTCCCGTGTATCTTTCCGGTAGTTCCGTGTATCTTTCCGGTAGTTGCGCGTATTTTCCAGTAGTTCTGTATATCTGTCCTGTAGTCCTGTGTATCTTTCTGATAGTCCCGTGTATCTTTCCGGTAGTTCCGTGTATATTTCCGGTAGTTGCGCGTATTTTCCAGTAGTTCTGTATATCTGTCCTGTAGTCCTGTGTATCTTTCTGGTAGTTCCGTGTATCTTTCCGGTAGTTCCGTATATTCTTCCGGTTGTCCCATGTATCTTTCCGGTAATTCCGTGTATCTTTCTAATAGTCCAGTATATCTTTTTGGTATTCCCGTGTATCTTTCCGGTTGTTCAGTGTTTTTTCCAGTAGTCCCGTATATATTTCCGGTAGTCCCGTGTGTCTCTTCGGTAGTTCCGTGTATCTTTCCGGTAGTTCCGTGTATCTTTCCAGTTGTCCCGTGTATCTTTCCGGTAATTCAGTGTATCTTTCCAGTAGTCCCGTGTATATCTGTGGTAGTTCCGTGTATCTCTCCGGTAGTTCTGTGTATCTTTCCGGTAGTTTCGTGTATCTCTCCGGTAGTCCCGTGTATCTTTCCAGTAGTCCCTTGTATCTTTCCGGTAATTCAGTGTGTCTTTCCAGTAGTCCCGTGTATCTCTCCGGTAGTTCCGTGTATCTCTCCGGTAGTTCCGTGTATCTCTCCGGTAGTTCCGTGTATCTTTCCGGTAGTTCCGTGTATCTTTCCAGTAATTTGATACCTCCTAGATACAATTCAGGTCTAGTATAATTGATTAAAAGCGAATACGTCGAAAAACTATTTATTTAATATTGGGTTAGTTTTTTAGGTTTTTTTCGTGATGTTGAAAATTCTCAAACGTTTCATCAACCAAATGATAAAAAACGAGTTAAAATGAAAGGAGAACTACATACATTACTACCTGTGACTTTATCTTATTAATGGTGGCCATAAAAAAATATGTTCACCATGGTGGCCCTATATGTCCATCATCATACCCCCTGTTGCTTTTTTGATACACAAGGTATTAATCAAAAACTAGTCAAGGATAAAGGGACATCTTGTATACATTTAAGTGTTAAAATTATATAACTAGTGACAGGTCATGTGTCTCAGGTAAAATATACATGTATGTGTTTGTCAAATTAAATAACTGTGATTACGACAAGAAATTCAAGAATAAAATGAAACAATAAAACTAGTTGAACAAATTGCTTAATAAAAACAAATTGTCTCATTACAATTGGTTTTTGATATAATACCTTTTAAATATTTTGTTTATATGTTTTAAGTCTATTCTTTGGTAAGTGAAGAATAAATGAATATCATTTTCAACTGCAAACATTTACATTGTACAATGCCAGTTTTTTTCTAGTGAAAAGGTGTTTCTCAAATTAATTTTCTAAAATCAAAATGGTTTATTAATGTAGATATACTGATCTGCATTCAACATTGTTTAACATAAAAATTATCATTGTCCGAGGACTCATGCTAAATAAAATTAAGTCAATTCATTATTTCTCTATCAAATAAAATATCAATATTAGAAATATTCATTACAACAAAATTTGATCATATAATTATTGTCATATGATATTTTAAACATGAACAATGATTTAGAGGTTAAGCATTTCTTTTACTTTTTGTTCATGGGTAAGAGACATTATTATGAGAAGGTAAATAATTTTCAAATAAATTTGTTAATTTTACAATCAAGGAGGAAGTGTTCTTCATTGACCAACAAGTGGTACAGTTTACAAATTCTATCCTTTCTAGGAATTATATATTGTCCACTATTTTCTATTTCTAAATTATGACCAACAATTTTCTACCTATTGACACAATCGAGTTTACAGTTTTAAATATAAGTTTTTATTCTTAGATTTTTTTATTAAGGACTTTAAAAGTCTAAATTCATCCAAGTCCCTGCAATTGTTAACTTTATCTAATAGGCCTATGTTGAGTTAAATATTATTTTCAAATGTATACCAAGAACATGTATCATGCCAGTCCAGCACGTTCGACAATTTAATACACAGATCAAAATTATGATTTAACTAATAGACCATAAAAGTGTCACCATCTTTAGAAATGCACTTAATTTTTTCTGGAGACAGATTTTGACAGAAATTAACTCAAATGAAGATTACATATTTAATTATTTTCAAGAAGATTTCTTTAAATAATTTCTTTTCATAAGATTCACTTTATTCAGATATATCAACATTTTCATTATGATTAGCATTTTAAATGAAAATCTATCAAAATTTGATGAAGATGGGCATATGGAAAATAATTCAAAATTCAGTGATTGTTTGTGCACAACTCTTGTTTTGAGATTGGAAAATATTTAGATAAACAAAATTAGGTTTTTTCCTAAACCATATAATGATACTTGTAGTTTTCCTGATTAATATTAGATATTATCAATATTGATTTTAAAAGGATTGATATTGATCATCTTAGTTTGTTAAGAAACTGACTTGTTTAATTACTTTCATTTAAAAAAAAAACATTTGCATGATTATTAGTTATTATTCATAGCAATTATTCATTTAATAATGCAAACAAACAATTGAATACAATGTACATCATGTACATTAACCTTTTTACTAAAAAAACAATTATTAAAAGTCTGTTTATTTCAAATGCTAGTCAATAACTTTATCTCTCACTTTTTGCCATTTCTACTCAAGATTCCTACCAAGAAGAAATTAAAAGAATAAGAAACAAAAAAGACATGAAAAAAAACATACAAAAATGAAAGAAAAAAAAATTACATAAAATTGAAGACAAAAAAATAAAAAATTACAGACTAAAACAATATTTTATTCTACATTTTCAAAAAAAGTTGAAATTTTATAAGAAACCTGAGTTACCTGTACAGGTAAATATTAATGAAACATACCAGTTGAAAACTCCAAACCTGATTGATTTTAACAGGTAACATAATTAGATAATAAATCTACCTATGTTTTATGACCCCCAATAAATGGTCAACATCTCAAGATTGAATACCCAAATAAATGTTCACCATTGGATGCTGACCATGCAAGAGGATGGACATAACTAAGAGGATGTCACGGGTTGTACTGTACATGGCTAACACTTTGTTCTTGTTAGCGTTTCATCTTTTTGTATATTTAGACAATTTGAAATTTAAGTACTAGGCTCTTACCATTGACAACTTAGTAACGTTAATAGCCACTAGTTTCAATTCTACAAGAAGTAACATGTTAAGATAATCGATTGCATAAATTTTTTTACGTGCTAGTGACCTAAAACGATATATACAGCGTTAGTAAAGTTGTATATCTGATTAGGATCTCGCTCTAAGCCTAAACAGCTTCGCTTTAGTCCCATATGAAATTCAAGGACTCCGTATATTATAAGTTACATGGTGTGTTAGTGACATAATACGATGTATATGGGGTCAGTTAATTTCATAGAGGGCAGGGACGGATCAAGCCATTTATCTTACAGACTGTCTTCACATGTGGTATTTAGACTATTGGCCTATCAACGTGATTAAGTCTTCAATACTTAGTTTTAACATATTTAAGAACCTACAAGTTAAAAACAAATACAAACAATAACAAACTGTTAGCTTTCAATTTGTGATTTGCATGTATTTTAATCGTTCATTATTCCTAACTGATCCCATATGGTTGCTATCCCTATATAGTAACTAACCATGTATTCATTAGTTCACCCTATACCCAATATATATAGTCACCACGTGTAGTCCGTTAACCAATCATATCCATATAAATCTAATAGAGATTATCTGTTTCTTCGTCTTTTCAAACCTTTCAGATTACTTTTTTATTCGAAAGGGAAGTTCCTTCTTACTAACCTTATATGGTTGCTAACTCTATATGGTAACTAACAATGTCAACCTATGTGTCTATATCTCTAGCACGCTTATTATAAGATGGTCTTTACACTCAATCAAATACATCTAAAACATGTACATGTCAGTGTTTTATCATTTTGTGAATTAGATATAGTTAGGCGGCTGGATCTCTTCATTGTAACATACGTGTGTCGGAGCCAAACCGATAAAGAAAAGGAACAGCCTAGTTTATCGTCACACATTGTAACGGAATATAAGGAAACATTTATAAACGTTTCAATAAGACGCAACGAGGAATAAAGAGACTCAGTTATAAAATAAGGGCGAAAGATACCAGAAGGACAATCGAACTCAAAAAGAAAAAGACAAACAGACACACAATAGTACAATGACACAACATAGACAACATAAGACTCAGCCATACGATTTCCTTTAAAATTGAAGGTGAGCTCCGGTGCCCCGGAAATGTAAGCAGATCCGGATCCACATGTGGCACCTGTTGTGTTGCTTATGTTAGCAATTTGTTTGTGTTAAAATCTTGCATTATAGATAATTTTCCTTGTTCCAATAAGACATACTAGGCGTACTTCAATCGACATGCTATGGATCACAATCTTTATAGGACATCACAATAGATCTTATTGACAAGTACAAATAAATGTCAAGAGGTTTGTTAAATTATACTTGATTAATCATTATTTAAATATCGATATGTGAATACTACATTCTTAATCAGGACACTAATTATAGACGTAGTGTTGAGGTACTTACAAAAAATAAGATCGAAACCAATTCTAATTTGTTCTTTTTTTTATCAATTTTTATCAACACTTCAATTATTTTAAAGATCTAAAACAATCTTTGCAAAAGTAATGTATTTGTGAAAGATTCAGTACATTTAGTACACCGAATGCAGTGCGTATTCATGTATTCTCGTGTTTAATTATTCATTTATAAGACTCGCTATTAAGAATCTTGAACAATAAATTAAATTGGACTAGTCCCTCTTGCTTACTAAATGAAAAGTAAAATTCCATGTTAAAAAAAGCTTTTTGTTTTTTCTGAATCATTTGGTTTTCTGTTTTTCAAATTTTCAAATATCAGCACATCATTAATCGATGTTTGATGATGAATATGAGGATAAACATATCATTGAAATACTAACTGTCAATTCAGTTGACGAATGTACAATCAGATGTTCTCTAAAGAAACGCTGTGTATTATTTTTCTTTAATACGCTGACCAAAACTTGCATTCTACATCGGGATCCCTTCATCGGTACAGTAATAACCAAGTCTGCTGTTGGTTGGAAATTTTACATCACAAGAGATAGTAAGTACATGTACACGTTTTTGATTTCCACTTTTTTCTAAAATTATAAAAATAATAATACATTTAAGGTCAAGGTTCTTCAACTTCGGACTTTATTTGGCCTTTTTAAATTGTTTTGAATCGAGCGTACTTTGTAAACCTGGTAAGATGAGTTTATTTTACACCAATATAATATGTTCAAAATAACAAAAATTCAGTTTAATATTCGGGACAACTAAAGGGGTTCTTTAAATTATTCATGAAAAACTCTGCCCTAGGGAGGCAAAAGAATATAGTTTAACCTCCAGTAACCCTTTTTGGTTTTGCATTAGGTCTATATAGAATATAAGAATATTGTAAGGAGGAAATAAAATACATTAAAAAAAAATCAGACAACACCATTGTTAAACATGCAATGAAAAGTAAAATCACAAAAATACTGAACTTAGAGGAAAATCAATTCGGAAAGTCCATAATCACATGGCAAAATCTAAATAACAAAACGCATAAAAAATGAATGGACAAGAACTGTCATATTCCTGACTTGAAAAGACATACAACAGTATACAAGCACTTCACAGAAAGAAACACGTGTGATTGATTGATAGGTGATTGATTGCTCTACAAATAAAAAAAAAATATATTGCGCGACGAATCCAATACAAATCATTATGTCTGACTTATTTGAACAGATAGTTTCATAGTTTATAGTTTATAACTTTATAGGTTTCGGTTTAATTTTCAATTTCCCTTTTTCTTTAAAAAATTGGAAGAATTTGTTGTCAGAATAGAAGATATTAATAATGATACAATACGAAATAAATCATTTATAGAGCAGATTCAGACAACTCGATAGCATAAAAAGTGTAAATGCTGCTTTAATAAAGGATGAGCCAATTATACGGGAACAGTTGGGTATATATGCATCAATTGTGCACGAATAGATTTTAATGCATTAAATTGTATAACGATTAATGTTTCAAATCAAATTCTAATCTAAACAAACTTACATCTGTTGTCTACGAAGAAGATGACACGAGGAAAAACCGACAATTGTATTTTTAAAGTTATCGGTTCTTAGACTAGATTTAGTTGTTTTATTTTGTATGCAGAGATGTCTTGCGAGCAGGGAATGTCTTCTTCATTAGATTATTTTTCTTTGATGACATATTTGTTTGTTTTTGTAGTGATTAAAATTATAACACGATGTTGACCGATATGCTCCTTTATTTCTTTACATTTTTACCTATTTTCTTGGTTTTGTTCACATATTGTTGTCAATCTAATAAATTTTTATGCGACTTTTGGTTAGCTAAAACTATGTTTAATCCACCTTTTCCTACATAAGGAAATGTCTGTACCAAGTCAGGAATATGACACTTGATTTCGATAGGTTTGGTGTGTTTGATCTTTTTATTTTCCCATTATATTTATAAAAGGGACTTTCTAATTTGAGATGTCCTTGGAGAGTTCAGAGAATGTATCACAAAATTGTCTGACATCATCCTTTTACTTGACTTTTGGTTTTTCATGATGCTATTTAGCTGAATATTTAAATGTTTGCTAATTCGGATTGGCTTTTCTTCAAAATAGAGATCCAGAGATACTGCTAAGGTTCTTCATATCGTGTCTTATGTCTTGAGTTTGATAGAGGTGCTCGGTTGACAAATAAATGTTTCAACACTATTTGAATGACTAAAATTGTCTCATCTTTAACTTTCTATTTATTATGCAAATGTTTGTCTTTGACTCGTAACTACATTTGAATGTGGGCAAGACCTATTACAGCTTACTGTTCAGACGTTTATTTCGTATTTTGGGATTGAACTTGTGGTTCTCACTCTTTTTGATTTGTTACTTTGTTTTGAGGGATGACTTTTCGTTTTTTCTCTTCATTTGAACTAGTGCTGTATTCTTTCTACGATTTCCAATATGTATATTGATTATTCTCTTGGTATCTTTGTTTTTGTATTAATAAGAAATTTTGGCTAAACCTTTTAATTGATCGACACTGGTTCAAAGCCACGAACAATAAAAGTTTCCAGTTGCTTAATAATTATTAATTGGATTTTTTTTCATCGAATAGGGTATGGTAGATGTTAGATTTCTTCAACTACAGAGAACTTGACACGTGCCTTCAGTTTGCACCAATAATTGATACCACTGACCGAAATAATGTTTTCTTCTGTCCTGAAAACGACCTTATTAGAATTGATTCACAAGAAAAGGACAAATACATTAAAGCCCTCTGGCTTGATATGGGAGTCTAGGGCTGATACTAGGGCCATATGAAAAATGCCATGTGATAATCTATAAATAATGCTCATCATAGTTTCATTTACTAGATTATATATTTCAGTTCTTAAAGTAGGAATATAATTTTGATATATATTTCGATATAATGCACAGTTTGTCCCACATAACTCATATTGTGTTCAAAAAGGAAAATTGATGGGTTTTAATGCTTCTCAAAACCAAAATAGAATATGAAATAAATAACAAAATTCAATTAATAAATGAACAGTTTTCGGAGTCTTTTAAACATGTTAAATATATTTATTTTCTGATTCATTGGTTTTTAAAGAATTTGAAAATATAAGTATATTTAAAGATACAAAAAAGTCGAAATATAACTTACAATATCCAAGCAAGCACCAAAAAGACTAAAAGATAAACAGCAGTGGACGAAACACTACAAAGAAACCTACACGCGAAGCAATAAACCCCATTACTAAACCAAAGTTGATATCAGGTGCCTTGGAATACTGGCTTAACTTTTCACCAAAGAAAAGGCAAATATCTGATAAATAAGTTGTCAGGGTTGCCCTATTTAACCGTTTTTCAGAGAGGTCAATCGACTGTTATGTCAAATAAGTTTATAAGAATATATAATATCTCTTTCTATGTTTTATGTGTTTGGTGCAAGTTAAAATTGAGAAAGGAAATGGGGAATATGTCAAAGGGACAAAAACCCGACTATTGAACAGATAATAGCCAGACGCCACCAATGGTCTTCAATGTAGCGAGAATTCCCGCACACGTAGGTGTCCTTCAGCTGGCCACTAAAAAATATGTATACGAGTACAGTGATAATGGACGTCATACTACGTTAGTACGTTTTGGCTGCTGAATTTCTGGTGTTGTTACATTGACCTAATGTGTTCTTTTGGGTTGCCCATTCAGTTTTGTCCATAGGGCGAATCCACAAACAACAGTCAAGTGTGAGGTTTATCCATCTATCTCAAACTAATAACGTTTTATTTTACAATACTTTACACACGTATTCCCAATTACAACCTAATTTTATTTCTTATTATATTGTGCACATATATCCAATGGAACATCTAGGAATTGTTAATGTCTTATGATGGTCGGTTGAAAACAAAACTTTACGACACAATCGATGATTTCGGCTTCCCAATTGTGTGATCTTGCCATTTCTATGTACCAACATTCCATCAGTAAATAAAGTATGTATTTCCCAGTTGATGCTGTAACAACATTCCGTTGATAGAGGATTGCTGATCACAAGGGAGCTATTGAACCAAGAATTCCAAGTGACGAAATTATAATGATTTCTTATTAAATTTTATAGACGCCATCACGATTTGGTTAACCGTTATGGAACATCTGTTTCACAGATGAGTGTAGATATGTTCCAAATGTTGTAACTGCGATTCCACCCCCTTTCCCTTAAATGTTTTCTACCGAATTAGATTGATTACTTATGATTTTGAATGTCCCTTGGTACCTCTCATCTCTCACTTCTATATTACAATATTTAACCAAACATTTCATACTTGTACCAAGTCAGGATTATGCCGGTTGTTTTTACTTGCTACTCATTAGATTGATTAGGTTTGATTTTATCATTTTTATAAAGTTTTTTCTTTTTAAAGGGGTAGGTCCGGTAAGGGCCGGTTGTGGCCTCAAATTTCAAGTTCATCTGACGACAGTTTTCGGACACTTTTTAAACACTTAAATGTCTATTTCAATTGATTCAATTATTGTTCGTGAAAGATTTTAACTGATTCACTCATTAAAAACGCGCCGGCTCCAGCTTAAATATGAAAAATCTATCAAATATGCCAAAAACTGTCACTTTTCAAAAATGAAAGTGGCCGTATACGTGTTCATCCTCGATCTTTATATATGTTATGTATTATCATTAAACACAACTTACATTTTAATATCAAGAATGAACACGAATGAGGCCATTTTCATTTAAGACGGAAATCGTCCAAAATTTAACTAAAATGCTGAAATTGTGTGAAGATTTCAGTAATTAGCATGACTTAATGATGTAAGTACCCGGTATATGAGCATTGTAATGCCAAAATAAGCCCATATCTATGTAGCAGATGCATTATACCTTTCAAAACACAACTAAAAGTTTACATTTAAACAATTTTGTAAAACTGCTATATTTTGGGGCCAAAAAGGGGTCTTACGGAACCTACTCCTTTGCCTTGAAGTTCAATACTTTTGTTTTATTGTTTTAACCAGCTGATATCGGATATGTCTACAATGTACTCATCTGTATCCAAGGGCAAATACTGGAAGTGAATGGAAGTACAATGACGGTAGTGAAATGGTTTATTTAAATTGGCCATCTGAAGAACCAAATAGAATTACTACTTTACAATTTATGGTTCGACAATTCGACTATCAGTGGGTTGTCTATCAATCCTTGTGTACTGACATTTGTGAGGACAGAGTCTTGTTACAAAATGTTACTTACAATTCCTAGAATTCTGATCAATTAAGCAGCACAATTAACTGTCAAAGGGAAATGAAACCTTTCTCTTTTATTATTAATATTTTAGTTAGAAAAAATTACATGATTTATTATAGGTACAGGAGTAGGTACGACAAGATGTATACTTTGATCCAAATATTAAGTTAGATATTAGACTAAATCATGATTAACTTTTTATTGGAATTGGCTTTAAACTAGAATATAACTTTGAGTACATTTAGAATAGCACCTTGTGTTTATCGTCTTCTGTTCGAAAGATCTTTTCGTATGCTTCTTGTCGATCTGGCGAATATATTTTTATCTATTGTTTCAAAAAATTGTAAACAACACGTTTAATAATTTCATGCGTCCGAAGCGTTTTTCTGGATTTACCTTCATCAGGAACGCCCAAAGCAAAACATTTGGAATCCGAGGGATGTATAAGTACCGAAACCGTTGAAGCTATTAGACAAAAATACCTTGAATAAATAGCCAAATTTATCTAAGGTCAACTTTGCCTGAGGGAGTTGAAATCTTAGTTTTTTTTATAATTTCAAAATTTACAAACAGACAGTTTCAGAAAAATCAAATTATGCCAAATATGCTGTCATGAAAAGAGCACATTTTTCGAAGGGAATAACTATATTAATCTTTATGGTGATGTTATTTACCGAACACGGGTAAACTTATCAATCCTTTAAATGAATTTACTCTAACATGTTACTAATTTAAAACAGCTATTAGGTCGATGAATATTGATTTTGTTTATCAATTAGTTAAAACAATACTAAAAATCTTTGTTATACACATATGCACATTCACGAGACAATAATTTGTCGATATCTACATTTCGGAATTACACAAACAAGGTCATGTTTGGCCCTGACTAAAAATGACATACTGAGATGCACTCATGATTGCTATCTTAGATATAAATAAACTTATCAAAGATACCAGTACTAAATATTTGTTTATACACCAGACGCGCGTTTCGTCCACAAAAGACTCATCAGTGACGCTCAAATCCTAAAAAGTTCAAAAGGCAAAATAAAGAACAGAATATTTTATATTACTGGTAATAATTGTAGTTATATGCTTTTAACTAGCTGTCAGTAACTGCAAGTCCTCTCAAATCGATACTTTATGTTGGCACCTATTAAAACGTTTAAACCAACTGCATTTGATTGCACCCGTTATAAGTCAAGAGTTTGATATTCAATAGTTGTCGTTTGTTGATGTTGTTCTCGTTTGTTCTTTATATAGAATGTAGGATCGCTGGTTTTCCGTTTGAATGTTTTTACACATGTCATTTTAAAGACCCTATTTATCTTGCTGTTCGATGTGAGCCAAAACTCTGTGTTGAAACACTGTGACCTATAATGGTTTATTTTACATATTGTGACTTAGAGGAGAGAGTTGTCCAATTGGCACTTATACCACATCTTCTTTTTTTTCTATTTGTGTCTATTTGTCTGCTTTGTATTGATCGAATGAATTAAGTCCTTTTCAACTAATTTTCATCGTTTGTTCTTAGGTTGTGCAGTAATGTCTCAGGTTGTATCAATATTTTTTCTTTTCATGGGGAGCAAATAAGCTATAGAATATACAAAGTGGACATATATATTAAAAGTCGAAAAAAAAAGATACTAGTATCATGGTAAAATAGAAAACATCATGTTAACATCAAACTAAAGATTGACAAACAGAAACATCAGAATAATTACAGGTGATGTACATTGTATATTAAAGAACTAATGATTTTTCATATCATTATCAAAAAATCAGTTGATATTGTAATGATTGCATTAATCTAACATTTTTCGGATATAAAAAAGTGCTATAAGATAAGTTTTTTTTTAAGTCATGTCCCATTCGTACATATCTTTTAATTAAAGGTCTCTAGATTACTATATATATCTTTGCTATAACAGACTCGAACATCTTTTCTCACCCAAAAATTTTAACATAGAATGTTTATTTTGGTCTTTTAAATTTGTGCGACTATTTATAATGTGTTCTACTTTATTGATCTTATTGAAAGAATCGAAAGATAAATATCATTTTTTTTTCAAATACTCTTGTACGTAACTGATTACAATTTAATTATTTATATGTAAATACAACATTTAAAAAACCCACTAATTATAGACGTATTGTTCAGATACTTAAACAAAATTTAATCGAAACCAATTTAGTTATACAAAAACAAAAGAATACTTCTTCATTTTGTATCCATACTTCAATTCTTTTATATATCTCTAATACAATATTAACTTTGCAACAACAATGTATCTATGCAAGATATGGATACTTGTATAACACCATCTGCACTGCGAATTCCACATGTTTTATCAACCGTTGATATGATTCAATAAAATTAAGTATTTTGAACAATTACTAGTAAATCAGATTACTCACTTTTTTCTTACTGAAGACAACGTTGATCGTATGTTAAAAAAAATAAGAAAATATGCTGTTGCAAATAATATTTTCACTTTTTTATATTCTGAATACTTGGATTTTCTGTTTTTCAAAAATTCAAATTTCAGCACATCACAAATCGGAGTTTGTGGGAACATATGAGGATAACAATAGCATTGAAATGATAACTGTCAATTCAGTTGTAAAATGTACAATACGCTGTTCTTTGAATAATCGTTGTGTATCATTCTTCTTTAATACGCTGACCAAAACATGCATTCTACACCACGACCCTTTCATCTATACAGTCATAACGAAGTCTGCTACTGGTTGGAAATTTTACATCACAAAAGATAGTAAGTACATTGTTTTTTCACTGGACTTTTAGAATTATAAAAATAAATGCGAGTTTAATGTAAAGTTTATTCAACAACGAACTATATTTGAACTTTTTAAATTGTTTTGAATCGAGCGTCACTGATCAATCTTGTGTAAACGAAACGCACGTCTGTCGTTCAAACTTGTTAACCTGGTATCGAAGACGAGTTTATTTTACACCACTATAATACGTTCAAAAAAACGAAAATTCAGTTTAGTATTAGGGACAACTTTAGGAGGACTTGAAAGTATTACTTAAGAGGTAAAAAAACTAAAAACGTAAACATGCAAAATGTATTTGTAGCGTAAACTCTATAAAAAAAGGAAAATATCGATAAGAAGCTTTAAAAATAAGACAACACAATAGAAAAACAAGTAATGAAACAAACAACAGTCTGTGAACACGATATAGAAAGAAATAAGTTGAACCACATAAATTCTATATGATTTACCACTCTTTTTATCTATAAGGTGAGGATATGTCACAGGTTAACATTTGAATGAAAAAGTGAACGCTCACGAGGAAAAAATATAAGTCATCTCCAATGTGTTAATGTTTATTTTCACCGTCTTTCTATATCAATTGCAATAAATGGTAAGTCCCGACGTCTTCGTCTCTATTTTTATCAGAATTTTGCTAATCAACTGATTTAAACTGGTTCACAGCTACGAGGTATTATCGATATTCAAATTTAGTTACTGCCTCATAATCTTGCATTGGATTTTTGTTGATAGGGTCTGGTAGATGTCCAGCAGATTTCTTCAATTATAGAGAACTTGACGTGTGTCTTCAGTTTGGACCAAAAATTGATGCATCTACACGAAAAAATGTTTTATTTTGTCCTGGAAACGAGCTTATTAGAATTGATTCTGAAGAAAAGAAAAAATACATTCAAGAAATTACAGGTATTTTTGTTCTTTTTTATACAAAATGATTTTAATATTATGTAATATCATTTGCAAATATTAAAATTAGGTATACTATAGGATTTGTGGAAGTCTGCAATTTATGGATATACTATTGATGCACTTTTCTTTTTTTGTTGAAATGAGTCATAGACATTTAGTAATTAATAAGAGTAAACGCTTATCAACGCAAAAATAAAATGTGGAATGAATACTAGTACCACAAGGGATAGTCAAAATCCCAAGTCGAAGACAAACAAACAATGTTATAGCGAAAAACGAAAAAAACGACAAAATTAAACATCATTGTACACAAGAAACCTAAGAATGAGCAATGCTAACTGAGGTTGATATTAAGAACCTTGGGATATTTGAATTACTTTGCAGCCAAGCAAAAGCACAAAATTAAACAACAACGTTAATTTAGGGTTACAAGTACTCCATTCAATCATCCTGTCAACACAGAGCCGATTCCACAGTTTTGTGAGAAGAAGAAGGATTTGCTAGTTATAAAATCAGGTTGTATCCATCATAATGCTCGTACCAAGTGAGAAAAGTGACAGTTGTTTTCCACTGATCCGTTGGTGAAACATGTTTGAATTTGTAAGTGATAATGGAGCTTCGCCTTTGTGATTTTACCTTGGAGTTTGTTATCTAAGTATACTTTTTATTCTTTTTTAAAATATTTCTTTTCAGCTGATATTGGATATGTCTATCTAAGTCCAATATGTATACAAGGCCAAAATACTGGAAGTGGATGGAAGTACAATGACGGAAGCGAAATGGTGTATTTTGATTGGGCATTTGAAGAACCGAGTGGATATGCAAACTTTCTATTTATGATTCGAAGCTCAAACTATCAGTGGCATGTTTCGTATTTCAGATGCAGTTACATTTGTGAGCACAGATAATCTTACAATAAAACGAGACGACTGTGCATGTTTAGTCTTGTGGTCAACTGTTGATCATCTTGAATGTTTTACACAATTTACTGTAAAATGAAAATGCAAACGTTTTCTTTATAGCTTTATAATTCAACTATCAGTGAGATGTTTCTATTCCTATAGGAAGTTTCATTAGTGTGCATATATAGTCTTAGAAAGTATAACTTAAATGCCTAACACATTGGTGAACTTCGCATCACTTATAATATCTAAAACAATTTACTGTATCTGATCGACCACGTTTGTCAATTTGATTCCTGAAATAGAAAAGTAACATTTGGAATATAATAAATTAGTCATTACACATTTTACAGTTATCGCTTTGCGACAAGAATGGGAGAACTTGATATTGAAAACAAATGAACAACTGATGTTTGAAAGAAAATCCGGATTACAATGGGATATGATAGCAAATTGTTTACTTTTTGTATACTTTTATTTAACAAAGACCACATGTTCACGAATAATGATGTAAAACATACTCGTAGTGTTTGAGATCTTGTCATATGTTTCTATTTATTTTTAATATTGATTAAAGTTTGCAATAATCAAATTCTTATGTAAAACAATGATCCCTTTTTTTATCTTTAAACAACCTTTACCTGCTTATATGGTTGGTAATTGGAGATATTACAATTACTATGAAAATATAGATTCGAAGTGCAATAATGATCTTTCATCAAATACAAAGCAAATAAAACAAATGTAAAGTGTGTTTTCTCCTTTTTCTTTCGGGATGTTACTGGAATGTAGATTATTGATCTGCACGTATTGAATTTGATAAATTTAAGTAAAGAAATAGGAATAATGTTTATGAGACAACAACCCGGCGAAAGAACAGAAGACAGCCTATGGCCACCAATTGGACTTTAACTCATCAAGGGAAATCCTACACCCGCAGGTGGAACTCAGCTTGCCTCAAAACAAAATGTGTATGAGCAGGGGCGGATCCAGCCATTTTTAAAGGGGGTTCCTAACCCAGGACAAAGGGGGGGAGTTCTAACTATATGTCTCCATTCAAATGCATTGATCGTTCAAAAAAAGGGGGGGTTCCAACCCCAGACCCCCCCCCCCCCTTGATCCGCCTCTGATGAGTAATGAAAAACTAATAGCATACATATATAACCCTTAAACATAACATATATCGGGTTTTTTTCCGGCGGTAGTACATGTTTGCAACAAAATCGGTGAAATATCAACAAATATGGCAACCTTAACCACATTTTTGCAAAGAACAAATGTTATTTCACTACAGTCGGTCTAAACCACGGCAGATGTATTGTTTCAAACGATACTGTTCAGTAGTTTTTCATACGATTTACTTTGATCTGTATGTGTACAAGTTAAACACACTTCTGAACATATGATGAACATACCTGTATTAACTGCATTCAAACTTTTGGGGCAATACTATAGTATTAATGTATGGACTTTTTTCATATTGGCCCTGTAACATGCCCGAGGTATTACTAATGGCCAGGGATGGTCGTAATGGCTCTGAGGCAACGCCGAGGGCCATAACAACTGTCCGAGGTCATTATTAATGTATAGGGCATGTTACAGGGCCTATATGAAAACGTCCATATATTGATACTTTTATTAACCAACTAAGGCAACTTCATTCAAGAACAGTCTTCGAGTCTCGGATCCAAAATTATACAGTTATTCACAAATCTACAACAGGACCAATACAGAAAAAGCCAGAAAAAGCCAGTTTTATTCCGAGGATTGAAGGCTGTGAAATATTTCGGTTTTAAGTCGTTACAAAACACTGAACATCATTTAAACTTGTTTTTATGATATTAAGTTTAAATTTTTTTTTTTAAATGTCACACTTATTTAAAGAAATAAACGACATTTTGATTTAATCGATGTCCCATTTCATCTGTTCATAATGCATGACTGTGAATTCGTAATGCACGAGTGTGATTTCGTAATGCATGACTGAGATATGGTAATGACTGGCTGTAGCAATTTCTCCGTTCATAATAACCAGATGTCGAAATTTTCCTTTTATAAAGCATGGGCATTTCTATACATATTGTAGTAAGTTGGTTAACAATACATTTTACTGTAGTTGATAAATCAATTAATGATTTTTTTTTATTGTGTATGCCTTTAATAGCTATTCCAAATGAAAAAAAAACGATTACAAGTGTTTCAATTGCCGAAATCTTAAAGTTAACGATTTGTAGTTAAGTCTAGTCATTTTTGTATATTGATTTTGTCTTGAAACGTGCTACCGTTTACGCTATGTTCTCTTAGTACATATATTTAGATTCAACTTTCCGTATAACAACTTGTTTGTGGGATGACGTTATTGATAGTAAAGTCACTTGAAATTTGAGGATAGAATAAACCGTTTATAGGACGAGACAATAAGGTCATGATTAGTCTATACCCCATAATTTACTTTTGATATATAGATAATACGAATTTCATTATCAATACAGCTACTGTCAGTACAAGCAGTATCTACAAAAAGTTTGCACGCAAGCCAATGACTTTGTTCCTTCTTGAAATAAAATAGGGTTCTTATCTGTATCTAGAATATGATTCACAGCAGTTTATTTGGCTTGATTTATATCTGAGTTATGGATTCTAAATAGAGTATCAATCTAAAAAATGTCACCACATAAAAAACTTGTGTTTGGTAGGATTCGTGTTGCTAAGTCGTAAGTTTTCAATTTTTTTGTTTCGTGTATTGTTGTTTGTAAATTTCTTTTGTACCCATTACGTTGTCAGTATATTTTCCACTTTTTGAGTTTGAGTATACCTTAGGTATAGGTACTCTATCTTTTTTCAGCCGTACTTTATTTAAAATTGTCGTAATATTACCAGTGTTAAAAGTCTTGTTGAAAGGAATTTTAAAACATAAGTATACCGACGGACTTCAAAAACGCGACACATATTTTGTTCATTTTCTACATCAAAGCATGACTTATTTTCATTTCATTGCTTACAATACTTCTCTTACTCCTTTTTGAATTGACAAAGCAAAACCTAAATTTCCTCAGACTATCAACCATCGCGGAATTTTGACGCCGCACGAATTTCTTCACACGAAATTAGAAGCTAATCTCTAGATTTTTTTTTAGAGATAATTCTTCGTTCAACATTTTATTGAATCCATTGCCAAATTTTAGATTTTATTGTATCCATTGCCAAGTTTTAGATTTTTTTAGAGATTTTTCTTCGTTCAACATTTTATTGAATCAATTGCCAAGTTTTAATTACGGAAGTCGTAAGGGGTCACACAAAAAATTAGAAAATATTTTTTTTAATTCGAGATCACGATAAAACATTACCGTTTTACCGAGATCTCGATAACAAATATATCGTTATCTCGATAAAACGAAATTGTTTTATATCGTTATCTCGATTTATTATATCGAGATCTCGGATTATTATATCGTTATCTCGATTTATTATATCGTTATGTCGATAAAACCAAACGGTTATATCTATATCTCGGATGATTATATCGAGATCTCGGATTGTCATATCTATATCTCGGATTATTATATTGTTGTGTCGATTTATTATATCATTATCTCGAGAAAACGAAACTGTTATATCGAGATGACGGATTATTAAATTGTTATCTCGGTTAAATATATCGAGATCTCGATAAAATATATCGTTATCTCGATGAAACGAAACTGTATTTTTGAATTCGTCATTTTTAAGTTATCCAATAAATATTCAAATTCATATCAGAAAAAAAAATTCAAAGCACTCTTTAATTTTTTTTAACTTAAAACATTCATATATTTAGTTTCGTCGAATAAACTAGTGGATTTCCCTAACTATTTTTAACAGAAATCCTTTGTTCAATGTATGGACGACCTGAATACCAAAACATATATATAAATATTAAAATACTCACCGTTATCTTTTTTTAGCTAACCTGGCCCAAAGGTCCCAGTGAGCTTTTCTCATCACTTGGCGTCCGCCGTCCGTCGTCCGTCGTCGTCGTCGTCGTCGTCGTCGTCGACCGTCGTTAGCTATTACAAAAATCTTCTCCTCTGAAACTAGTGGGCCAAATTTAACCAAACTTGGCCACAATCATCATTGGGGTATCTAGTTTTAAAAAATGTGTCCGGTGACCCGGCCAACCAACCAAGATGGCCGCCATGGCTAAAAATAGAACATAGGGGTTAAATGTAGATTTTGGCTCATATCTCTGAAACCAAAGCATTTAGTTTTATGTTTATCAGATCAAGATTTATCTGCCCTGAAATTTTCAGACCAATCGACAATCCTTTGTTGGGTTGCTGCCCCTGAATTGGTAATTTTAAGGACATTTTGCTGTTTTTGGTTATTATCTTGAACATTATTATAGATAGAGATAAACTGTAAACAGCAATAATGTTCAGCAAAGTAAGATTTACAAATAAGTTAAATAACCGAAATGGTCAGTTGACCCCTTCAGGAGTTATTGCCCTTTATAGTCAATTTTTAACCATTTTTCGTAAATCTTAGTTATCTTTTACAAAAATCTTCTCCTCTGAAACTACTGGGCCAAATTAATCCAAACTTGGCCACAATCATCTTTGGGGTATCTAGTTTAAAAAATATGTCCGGTGACTCGGCCTACCAACCAAGATGGCCGCCACGGCTGAAAATAGATCATAGGGGTAAAATGCTGTTTTTAGGTTATAACTCAAAAACCAAAGCGTTTAGAGCAAATCTGACATGGTGTAAAATTGTTAATCATGTCAAGATATATCTGCCCTGAAATTTACAGACCAATCGACAATCCTTTGTTGGGTTGCTGCCCATGAATTGGTAATTTAAAGGACATTTTGCTGTTTTTGGTTATTATCTTGAATATTATTATAGATAGAGATAAACTGTAAACAGCAATAATGTACAGCAAAGTAAGACCTAAAAAGAAGTCAACATGACCAAAATGGTCAATTGACCCCCTAAGGAGTTATTGCCCATTATATAGTCATTTTTTAACAAATTTTATAAAATTTGTAAAATTTCACTAACATTTTCCACTGTAACAACTGGGCCAAGTTCATTATAGATAGAGATAATTGTAAGCAGCAAGAATGTTCAGTAAAGTAAGATCTACAAACACATCACCATCACCAAACCACAATTTTGTCTTGAATCCATCTGTGTCCTTTGTTTAATATTCACATAGACCAAGGTGTCGACACAGGCTCTTTAGAGCCTCTAGTTTTTATTTTCATGTTTCCTTTGCTGTTCTTTGTCCCATATTTATAGATATAACATATTCATTATGCCGCAATGACCATTAGAGGGGTTACGGATGACCTTAATGCCAAAATACGCGTGAAAATTAAGAAATAGCCAATTTTGAATAACGGAATGGATATTTTGAATATTGTAATAGATTGTTGCGGCCCTTCAGTCCCTACTTCCAAAAAATACATTATACCTCATTCGAAAGCTTATTAATATACCATTTAATCCCTCTTTCTATAAGCTTTAAAATAGTGTATAAAGGGGCCTAATAGGCGTTGCGAAACATATTTCGAATGCGGTATTAGTATAAAAAAGAAGATGTGGTATGATTGCCAATAAGACAACCCTCCACAGGAGACCAAAATTACACAGAAATTAACAACTTTAGGTTTCCGTACGGCCTTCAACAATAAGCAAAGCCAATACCGCATAGTCAGCCATAAAAGGCCCTGAAAAGACAATGTAAAATAATTTGAGAAAACTGACGGCCTAATTTATGTACAAAAATTGAACGAAAAACAAACATGTAACACATAAACAAACGACAACCACTGAATAACAGGCTATTGACTTGGGACAGGCAAAAAAAACCATACAGAATGTGGCGGGGTTAAACATGTATAACTCAGTGGCATACCAGTACAAAATAAGAACGAGCTATAAAAATCAGTTGAAAAAGGCGTAACTCTCTCCTCAGATACACAAAAATACATGTGGACGTGGACGGGTAAGTATGTATGTAATTAGGGACTGAAGGGTCGCAGCAGTCCACTCCATTTTTCCGAATGTCTATTCCATTATTCAAAATAGGCTATTTCCTAATGTTCACGCGTATCTTGACATGTAGGTTCTCTGTTAATCCTCTAATATGCGTTGCGGAATATATTGACAGTATGTCTTTTGTTCTCTATAAATAAGCTGTCGAATGAGGTATAAGGTATGTATGTAATTATTTTAAATTTTTACGCGTATTTTGGCATTTAGGTCCGCCGTAACCCCTCTAATGGTCATTGCGGCACATATTATTCATAACCATTTTGTTCCTCTATTAATAAGCTTTCAAATTGTGTATACAGTTTTCCTTAATTAAAAGCTGATGGGTTGCATTTCAATCAAATTAGGCAATGTCATTTGCAACAGAGTATAACGGCTACAACGTTAGGTTTTTTTCCCTATTCGTTGGATGTCATGATAGGCAAATTTACATCAGCAATATTTTTCGTATGCTAAAATGCCACATAATCCACTCTTAAATATAAATAAAAGGTTTTAGTATACACTGCATAACTGCAAAAACAGACTGAAATTGATTGAAATAGGCGAAATCAGAAAGGAGAAAACTTTTCCCGACAAAATTGGTTATCCTTGGTTATCCTTTATGTTTATCATTAAGAGGATTTGCAGCTGTCTTTCACAATTGACACGAACAATTCAGAGAAACACAGGAGTGAAGTGCGTACCACATAATTTAAATCAGAGACAGTAAACGGGTATTTGCGAACATAAAATCACCAAAAGTAAAATCACAAAAATACTTAACTTAGAGGAAAATCAATTCGGAAAGTCCATAATAACATGGCAAAATCAAATAGCAAAACGCATCAAAAACTAATGGACAAGAACTGTCATATTCCTCACTTGGTACAGGCATTTTCAAATGTAGAAATTGATGTCGTCGGAGCTTAAAATACAACATCGTTATCTCCATTCTAATGAAACTGACAGAAAACAACGTTAAAATATGGACTTAACATCTGTAATATTTCGTCTGTGCTTGCGCGTGCTTTCCATATCATCTATTGTCAATTGATGCCATGAAAATTAGCGACGTTATCCAATCGTCATCATGATCATGAGTTCAATATCTTGGCTTAATTAAATGTGATGAATTATAGATGTTTAATACCTATATGCTACGTACACTTTAACAAAGTGCAGAAAAAATACAGAGAGGTTGTAAATATTCGCAGAGGATAGACAAAATAAACTTTTCGGTTAAGTTTGATAACTAATATACGCGAACCAAATTGAATCAGTATATAAATAAGCTCATCATAGATACGAGGATTGGAAATATTTTACGGCAGGTGCCCGTTTCGTCTACAAAAGACTCATCAGTGACGCTTGAATCAAAAAGGGTAAAACGGCCAAATAGACTGCATGATTAATTTTCGATCACGAATGTGTTACTTCGGTGTTCACATGAATATCAATAATGTGGTCATTTTTATAAATTTCCTGTTTCAAAACTTTGAATTTTACAAAAAAACTAAGGATTTTCTTATCCCAGGCATAGATTACCTTAGCCGTATTTGGCACAACTGTTTTGAATTTTGGATCCTCAATGCTCTTCAGCTTTGTACTTGTTTGGCTTTATAAATATTTTGATATGAGCGTCTCTGATGAGTCTTATGTAGACGAAACGCGCGTCTGGCGTACTAAATTATAATCCTGGTACTTTTGATAACTATTTTAACCACTGGGTCGATGCCACTGCTGGTGGACGTTTCGTCCCCGAGGGTATCACCAACCCAGTAGTCGACACTTCGGTGTTGACATGAATATCAATAATGTGGTCATTTTTATAAATTTCCTGTTTACAAAACTTTGAATTTTACAAAAAAAATAAGGATTTTCTTATCCCAGGCATAGATTACCTTAGCCGTATTTGGCATGCACAACTGTTCGGAATTTTGGATCCTCAATGCTCTTCAACTTTGTACTTGTTTGGCTTTAAAAATATTTTGATATGAGCGTCACTGATGAGTCTTATGTAGACGAAACGCGCATCTGGCGTACTAAATTATAATCCTGGTACTTTTGATAACTATTTAAACCACTGGGTCGATGCCACTGCTGGTGGACGTTTCGTCCCCGAGAGTATCACCAACCCAGTAGTCAACACTTCGGTGTTGACATGAATATCAATAATGTGGTCATTTTTATAAATTTCCTGTTTACAAAACTTTGAATTTTACAAAAAAAACTAAGGATTTTCTTATCCCAGGCATAGATTACCTTAGCCGTATTTGGCACAACTGTTTGGAATTTTGGATCCTCAATGCTCTTCAACTTTGTACTTGTTTGGCTTAAAAAATATTTTGATATGAGCGTCACTGATGAGTCTTATGTAGACGAAACGCGCGTCTGGCGTACTAAATTATAATCCTGGTACTTTTGATAACTATTTAAACCACTGGGTCGATGCCACTGCTGGTGGACGTTTCGTCCTCGAGAGTATCACCAACCCAGTAGTCAACACTTCGGTGTTGACATGAATATCAATAATGTGGTCATTTTAAAAAAATTCCTGTTTACAAAACTTTGAATTTTACAAAAAAATTAAGGATTTTCTTATCGAAGGCATAGATTACCTTAGCCGTATTTGGCACAACTGTTTGGAATTTTGGATCCTCAATGCTCTTCAACTTTGTACTTGTTTGGTTTTATAAATATATTGATATGAGCGTCACTGATGAGTCTTATGTAGACGAAACGCGCGTCTGGCGTACTAAATTATAATCCTGGTACTTTTGATAACTATTTAAACCACTGGGTCGATGCCACTGCTGGTGGACGTTTCGTCCCCGAGGGTATCACCAGCCCAGTAGTCAACACTTCGGTGTTGACATGAATATCAATCATGTGGTCATTTTTATAAATTTCCTGTTTCAAAACTTTGAATTTTACAAAAAAACTAAGGATTTTCTTATCCCAGGCATAGATTACCTTAGCCGTATTTGGCACAACTGTTTTGAATTTTGGATCCTCAATGCTCTTCAGCTTTGTACTTGTTTGGCTTTATAAATATTTTGATATGAGCGTCTCTGATGAGTCTTATGTAGACGAAACGCGCGTCTGGCGTACTAAATTATAATCCTGGTACTTTTGATAACTATTTTAACCACTGGGTCGATGCCACTGCTGGTGGACGTTTCGTCCCCGAGGGTATCACCAACCCAGTAGTCGACACTTCGGTGTTGACATGAATATCAATAATGTGGTCATTTTTATAAATTTCCTGTTTACAAAACTTTGAATTTTACAAAAAAAATAAGGATTTTCTTATCCCAGGCATAGATTACCTTAGCCGTATTTGGCATGCACAACTGTTCGGAATTTTGGATCCTCAATGCTCTTCAACTTTGTACTTGTTTGGCTTTAAAAATATTTTGATATGAGCGTCACTGATGAGTCTTATGTAGACGAAACGCGCATCTGGCGTACTAAATTATAATCCTGGTACTTTTGATAACTATTTAAACCACTGGGTCGATGCCACTGCTGGTGGACGTTTCGTCCCCGAGAGTATCACCAACCCAGTAGTCAACACTTCGGTGTTGACATGAATATCAATAATGTGGTCATTTTTATAAATTTCCTGTTTACAAAACTTTGAATTTTACAAAAAAAAATAAGGATTTTCTTATCCCAGGCATAGATTACCTTAGCCGTATTTGGCACAACTGTTTGGAATTTTGGATCCTCAATGCTCTTCAACTTTGTACTTGTTTGGCTTTAAAAATATTTTGATATGAGCGTCACTGATGAGTCTTATGTAGACGAAACGCGCGTCTGGCGTACTAAATTATAATCCTGGTACTTTTGATAACTATTTAAACCACTGGGTCGATGCCACTGCTGGTGGACGTTTCGTCCTCGAGAGTATCACCAACCCAGTAGTCAACACTTCGGTGTTGACATGAATATCAATAATGTGGTCATTTTTAAAAAATTCCTGTTTACAAAACTTTGAATTTTACAAAAAAATTAAGGATTTTCTTATCGAAGGCATAGATTACCTTAGCCGTATTTGGCACAACTGTTTGGAATTTTGGATCCTCAATGCTCTTCAACTTTGTACTTGTTTGGTTTTATAAATATATTGATATGAGCGTCACTGATGAGTCTTATGTAGACGAAACGCGCGTCTGGCGTACTAAATTATAATCCTGGTACTTTTGATAACTAATTACTTCTACTCAAAATCAAGTGCAAACTATATTTCAGTAGTCGAGATGTATATTTACTGAATATATATTAAGATGATGAATATATATTAAGATGATGATTTATTAAAAGATTATGGATCACCAGTATTTTGATCAGAACAAAAATCACACACAATTGGTTAAAAATTTGAAATCATCACCGACATTTAAAGTATGCATAATGTGAAGGTTGGCCCATGTTAAAACGTTTTAACCTGCTGCATGTGTTTGCACCTTTCCAAAGTCAGGAGCCTGTTGTTTCGTGGTAGTCGTTTGTTGGTGTGGTTCTTAAAGGTTTTTCGTTATCGGTTTTTATATAAATTAGACTGTTTGTTTTCCTGTTTGAATTGCTTTCCAATAGTCATGTAGAGACAATTTATAGCTTTCTGTTCGGTGTGAGTCAAGACTCCGTGTTGAAAGTCATACTTAGACCTATAATTGTTCTCTTTCCTTGTGACTTGGATAGAGAATTGTCTCATTGGCACTCGTGCCACATCTTCTTATTTCTATATATCATAACGGATATGAACGTATACGTAATAAATTATAAAGGTTCACATAACAAGCAGCAATTTGATCAAAAGTCATTAATGACAAAAGACAAAACAACCCAATTTGGACGTATTTACGAGTAGTACGATGACATCTGTCTTTGTTTGCAGAATCTGTTTATACTTTCGGAGCACTTGCTATCATCATTTTTTGGGGGAGGGGTAATGTTGCTCTTTTTTCTTGTTATTTTATGAAGTGTATGACAGATTTGAAGTAAAGAGAAATTGAAATGAGTTTTTATCGTTTGTATTTTTTTATATCCACGTATTGACCTTTTTATAATATTTTTTTACATTAAAAACTTCCTGTTTAAAATAGGTCATCAATTATCTAGTTTGTTGTCAGTTCATTTTCGATTGATGAGTGTGAATGTCTGTCTGGTATCTTTCGCCCCTCAACTTTTCTACTTAATCTCTTCGTAATCTTTACTTCGAAAATACAGAAGCAATTTTGTGATTGCCTTTAAGTAAATGTTTTACACACACTGTTGTTTCCAATAAAGATGCTCGATCCTCTTGGTTTTCAATGTTTGTCAGATATTCAGAATCCTCTGGTTTTAACGTTGTAATGCCATTTACAATTTTGACAATAAAGCCCTACTTTTCTCCTTTTTTTTATTTCATTACATATAAATTAAAAATTGATACATGTATCTGAAAATCTCATAAAAAAGATTTTTCATAGTTTTAACAAGAAAAAAAAGTGCCAATGTTAAGTGTAAGAAAATTCAGAGAGTATCATTTCCAAACAAATTTTCAATGGCCAAAAAACAAGCATACGGATCCTATTTTTTCTTCTTCTGCTTTTTCAGTTTTATAATATAAACAGACTTGTATAATCAATTTAAATAAGTCTTTTAAAAAACCTTGTTATTTTGAATCAGAGAAAACTGTAGCAAAAATCTTTTAAGAAGGTATTTTCATTTTTGGAATACTAGGTGTGTATAATAGAAGAAACTGATAAAATTTCTATATCACACAACATTGATTGGTTAACGATATATATGCGTATGTCTTTGTTTTGAAATCGAAATGGAAGCGAAGTGGTAAATACATTTCAAAAATATGTATTGCACGATATTTTTTGGTGTAAACGTAGTCAAACTGGCCCTATTTTAAATCTGTGTTTTGAACATGATTGAAAAAAAAACCAACTGACTGTTGACTTATTTTCCATAGGAAGTTGTTAATGTAACACAACGATACAAAAAGGTCAATAGGCGGAAATAAAACAATACACAATTTAATTATCAACAAACGACAAAAACTGAATTTTCAAATTCAATATAGTCTGCCTTCGTGTTATGAAAAACCTGTTAAGTACAGTCAACACGGAGAAAATACATAGACGACTAAATGGTAAAGTACATAATATACTAGTTAAATATGGTTATAATATTTATCGAACAATTTGTATTGTGCCGTTGTCCCATTTAATTTACGTCCCTGCATGATATGTTATGGTCTCAGGGGGATAAAAGAGGATCAAAATATACCAGAGGGGCAGCCAAACTCATAGACCAAAAATAAACTGACAACATCATGGCTAAAAATGAAAAAGACAAACAGACAAATAATAGTGCACATGACACAACATAGAAAACGAAAGCAACGCAAACTATATCAAAACTGAGGGTGATATCAGATAATTTTTTCTTGTTGTAAATCTCTAACTAAAAGTTCTTTGACTAGTGAGTAATCTAGCAAATATTTTTAGTTTTAAACCACGGGAGACTACATTTACTGTTTTTTCTTTGTTATTTTTTGTCTAAAATATCTTTGAAGAGACATTGTATGTTTTTGCAAAACATGTAACTGTGTAATTGATTTGGCCTTTCAATTGCTTATATTTAAGTATGATGAAGAACAACTCTAATATTGGCCACTTTGATTCTTCGGTGATATCAAAAGGCGAAATAATAGAACATTTATGCACAATAGACACAACGTGTCGATACAAATACACGATAAGAAGAATATTGACACAATCATATCATTGATTTTTGGATCATGATAATTGCGAAGAATAACGTAATTTAGTAATGGTATGTTTTAACAGTTTTGAGTTTGTCCAATTTCAATACAAATACCTGAAACATTTACTGAAAAATCTTTTACAAATGCACCATGTACTACAATTACTACAATTACTTTTAACTAGCTTGAATATCTTTCTATTAAAAAAACACATATTTTATGGAAGTAGTAACAAAAAAGGACGAAACTGCAACAGTTTAGTATTGCATTAAATACAAATGTAAAATGTGTTGAATACAAACTACTTGATTTGCATGTATTCACTGCTTACCACGTTTCTAATCAAACAGTCCTTCTGATACATATTAGATATTATGAACTTTGTTTTTCTTTCATTTTTGGAATATTTGCTTACCTGCATGTTATAAATACAGTAATTATTGATTCCCTTTTGAAGACATAGCTTAGGAAAAGTGCTGCAAAATGTCATCAATTTTAACTTTGATGATCATAACAGTCTATATGGAAATAATACCAGGTAAATATAACATTAGATTAACATGAATAACATGAACAAGAAGGCAAAAAATTGCAAATACAATTTCAAACAAAATACGAACAGATGCAAAATAATATGGGTGATATTTGGCTTTGTTATCGCGTCAAATAACTTTGAATATCACTTCTTGCATCTCGCGAAAATGGAGATATTCTCTATACATTGCAAATCCGACTTTCAGATTTAAATATTCAATATATGTCAGGCCTGCGTTCATAAAAGTGTTTACGACTCTAATTGACTATTATACATAAACAATACTAACGATCAATTATTATTGTAATATTTTGTTTGTGAAAACGCAGAACCCTTCTTTTGACTATGATCTAATCTAATGATTATCATTGGTGGTTTTATAGGAAAATAATATACAAAGTAGTAGATTTCGACCATTATCCTTTCAGATCTAAAACTAGTGATACAAACAGGTCAATCATAGATTAAGACTAATTGAAAAATTCAAACATAACGTTAACAAACAACACATATACAGAATAGAAATGAACAATCAAACACCATATAACTACAGAGTAAATACAGAGTATTAGAGCAAAATTTAAAAAAAGAATACACACTACAAAAAAAAACATACAAATTCAGCAATAAATGGGGAAACAGTGACAGAGATGTTTTTTAAATGATCAATCAAATTACTAATTTATCATGGCACCCATTTTGAACAGATATATCTTGTTAAGGAGGGGTATTTGCGAAAAATACTAGTCGAGAGAATGTTAAATTTTGCGAGCCGTAAAGCGAGGGAAATTTCATTCTCAAGACTGGTATTTTTCGCAAATACCCCTCAAAAACATGCTATAACTGTTTAATTACACCGAATGTTAACGTTCAAAAACGCATTGATGATCGTGACGTTAAAAGCGTCCGGTCGGATAGAGTATTTTTGGCAAATACCACGATAGAGAGGGTAAAAAAGGCATATCCTTTTTGCATATTCCCCGGCGGCGTTAAAAAATGAACGATATTCATTTGATAACAGTAAATGGGTGAAAAATACACTGGCTATCAACCAATCAAAACGAAAGATTCTTACATAAGGTGTAATTAAGAATGAAATACTTTATAATTGCGAAATGAAACAAGCAAAATAGTTATCAAAAGTACCAGGATTATAATTTTATACGCCAGACGCGCGTTTCGTCTACATAAGACTCATCAGTGACGCTCATATCAAAATAGTTAAAAAGCCAAACAAATACAAAGTTGAAGAGCATTGACGACCCAAATTCCCAAAAGTTGTGCCAAATACGGCTAAGGTAATCTACTCCCGGGGTAAGAAAATCCTTAGTTTTTCGAAAAATTCAAAAGTTTTGTAAACAGAAAATTGATAAAAATGACCATATAATTGATATTCATGTCAACACCGAAGTGCTGACTACTGGGCTGGTGATACCCTCGGGGACGAAACGTCCACCAGCAGTGGCATCGAACCAGTGGTGTAAATAGTTATCAAAAGTACCAGGATTATAATTTTATACGCCAGACGCGCGTTTCGTCTACATAAGACTCATCAGTGACGCTCAGATCAAAATAGTTAAAAAGCCAAACAAATACAAAGTTGAACAGCATTGACGACCCAAAATTCCCAAAAGTTGTGCCAAATACGACTAAGGTAATCTACTCCTGGGGTAAGAAAATCCTTAGTTTTTCGAAAAATTCAAAAGTTTTGTAAACAGAAAATTGATAAAAATTACCATATAATTGATATTCATGTCAACACCGAAGTGCTGACTACTGGGCTGGTGATACCCTCGGGGACGAAACGTCCACCAGCAGTGGCATCGACCCAGTGGTGTAAATAGTTATCAAAAGTACCAGGATTATAATTTTATACGCCAGACGCGCGTTTCGTCTACATAAGACTCATCAGTGACGCTCAGATCAAAATAGTTAAAAAGCCAAACAAGTTACAAAGTTGAAGAGCATTGACGACCCAAAATTCCCAAAAGTTGTGCCAAATACGGCTAAGGTAATCTACTCCTGGGGTAAGAAAAACTTAGTTTTTCGAAAAATTCAAAAGTTTTGTAAACAGAAAATTTATAAAAATGACCATATAATTGATATTCATGTCAACACCGAAGTGCTGACTACTGGGCTGGTGATACCCTCGGGGACGAAACGTCCACCAGCAGTGGCATCGAGCCAGTGGTGTAAATAGTTATCAAAAGTACCAGCGTTTCCAAAAAAACAGAACATAACTTGCTTAGAATCAAACTATACAAATCAATCCCAGTATATAAAAAAGAAGATGTGATATGATTGCCAAAGTTCAAGTGAGGGGATGTTGGCATTAATTAACAACCCCAAAGCCTTCAACAATCAGGAAAACCCATACCACGTAGATGGCGATAAAAGTCCCAGGCCTGAAAAATATGAAGCAATTCAATTGAAATTAATCTAACTTATAACAAAACAATTTGCGAAAAAAAACAATGACAGACTCAAAAAATCTTATCGACAATTGCTTTCGTAAATATGTTTTTTTATACCAAAGTTTATAGATAGACATTTACAATTATATACACCTTAACATTATATTCTTATGTTCTTCAATCTCAGGCATTCTGAATGATATAGTCACAGTAAGGGTAACAAAAGGAGAAAGAGTTGTCTTCAAATGTTGCGGTTCTGGAGATGTACGAACTTGGTTGGGACCAGACATCAACAATGCAACGACAGGAAATGAGTTTTACTTTCTAAATAATGACACAAACCCGAAAGTGGACTTGTCCAACAATATCCTTCAGATAAATGACAGAAACTATGATTTGATTATTTTGAATTTTCAAAACAAGAATACTGGTTTGTATGTATGCAGATTTTTGAATAACGGAGGATTTCATGAGACGAAGTTTAACGTCATTTTGAAAGGTTTGTATGCAATATCCATAATTATCGATGAAGTCCATAATATCAGTAATACTTGATTACATTTAATAATTTTACAATTAATTTATGTGTGTAATAAATGTACAAATAATTATAACACGAATATTAATGAGACAGATTCATATAAGTAATTGAAATGTCTCTATACCTTATGTTCCTAACTAAGACTTTACCAAAAGACAACTAAAACACAAACGTATGTTTGTCGACTAGCTTAATGCTTGTCTATTTTCTGAGCTGCTGATTTTATTAAACAAATATGTACAAACATGTAACACCAATACACATTAAAAATTGTGGCAATCATAATGACATCTAATATCTTCTACTAATATCTAGTTGTTTCGTGGCCGTCCAAGAAAAACTACTTTTAGAAACATGTGTCCTTTTGCCAATGCCAGGCGAAATCCCAAGTGTTTGACCGCACTCAAAACACATTTAAGAAAACATTTAAACTTTACTGAAAATTAATCTTAAGATGATTGTTCACATAATTGTTGATCGTTATACGCCAATGCAAAGAGTTAGTACTTTGTGCGCAGTCTCCATTCAAACAGATAACCGCCTCTTAACGTCGTTTGATCCTGCCATAAGTCGACTAGTTTGTTGATAAGGTAGCAGCAACCATTCCTAATGAAGGGCATTGTTTATTTCATGACGTGTTTGAACTGGGGTGTCCTTTCGCGCACTTTACGCCGAATATGCTCGATATGGTTCAAATTTGGGCTACGATCCGTCCAAGGGAGATAAACAAATTCCATTGGAAGAATGGATCTACATACACGATGCTTATTTCCAACTTTTGCGAGCTCTGCACTACGTTGGATACGAATAATTGTGAGTCTGTTCGTAAACAAAGGTCTTGAAGTGGTCTTATCGCACGATAACCAGTAGCGATGAGTCGATCCCAAACAGTTCTTGTTTAAAGGCTCCTGTATGGCCACCACTCTTTATTTGGGATTGTATTGTATGCAAAAAGTTTCCTTCTGACTATCCTTCATTATGTTTGATCTTTCCTAGCAGATAATTTAGAGGGTCTTTTTTTTTTTTTTTTTCTTTTTTTTTATCTCGGAAGGTCTTTAACACCGTGTGTAGCCTGATTTTTATTCTTAAAACGACTTATAGAGGAATTGTGAAATACAACAATACGTGCAATTGTCACAGCATCATACCTGCTTTTTTCATGCTCATATTCTGCCATCTTTGCTACAGTTAATTTGTGAAGGACCTATTACATGGTGTCAATTACATAACTTTAAAAACTTGGTCATTTAAAGTGTTGAAAACAACGAGGATAAAACATCTATTTTGTTGTTTACGGGTACAGTAGCTGCATGTACATATAAGAACTTATCAAGTCGATATGTATTGATTAAACTCAGATGATATTTAAATAACGTTTAACTAGTTCTATTTCAACAAATTTTTTTTTTCAATTTTAATTTGGTGTGGCAATACTTTTTTCCATGTGTATATAACAAAAGGTTTTAACTTTAATGCTAATTTGAACATACTTAAAATATTTAAAAAACGTTTCTTGACGTACAGGTTTTGATTTTAACTAAGGCAGGGCTAGAAATGATCATAAATACATCTATCATTTAACACAATAATTTTTCCCGCCTATAAAATTTATACGCCTTCGAACTACTACGTGAGAAGACCATTAATTTCCGTTACACTACGTGCCACGGCAACTAGGAAATACAAACATGAAAAAGGTTATTGCCATTTTGATATTTTTTAATGATAATTTGTTATATAAGATATCAACTGTTATCTAAAAGACAGAACATATGGTAATTTAAGTTTCAGTAAACATGTTAAATGTTATATCTTATTTTTTTATTTTTTTTACTTCAGATACATCACAAAGTACATTAAGTACAATAGTGTACGACGAAGGACGGAATTCTGTTCTAAAAGCTACTAATGATTGGGAAACAAACACAACACAAATTACAGAAGGTGATGAAAATATTTGTTTCTGATAAAACATACACCTTGAAACTGTTTCTTTGCACTTTACATTGAAACAAAACATAATTTGTTATTTATAAAAAAAACCTCGAGCAACTTAATTATATCGAAAAAACAAATGTTTAATTTTTTGTTGAAATTTTTGTATCCACTAGCCTCCTTAACAGTGAATATGTAGAAAATTAAAGTTTAAGGAAATATGTAAAGACTTCCAATTAATTGTTTTAGTTTCATTTCATATGTTAAATGGTAACACACAAGTGTCAAATGTTGGTCTTACATCAAAGGAAAGGATAAAAAACACAAGAAATAAATGTATTAACAAAACAGAACAAAGTTAGCGGGATTTCAATATTTAGTTAAATGCATTAGAACATTTGTAGAAACAAACTATTAACAAATGATTCTATAACATATATCACAAAAAATTGTTTTGTCAATATGTTTTTTTGATCGCTGTCCTCTATTTTTTGTCCTAAATCTTAAAACAATTCACCCAATTTTTTTTTATAAACCATCTACATGTATATGTATAAGCCATCTATAAAAGTTTTACAAATTTTTGTTATTTTTAATAGTTTTTGAAAACTTACACTTGTCAATGATTACGCTATAAAAATAAAGAACAGACATTTTCCCGCCAAAATTTCAATGACTCAGATTTCAAAAACAAGCACATTGACCTTTTTTTTGGCTCTTTCAGTTCTTTTTAATCCCTTTTCCATATAGACTTGTTTTATAAAAGAGGGACGAAAGATACCAAAGGGACAGTCAAACTCATAAATCTAAAACAAACTAACAACGCCATGGCTAAAAATGAAAAAGACAAACAAACAACAGCACACACGATACAACATAGAAAACTAAAGAATAAACAACACGAACCCCACCAAAAAACTAGGGGTGATCTCAGGTGCTTCGGAAGGGTAAGCAGATCCTGCTCCACATGCGGCACCCGTCGTGTTGCTTATGTGATTAAAACTCCGATAAATAGTCTAATTCGGTAGGTCACATTAAAATGCTTTTTAAATGTGAGTAGCAAACTTCTTAAATTGACATCGGAACTACATTGTTTGACATGTTTAGATGTTTGATGAAAAGATATGATTCGGCAAAATAGTCTTCTTATCAGCTGAGTATTGGTGTGTTTGTTGAGGTTTTGATTTTTCCGGTTTAAATATGCCTTGGAGCTCAGTATTTTTGTGGTGTTACTTTATATAATTAAAATATTCACGCTATCTTCTTTCAGATAATCCTTGTTCATGTAACTCCATACCGAATTATGAGTATTGGAAGGTATCAGGCGGATTTGTAGCAGGAATCATTGTTTGTTTAATCTGTTCAAATATTTATTATTACAAAAAACGTAAGAAAGCATCGAAGGATATATCCGAAGTTCAAAGAGAGGTTCAGTATGATGAAATAGGTTCCATGAACTACAATATTGTTAATATTGGAACGTGGCGTGACGCCACAAGAGATCGTATGACTGTTATGCATTTGTCTGGGATCAACATTGATACACTTTCTAGTAAATCACCAACTTTAAGCTACAGTTCTACCAATGATTCCTTATCAAGGAAAACAGAAAGATCTGAAAACACATACGAATCAATAAATCTCGATGAAAATCATGAGTTCAAAAAATGTGAAGCTAGCACCACAACTTTAACTAGCTTATATGAAAATACTGTGGTTTTTCCTTTAAGAAGTGAAAAAATTAAAGGAGATGTAAATGACAAAACTCCATGGCTATTTATCTACAATCGAATGGCACATGTTGAACATTCGTTATGAGTAATAACAAACAATAACATGTACCAAAAGAGAAAAAGGAAGACATTTTATTATGTAAATTTATATTTTGTTTGCCATAAATGCGTATCAAAAGGGTATTCGAAAAGTCGAAAACAGATCAAAGAGGAAACTTTTGTTAATACGGTTCATGTCAATATATAGACGAGGTTAATTTCTCAATCATTTGTGATGCCACACATTTTCGTTATATAGATACAACATGCATTATATATGAGAGGATCTTTATAGTACAACTACTTTACTCATAAGCGGTTGTTGTGTGTTAATTAAAGTTGGTCTGTGTTGTTAGATTTTTCGTATGTTTGAACGTGTCGTAAGTCGTGTTGAATTCCTTTGATGTATGTTTACACAGTTTGCATGCTAGATCTTAATTATGTTTACGTTTACCTATCATGTTTGTTTGGATTAAATACCCGAATTTGCAAATATAACGGAAATGTAAACAACTCTCATACACATGAGGGTTTTGCTAGCTATAACACCAGGATTAACCCACTAGTGTCTCCGGCCGACCGTTCGAGGGCTGAAAAGCCAATCAAGGTCGTTAAACACTTCCATATATATATAGTGTCTCCGTAAAATACTTGTGCCAATTCTGGAAAATAGCAGACATTTCCATTTGTTCCGTTGATTCAATGCGTTTGAATTTGCCACTTTTTACGGAAGTCCTTTAACGAATATTTTGTATCATGGCAATGCATTTCGTTTATGAGATATCAATTATTGGACGATTAAAAAACACCAGTAGTTTATCGATGTGCTCATCTAACAGATCTGTTGAAAATAAATTAAAACACAACACGATTAGATAAGCATTTACGACTATAGTGGTCAATTTTGTTTTTTTCTTATAATTGTAGTTCGTCTAAGCTATGTAAAGTATAGTTCTCAAAATAACTATAAAAAAGGCAAAACAAATATGGTAAGAATGATAAAAACTCAAAACACTTAGGGAAAGGCATACACTTCACAGTGAGTTGTTATAGAGCAACCGCATATGATGTATGACATGCCAGATGTAAATGGGATAGTGAATGGTGCATTAGAAATCTTGTCTGCTTTGTTTATAATTAGGTCTTTCCACTTTTCTGTGGAAAGACCTATTGTTTTTCTTCTGATTATTTTTTTTTTTTTTTTTTTCTTCCGCCTAATTTTCTTCTTGCGATAAACATTTGTTTCGCAATATGTCGCTTAGATATTTGGTATATGATATCGAACAGTTTATGCGCTTTTGAAATTTACCCTGCGTAAACGAATACTTTTCTTTGTAGGAGTTATCTCCCCAAACACTGTTTTCCTTGTTAGCGCATCTCCTTCGCAACCGTAAAATATTATGACAAATTTATTTTACAAAATTGCTCGTTATATCCTTCGCATGATTTGTCCTATTTTGACCGAAGTGATATGAACGCTCCATATGAGAGTTATTTCCCCTTATGCATTTGATATAAGTGATATGCATTTCTATCTTGAAAACCATAAGTGCTAGAGACCAAGGATCTTTTGATTTGAGGTCCTTGGTCCAAAAAAATAAAAATTAGGTCAAGGTCAAAGGTCAAGGTCATATTCTAATTTTTGAATTTGGCTTATTTCCACTAATTTCCAGAAACCGTATAAGATATCGACATATTATTTTTTCTAAATTGTTATTTGCGACATGTCGTAATACATAAATTTTGATTGCAAGAGTACGTTAAACGTAAAAGTGAGTTTTCTCCCCTCTTGTATTTAAAAATACGGGTTTGGTGATATAACTGATTAACCAAATATTATTAAGACCTATGGTCTTTTGATTTGAGGTCCTTGGTTTATGACCTTGAAATTGATCTCAAGGTCATAGATTATTTTGACGTTCTAGTTTTTGACCTTTGCTTTCAGCTCATATGTATACATGATATAGCCATGAGACTTGACTTTTGGCAAAAGGTATCAAACCATTTAACCTTGAAAAAAACAACCGGAAGTGATCTTGTGTAAACCGGAAGTAGCTATTTTTTGTACTTTATTAATAAAAAAGTATATAGAACCAGATCATTTTGGAATCAGTGTCAATTAAATATTCAAATATTATCGGAAGTAACATTTTTCAAACCGGAAGTAACAAATTATCTCCCTTATTTAAAACAATATTGTATAGAAACCATATATTTCTGGAATCAGCGTACAATAACCTATCAGTTGACGATTGAAATGACGTTTTAAACTTAATTTTACAACTTTTATATTAAAATACATTTTTTTCAATGGAAAGACCTTCAATTGTTCTCTGAACAATTGGTTTTTAATTTCATTTTGTTTTATAAATGATATATTGAAATTCACAATTCCCTCATGTATTTTTTTTGTGACATTAAAGTTTCTTATTATTTCACAGTGTCTTTTTTTTCATAACAACAAATATGTAACCACTGTATCTTTATATATAACATATCATTTAATAGTTGATTCTAAAACCGAAGCGTGTTTCTGCCAATTATAACCTTTTAGACCCAAACCAGGAAATAAAACACAATTTAATTTAGAAATGAAAGCTAAGAGAACTAAGAAACATTTGAACAACTTTCATTGATAGGATTGTTCGCCTGTTGGCACTTATCTAGTGATTAAGGGATGCAAGTAAATCTGAGATAAAAAAAAAAGATGTAAAGGAAAATATTAGTTTACTGTCAAATAACTCAAATATCTTAATTGTAACAAAAACAGTATATATTTATATAAATATATTTATAAGAAACGAAGTTAACAATATCCTTTAACTTTATTTTCCTATATATAGATGCTGTTCTCTGACTAAATAATTTACAATTTGATGACTATGTTGAACGCATCTATCCCATCAAACTAGAGATAAATGATACAAAGTTTGCCTCATATCAGGACTTATTTTTAGAAATTGACAATTAGGGTAGGTTAAAATCAAAATTTACGAAAAAAAGATATGATTTCAGCTTCTCTATTGTAAACTATCCATTTTTATGAAGCAACATTCCAGCAGCTACTGCATAAGGAGTATGCATCTCCCAATTATTACGCTTTTCCCGGGCTTGTATTTCCTATCATGATTTCCCTGATAGAGGGTTACTGATCACAAGAAATTGATAAAACCAGGAGTTCTACATGGTTACGTTGAAATTATCCCTTCGTTAATTTTACGGATGCCAACAGTTGGTTGACTGTTATGGAATATTCGTTTCATAGATGATATCCGATAGTTTCCTTATGTCGTAACTACATATCTGTTCCCTTTTCACAAATGTGACCTACAGAATTAAAATTGAGAATGAAAAGTTGAAATGTGTCAAAGAGACAACAGCTGAAGGCCACCAATGGGTCTTCATTGCCGCGAGAAACCTGAACAAATAATCATACTAGATCAGTGATAATGGACGTCATACTATTCTAAACTCAAAATTATACACATGAAACTAAAATGAAAAATCATACAAGACTACAAAGACCAGAGGCTCCTTACTTGGGACAGGTGGGAAAATGCGGCGGGGTTGAACATATTTGTTTTAGATCTTAACCCTCCTGTATACCTCAATCCAAAAAAAAAAAAAAACAAACGCACATCAATACGCACAGTAAAACTCAGTTTAAGAGAAATCTGAGTCCGATGTCAGAAGACTATTAGAATAATTACCGGGTTTGTAATAACATGAGCAATACGACGGGTGTATTTTTGAAACAGGATCTGCTTACTCTTCGGGAGCACCTGAAGTCACCCAGATTTTTATGGGGTTCATGTTGCTTAGTCTTGTTGTTTATGTTGTATCTTGTGTACTATAATTAGTCTATTTGTCTATTTGTATTATAGGCACGGCGTTGTCATTTTATTATCTATATATAAGTTTTAATGATCCTCTGGTATCTTTTGTCCTTTTTTTATGAATGTTGCCTTTTTGCTTTCTTGATATTGCATATTTGACTGCTTTTTCTGTTACCAATTGTTGGTGTTGTTGTTTTGTCTATAGGCCACCATACGACCTTGAAATACAAATAATTATAATTTAATACGCCCGACGCGCATTGTGTCTACATGTGACGTTCACATAAAATAGTAATAAAAACAAACAAGTACATAATTAACGGCATTGTTAATGTGGAAAACAATAACAAAAAAAAACCCAAACTATTGAATATACATGATGAAATTTCTATGGATTTTATTCTATTGAATTTGAAAATTTTCCATTGATAACTAATCTGTCTCGGAAGTTGAATAAGTGGAAAATGTTGTCACAAAATTACCAATACAGGGAAATTAAGTACTTTAACTATGTATAAAATCGAGTATCAAATTGAACTACACACCTTATTTATCAAAATATAAATATAATGATGTTTTGTATATGCAACCATTGAGAGGAAGACACCTTTATGGTAAAATGTTTAACACGATAAGACACATTTTGATGAGGACAATTTTAATGTATATGCATGCATTTTTAATTATGTGTATCAGTATGTATATTTGTGTGAATGTTATTTTAGAATCTTTCTCTTTTTTAACCGTAGCATGAAATAGCGTATAGTCGTGAAGTTGAACGCATGGGATTTTAACACATAATTGATAAAATCAAAATCGATTGAGACCAGATGTGTTGCAACTACATAACCGAGTTAAAGTTGTCAAATTACAAGTTTCGATATAGATGTCCAAAAAGGGTTTAAAAAACAACATCATTCATATATTGATGTACTCGAAAATCCATACTCATTAATATAGTTCATACAAAATAATTACAACCAATTTACATATATTTTCCAGGTACTATGACATTGTATTTAAATGATTACCACCACTTGGTATTCTTAGATCAAAAGATCAGTACACAGTCTTGCATATATATATATACAACTCGTCTTAACATCAACCCAACAATGTTAGATCTGTAAATTTGCTTTTGCAAATTTTTTGTTCTGCCCTCGCCGGGATTCGAATCCATGCTACTGAGATATCGTGACACCGAATCGCCTGTACTGTAGCCGTCCCGCTAGACCACACGACTACCGGGGCTTTATGCAAATGAATCTTACGGTGGCCGGGTGTTGCCTCTCCACGTCAGTTTTAATCTAGTGTCGTACTACAGTACATGATATATAAGGCATGGAGATGTTATTTTTACAGATCATTTAAATTATCTATAGTAAAGAATCCTACAAATTAATGTAAGATACAGGCACAGAAAATAATTATATTTATAAGTACGTCTGAGCCAGTGACAACTCTACAACAGATTTATCAATCGGATCACCAGCAGTGATGGTGATACAAGAATGTGTACATTATGTATATACAACTCGTAAAATATATATATATTATACGAAAAAAATAAAAACACAGCATAATATTACAAATAAACTGAAGCAAATGATAAATTCGATAACCTCTATTTTGGAAAAAATATAGATAACTCTTTGAAGTGTCACTACAATCATATTTAAAAAGTAATTTTTGGGTTTCTTTTTTCAGACATAGAAGAAAGTGTTGAAATATGATAACAGTGTCAATTTTGCTGGCCATTACAGTTCATTTACAAATAGTTTCAGGTATATAAATAATATAAACTTCGAAAACTAGCGACACACACATGTCACAAAATTACCCAATTTACGAGAAGCCACTAGCACTAGAAGAGAAAATGCATATTTCCAATATTATAGTGTTTTACATATTTTCCAAAAAGAGAAAAATTCATGTTTGTTTTGCTACATGACTTTCAACTTGCATTACTACAGCTGTATGATGTATCTGTACAATGTACCATGCTACTTATCCCGTATGGGTATTCAATTAAAGATATTACGGAAATATTATTTTTAAGGTATTAAACCACTGATTCATAGCCGGATTGCTTTCTCTCTTAAAATATGCAACTTTAATCATGTATGCCTACTTTATCGTAAGTTCAAACAAATTGCAGTTGTTTCATGTCAAAACTATACCGTATCCTCACTTGTGCATACAAGTTTATACCTTTAACATGTTTGATTGCATATTAGAGTGTACTGGTTACGGGAGTTTTATAGTACAAAAAATGTCCTTCTAATTTAAACAACAAGGCAAATGTGTTCTCCTATTAAAATTGTATATACTTTTCTATTATTTAAAAGAAACTTACAACAAGTGTTCTATGGTGTTGCCAAATCCCCAAACCTTCATTGGAGACCAAGAACTACCCTAATATTTTACTTATTGATAAAGATATAGCTCTGCCTAGGAACAATTTTGTATTAAATATGTACTACTCTCTTTTGTGTTCTTTCTGAACGGCCTACATTAGTGCTTCTATACCTATAACGACTTAAAGCTTGAAATGGTGCTTAAACATATGTCTATTGTTGAGCACAGTGTGTAGATCTCTGGGTATATTTGTTTATTGTGCAATCGCTATAGTTTTGTCCATCTTTCTGTTGTAGCATCTGAATATGTTAAAAATATGGTTTCTAGAAAGCAACTATAGTAAAATAAACGCATAGAACCAACTCCAATACACATGAGGACTGTTTTGCGATATTATCCTAAAAAGACTTACGTGACAACTATATTTTGAAAAAAATAAACACATGTCGATTGTCTCCCTTTGAAAAAAAAAATTAATGTACGTATTGTTATACGTTTACTTTTCTACATTGGCTAGAGGTATAGGGGGAAGGTTGAGATCTCACAAACATGTTAAACCCCGCCGCATTTTTGCGCCTGTCCCAAGTCATGAGCCTCTGGCCTTTGGTAGTCTTGTATTATTTTAATTTTAGTTTCTTGTGTACAATTTGGAAATTAGTATGGCGTTCATTATCACTGAACTAGTATATATTTGTTTAGGGGCCAGCTGAAGGACGCCTCCGGATGCGGGAATTGCTCGCTACATTGAAGACCTGTTGGTGACCTTCTGCTGTTGTTTTGTTTATGGCCGGGTTGTTGTCTCTTTGGCACATTCCCCATTTCCATTCTCAATTTTATTCTGTTCTTTATGATTGCATAGTTACATTGTGTCAAATAGTGATAATCTTATCCCGTCGTGACAATTATATTAAAAACATTCGATTTGTGTATTTTTTAATTGCAGGAGTTTTAAATGATATAGTACCAATCAGGGCTCATAGAGGAGAAAAGGTGGTTTTGAAATGTTCCAGTTCCGGAACTGAAAAGACTTGGTTCGGACCAGATCTCAACGATTCTGCTCATGAAAGAACATTGATGTATTTTTCGAATCATCTTAAAAACCCGAAACTGAATCTATCCAATTACTTCGTTCAGGCAAATGAAGGAAACTATGACTTAACTATTTTCAATTTCCAAAAGGGAGGTATAGGTCTTTATCGATGCAAATTTCTAAATAACAGAACGTTTGACGAAACTAAGTATAATGTTTCCTTATTAGGTATGTTTACCATATCAACACGTTATTTGATTTGACGATGCTTCATTATACTGATAATACCAGTAATTCAAATCTTCGAAACAAAATTCAACATGTAAATTACATGTAAATAGCAAATTTACAGCATATCATATTTTAATATATGCATCCGGTACATACATATGTATTGACTAATCCTTTTTATAGAAACAATCTACTATATCAAAGAATAGATTATTAAGAGCAAACACACATACATTAAATCAATCAAAAAAATTTACAAGACAAAAAGTTGAATAAAAGACTTCGGCTTCGGGTCATCCATTCTAAAAAAAAACTATATGATTGATTCGACTTCATTTTTTGGGTATGTTAAAGCTGCATAACGTTACGTTTTAGGAAGCAAGTCTGAAAAAAATGCTTCAATTTCGCTTGTACTTTTTCTTATTTTTTCTGAGGTAGATACAATAAAATTGTGGATTTTGTCAAATTGATAGAAAGATAACAATTTAAGAAAGACAGATTTCCTTTTACTACACTTGCTTAACTTATTCAGATACGGAATTTCTCCTGTATTTCACCTATCAACATACCAAACCACCTACCAAACTTGCTAAAAACTACTGTTCGTTAAACAAAACGATTTGTTTCAATACGCCAGAACATTTGTTAATTTTTTGTTGATTGTTTTAGTACGCCAAACATTTATTAATTCTTTGTTGATATAGTATATATTTATTAGCTAAGAAAAACAGAAATAATTTCTATCCCAGGAATAGATTATTTCAGGTGTATTTGTCAAAACCTATTGAAAAGCTTTGTCCTTCATGTTATTCAACATTGCACTTCATTATCTTTTAAATTCGACCTGATGAGTCTTATGAAAATGAAACTCGCGATTGGTGCTCACAATGTTAAGCATGGTATCTATGAGGATTTTATTTGACCTGGTCAAACGAAGATCCGCGAGTACCGAATTATTACAAGGTTGACACTAAATATCCATGATATGTGATACATATTAGACAATATTTGTATATATTGATAATACATTTACTGCTTTTCGTCAAAGACGACGTCGTTGAAACATCCAAGGACTATGAAGACAGAAAGAATTTAGAAAACACACCAGGCATTCAAGTAAATGTCAAGGAAACCAGTTCTCAATGTAAGTACATAGGAAATATCCAGCAAACACGATACTTTTTCAAAATCTGTTTTGTGTTATTTTCAATGAAATATAATCCAATGTTTCATAAAGCAATAGTTTTATGAAAAGCGGAAGCACTTCATTCTAATACGATCAACGCTTTATTAACCTGTAAAATGATAAAAAGAAGTATTGATTTCTTAATCATGTTAATATAACATGCTACAATCAAGAAATTATTCTAGAGTTTCGTTTGTTTTTTCTGTACATGTATAAACATTTGTATATTATACGAACATGATGGATAATATTGGTTGTGGTTGTTATCGACCAATCAAACATACTAACTCTGTTAAAACATACATGGAATACATTTATTTAGTCTTTATCATGTTTACCACTTTCTTTGTATATTTCCATTAAAGCTGGACTGCACTTTAACCCTGTATTCTTATATAATTTAATACGTGTATGCCTCTATTGTAGTAAGTCCTAGACTTTCAAAACCTGATTCGACATTAACGATAATATTTATCGTTGTATTTCTGCTCGTGATATCCCTGAAAATTCTCGGAGTTACTGCTCAAAGAAAGTGGGGATATTTAGGTAAGACAAACGAATACGAAAACAGTGCTATAAAATTAAAAAAACAAACAAATGAAATAAATAATACGGATACCCTTCTTAAAATATTTTAGAGTATATACAATCTAAGACTTTTTCATCTTGTAACAGTATTAAGAACATTTGACTTTTCTAAATTTTACACAAGTATTCCCCATTCTAAACTAAAAGCAAATTGAAAAAAGTTGGTATTGCTTTGTTTCATAAAAAAGAATGGCCATTGTAGATACAAGTATATTTGAAGGGAGGGATAAATCCTACTGTGTAAGGTATCACTCTGATTCAAACAAAAAAATCACTGAAACTGGCATTATCAAGATGCTTGATCTCTTGACTGACAACATATTTGCTACCTTGTAGGACGTGTTTTTCAACACACTATCGACATTCATATGGGAACTAATTATAGCCCTCTTCTTGTCGACTTGTGCCTGTATTCTTGTGAGGCTTATTCAATACAGGAACTTTAAGTAGGAAAGGAAAGAAGTTAAAATTCAGTTCCCGTTTCGTGAAAATGACCTACCGAATAATATTATTTATCGGGTGTGTATGTATGTATTGTGTCTTGTGAACTATTATTTGTCTTTTTTCTTTTTTAGCCATGACTTCGTTAGTTTGCTTTCGATACATGAGTTTGAATGTCTCTCTGGTATATTTTGCCCCTCATTTACTTATCATTCCGTACGCAAGATGGGTGTTGTTTAAAATATTTTAGAATATTTCGGGCGTAAATATTGATATATGTTTATTTGACTAATAAAATCCATAAATATGAATATTTTACACCAAATTACAGTAATATATTATTATAAAACATCAAATTGATATATGGTTTTACTAATAAAAGACACAAATAGAACATTATCATTTACTTATATTATTAATCGTATAATTTAACAAATTTAATTCGTTTAGGGATAGTCACATGTTAAACTATATTTTCGAAGGTAGAGAGAAAACGGCGGATAGCAAAACGCATATTGACCTGCAAAAAGCATATTGCACGGTTATTTTTAGAATGTCTAAAAACCAATATACTTTGTGACGTCGTGTAATGAATTTCAGGATATTGTTTAACGTTTTGAAACACATAATATATCTGGGATCGATTATTTGATGAAAAAAATCTTCAAATACATAAGATGTCCAAAAAAAAAGTAAATGAAATAACAACTAATATTATTAATTCGTATATTTTAACAAATTTGATTCGTTTAGGGATAGTCACATGTTAAACTATATTTTCGAAGGTAGAGAGAAAACGGCGGATAGCAAACGCATATTGACCGGCAAAAAGCATATTGCACGGTTATTTTTAGAATATCTAAAAACCGACATACTTTGTGACGTCATGTAATGAATTTCAGGATATTGTTTAACGTTTTGAAACAAATGATATCTGTGATCAATTATTTGACGAAAAAAAATCTTCAAATACATAAGATGTCCCCAAAAAAAATGGTTAATGAAATAACAACTAATATGTTGTTATTGTCAAGGAGACAATGTAATATATATAGAGTTCCAACAAACCTAAATGACGATTTTGATACAAACATGGTCGGAAATTAATAATATAACAAATATAGCCTTTGTATGAGGTCAATACAGGATATATCGACCCAAAGAAGTATATCGACTTCGGACTTCGTCCTCAGTCAATATACTTCTTTCAGGTCAATATATCCTTGTATCGACCTCATACAAAGGCTATATTTGTATAATAATGCAAACTAATTTGAAAAAATAAAAACATAATCGGTTTTATCACTATCTGTATCGCTCTACTCAACTGTTCGTGATATTGCATATCATGATTTTGTGACGTCAACTACCTTTACCTCGCTTTGAGAGAGTTGATCCGGTCATATTATCGATGTCGAAATGGATGAAATGACGTTGATAAATTGATAATCATTTCTTTTTCAATTAAGTATCTAAGTTTTGTGTAAAATATGATTTTTTAAAGTGTGATGTTAATGTGCTTCTATGATGTCTATGTTTGATATATATAAACCCTTTATTCAAATTAACAATTGTTAAATAATTTGGAGACATTTTCAGGTCGATAGTACTTTATCAAATGATTGTTGTACATTAAAGTGATTATACAATCTTTATCAATGTTTCTACTTTTTCAATTCATGGGAACACACAATGATTCATCTATCATAATAACATTAATGGTACCAATTTTCCTGCACCAGATGCTCATTTCGACAATACATGTCTCTTCAGTGATGCTCGTGGCAAAAATATTTGAAATCCAAAGCTTATATAAAAGATGAAGAGCTATAATCTTAAAGGTCCAAAAAGTAAAGCCAAATCCGTGAAAGGAATCAGAGCTGTGCATGAGGGAGATACATTCCTTAATTTATAATAATTTCTAAAATTTTGTAACAGCAAATTTTAATAACACAAAAAAATCCGTATTTTCATGCCAGTACCGAAGTACTGGCCACTGGGCTGGTGACATAACTTATCAGAAGTCATGTTATTGTTAAGTACATGCTTTCAGATTATTCAATATACTTATAGGAAAAAGAATGAATTCCGTCGTTGTGTCATTCAGAAAGGATGCAGAAAGGTAAAATTTCATCTTTTCAAACCTATGATCTATCATCACAAACATGATATAAAATTTTGTCAGACTGATGAAACCAAACAACAGATGGCATATACAGAATGTTTGAGCTCAAACGTCCTCAATATAATTGTCTTCGTGAAGTTTGTAACATTTGTATTTACCTATAAACAGTGACTCATCATGTCTGTAATTTTCAAGCAAATGACTGTTAGCTACCCATAAATAGGGACCAGTTCTGAATAAACTCATAAAATTAACAACTGGACGTTTGGCAGCATTTAACACACAAAAAGATGATAGGTGGTTTTTTTTTAAATATAGTACGCCATTTATCTGCTTAAAATTGTTATTTAACACGTTTACAAAATAAGCCGTCCGTTTGACTGTATCGGATGATTAAATTAAGACATGTCCGGTCAAAATGAATATGATAAATCGGATGCAATATCCAGGGAAAGTAAAAAACATAACAGAAACTTGATGATACATTTTAAAGGCTGTAAAGTGTATGGAAATCTAATATATAATTTTACTTGAAACAAATCTACTGAGATTGAACAATATCTTTTACTAATAGAATTAACAAAAATTTATATTTTAGGATTACGTTAGCTGACGATATTACAGGTAAATGGAAATTTTATGCATTCTTTCTTTTTTTCACCTATAGCTAAGTCATATTGGAGCATAATTTGTAATTTAGTCATAAACATGATAAAATCTTAACTAAATGACTTTAACTTTTTGTTAAATTAACTTCATATGGTTGTTTATTCCAAAATGATTATTCATATTATCAAATTAGAGGCTTTTCAATAATTACTATGACAATAAAAAGATGTTGCATGCTTGCAAAAAACCTGGGAGGGTGGTGTACCAGTACTACATGAGAACACACAATAAAAATAGTTGAGAAGGGCTGAACTCATCAAATCAAAACAAACAATGAAAACATCTACCAAAATAGAGGAAGGACATAGCAGGAGTTTAATACATCTCCACAAAAAAAAAGTACAGATCTGAGAGTAATCAAATTTCCTGACAGGTAGTTCAAAGCCACTAACCACTCAAAAAAAGAATGCATCTAAAACAAAAAATCACATTTTCTTGTTATCAAAGTTTCTTACTATTTTCATTTTTCAACTTTATCAAATGTTTAATATTTCTTATTGGCCGTACACAAGCTGTCAGTAGTCAACTTCCGTCTTCATTTGAAGTCTATAATGATCTCGACAATCTTCATTGACGAAAATATTAAAAAGTAGTTGCTGTGCACGTGGTACATAACATGAAGTTCATTTGTGTACCAATTTTCCCACTGAGTATTAAATAAGGATTGATCAAATCGAAAATTAACGTGAACTATGAGAAAGAAAAAAACCACTTGGTTTCTATAATTGAATTATCGCCCCTTTAACATAATGACTTTTTACTCGTTTGAACACTTTCTTATGTAGTGGTTTCGTCAAATCCAATCTATCTATTTAAAGGGAGAGCTCTAATATAAGATTATGAATGTTGGGCACAAACGATAATTTATTATTAAATATCAGCTAAAAAGTCAAACAATAAGAAAACTAAGTCATTTTCAGTATTTCTGTCAATTCTAAACTTATCTACTACGGTAAATTAGTTCTATTTCGACTATTCGCTAACAAGCCATTCAGTTCTGTTAAAGAAGTTTTTCTGATCACACAAACCGTTTTAGTTTGAAAGTTTTCAAAGTTGCACACGAGATCTCCGTTTTGTCAACGAAAGAATCAGCAGTGACACTCGAATCAAACAAGTTAAAAGGCCAAATAAAGTACGAAAGGGTTATAATATAAAAAGAAGAAGATGGAGTATGATTGCTAATGAGACAACTCACCACAAGCGACCAAAATAACACAAAAATTAACATCTATAGGTCTCCGTACAGCCTTCCACAATGAGCAAAGCCCATACCGTATAGTTATTTTAGTATATCTGAAACAATTTGCCTACAGAGCCATCAACGACTATTGCAACGTAAGATGACAAGGGGAACATACCTTGATTATATGTTTAATATTTCTTTATTTTAGAACAGCCTGGTCTTATTGATGAGTCAGTGGAGCCTACAGTAAGCACACATATGTTATTTAAACTCAATTGTTTTAAATAACATAAGAAACTAAGGACCCTGTGTGGGAAATTGACAAAGAGCAAGATTTAATTTTACCTGCGACAGACAGAAAAAACTGTTGAAATGAATAAAAAGTAAAATCACAAATAGACTAAACTCCAAGGAAAATTTAAAACGGCAAAAGTCCGTAATCAAATGGCAAATTCAAAACCTCAAACACATCAAACTAGTAGAGATAAACTGTTATATTTCTGATTTGGAACAGGTTTTTGCTTATGTGAAAAAAGGGGGTTAAAACTTTTTATAGCTAGCTAAACATCTAACTTGTATGACATTCGTATACAACTCCATTATACAAAAAAAAACGATATGTGACCAAAACAAACAGACATAATACATGTAATATGTTAAAATGTAAGATGGGAACAGCAGTCAAACTTCTGTTATTATATAAATCACTACAAAAATAAACACATATAGAAACATAAATTAACCACGACCCAATAACACAATGGCGGGATTTATAAGAACAGAGCCACGTCAGATGTAAGAAAAAACACAAAAAAGGCATGAAGACAAAACATATGAGCAAAAAGTAAAGACAACAACACAGAAGTTATCATAGAACGATAATATAATTCCGGGATGTAAAAGTACACAACAACGTAATGTAACAAAGTAATACAACAAAAAAACTATAACACATCATTAAGAAGATAACCTACGTCAGTACCCATAATCTGTACATCAAGACCATCGTATATTATTTAAGAAATAGTTGATACGGAAGATTTACCAACACATTATAGGTACCTTCTAATGAACTGCATTGAAATACCCCTGGTGCTTCTTAGCTCGTTTTTCATAGAGTCTGGTACTGAGATGATCATAAATACCAAATTCGAGGTAAAAGTCTAAAAATGAGGCGGCGGAACCTATGTCTGTTGATTTTTAAAGTTTTATTTCCCGGGATTGCAGTTTGGATTGTTAATGGAAAGAACATCCTCAATCTATGTAAATCTGAAATTAAATGACCTAGCTTTTTTTTTTTTTTTATCTTATTGTGTTTAACAAGTGTCTGAAGGAACTCTGATTCATATGAATTAAGAAGAGGTCTGCAAGGAGAGACAGAAAGTTCATTCTCAAAGGCATGCGGAATCCACATATGCGGGTAACAATTTCACAGAATTTCCAAAGCCCCTCTTTCATCACGAACAGAATTTTTGTCAATCTGATGTACAATTCTTTATTCGAAAATGAAAATGAACCGGTAATGTACCATTGTTTGTACGGAGTATTGTGATATTAAGGTGTCTTATACAAACAAGGTAAAACTTTCGATGTCTTGTTCAATGTTATATTCATTGAAGCCATGTAATTAAAAAAAATGAAAGCTAAATGTTATCATACATTCGAATATCGGATGATAGATTGGATATTCGTCAAGCAGTAGAAAAAAAGACCAATCGAATAATATGAATGTGGACATGATATTACAAAAATTCAATGAAGGTCAAATAAGTCCTAATGCAAAAGGGGATATAACAGACTACAAGCATCCACAGATAACTAACGATCGATAAACAAGAAGCCTAATGACTATTTTGGAGGAATGCATTAGGCCAGAAATATAAGCAATTCCTAATTCTCAACACAATAAATTGAGATATTTACGAGCATAAAATTCAAGAAAATTTAGGCTACAAATTTACGTAATAACCTTTGCAATTCGACGAAAAATTTCTTAATTTAAGTTTTGTGGAAAGACCACAAAAATTGACATTCTTACCTTTAGTTCACAAATCGATAGACCGAAATAAAGGTATCTTTATTTAGTCTCACTAAACAATTGCATATCGTATCTATCGTTTATCGTAACATACTAGAATATACTTTGCATTTGTAAAGTGATCCTATCCCTGATTGCGACGTTCTGAAAGAATGTAGATTTACAAGGAGAAAGATGAATACATATCACGAAATGCTTTGTCTGTCAAGACACTCTGTCTGGCTTCATTCAGAGTTTATGCGATCAGTGTTTGATTTTATCTTTATGTTCTAAGAAATTTAACATCTGTTATCTAAGTTCAATTGATTACGTAAGCTTATATTTACCCACTCTTAGGAAATGTCCCCATTCATTCTTTCTCAGAATCTAAATAATACGTGTTTATTTTTTAAGTCCAATACAAAGCTACAAAGTTTATATTCAGAATTTTAGTTACACTTTATTGCTTCCTAACCAACTACCAACGTGAACATAAATTATTGAAATATTATGAGCTTTTTAAAACACTGCACATGAGATGTTTAAACTAGTTAGTGATGACAGGGTTTAGTTATAACCAGCATAAACACCTTGCTCCTTTATAACAATTTGCATCTTTGAAAGAAAGAAAATTGTAAACAAAGCAGGTTAAGCTGGGGTCACATATTCACGAATTTTACTGCCGTCCTTGACATGACCATTCCCGATGAAAATTTATTAAAGTCTGCTCAAGATCCTGTAAATCGAAATTCAGACTTTAATAAAAATTGGTAAAAAAAATAATGTAATCACGACAACAATCAGATATTGTTCAGGAAGCGTCGATATTCAACCGTTTCCAAGCGAATTTATCCCGATAATCCCGTTCTAAGTCCGTTTCAAATCCGATTTGTATCTTTCGCCTGGTAAAATTCGACCAAGTCTGTCACGACTACGTCCGATTCTACTGAATGTAATCCGACAGCGATCAGACAGTGACCAAACAGTGAACCGACGCTGACGGAAGTTATCTGTTCGAAAACTGTCGGGATGATCAGTTACTGTCGGAACATAATCCTATCACGGTCTGCTCTATCGCATTGCAAACGACTTTGTCGGTCTCAGTTGTATTGTATTCTGTAATTTTCGGGTAATTTGACGAATCTCGAATTAATAACGAGACTGTTTCGGAACGGTTTCGGAAAAAAAAACGGTTCGCAATCGACAAGATCTGGATGCAATCTGGATTCAATCGGCAGAAAATCAGCAATGAAAAATTTCTCCATATCATTCCCGTTCAACAGGACCCCGTCCAGAGTACACAGAACATTAATAGGAATCGATCCGATACAGCAGAATCTGTCACGACATAGACACCATTGTAATCCGACTAGACAAAATCGGCTGAGTTTCCCCGAATGTTACGGGACGCACCTAACTGTCGGAGTGCTTTCGGACCCTTCTTGACCCGTAGGAATCTGTCACGAACTTAAACGACTGCGTTCAGACTAAAATAGGGCATTCCAGATAGTTGAGGATAGTAATCCGACTTTTTCATTTTTCGTGTCGTATCGCTGTCTGATCTCAAACGGGAGCAATACTCGGCAATGTGTGAACCCCGCATTAAGTTGGTAGATAAGACACTGCTGTATCTCAGTTACATAACTGCAAATAAATTGTTAAACCTAATTGTCGCTCATCAATACCATTACTAGTGTTATGATATGTGTACACATGAAATTTATAAGTGTTTTTTTCCTTTAGCGCTGGATCGATACCACTGACTTTCATTCATCTAGGGTATTATAAGTTCAGCATTCTTTATGGCAAACCGTTTTACTATTTATTCGAATTTGATGATATCTCCTTTAATTTATAAGATATCTAAGAGAACATATAATATTTCTCCTTAAATATATAAGATGTCTTATATAGTTTCATTTTATAAGATATCTGATATATTATATGAGATATAATATAAGAAACTATTAATGCTATAAAGGATATCTTATATATTATAGTAGATATCTCAATAGTTTATAAGATATCTCAATAGTTTATAAGATATCTCAATAGTTTATAAGATATCTAATAAAGTTCATAAGATATCTAATAAAGTTAATAAGATATCTATATTGTTGTTGTGTTTTTAAAAGTAATTAACTCCGTTATGACAACAATAACAACTTGTTAGCTTTATATTTTATGAACTTATTACCCCATTTTATCATCAATTTCTTCGTCTATTGAATCCTTTCAATTTTTCTCCAAAACGCTGTGTTGTATTTATAAAGGGTTGTGGCATCTATTATGTTTTAAAAGGGACGTAGCTCCTTACTAACCTCATATGGTAACTAGCTATGTATGGTAACTTACTCAATACTATTTAAGACAACCTACATCAGATATATAGTCAACACGTGTAGTCCTTTAACCAATCATACCTCTTTAAATCTAAAGGAGGTAAGATAAAGAAAACTATATAAGATATATCATAAACTATATAAGATATCTTACAAACTTTCTTATGAACTTTATTAGATATCTTATAAACTTTATTAGATGTCTTATAGACATTATTTGATATCTTATAAACTTTTTTTAGACATTTTATAAACTTCATTAAATATCTTATAAGCTATAGTTTATATCTTATTAACTTTATTAGATATTTTATAAACTATATAAGATATCTCCTATTATATAAAAGATATCTCGTATAATGTATAAGATATCTCCTTTAATATATAAAAAGAGGGACGAAAGATACCAGAGGGACAGTCAAACTCATAAATCGAAAATAAACTGACAACACCATGTTTAAAAATGAAAAAGACAAACAGACAAACAATAGTACACATGACACAACATACAAAACTGAAGAATTAGCAACAAGAACCCACCTTAAACTAAAATATATAATATAATATACAAGATATCGCCTCAAAAATATATAAGATATCTTATATAATTTCATTCTTATAAGATATCTTATATAATTTCATTCTTATAAGATATCTTATATAATTTCATTCTCATAAGATATCTTATATAATTTCATTCTTATAAGATATCTTATATAATTTCATTCTTATAAGATATCTTATATAATTTCATTCTCATAAGATATCTTATATAATTTCATTCTTATAAAATTTCATTTTAATAAGATATCTTATGTACTTTCATTTTAATAAGATATCTTATGTAACTTCATTTTTATAAGATATCTTATGTAATTTCATTTTTATAAAATATCTTATGTAATTTCATTTTGATAAGATATCTTATATATTATATAAGATATTAAGATATCTAAAATATAATATAAGATATTTATCAGATATCTGATATATAATATAAGATATTTATAAGTTATTTTATTATAATATAAAATATGTATAATATGTTTTTAATGTTATATAAGATATCTCATAAAGTTTATAAGATATTTTTCATACTTAATAAGATATCTCCTTAAGTTTAAAAGACATCTCATGAACTATATAAGATATCTCATAAACTATATAAGATATCTTTTAAACTATATGTATATAAGTAATAAAATTAACGGTACCAATTTTCTTGCACCAGATGCGCATTTCGACAATACATGTCTCTTCAGTGATGCTCCTGGCCAAAATATTTGAAATCCAAAGCTTATATAAAAGATGAAGAGCTATAATCCAAAAGGTCCGAAAAGTATAGCCAAATCCATGAAAGGAATCAGAGCTTTGCATGAGGGAGATACATTCCTTAATTTATAATATTTTCTACCATTTTGTAACAGCAAATTTATAAGATATCTTAATGGTTCATGTGATATCTTGAAGTAAGTATAAATAGCAAAACGGCTTGTCATAATTCTTGACCTTTACATTTCTTAAACTATAACTTTTGATACATATATTATCATGAGACCAAGATTGCAACTCCCCTCGGATTGGTTTTCGCATATGGAATCGAGTATTTAACTACATTCCTTTTGGTCATACAATTCTTCCACGATTTCGATGCTTGAATATCAGTGCCTCTAAAGATATATATTCGGATTAGGTGAAGATCAATCCAGAGACACGATTCCACACAAGAAATATATGAAGTGTTTTTTTTTCTCGTTGTGTATGTGTGAATGTGATTTTTTAAAAGACATTGTCAATGTGTGTAAACGAATACGGTATAAACAAATCTTCATTGCCTACATCATGTAAATAAATACCGAGAACGGCTGGGATTAATTTTCCCATAAGAGAAACAAAACAATTACCATGAATAGTTGTTTACTACCACTCGTGATCAATTTAAAAACCTTGGTATTAAATCAATTCATAATGAATCTCCACAATACAAATTGTAATCTTAGGTTGTTACGAAGCAGCTTCAAATGCATATTTTATTCTTTTTTATCACCCTTATGAAATAAGCAATTAGCTGAAAGATGAATGTAATTGATTTCCTCAAATAATTTATTGGACTATTTCAGTTGTGTATGTTATTGCATGTATATAGACATTTACTAAAAATTGAAAAAGCATCACGTGATTGTATTACAGGATGGGTTGAATTATGTGGAGGTTTTGACAGAGCCACTAGCATCAAGACAAACTAGAATTCGAGGAATAGAAAACAAAATAATGTATTCAGAAATTGATCATTCATTAAAGGCATAAGATGAATAATCAGACATTAATAAATGAGGAGCGAAAGATATACATGTATAATATAAAACATGTTTTTTTTTATATTATCAATGTTAAAAAAATACTGTTGTTTATTTTTTATGTTCTTAATCTGAATATAATTTCGATTCTCGTGTGTTATTAATTTTCATCTAATTAACTAAGGCAAACAAGACCCGATGATTGAACATATTTCCACATTTGAATAAAGTAATAGATTGGAAATGAAATAGGCATTTTGTATTTGTAGACGACCTTTGAAAAAATCGAAAACGTCCGATAGCAATGGTTACAGGAGGTGTGATGAGATAATTGAAGCTGTTAATTTTCTCCTTGATAATATTTATGTACGTTTCGGCAACAAAGTTTATCGACAGGTTGTAGTTATCCCCATGGGCACTAATTGTACCCCTTTAATAGCAGACTTGTTTTTGTACTGTTACGAACCACAGTTTATGACTAAACTCAGTAAAGACCCGTCGAAATTGCATTTAATTGATAAATTCAACAACACTTACCGTTATCTTGATGATATTTTTTCGTTAAAAAATCAAGAATTATCTCAAAATACTGCTGAAATTTACCCTCGGCTAAGGAATTTACTTAAATGAATCCAAATTTATTCGGTAATAACTGTCCTTTCCTGGATTTAGATATTTCAGTTTTAAACGGGAAACTCCACACTAACATTTACGACAAAAGAGACGATTTTTCGTTCCCAATTGTTAACTTTCCATTTTTAGATGGTGACGTTCCTTTGACACCATCTGACGGTGTTTATATTTCATAGCTTGTTCGCTATGCCCGTGTCTGTTGTGACGTTTTAGATTTTAACGAACGCAACCTATGTATAACTGGTAAATTATTAAACCAGGGATATCGTTACCATAAACTTTTACTAAATTTTTCCATAGATATAAAGATTTGGTTTTGAAGTTTGGTTGTACCTGTAGAAAACTTATTTCAAACGGGATAGCACATCCTCATTTTTACGGAAATGTTGTTAACCGTGCCCGGAAATTTAGAAATGATCCATGTAAACGTGTCGCTCAATAAACTTATTCTAAAAGGTTACCTATTCAACACTGTTATAAGATCATTGAATATTGTTTTTATTTGTATAAATATTGATTTTGTTATCAGTAAATTAAAAGCCAACTAAATATTACTAGTATGTTATATACATATACATATACATATACATATACATGGATCTACAATCGATACTTGTAACTTGGCATTGCACAAGGTCATGTTTTTCTTTGGCTGTTTATGACGTATTTACATTAAATCCATTGGATGTTGGATATGTACGGATTGATAATTTAATTTCAGATGCATGATTTTTTATTAGTTGTTAGTGGCTTTTAACTAGCTGTCAGATAACTGCGAGTACTCTCAGATCTGTTCATTGTGCCTTTTTGTGTCGGGATGTATAAGTACCCGGCCATGTCCACTTGTATTTTTGTCCATCTGATCAGTTAAGCCTTTTCAACTGATTTTTATAGTTCGTTCTTATGGAGTACTGTTATACCACTGTCCCAGGTTAGGGGAGGTTTGGGATCCCGCTAACATGTTTAGCCCCGCTACATTATTTATGTATGTGCCTGTCCCAAGTCAGGAGTCTGGAATTCAGTCGTTGTCGTTTGTTTATGTGTTACATATTTGTTTTTCGTTCATTTTTTTACATAAATAAAGCCGTTAGTTTTCTCGTTTGAATTGTTTTACCATGTCTTATCGGGGCCTTTTATAGCTGACTATGCGGTATGGGCTTTGATCATTGTTGAAGGCCGTACGGTTACCTATAGTTGATAATGTCTGTGTCATTTTGGTCTTTTTTAGATAGTTGTCTCATTGGCAATCAGACCACATCTTCTTTTTTATATTACACACTAAACAAATCAAATGTCATATTGTCTAATTGAGATAAAATTTACACAGAGGAAACAAAAATTATTATTAGAAGAAAGTAATTTCGTTTTCAGTTTTAATTTTAAATATTTGAGAGGTAAGAATTTGTAAATCAATATTTTAATCAACTTATATAAAAAGATTCAAGAAACAAATTTTAATCATACTTGATTTAATATCACGCGGACATGTCATTTTAAATGAATGTCACTAACATTTAAATTATAGATAATTAAAACTTCGTGTGGTAATGACCCTTTACTTAAGAAGATAGTTTTCACTTATATTTGAATTATAGAAGTGAAGTAAAAAAATGATGAGTAAGAGTTCTTTGTTTTGTATGGAATCCAAGTTCATTTTGATTGTAATATGAAGTTTGGTAACTTTTTAAGATTATTACATGTAGCATTAGATTGATAAAGACTAATAAAAATTATGAACATCCAGTTACGATATGTTGTTTCTATATTTACGAAGAATACAGATACACAAAATAATGATTTGTCGACAGTGCTGTCATTATGCGATTATTAATTGTTTACGCACTTCATGCAGAGGCATGTGCATATGAGTTTGTCTTTGCTTTATGTCTTATACCTTTGTATTTGTCTCTTATATATTGGTTATTGCATTCGGTATAAAACATATCATTGAGCATGAAATTGAGAATGGGCCAAAGAGAAACAATCCGAGCAAAGGGCATAAAAAACAGCAGAAGACCTTATGTGTCTATAACACAGCAAGAAAATCCCACAACCGGAGGCGGGCTTCTGCTCGCCCCATTTACACACAACTGTGCTAGTGCAATGAAAATAGACGTCACACTACACCAAAATCATTCAACATAAAAGAGGTAACTGTCTATGGACAAGCGCAAAAATGCGACGGGGTTACACATTTTTATTAGATCTCAACCATCCCCCTATACAACTAGCAAAATATGTAGAATAAACAAACACACAGCAAATATAAGCAGTTAAAACTGTTTATGACAATCTGTTTTACTATTTATTCGAATTGCAAAAATGGATAATTAACAGTTGGAAATGAAAAATTATATCGTTTATCATACATTTTAGTTTTAAGCTTTTAAGAATAAGAAATAAGATTAGTATATGAGATAGCTTTTAAACTATATAAGATATCTCATATACCATATAAGATATCTCATAAACCATAAAAGATATCTCATTAACTATATAAATTATCTTTAAAGTTTACTAGATAGTAAAACTGCTTGTTGTAAATTTATACTAAAATTAGGCAATTTTCATATAATATGTCAAATATGTCAATAAGCAAAATAATCCAGGTATATATAGTATATGTCAAGGTAGTAATTGGTTTAACGATGTTTCAGAAGTTTTATTTTTCAATCATATCTTTGCACCATTCATATGTCTATTCAAAATTGTGTTGCGACTTCTGCTCCTGGATTAACGGATTTGGAGAATTTTATATTCTCGCTTATTATATGTTAATGCATAATATGAATACAAAAAGTTTCGACAGATTTATATCAAAGAATAACTGTAATTACTAAGGAAATACATGATTTGAAAAACACAATTGAATCGTATTTCAGTGATCAGATTTATACCATCCAATAATTGACATACAGTTTGTCAGAGAAGATGACAAAACATACTTCGTTAAGCTCGGAATGTTCACCCACTGGTGTGAAATTCCTAAAACGTGAAACACCTGTCCAATCAATTATCTAGGGCAGATTATTTGTCAATAAATAAGTGGTTTGAACATGTCATATCATATGTCTCACCTTTTCAACTCTAATACATTTTACGCAATTTGTTACAGATAAAGGGTTAATTAACATGTTGAAAGTATCAAACCACCTTGCGGTTGATTTTTTATTTTATATTAGCGATCGATTAAATTTTGTTTGATAAAGGCAAATTAGTATAAGGTTAAGTGACGTAGATTTTTTCTTAAATTGTATTCAATGACTTACTATAATGAGATGTTTAACGTTGTAGACAATTAGTACAATGTCATTAGTGATAGCTGACAAAAAGTGAATTGATACCCGGCCACGTCCACTTGTATTTTTGTCCATCTGATGAGTTAATAAAATTGAGAATGGAAATGGGGAATGTGCCAAAGAGACAACAACCCGACCATAGAAAAAACAACAGCAGAAGGTCACCAACAGGTCTTCAATGTAGCGAGAAATTCCCGCACCCGGAGGCGTCCTTCAACTGGCCCCTCAACAAATATATACTAGTTCAGTGATAATAAACGCCATACTGATTTCCAAATTGTATTTTTCAACTGATTTTTATAGTTCGTTCTTATGTTGTACTGTTATACCGCTGTACCAGGTTAGGGGAGGGTTGGGATCCCGCTAACATGTTTAACCCCGCCACATTATTTAAGTATGTGCCTGTCCCAAATCAGGAGCCTGTAATTCAGTGGTTGTCGTTTGTTTATGTGTTACATATTTGTTTTTCGTTCATTTTTTTTTATATAAATAAGGCCGTTAGTTTTCTCGTTTGAATTGTTTTTCATTGTCTTATCGGGGCATTTTATAGCTGACTATGCGGTATTGGCTTTGCTCATTTTTGAAGGCCGTACGATGACCTATAGTTGTTAATGTCTGTGTCATTTTGGTCTGTTGTGGACAGTTTGTGTCTCATTGCCAATCATACCACATCTTCTTTTTTATATGAGTTTTTTTTTACGTCAATAAGGATAAGGATATAGTTATTTAAGCATTAAACACTGATAAAGCTCATTACTAGTTATTTAACCTCCCCCAACTAAAACATTGAAAGAAAAGTAAGTCTTTTGAATTAGTGTGTTCCTTTTTAATACACCTTTTTCTATATAGTACAAAACTTGCAAAATCCTGACTGACATAAAGGTACTGGATTTAAAACATAATGAGTATGAAGTCATCACTTGAAACATTGATAAGATATCGTACTTTGTTTATGTTATTTTGAAAAGGGAATTTTAAAATACTGACCGAATTCAGTGTCGTTACTATGATATGAATTAACTGTTGTTGGCATGATATATCATTTATATGTTAAAATCATTAGAAAATTTACTGTTTTCAAATTATTCAATTATTTGAAATACTTAAGTTTATCTATCTAATTTGTTGACTGCCTTTCCAAAATGTAAAGTTTTTAAAGCATGTCAACGTATCTGATTTGGTCTTTCAACTCTTTTAATTTGATCACCAATGATTAGACTGATGTTGACAAAACATGAGTCGTCTAGGGTACTACATTATATGGAGGTATATTTGATGTTTAACACATGCCTGGTCAATGCCTCTTCTGGATTAAATTTTGTGTTGTCCTGATATATCATTGATATTTACATGTTCTGTAAATAAACAAAAAGTACATAGCAGTTTCAGAAATAGGGTTTCCAATCCTCGCTGTAAAGATTGCATAACTATATGTGACACCACTTTTACGGAAGGTTCGTTATTGAAAGATCTACTTTCAAAATTTGTATTTTATTTGGTCTTCCTACTGCAAGTATTAAAGCGCTAGTGACGAGTCTACTATAATCAAAACGCGCGTCTGGTGTTTAAAATTATATGCCTGGTATGTTGATACGGAATATGATATATATATATGTTAATTTTATGTACATTTACTGAATATACAATTTCCCGTGTAGAATAATGAAAATGAAAAGACAAAAAAAGAAACGCAATTATTTCATTTTTTTTTAAAATCTGCTCGCATCACAGCAAAATTCTACGATATAGCTTAAAACATAGTTTAATGTTTTCTCAATCTATTCCATAATTTAAGCTAGTCCTTTGAATTCCTAAAATATCGTACAAAGATGTGAAAATATTTGTGTCGGAAATTGTCTTTCTTTCGTAATATATATTGACACTTATATGTTACTTATGCATGTTATAAATTTTTACGTTTTAGACCACTAGACAAGTAAAACCATCTTAACATTTAGTTTTTCACCTACGACAGATTCACTTATGCATAACTTAATTATGAAACAGATGAGATTCTTTTTTATATATGAATCATATCCTTATATTTAAATAAGTATCAATCAATTTCTTAAGGGTATCTTCTTTGTAAAAAATAAACCAAATTACGCAATAGAGCGATCGATATTGTTCATTTGAAACAACTTATAATTTGAAGTGATTTTATACCATTAACGACATAAAGGCTACAAATAACCAGTAAATACTGCCATTTCAATGTTAACTGTTCATTTGGTTATAGATCGAAAATCATCTTTTCGTTTACAACAACTTCTACCACCTCGTCATAACACATTTTAAACGCTCCATTTAGATATAAACATACAAAATCATTTATCTTTAAATAGCATCGAATGATATATATACATTGTATTTGCAATGTGGATACATATATAGCAACATCTACGTAAACTACACAAAGGTAAGCACGCATTACGTTTTTAAACCTATTTCAATTTAGTATATTATATTTATTTCTGTTTTTGTGCAAAATGTGTACATATTTCTTTCCTTTTTTTTTATTTTTGTTTGTGCGCGTGGGTGAAGAAAACAGGGGGATTTTCAAATGTAAAATTCAAAAAGATCTGACTTTGACTTTCTTATTTTATTTTATATAAAAGAGGTTTTGTTTTACGTTATTTCAGTCTGATATTGACATATTCAAGGAAAATCATGAAAATTAAGATTTAATCTATGAAAAGTTATCATGTTTATTACAATCCTAACAGTTTAATCGTATTTGATGATTTCTTCTGAATAACGCATTTCATTTATTGCATTTATTATTTTGATTGAAAATGTCACCAAAAGTTATAAACATATTTCAAATTCTTATTTTATGAAACAACATATACTAGTGATTCTGAGGTTACTATACATAAGATGAAAATCTTTATAATTATAGACAACTTTGATGAAACATTGTTAGTGAAATGTACACATTATCACCTTTCATTTGACAAAATTACCATAAAAGGGAATTTGATATTTGTACGCAATGATGTTAAAATATTTGTAATTATGATATTTCCTGTTGCTTTACAGATGTTTATCAAATAATATTATAATTGTTCAGTTTATAAATTACAGAAATAAACATAGACACTGAATTAATGATTAAAACTTTCTATTGGACTTACACAATGATTCCATAAAGTTATATACTGAGGAAAAGATGTGTCTGGATACGAAACCCCGACGGCTGGAGGTCGTTGATGTTTCTTATACTGACACGCCGTATCCTGAATTGACTAACTAACTTACACTCGATGCTTAACCCTATATTTGTTTTAAATGAAACAAAGCGTATAGTGTTTTTACTGACAATATCATACCGAGATTAAAAGGGGATTTTTTTTTCTAAATGAAACCCTACTTGTAATCTAAATTTGATGACATTCATTAAGACTTTTACTAGTGAGTACATTTTACAAATGTCAATCTTGCCGTTTGCCTATCCCCATTAAAACCATGTGATGATAAGGATAAGCAGGTCAATGTTTAGCGTATTAGTATTCTTATTACAAAAACCAAATACAACATACTCATTGTATGCAGTTGTCAATATGGGAAGGTATAAGACAGACGACATTTTTGGATTTGATAGAAGAGACTGAAGATAAAGCAATGGTTTAACTGAAAAATATTACGTGTATCAGTTTAATGAAGGTAATCATTAAAGAATTGTACATGTAACTGCTTAATATAAAAAAAAATCCTCTCCTTCTCAACATTAAACAAACATTCATATTCGAACATACCGAGGGTAAAGTGTGTCTTGATTAGGAACCTGACGACAGGACATTCTTTTCACAAAATTACAGATTGCATATGCAGTAACCTTATGTTGTGGGGCAATCAAAGGAGGTTGAAACTCTACTTTCTGAAAAATGCTTTTGAAATGGAATATATAGTTGAACTCTCCTTTATCAGGGATTTAAACTACCATTTAAAAGTGGCTGGATCCGCCCCTGGATGGTAATGTTTGTCAACATTCCAAACATAAATAATTCAGACCAAATAAAAACTATGTTTAAATGACAAAATCAAATAAAAGTTTCCTATATGTGTTTTCTTTACGACATTGCGATATGTGATTACAATTGTAACTTCATGCAAAGAAGTATTTAATTGATTTTTTTTTATTCAAAATAGATTCTTAATATTTTTTTACCTGTAGATATCCTGAAATATGTTTATTTAAATATGTTTTGAAACAAATAGTTGTGAACATCATTATTAATCACTTATGTTCATGCAATTAATTATTTTTCTTGTGATAAATACCAATGAACTGGGTTGTCGTGATATAGAAGTGGTTATTAAAAAAAACCCGCTCGTCATCATTTATCTTTAAATAGCACTGAATCTATTGTTATTCGTAATAATAGATTTATTCAATATACACTTGTTTCAGAAATAGAAACTATGAAAAATGATAATAGAACTGGGGTGTTAAGAATTATCATTATCTTCATTGTGTAATATTAACTTCTACTATAATCGAGCAGTTTCTGTTCTACAACAGTTTTCTCGGAGTTTCCCTCCTACGGTGAGGTTGAGGTTTACGTGACAGCTTTATAAATCCAAACCTAATTTGGAAAATAGACTTGGATTCCTAGAAGTTCTTTGTATTTGTTTGATTGACACTTTCTTTACTATAACTACATCATACTTGGTTGTGAATTTACTTGGCATATTCAATAACAGATTGAGAAGAATTCTGGATAAAAAAGACCAAGGTTCGGACTTATTTTAACAGTTAAGATTTAACAATCTTAGAAGTTTTAGTTTGTTTGTACTACATTACCAAACTATTCTCACTTAGTTGAAAAAAAGAGTTTGTAACATATGTAAGCTCTTTTGCAAATACAAAATTTCTATCCTGATATATAATATGAGAATATTACTAGGCGTTCATTTTGATTTTTGATTACTAAAAAGGCTTAAACATCATGTAGTTTCAATTTTAGAACTAAAACTTGCAAGCATAACATTATTTTTATTATATGATTTTGGTATTTTGGTCAAACATATTATTAAGTTAAACACTTTAATTTCAGAAATTTCAGATGGAAAGCTTATCATGCTATTGTTGAATAAGAAATAAAAATCGGAAAATTTCAAACTGCATTATCACTAAATCGACATTGGATATATAAAATCTGCTAGATCTGCAGCCATTTTAGGTCCTATCAATCTTTTTGTTCAAATAATCGTTGTTTAAATTCAGATACTTTTGTATATAAGCCATATTATCTGAGAGGTATTTTTAGTTTAAAACAAAACATTCATATTGTATCTATAAACATATAGTAGACCATGTAACGCATTCATAATGTATTTAAAATTAATCGTTAAGTCAACAACAAACAGGTAAAGTTTACACTTTGATGCACAAAGCAACGAAAACGATTTTAAGTAATAAATAAGTATACAGAAATAGACGTACTTAACATAAACAGATTTCTGAATGATATGTTTTCCTATTTTTACCTTAGATTAAAATATCAATCAAAAATTAATGGCATTCGCCTCTCAATATTGTCATTAAAATACCATCGAGCTAAAAATGGATATCCTGCATTCAAATACTTGAGTTTAGACAACTATTTAATACAAAGGGATTCAATCAACCCTTTTTTTAAGAGGACCTTTTATTTGCAATACTAACTTACCATTGAATAGTAACTGACTTACATCATGTACAAACCATCAAACACCAGGAAAAGTACAAATTAAACTACCAGCTTGCAGAAGCTTTGCATTCATAAAGTTGGAATCAAATCGAATAAGCTTTCTATAATAAATAAACAATATAAGACATTGTAAGCTATAAAGACACAACGTTAAATTGATAATCAAACGGAGGTGTACCTTTTATTTATATTCTTGTACAACTCTAACAATTGAAGATTGATTTTCTATCTTACAAATGATTTTCTTTAAAACACTAAACATACCTTTAATAGACTATAAACAGTGACCTCCGGGTGCGGGATTTTTCTCGCTGCGTTTCAGACCCATTGGTGGCCTTCGGCTGTTATCTGTTCTTTGTTCGGGTTGTTGTCCTTTTGACATATTTTGTTAAATTAAGGTAAGGTTTGCATACACAGGGAGATAACTCGAATTCAAATAATTGACAAAAAGGAGGGACCCGCCATTTTGAATTGCTTGGATCAACCAATGTTCGATTACTACAATATTATCGAAAATAAAACAACACCTACCTCAAATTCAACGTTTTGATGTGATTTTATCAAAATTTTAATCGTGGAAGTAACGTAATTACCTTCACTTTGTTAGTTTTCATTTATATGACGTCACGTTTAGCCATAACGTCTTTGTGCAAAAACCATTCATGAAGTTTCGCGGAATTCTATTTTATTTCAAATTTATACATTTTTATGCCCCTGCCGTAGCAAAAGGGGGCATTGAGTTTTAGCCTTTTCTGTTTGTACGTCCATCCGTACGTACGTATCATAGTGTACGTTCCTTTGTCAAAAATTGGTTTCCGTTCTCTTACTTTTGTTTGCCTCAACCAACTGATATGAAACGTATGCACAATGCTTATAACATGTTACCACAAAACACAGAATAAATTTGAATTTTGATGTCATTAATTTTACCGTTCTAGAGTGATGAGGGGTCGGAGAAGGGGGTACCTTTCTCCTTCCTCCCGTCCCCTTTTCCCCCTTTTCTTGTCTACCGCCGTCAAACATAAAAAACTAATGTATGGGAAGCTTATTTTAGTAGAAATCGATCTAATGTCTTGTTGTCATGGCTTGTCCCAGTCTTGTCCTTTCAAAAGATAGAAGTGTTGTTTATCCTGCTTCAAGACGTAGAACCTCACCTTTTTCACTGACTGTTAAGTTGTCTCTTTCATTTGATTTGTAAGTCTAGATCTGATGCACGCCGTTTCCCAATGTTTTTTTTTTTATAAAGTATAAATGTAAATTATAGAAACGCAGGATTAAGTGAAAATACGGCACATTTTTGGGACACTTTTGGTGAATTTCGTTAAGAAACCCACTCGTTTTAAAATGGTCTGACCGTTCATAATACGCCGAGTGTTTTACTTATAGAAGATGCATATATTATATTTTCAGGATATTTCAACGAATGACAGAATGTTGAACTTGGTCTTTTCAAATGTACAGTTTGCAAGGTTTGTCCACAAATACGCACACTACCCACACGTTTACATCATTCAAAATATATGATATTTTATCAATCACTTTTACAACTGACATAATGTTTCTAATAGTAATTGTTTTATGGATGCATTACAAATGTGTCTTTCAGACACCACATCTTCCTATATCTATCTACAACTATTTCAAATTGTATTGTATCGTCCTGAACATGCCTGAAGTATTTGCCACCGGACATTTTACAACCTCTAATCAAACAATTAATAATTTATAATGTTTTATGTTTGTGCTAGAGAGGACATATCTGTAGACACATTCCTCATTTTTTTCAAGCTCTGACGTATTAATAATACTGTGGTTGAAGAGTATCCATGGCACAATCAATTTTGATTTGACGGTCGCAAATTTTCGTTTTACTGTCTCCGCTACGCGTCGACAGTAAAACAGCTTTTGCGAACATCAAATCGTCCGTTGACAGTGAGTACTCTTCAACTACAGTACCGTTATTCCTGTGAACTTCATTGAAGTGATTTTAATTTATTGAAAGTATGTGAAAGATTTTCATATAACAGGTCTACATTACTAAATTTCTTATTCTATATATGGACAATACGTATACGACTGGTCATTTGTATTCCCAGGCCATCTTCTGTTTTGTTTATCTCATTTATAGGAGCGTGTAGTTTGTTTGTTTGGTCAAAAACTCCAAATGTGAACATCATATGTAACAATTTGACAAATCATACCAGTAATTTATCTTTCTCCTGCAGGGCTTTTTCCTGCTTAGTCCTAAATATTTGATCATATTTGAATAATATGTGTTGGTGTCCAGATTTAAATGAATGAAATAAACATGGCTGCTTTAAATGACTTTCCTAGTCAAAACTGATGTCTGCATACAAACAATTTACCAAACACGAGGCAATAAAGCAATTTTCATTACTTTTAATGGCAATCAGAATGCTATCCTAAGATTCAAAATATTACAGTTTGAAGCACGGAAAGAAAATAAGTGTTTTTAGGCACCTTTTTATGAACTTTTGAATTGAAATTTATTATTAGTGAACGGACCACAATTATTCATATATGTTTTATTCAGTTTTATATTTTTATAGTCTCTTGCATACATTATTATTTTAGAAGAATTCAAATACAAATTTCCCTAAAAAACGTCAAAAATCGCAATTTTAACTTTTCACCTTAAAAAACGGGACGGGCGATGTTCGATTTTTTTCATCAAATGATTGGGTACTCCTCCCTGAACAAAATGATGTATCATATTGGTATAATATCACTTAGAAAAAAAATCCATGTATCATGCAAACCTTACCTTAACTCCTCACTTGTTAAGGCATGGAGCGTGTCAGAGCTTGATATTTAGTTTAGCCATCTACTCGATGTCTACATATTTATTTGGTATTGACTTGGTATCCTATCAAAGTTAATCACATATTTCCCCTTTTCAAACCCCAATAATTGACTAGTATTTATAAAGATATTTTCATACCTAGAATTCTGCTATTTGACAGCTAATCTTGCTAACTTGGAGCGGTTTGTTTTGTAGTCTGCGATGCATGAATGTGCAGCAATAGGGTTGTGGAACCTGATGCCTCGTAAAGCGAGGATGTCTCTTTCTCTTAACTGATAATAATTATTGGAACCTATTTTTTTAAATTGTATATATATATAAATAGAAACAATGTATTTCCCACAAGGAATCTATTTATGATTAAATATTTGCCACTTTTACATTGAAGGTTCGTAAAAGATATATCCTAGAATGGAACATTCATATGCACTACTTTATTTCATAGGTCAAATATCGGCATATGGAGCCTATTATCGACCTTCACATGCCTCGAACTTCTAAAGGTTTAAACACAAATATGAGTCTTTATGAGATAAAACATGGAAATCATATCTGCGAATCAGTATGAAAACAAAACAAAATTTCTCTGAATATCATATATTGAAAAGGTGCGTAGTTTGCGAAATAGCTGTCTTTATAAAGTGCACCCTATAATAATACATTTTTTCCAAAAGAAAAATCTTTAAAAAAACTTTCTCTCACAACAATACTAGTACAAAAAAATCATAGCCTGAAAGATATCATTCTATGTACTCCTACTTTTCATTTACAGAATATTTAAAATGCCCGCCCTTGTTTCGTTTTATAAGAAAATTGAGAACTATACTTTAATAACTTTCGGCTTACCAATTGTCGAGTTTCTTGCGTAAATAGAAACGTTATATGCACTTAAAAATCAAAGTTTAACATATAGGGTTGTGTGGCATATTTTCAATATTTATCATCGAACTTCTCAAAGTTATAACTCACAACTTTGGAATTTTATTTATTTTTGTAGTACTCTTCACTCCACTTTTTGTTTTTAAGTTTCGTCGCTATCCTTGTGAATTATATTTGTTACATTCACAAATAGTTTCTTGTTGATATGCAAGATAGAGATTATATCTTTGAACCAGTATGCAAATAAAACTAAATATGAATATTTCATATCTCCCCAAAAAAACGTTGTTTATGAAACAGCTGTTTTTATAAAAGTGCTAATTTTATTCAAAATTGAAAAAAAAACTTTTTCTAACAACGATGCTTATTTTTCAAAATCATATCCAAAAAAGAAATCATTCCATGTACTTTTCATTTATATAATTCAGTTTGCCGTGGTCATCTATATTCGCACTGTTAAAATTCCAAAGTTGTGTGCCTTTCAGTTAAAACATAAGTATAATATCTGGGAACTAGTTTGCAAATACAAATACAGTATATCTATTTATATTATATATCTCCCCAAAAGATTCATTATTCTTACGTTGAAAAGCGTAATACAACTGTTGACTTTATTTATGAAACAGCTGTATTTACAAAGTGCAACCTTTGTAAAAAAAATTTAACTGATTCAGTACTGAAAAAATAGGAATGTATATCCATTATTGAGAAAAACTTTACCCCATAGAGTCTTTGTATAATTTAAAACTAGTTTAAACAGACATATAAAAAAAGAGACGACATCGTCCTAATTTGTTTCATTATCAAGAATATAGATGAAGAGACAAATACCGTATCAAAAAATGTATAAGGTTACATAACAAAACAATCCTGACTGAATACTTCTTTTTGTTAATTTATACTTTATACACACGAATAACAATAAAAACGTAAAAGACGAGAAGCCGTATAATGAAACTAACTTTATCTTTAACATTTTGGAAATTCGTCCACATTTTTCTTCATTTTATAATTTATTACATAACAGATTGTCTTCTTATACATGTACATATCGTATATCAGCACTGTCTTGTGCATAGGTAAAGTATAAGGGTCAACATGCATGTATAACATTATACATTGTAGTTTAAAAAAAAACACCTTAAGAGTTCGATTTTGTTTTTTTTTATTTCTTTTTCTCTAATACTTAGCCGATGTATTCTTTTCCTATCCTGTTGATTATTATATTTAATAAATGTGTTGTTCGTTTCATATCATTTCTTGACTGGTCACATTTCAACTATGATGTAAACCAGATACCTCGTGTAGGGAGATTGTCAAATTCTCTGCGCATTCAAATCTATTTAGCATTTAGCTCTTTCATGGTGCCATTTTATTTTAGAAGGCAACGTTTTTTTGAAAATTTCCACGACTTTTATTCAAAACGGTCTCTATTACATAACGGAGATTGAAGTAGTTTTTTACTGAAGTCATCCAAAAAATCGGTCTTTACAAGCTCTTTTATGTTCAGATGAACATTTTAACTAGTGTTAATCCCGTTAATAGCCGTAAAAAAATAGGCCCAATAATACATAAAATATTTGGCACTGGACGTTATGTCTCTTGTTCGTGCGTCTTTTAAATAGTGATACTCGAAACCTGCTGAAAACCCGCCGTGCAATATTCGGATTAGTAAACGATTAATACCCTCACGACACTTACCAAAAAGGAAATCCTGGATAATCATAGGTGTGATCTATGTTCCTTTAGAATTTCAACCAAAGATGAATAACTGGATCTTCCATCACTATATTCGATACCTAAACTACATAAGTGTCTTTACAAACAACGGTATATTGCTGGGTCCTCCATTTGCTCCACGAAACCTCTTTTAAAATTATTAAGATCTATTTTCTCAGCGTTCAAAGACGGGTTTCAAAGTTATTGTGAAACTGCCTATTCTAGAGGTGACGTGAATCAGATGTGGATAATATTACTTAAAAATTCCAAAGATCTGTTAGAGTACATACAATCTAACTCTCTTTCATCTTGTAATAGTATTAAAAGATTTGTCTTTTCTGAACACTGCACAAGTATTCTACATTCCAAACTAAAAGACAAATTGAAAGAGTTGGTATTGCTTTATGGATAACGTAGATACAAGTATCTTGTCTAAGAGAGGGATAAATCCTACTTTGTAAAGGATAACTCTGATTCAAACAAAAAATTCTCTGAAACTGACATTATTAAGATGCTTGATTTCTTGATTGACAACATATTTGTTATGAGGCTGACTTCATACAGGCATTTCTTAGAAAGAAAGAAGTAAACAATATCCTTTAACTCTACTTTCCGCTAAATAGATTATGTTCTTTCACTAAATAATTTAAAATTTGGTGACTATATTGAACGCATCTATTCCATCGAACTAGAGATAAAGGATACTACAGATACAGTTAAGTCGGCCTCATATATTGACTTACACCTAGAAATTGACAATGATGGTCGGTTAAAATCTAAACTTTATGACAAAAGAGATGATTTCATCTTTCAAATTGTGAATTTTCCATTTTTAAGTAGCAACATTCCAGCAGCACAAACATACGGGGTATATATCTTCCAATTGATAAGATATTCCCGTGCTTGCATTTCCTATCATGATTTTCTTGATAAAGTGTTGCTGCTCACGAGGAAGCTAGTAAACCAAGAGTTCCAAATGGTGAAGTTGAAATCATCCCTTCGTACATATTACGGGTGCCATCATGAGTTGGTTTAACTTTATGGAATAACCGTTTCACAAATGATATCGGATATGTACCTACCTATTCGCCAAAACGTGTCCTCTGCTCTACGCCAAAACGTCCCAAGTCTTTTAGCGCTAATACATGTATGTTCTAAATGACATCAATAACGTTTATGTCAATTCTATGATTGGGGATATAGTTGATGAAGTGGTCATTTATTAGCATTAGTTAGTTAAATACCGGTTGTAATGATTACTAGTTTTATAATTGTAAATTCAATCTGTAACATATCAATTTACTTTTGTCCGTATTTGCTTATTGTCCAGTTTGAAGTATGTTATGCTCATTTAGAGCTAACATACAAATAATTCTAGTCCAGTTAAATTAAAAAAGAGTGACGAAAGATACCAGATGGACAGTCAAACTCATAATACGAAAATAAACTGACAACGCCATGGCTAAAAATGAAAAAAAGACAAACAGAAAAACAACAGTACACATGACACAACATAGAAAACTTAAGAATACGCAACACGAACCCCACCAAAAACGATCGGTGATCTCAGATGCTCCGGAGCAGTAAACAGATACTGCTCCAAATATGGCACCCGTCGTGTTGATTATGCGATAATTAATCTGGTAAATAGTCTAATTCGGTAGGTACTTTGAATGCACGAAATTTAATTTCTAAATCCACGAAAATTGGTACGGTCTAAATTAAATAAATAAACAGTAAATGGATTGAAGAATTGCTTTTGTATAAAACTTTAAAAGAATATTTAAGATGAAAAAATGTATGTATGGCCACAACACATAATCGCTTTTTGACGAACTGTAGATTGCATTGTAACCGTGGTAAATTATGAAATAACACAGGTCATAATATATGTAATGATTGAACCACTTCTCAATGACATTTGGTAACATCCGATCTGATTTCCAAAACGAATAACCTATGGTTCTGAAGGTAATATTCGACATAGGCATATTACAAGTCACAAACTTCTATTCATTAATCCACATAGATAAACCCCATAGAGAATGATAATATTCGGTATAGATTAATATGTAAGAGTAAATACATTTTTAAAAAGTACAACCTGGCATGAACAGCACACATTATCACAGAATAATTAATGTTACATGCTAAAAAAAAACACACACATACAAAGATCGATGTCGAATATGGGGTGAATCGCGATTGTATCCTTTTTTAGTATCCTACGCATGCATATCATATACATTTTTTTTTCCAATTTAATCATTGTTTAATCCATCTCTAATATTGTCCCTTTTTGTAGAGAAAAAAATAACAGCGTTAGCTTTACATTTGTAAAACTATGCATGAACAATATTTTCCTATATTCCAGGGTTATTATAGAGGTGAAATAATCGTTTATAGACTTGACGTATAGAAGGATAATGGTAAAATTCAACAACTATTGGACAGAACACACGATTACTATATGTTTAATCAAATAAAATTAAATGTTATAACAAACTACAGTAGTTGGTATTTTAATCAATGTAAGTAATGGCCGGAAACATAATATAAACCTATTATATGTAACACTTTACATTAAAATATGGAAACATTTGGGGTGTTAATTGAAAAGAAAAACATGTAGTTTTGAAAGAGAATAACTACATTTGTACTTGGTGTAACTGGTTCAGACAACGTTTAAAGTAAAAAAAAACACGAATAAAATGTTGCAGCTGTTTCAAAAGTTGTTTAAAATTATGTTTCTCTTTTGATCACTTTTGTCGGTTAATATAAATCTCATCAATTGGTTCGTTTATCTAGATATGATTTTTTAATAACCCTTTCGTACAATTCGCCTCTTGTTTCAAACGAGTTAAAGATGAGTGATAAAAAATTGACAAAAAAAAACCGGTGAAATTGTTTTTAAGTTTCACCACACGCCATAGAAAGTAAATTTAATACGTGTTAGTTTCAAAAGGTGCGTAGTGAATATCAACACATTGGTCAAAGAAATGCAATGATAATAATTATTACGTTTAAAGCCGAACATCCAAGAACATTTCATTTCTGCTGTTAGCAAATCTGATAATCTAAATCACTTAAAATAGATTTCAGAAATAATTTTAACTCCTTGCGTTGCAATTTTGACAACATATTTCAAAGAAGACGAAATTAATGTCAGTTGAATATATTTAAAACACACTTATTTGATTTATTTGACAAAAGCCAAAACTTGTTTATGAATTAAAACAGGTAAATCAATTCATCCAGATGTGTTGATACAAACCTGAATTTATTCCCATGAGAAAAGCTTGTTAAATTACATAATTATTCAGTATTAGTTAAAACTTTTCACACCAAATGTTATGTCAACTGCTCTTTAAATTGCGATCAATAGACTAGTATACTAGTCATTACGGGGCAACACTTATGTAGTTATTAATGTTGATACCAGCTGGTGCAATGCATTCCAGAGTATAAGTCTCAACCGTCTCAATCTTTTGATTTTTTACATGTTCTGTAAAGAGAATTTTGACCAGGACTATTTTACTAGTTAATTCACCATATTGATTTGAAATTAAAATATGTCACTAAATTTTTATCTAAAATTGTTGTTTTTTTTGTTATCAATTATTCTTAAACATATTTTGGTAAAAAAAATTCTCTAAAATATTTGCCAGTTCTATGCAACGGTTTACGTTTCAGCTACGAAATACGAATGGAGCTTTTTCTTCCTATAAAGACACTTTTGTGACTTTTTAAATAGGAATATTTTAAGGTTTAAAAGAATTTAGTGTCTTTGTATTTGAATTTGTTAAAAGTATAACAGAAGTTCTACTTAGAATTATCTTATATCCTGTTTTTAAAATTGACATGTAAATACTAAAACTCCTAATTTAAACCTATTGACTGTCTTTTAATTTTATGTCGACTCTCCTCTAATAAGGAGGGGGAAATTTCTTAGTTTTGATATAGAAGCATTTTAAATTAATAGCTCTTCATTTTATTTTGATTAATATTTATTTCATAGATTTTGATGGGTTTTCGTTGTATGAACTATGGATCAGCGTTTGTATGTTCAATAATACAGCACAAACCCGTATGTTTATGTGGTAGATTTTGAATAGGTTTCACAAAATGGCTCAAGTAAAGATTTTTAAAAGGCCGTAATGTTTTGTTTATAACACATCAAACGCAATAGCCATATGTCACTTTATAATAGTTACAGTAATGTAAGTGCTAAATTCATACATATGGGGGTCATCTATTTAATGAAAGATGAATAATTGTATTCTATCATATACTTCTATATCGTATGACAACAATCCATGACATAAAGGAGCAACCTTTGCCGTATAAAATTTATTTGAAGTTATATCTAAGCCTAATAAATTTATCAACTAATTTTTGGTACTGTTTGTTTGCATGGTGCAAACAACTCTGTTTTTTTAAATCTGTCATAATTCATTCGAAAAATAATTGAGGCTTATATAATTGGGACTGAATAGAAACTACAGATTGTTAAAACAAATATGTTAACAAAGGAAACAAAATATGTCATGTATAACCTGACAAATAAATAAATTCATCATCTGGCAGGTAAATAAAAATTTCTAGGTATCAACACGGAAGAAGTTGTGAAGACGATATATAATGAATTGATAACAAACTTGTATAAATATTTTTGTAGTTTAAAGATGACTTTAGGACAATATTACAGACTAATCCTGTGTCTAATGGGATGCAATGCCTGTGGGGAGCAAGGTTATTATGATTTATTATACTGCATACAGATTCATGATACCTTAAAAAACGGAACTGCAAAAAAATATTGGGTAGATCAACAAACAAAACCATCACCATAACAGACATATTGTAAAAAAAATACACATGAAGGCAATAGTATTAGCGCATTGCAGTATTTTACCAATATAATAAATCGATAACGAAGATTCAAATCATCATAGAAAAATGCATGCACCCCAAAAAGAGCTAGAAAGGTTGCGGTGACAGAGTATGTTTTTCCTGTCACCGCCATGCAAATTTACACTCAGTTAACATTTTCAAAATCGGGGATGGAACATAATCCATAAATTTTAGTTTTAAACGAGTATTCTGGTATCTAAAGATTATAGACTGCGAAATTGTGAGCTGAGACACAAACACCGTTCAATTAGTATAAGACTTCGTAAACCGCAATTGGCCGCAATTTATCATATTTACATGCTTATACCTATGAAATGAACCGCAAACCTATCCCAAATAATTATGCTTCATTTGTTTTAAGTAATTTTCAAGATAAACTATGTATTAAGTATCACTTCCGACATCTTTTCCTTTTGAGCTAAAACAACACATTATATGATAGTCAATCGCCGATAAGACTTCAATGACCACATCATGGGGGACAAAGCTAGGGAAGTATTTTATCTATATTTTATGCACGTCTACTTATTAACCTAATGAATAAGATCATGTCTTTACATAACATTAACTTTAAAGGAAATGAAATGTTAAATGTAGTTAAATCTGTTTTCTTTGATCTTGAAATAACACTTTCTGCAAGCATCGTTTTATAATAACATCTTATTTTGTTATAATAATAATTACATTGCTAGTTACATTAAAACGAATAATTACAGTCTATTTTTTTTGTTGTTGAAATTTTCGATTTTTGATACTCCTGTACCTTATTTTGGCCTTCCAGTTGTTTCGGTGAAAATACACCATAGATTGTCCCCTATTAGTATTTGTAAAAGTAATGTGCAGAGTTTATTTTTGTTTTGAATGAAGAAAGACAAAGCTACATCTATTGTTATATCCTATGCAGTATAATATATAAAGTTTCATGAAACGTTTCCTTGCATATAAAAAATAACCCATTTGGATTCACTGAATTACTATATACAATATTTAATCCTCGTATCTATGATGAAGTTTTTTTTACTGCAATGAAATGAACGATTCAGTTCCTACTACTGTTAACTCAAGTGAATATTATAAATGTTATAAGTTATCTACGTTCATATCCGTAGATATGGATATTTTAACACCCTGAAGTACCCCAGTACCCCGTGAGGCGAAGCCGAAGGGTGTACAGAGTACTGAAGGGTGTTAAAATATCCGTATCTCCGGATATGAACGTAGATAACGAATAACATGTATAATATTCAGCTAGGTCAGCAGTCCCATTCCTTCAAAAAATGTGGCAGTCAAGTGATGCATTTAATGAAATGAGTGTAAATGATCGGCATAATAGGACAAAATCGTTAATGACTTAAATATTTAATTACAAACATCATGGATAGTCTACAGAATTCAATATTTCACAAGGAGCAATCATGGTACTAAGGAAAACTTGAGTGAAGTTCCCCGGGATAATGGTTAGCAACGTCTGGGGATATGGGTTAGCAACACCCAGGGGCTATATCCCGTTTTGTAACGACGTGGGTTAACCAATCAAATTCCTAGATATAAACTAAGCCGGGGATAAGTTTTTTTGACCAATTTTTATATTACACCTTTTGATTAGAGCACCACTCTTAAGTCTTGAATGAACGAAAAGAGTGCGTGAGGCAAAAAGTTGTAAGTCTGGTATTTCTGGTGACAACAACTAGAATTTATTGTATTTTCTAAAAATAATAAAGGTATTACACCTCAGGACAAAATGATCCATAGCTGTATTAGACAAATCTTTACGAATTTGGGTCCTCAACGCTCTTCAACATAATACTAATGTTGACTTTTTAAATGCTTTCATTCGAACCACACTGATGAGTCCGTTGAAGACAAAACGCGGCTGACGTACACTCCTGATATCTATGATTAGTTTATTCTATAATCGAGTTGACGTCTTGTGTAATACGCAAAACCAAATTGGAAACCAGCAGGAACTGACTTGAAGGAGACACACTGAATAAAGAGAGAAAAACTGACTAAAGGGAGGAAAACTGACTAAAGGGAGAAAAACTGAATTAAGGGAGAAAAACTGAATTAAGGGAGAAAAACTGAATTAAGGGAGAAAACTGAATAAAGGGAGAAAAACTGACTAAAGAGAGAACATACGAGTACAAAAATTCTTATCCGATCTAGCATCTGTATATCTTAGCGACTCAAAATATTTATCTAGTCATATGTACGTTTCAAAATAAGAAGCAGTCCAATGAGAGAACTTATTCTTGCATTTCTATTTTATAAGGGCAAAAACATTTCAAAACTTAGTATACAAGAATTCATTATTATCATAACTATTATCATCAATATTTTGATTTATTTTCATGTTTTAGTTTCATTAAACCTGGTAACAAATTATATTACGATTTGACAAGATGTTGTACTAACTTGCACCGTCCATGGAATACAAACAATTGATAGAAAAACAACCAGACAGTGGTCCATGGGAGACGATGACGAACTTATATGTTATAATGGTCGTATAAATAATCTTAGAAAGTATGGCGAGAAGGTACTTTTTGGAAATGCATTTTATCTTACAATATTCAATATTACAGAAGAGGACCTCAACATAGTTTATCAATGTCGCTATGGATTCGATGCAGCAAGTAAATTAATTGAGGCAGATAAACCCACATCAATTTGTAAGTATGCGGTTTCGTATGATTATAAATAACAAAATTCTGATTGTGCGTGTCAACAGACTATAGCTTGTGATTCAGTGGTTATCGTTCGTTGCCTATGAATATTTGTGTATATCTATATATGCCCTTTCCTCTCGCGGTATTATAGCTGACAATAGTCATCATTCGTTTTGTGAGTCATTACCCTCTAAGGATGACTAATTACGCAGTAGTTTTACGTTTAATGGAATGATCACCTTGTCAACTCTTTACTTTATAATTGTAGGATGATGTTGTAATTTTAGAAGCATACTATTCTCATAAAAGTATAGGTATAAATGTATTCCTATGTGTAGTGACAACTGCAAATTATACCTTATCCATTGACTTATGATTGGATCATGTGGATTTCTTGCGATTAGAATTATTATAAAGTGCCCAAAAATCAATCAAATATTGGTAGTTGATCTGATTTTTTATCTCTTTTCCAACCGGGCTGTAACATATACATTTATATAAATATATATCCAGCATGTTTAAATTATATTTTGTGTGGTTGTTTTACCCTTTCGAGTAAAGTTTGATTAGCCCGCAATATTGCAAAATAGTGGATCTGAGTGTTTCCGATGAGTTGAAAGATTTTACAATATCCCAAGGCAAAATGAAAGTTTTATATTTTATATCAGATATTAGGACGTATTTTAGTTCGTGAATTTAATTTGTGTGTAGTCTTAATGTTATGCTCATTGCATTTTCGGTTTTTATTGGTTAATTATTTGAAAAAAAATCAACATTTCTGAAATTCTTTTTTTTTTCATTTTTGGTGTTGTTTGTCATAGGAACTGTGGTAACTCATTCTTGTTTGGCATATGCTCTGTTTCACACTTTCAAGTGAAACACTTCCCAAATATGCGTTCGAAGCGATTTTCTGGATTTACTTAAACCCTGAAATTGAACAATGTGAAAATACAATGACTAAATACACGTTTTACTATAATGACTCTGGCATCTACCAGTTTGTTAGATACTTTGATTTAAAAGGGGTTCGCGTTTGGTTTTTATTTAAGTATTGTTTTGCATAAAAAAAGATTCAAGAAATTATGATATTCTTGCTATTAATGATATTTAGTTTTGACTAAGTTCCACTTAGGTTTGCTTAAGAATATAGACTCATCCTATTAAATGGATTGAAATTATTGAAATTATTAAATTTCTTTGATTTTGATTGTATTTCAGTATCATTAATATTGGAAAATGATCGCATTACATTCGGAGGAGATATCATATTGACATGCATCGTGAATGGCATTAGAGCACTAGACAGCGACGTAACTAGGCAATGGTCAAGTGGAAATGAAGATCAACTTTTAAGTTACAATGGCAGAATAAATAATCACAAAAAGTATAAAGAAACTATTCTTCAAGGGAATGCATTCAGTCTAAAAATATTAAATGTAACAGTCTTAGATGTAAATTTAACTTACCGATGTCGATATGGTTTCGATACAGCCACATACATCATCAAAATAAGCGAAAGTGCAAGTCTGCAAAAAGGAAACCCATGTTATCATTCTTCAAATATACCATGTCGTATTGCAGAAACACAAAAATACAAAGGAAATTTAACACGTAATGATACAATTTCCTTTACAGGTAAGCTAAATATCAGAATTAATTCATTTTCTACAGTAGTCGGATTCAAGAGGCCCTTTTGGGCCCGCCCTCTGTTTTTGTGGTAAAAAATCTGGTTAGTTATATATGGAAACACTGATGCATGGCTTGAACTGCCATAAAACCCTTTTGATCATTCAGTGGATCTGCCCATCTATTGAAGGTTCATTTATAGGTATAATGTTTCTAGTCCGTTCGTCCGTCCGTCCGTCTGTCCGTCAGTCCGTCTGTCCGTCCGTTCGTACATTTTTCCATTCGTTCGTCCGCGTTTGTCCCGCTTCAGGTTACATTTTTGGTCGAGGTAGTTTTTGACAAAGTCCAATCAACTTGAAACTTAGTATACATGTTCCCTATGCTATGATCTTTATTATTGTAATGACAAATTAGAGTAAATACCCCATTTCCACGGTCCACTGGAAATAGAAAAGGATAGAGCGAAAAGAGCATCCGTACGCGTGTACTGGGGACACATTCTTTCTTTTTTCTTATTAAATTGTCAATTCTTTTTAATAATTTTCATAAACATGAATTATTTTTGGGAGCAAAATTCAGATTAAATTTTAAGATTTATTGGAATCAATTATTAGATAACGAACTAAAAAATGTAACAGGAGTGTATATAGTTATTTCTTTAATATTTGGGAAGGCCGGAATAACATGTTTATCTTACTTTCCTGTTTTTTGGGATTTTTTTTTTTTTGGAGGGGGGGATTAAATAATCTTCTTATCTATTGCATCATTTCTTACTGTCAGAAGCTTTTCTACATCGGTTTTATTTGTTTTAAAAGATGACAGGTTCATACGAAATGTAAGCAATACATTTTAGTATGTTCACGACTGTTTTGATACAAGCAACACTGATAATTCATAAATAAGTGAAACGCTCTTTTACATTTCAAAAATAAAATTCGTAAATTTATGATGCGTTCCTGTCAATCGCATTGAAATTGATTGCATGCATAAATTAAAGCTTAAATCTTATAGTTTACGATCCATTTAAAATGAGGTTAAATTCCCCTATTTTATCTCAATGGTGGCCGTTGACCGTTTGTTAATTTTGATGTGCTAATTTGTTTTGTATTTTCTTCTTTACAGAAAAACAGGGAACAGATACCAATGTGCCCTTGCCAGCAACACTGATTCCGTCAGCTATAATTGCTATAATAGCAGTTGCTGTAATTTATATTGTTATTGCGAAACGAAAACATCAACGAAAAGGTAATTGAAAAAATACCTGAATAATTGTTTTTGGTGTACCAGTATGTACTAAACTTTCTATGTATTTTATCTTTTATAATATTTCCTATAATATGTCTTAATGTTTTAAGGCAGAAATATGTTTATGTGTTTTGTGTATAAATTATAGTCAGTAGGTTTGTGAGATGCAAACCTCTTACATTATTATTAGGTATACAAACTTTAGAAAAGAATTCTGCATTATCTTCTTTTTCGTGGATTTCATAGGTTCAGGTGAACCACGACATTAAAGGTACAACGGATAACGAATTTTCCGTAGGATTGTGTGCGCACTTTGTCAAAACCACGAAATCAAATATAAACGAAAATTGATACATACGAAAATAAATAAATCCACAATTTGTAAATGAGCTCGAAAGTCTTGTCACTATTACTTTAAAAATTTTGACAAGTTGTCTAAAACTGCATTTAAAAACATGTACCAATCTATTTGTATATAGGTTTCATAAAATTAAAAAAATCTTATAATATTAATTAAAAATACCAGAAGAGCTAGATAAGAAGGATGACATTTTAAATAAATGCAACTTAACATTTGACAGGCATTTTGAATTTTTCCAGTATTCTCATGAAGGTTATTATGAGAAATGTCAAGCACAGAACCAGAAATTTAGGATTGGAGATATTCACCTACAAACAGGTTTCCAGTGTAATGTGAACAATTTGTACATGTTGTATAGGACTTGAATAAGTCGAAATAAAGGGAATATATGGAATATATGGTTCAAAAACACTTTAATCTCTTTGGCGTTACAACATGCCTTTAGTTAGACTAATTTCTATTCAGAAACAAAGAACAAGAACAGAACAAATGACAAAAACATACAAGAAGATGAACCATGTTTGCCATAGACGAAAGGCAAGTCATATGAAAAAAAAAATAAAATACTATGTCATTGATCTACGTACATTTTGTGTTATAATGGTACACAAACTACATTGCGCTGGCAATGATCAAGGTTTTGGTATAATATACATTTCGCTATAAATGAATCGATACAAATACGATTTGGCTGAAACATTTGATACACATATGGCCATTCAATGTTGAATTAATTATAATAGACTAGCCAATTAAGTGGTCGTGCTCTTAGGAATGTTACAGAATGATATCAATTTCTAACATTCAATCAGTCTCAACTGAAATTGGTGTGGAAGTAATACTTTGTTTAAATCTCAAACCAAATTATTAAACTGAAATACTGTTGCCGAAATTTCACTAAAGGTGTTTAGAATTAATGAGCAGTTGATATCATTAATGGCACTAATTTTACTGCACCAGATACATATTTGTACAATTCATGTCAAATCAGTGATGCTGGAGTCCGAAACGTTTGAAAGTTCTAAAACTAATCTAAAGGTTATATTGCTGATAGATCCACAAAGGAACAAAAGTAAATCTAAAACCTAGAAATTGGTTGTATGTACAAATAAATTGTACATTCCTTAATTTAAAAAAGAATGCTATATAAATCAAACAATATAATTACACAACCTTATACTAAATTCTAATGATAACGATTTGTGTTTCTTTTCAGATAAATGTTTGTGAAATAAAGTAAATTCTAAGATTGAAGCTACTGTGTAATGGTATTATAAAAAGTATGACGGGTTCTAACTTATGAATGAAGGAAGCATACTTCGTTGACAAATATTGTCAGTGCTTCAACCAAACGAGACCAAATGACGTAACAGTGTTTACCTAAGCTTTATATGTATCTCGAAATACCACAAATAGTCCATTCAAACTACGGTTTTACTAAATGCAACAAAACATGTTTTAGTTATAGTTTTTTTGCAGACTGTAAAAGTGTTTTAATGTGTCTAAACATCAACGAATACCTTGTCATGATTAAATCACAGAAAATATCGACATTGTCATAAAACACTATATAGTTTGTTTTTTAATCAATCTTTCAACCATTTTGAGACATGGTCATATATTATGCTCTATGTTAATTATTTAATTAGAAATTCTGAGTGAATATTTTTATGCGAACTTTTATGTTTAATCGTGCTCGTCACTTTGACAATAGTTAGATCAGTATGCCTGATGATGGAAAACTTATATTTATGTTCAATATGAAGATATGCAATTTTATACTGCCAAAATCTGCCATAATTATATTATCAAAAAATGTTTTATTTGTTTAATGATTGTTTATGAATTACTTTTACATGTTTTATGTCAATATGTTTTAATCTCTCTTTTTTGGGTGTTTTATGTATAAGCTGAAATTAACGTTTTATATAGGTCGATGTAACATAAGGTTTGATACGTGTATATATATTTTTTTTTATGTATATGTGTTTTAATCATTCTCTCATAACTCTTTTTAGAGTGACGTTCATAAAATATTCGTCTTGTCTTGTGAAACAAAAAACAAATGTAATTATAAAAGTGAAGTTAATATTAGTTAAAGCAAATATTAAACGTCATCTCGGTTATTTCATCTTAGAGGAAACACAGAGTGTATACCTTCAAACCCATATAATTTTAAAATGTAATAGTTGTACTGAATAGACTTTTAACTTGATACTTAAATTCAATATGTATACGGAACAGTAATTGTATATTGCCTAAAGTCATACATTCACGGATCACTTTGTCGAATCCACTACGGATTTAATCTTACGTATGATCCCGGAAATTCTGTTTTCGTAGTCTGATACGGATGTACAAAGGTACATGGTATGACTACGAGTTTTGACGACATCAGTAATACTCTTACGGTAAGTCACGGTAAAATACGGAAATGCCATGGTTTAGTTTGCAACGACATGTGTCCTGACGTAGTTATTGCGGATACACAACGGTTTGCTGTATAAGTTAGGGTAAATACTAATGAGAACGGTCTGAAACGTAATTATACGAAATGTCACATTTTTTTAATGGGCTTGTTATTCGTCATTTCTATATCATTGCAGTTAATCGTAAATTATTTTGCATTGTTGTTAGATAAATTATGTATCTGTCTGTCTGTAGTATGCGATGATTCTTAATCCTCGGACCAACGACAAGTAGTAGTTCTTGAAACATATATGTGGACTTTTCTTTTAAGGTTCTTAAATTTAGTTGAATTTTTCGCACACAATTCAGTCATCAGGGACTCAAATTGGTCATGGATAGGGAAGTCAGTCCCTAGTCCACCATCTTCTCTACGTCTGTCATTATTTCTCGCGACCCTACACTGTCATGTTGTTTGATATCAATATCCAATTCCATCTAATTAGTTGCAAGCAGCAGTTGTTGATTATTCATGATGGATATTCATTGTTGTATACCTATACACCAAGATTCTGAAAAAATAGGGCCCTATAAGTATGGAGTATTTATACAGAAGCCTTATGTCACTTTATCATTGTAATACTGTGGACTGATTATAATTCGTCGGAAACCCATATGCATGAGTTTCGTTGGTTTTGTGGGTAAAGGTGAATTGCGAAATTTAAATGTTAAACGAAAGAACAAATTACTTTTAAATTGAATTTGACAGAACCACGAAATCAAATATCCACGAAAATGCAAGGTTTTGGCAATCCACGAAATGTGGTACCATCAAAAGTGTAAGAATCCACAGTATTACGTATTTTGTAGTGTTGTTACACAGTAAACCGTAATAGACTTTCAATTTACGTTTGATCATTTGTCAAAACAGAATATTATAATGTTAATCCAAGGCAAACAATGTGGATTTCGATTAAAAATAATGTATTAAATGCACCGAGTTATAGTTAGGAATTCGAAGAGACAATTAATAATGGGGAACGAAACAACGTAAACCATGATGTTTATATCCCACCATATAGAAATATTTTCCGATGTCTCGGATAACCTTTATTTCCGTATCAATATTTGTACTTGTAACTTTTGAAAAGAAAATAAAGAAAATCTGCCAATCAGTAAAATTAATGGACTTAATGGAAGTGATTTTGTGTAATTTAATATTTCGAATTAAAAGAGTTTTTGAATTGTACTGGTTTGAAACACATATACGTAAAATATTAAGACTAAAGGTCGTTTTTATAAAATAAATGTACAAAGGGTTGAAGTTTATTTCTAAATTTACCCAATCAGTTAACGCTTCAAGTAAACGCGCGTTTACTTTCAAGTGCACGTAAAAATACACTTGTAAAATATGTAGTAAACGCCCGTTTACTTTTAAGTGCACGTTAAAATTAATTTGAAGAATTCTGAATTAACGCCCGTTTACTACTGACTAAACGAACACAGAGTAAACGCCCGCTTACTAGGGTAGAAATTAGAAATTTCCATTTCGACCAGGTTAACGTAAGTATTGTTAAAGTGCGTTTACTAGTAAACGGGAAATTTGAAGTTAACTAACGAAATATGTGCACGCGGCGTTAACTTGCGTTCACTTTATGTAATGCTTGGTCTGCACCCAACTGTAGTGTTTCAATTGCCGAGACTAAAAAGTTAACGAATTCTAGTTAACTCTGGTAATTTTTGAATGTTGATTTTGTCTTGAAACTTGCTCTCGTTTACGCTATGTTCTCTTAGTATATATACTTAGATTCAACTTTTGCAAATAAGAAATGTGATTTCGGTCTAGAACATGGTAGAGTTATTGTTCTAAACGAAACTGTTCAGTAGTTTTTCATACGATTTACTTTGATCTTCATGTGTACGAGTTAAGCACACTTCTGCTTATATAATGAACAGACCTGTATTGACTGCATTCAAACTTTAAGGGCAGCACTACATTTAATCTGATTATTAATTTTAAAAAAAGTGATTGTTTATGCCTTTAATAGTTTTTCAGAATAAAAATGACGATACATGTAACTAGTGTTTCAGTTGCCGAGACTAAAACGTTAACGAATTCTAGTTAACTCTGGTCATTTTTGAATGTTGATTTTGTCTTGAAACTTGCTCTCATTTACGCTATGTCCTCAAAGGATATTTACTTTGATTCAACTTTCCGTTGATGAACATGTTTGCGGGATAGTAAAGTCATCAGAAATCTGCAGAAAGAAACTAACCGTTGGTAAGACAAGATAATAACGTCATGATTAGTGTATTCCTATGGTTTATTTTTGATATATAGATAATACTAATTCCATTATCAACAAACACATTGTCAGTATCAAAAGTGTTTGCAAAAAGATTGCACGAAAAGTCAATGATTCTTTCATGAAAAAAATAGAGGTCTTATATGTTTCAACTCCCTCAGGCAAAGTCGACTTGAGATGAATTTGGCTATTTATTTTAGGTTTTCTTTGTCATATAGCTCTTCAACGGGTTCGGTTCTTAAACCTCTTCGGATTTCAAATGTTTGGCTTCGAGCGTTCCTGATGAAGGAAAATCCAGAAAAGCGCTTCGGACGCATCAAATTATTACTGTTTTCCATTTTTTTTTATATATCTAAAATAGGATTCCAAGCAGTTCTATCGACTTGATTTATTTCTGCGTTGTTTCTTTTAAAACATTAAATAGAGCATTGATCTAAAAATGTCACTTCATGAACAAATTGTTTGGGTTCGTGTTGCTACAGGTCTTTAGTTTTATATGTTCTGTTTCATGTATTGTTGTTTTTAATTCATTTTTACCCATGGCGTAGTCGGCATATTTTCGACTTGAATTTGAGTATCCCTAATCTTTTTTCAGACAAACTTATCTACAATCATCGTAATGACAGACATTTTAGTGTAAGCGTGTTGTTTCGTGGTACCGTAGTCGTTTGTTGATGTGGTGTATAACCGTTTCTCGTTATCGGTTATAATATAAATTAGACCGTTGATGTGTCTGTTTGAAGTGCTTTCCAATAGTCATGATAGGGTCATATATAGTTTGTTGATCGGTGTGAATCAACTTCAGGCATAGATTACCTAAGCTGGATTTGGCAAAACTTTTAGGAATTTTGGTCCTCAATGCTCTTCAACTTCGTTCTTTTTTCGACATTTTTAATATTTTTGGATTCGAGCGTCACTGATGAGTCTTTTGTAGACAAAACGCGCGTCTGGCGTGTACATGTTGCGATTTTGTACAGGTTATAACATGTACAAAAGTATTGTAGTGTTATAACTTGTATAATGCTAAAATACAAGTTATAACATGTACAAAAGTACCTCATACATGTTACAACATGTACAAAATATTGCTTAAAAATGGTTTTAGCTTGTACAAAAATTAAGATAAATATAATTAAAGTCAAATAAAAATCTAAATTTATTAATGAACAAAGAAAAACAATCAATAGTCCATAACGTGTTTTTTTCTTTACAAGAAAATGATCACAAAGTTTCAGAAATGCATGCTTCATGACTTATTTTGGTATAATGTGTTTTCATGTAATTGTATGTTTTGTGCAGTCCATCATGGCTTACATCAGTGTGACACTATTTACTAAAAGCATATATTTATTTTTTTCTTTTTTTACTAAAAGCATACATTATCTTTGAAATTACTAAATGACAATACACATGATACACTAGATACTAGTAACTAAATTCATCTGAAATTTTGCAGAACACTTCTTTAACATTTTACGTAATACTCCTCCACCTCGTTTTAAAGCATGCAAAAACTAGAATTATGTCTCTTATAATTGCTCTGTAAAAGCAAGAGAGAGCTGAAATTGTTTTCATTGGAACACGCTTCATTATAAATATCTTTGAATCTACTTTTCAATATTTTTTACCTTCAGCATGACTTGTGTAAATTTATACCTCAAATAATTATATTTTTTTGATAAATTGTAAGCTATCATTGCATGAGGTAAATGTCATTTTGATTTTTTAGATATTTATTCTCTACTTTAAAACCAGGTAGTGGTGGCCCTCGGCTGTTGCCAGCTCTATAGTCGGGTTGTTGTCTCTTTTAAACAGATTTTATTTGTAGAGAAATCTATCCTGGCTATCCTCTTACGTCTTTTAGCGTCAGCTAGAATGAAAGTATTTTACTATTGCCTTCAAAGTAGACACTCACTATGATATTATAATTCATCAGATCAGAATACTGAATGATGTTTGTTGAATGAACGTGTGTTTTGAAAAGGTACAACAAATTGTTCAAACTATGCATCTGTTTCATAAAAGCTGTCTTAGGACTAACCCAAGTCTTAGGATGGTCATATGACATATTTTTGGCCAAAGTGTCACAAAGTATTTTTAAATTAGAACATCTCTCAAAGAGGAGGATAGGAAAGGTCTTCTGATTCCGAAATCCTGGGCCTAAAAGCATGAAATCCCGAGGTCCCGAACTAAAAGATATGAATACTGACATCCAAAAATTAAAAAAAAATGCAGGATTCTGATAGGATCCTGATAGGATCAATTCCGAAATCTAGAGCTTAAAAATACCTGATCCCGACGTTCCAAAAAGGTCATGTCCCTCTTAAAAATGGACACAAAGTCAGGAATACAAAAGAGGTGTTTAATGAGGGTCTAAGACTAGTCACAAATTTATTCTCATTTATTATCTTATCAAGCTAAGATCATCAGAAGACAGCTTTGAGACGAGATATAAGATATGTCCATATATAGTCATAAGAGGATCATTGGACATGTCCTAAGATATATTTTATGAGATATTTTAGGAATGTTTCGTAATACAGACCCCTGGACATTAACTGATTATCTAGGTTTATAACATCTGTTGCCATAATAGAAGCATATCTTTATTTTTCAAATTTGTATAAGTTAAAACCATTTTTAAGCAATATTTTGTACAGGTTTTAACATGTACGAGGTACTTTTGTACATGTTATAACTTGTATTTTTGCATTATACAAGTTATAATATGTACAATATTTTTGTACCGGTTATGACCTGTACAAAATTGCAACTTGTACACGACATATATACAAAATTTAGTCCTGGAATCTATGATGAGTTTATTCAAGACTCCGTCTTGTAACCCATACATTGACCTATAATTGATTTTTTAACACATTGAATGTGGATGGAGAACTGTCTCGTTGGCACTCATACTAAATCATATTATATCTGTATATCATAACGGATACGAATATATAGCCTTAACTTTTAGGATTAACCATATACACAGCCATTTGATTAAAATGTATGGATGACAATAGACAACAAAAAATTTTCAGAGTCATACGATGACATCTGTACATATTAAGCAGGATTTATTTAACCTTTCGAATCACATACGAACATAATTGTTTTTTTAGGCGAGGTTGGGCAATATTATTCAGTTTTTCGTTTTCTATGAAGTGTTTGACAGATTTGATTTAAGGAGAAATCGAAAATTGATTTTTTTACGTTTGTATTTATCTATTCCGCGTACTAACCCTTTTGCGACATTTTGATACATTAAAAACTTTACGTGTGAATAGGTAATCAATTAACTGGTTTGTTGTCAGTTCATTTTTGAGTAATGAGTTTGAATGTCCCTCTGGTATCGTTCGCCCCTATTCAACATTTAAATTTTTTTTTACATAACCTCCTCGTTGCCTATAACCTGTAACTTCAGAAATACATGAGCCTTTTTGTATACGCATTAAACATTGTTGATTGAATTAAAGAAGTTCACTCTACTTATTTCGATGTTTCGACATATATTCGGAATCCTCTCGTTTTACCTATGTAATTAAGTTTCTTTAACATTTTTATCACATCTAGGTTAAAATCCATTTCTGAAAATCTTATTAAACTCTTTTTTACATAATTTTTGCTTGAAAAAAAGATGCGAATGTTTTTTTTTAAGTATATGAAAACAAAAACAAGCACAATGACCCTTTATCCTTTTTCTAGTTTTTTGGTTTCCTTTTTTATTTATACTAGCTAGTAATTTCAATGTAAACATGGGTAACCAGTCTTTCTTAAACCAGTTATTTTTAAACTGAGCAGTATGCATTTTGTTTTATTTTTGGACTTCTAGGTGTGTATGATAGAATTAACTGATAAAATTTTAAATGACATAGTAGATTCTTGTTTACAATTCATAAGTATACATGTTTTGTCTTTTATGGAACCATTAACGTTTTAATGTACTAATGATATTGGAATGGAAGCAATATTGCACGATATGTTTTGAGGTAAACGTAGTTTAAAACGTAGCAAAACGGCATACATTGTATTTGTGTTTTGAATATGATTAAAAAAAATAGAACAGACTGTTGACCAATTTTCAATAGGAAGTTTTTAATGTAACACAACGATATTAAAAGGTCAATAGGCGGAAATAAAACAAGACACATTAATTCATAAACAAACGACAAAAACTAAATTTTCCAATTCACTATAATCTGCCTTTAAGTTTGTATTATGAAAAACCTGTTAATTAATAGTGTCAATGTGGAAATATAATACACATATATCTAAATGGTAAAGTTCATTAAATGGTATTAATATAGAATTATAATTTATCATGCAATTTTTTTTGTCGCATGTCCATTCATTTGAGGTTGTTATTTTATAGTTCCAGGAGCTTAACTTACTTTTGGTATTATACTGCTCTTAATTGTTTAATCTAGCAAAAGGTCGAACAAACGTACATTTAAATTACTATGAAGCATCTTTACATTAAAGGATAAAATTCTAAAAGCAACCCATATACACTGTGATACCAGGTATGATATCTTTTAAAGCTATTTGACTCTCGTAACTATTTTTGAGTTAGCTCTTCCACTTGCTCTGATGTATGGTGAAGACTAATCGCGCGTCTGATGTTTTAATATTGTACTTCTTTTATTTTTGATGACTTTAAAAGTCTTTTAACTGTTGATAAAACGGTATGAGCCACGGATCCGTCTAGCAGGCGTTCGGTGACGTATAACTATTAACATTATACACATTGTGACTTGCAATGCTGTCTCATAGACACTCATCCCACATCTTCTTATTTCTATTGAAACACTTACTGAACAATGTTGTTATAAAGATACACAATTGCAGGCTGTTATACAACTTCTTTTGAATAGCTTAAACATCTCTCTGTTGAAAGAACATTTACTTTCGGTTATCATGGTTATATTTTAAGTCATTTACGATAAAAAGAAGTAAAACTGTTAATTAAGTACATTTGTTATCGAAAATCCCATTGTAAAATGTGTTGTCTTTATTTATTTCAAACGGCCACTCTTACGCTTGAATATTATGAGAAACTAACTTCCTTTTTTTCTATTTTAAATATAAAAAAAACTAAATGAAATGACACTTCGTGATATCTACAGTTATTCTTGGTTCTCATATTGCAGATTTGACGAATGAAATTTGTCACAAAATGCCATCAATCTTCTCTTTGATCATAATGATAGTGATTACAGTTTTTATACAAATGGTGCCAGGTATATATTAACATAAAATCATATGAATAAACAGCCTGTGAATGACAAATACAAAATCAATCAATATATAAAATTACGAAAACTAATAGATAGTATTTGACGCGTCTTATGACTTTGAATATCCCTATTTGCATATCTCACCGAGGAAAAAAACTAAATATAGATGAATGCGTGCTATTCTTACTTTCAGATTACATTGTTCTACCTCTTTCTTGTTTGATTTAGACAATATCATCCAACATCAACAGTGACTCGGTTTACTTTTATAGATTATCTGTGAATGCATGCCTGTTCTGTTGTTAGTACACATTATATTATTATTATCAAATTATTACTTATGGTGATTGTGGACGAAAATAATCTTAATTTAATTAAATATGATTCTTAGAAAACCTGTATTGTAATATATATATATTGTTTTTTAATAAATAGAACAACCTTTATATGGTACGCGCAAAAATGATTGTTCAGAACATGAAAGGATCTTTAATCTCGTGGACCAAAAACGTGAAATGAAGTTGTAAAATCATATTCGGTTATCTTTGCACTTTAGCACGACTTAACATTTTGTTCTTATATTTTTGATTTTCAGGCATCATGAATGATGTAGTCCCAGTAAGTGTTCAAATAGGAGAAAAAGTCGTCTTGAAATGTTGCGGATCTGGAAATGCAAGATCCTGGCTAGGCCCAGCTATCAACAATGCATCTAAAAAAAGTATTGTCTATTTTTCCAACAATGACAAAAACCCAAAACTAAACCGGTCAAAATACTTCATTCAGAGTAATGACAGAAACTATGATTTGAAAATCTTTAATTTTCGAAACGAGAATACTGGTTTTTATGTATGCAGCTTTTCAAATAATGGAGGATTTCACGAGACTAAGTTTAACGTCTCTTTGAAAGGTTTGTATTATATCTTAAATATGCTTGATTATACTCGATTATACCAGTAATGCAATACGACAAATAATGTCTTTCAACCATTAATAGGGAAACCTCAAACTCCTATTCCTGTAAACTTATATAAGGTTGCTTGATTACCTATATATGCATGCAATAAAGTTATAAAGAGTTGTAGCATGAATATTAAGAAGATTCTTTCCATTACAAATTAACCAGCTACACATTGAAATGTCTGAATTGCTTGTGAATAGTTGAAGTGCGTCTGTACGTAATATCATTCAAACTGCACGGTTTTGTATTCATAACAAGAAAATAAATGTAAAATAATTTAACTTAACAAGACGTAACTGTTTTATGTTTCATATGCTTTTTTTAGAAGTTGTTAATATCAATATTACCGTTAAAGGCTAAAGTTCAACTAAGTATTTGCAAGATATTGTTCTCTTTGCATGTATATTATTTTTTTCAAAACGCAGTATCTTTGTGCCGATTACAATGCAATGTATCAAATGAACTTACCGATGTCTTTAAAAAAACACATTATTCGATAAATTGACATTTTATAAACAGTAATTCTATACAATAAGTGAACACTTCATTGAGCGTTGGCCACTGAATTGTCGATACCACCGGGGATGAAACCTTCTAGCTGGTGCAATGGAACTATAGCTTTTTAAATAAAAGCGATGTTTTAAGTACATACATACACATTGAGATTGGGGTTGGTTATCAGACGGTTTCTCAGAGCATAAGAGGAAGAAATATACTGAAGAAGAAATGATTTTTCAAAAATGGTATCTGTATGCTGATATATTGTAAATAAATACATAGTTTTGTAGAATATAAACTCCATGTTGTAAGTGATGACACTCTAATTTTATCTGATAAAAAATTATTATAAAGGGTATCAATTGTTATCCAAAAGACAGAACTATATTGTTTAAGCAAGTTACAATGAATATGATATAAAATACCTTTTTCGTTACTTCAGATACGTCACTGAGAAGTACAATAATGTACGACGAAGGAAACAATACTGTTCTAAATGCTACTACAGATTGGGAAACAAACGCAACACAAATGACAGAAGGTGAGCAACAATTGTTTCTGATAAAAAAAATATCATGACACTGTTCCTTGGCATTTTACATAGAAACAAAATGTTATATATAAACGTGTTAATCATATTAACACCGAACACTGCATAAAGACAATTTCAACACATTAAAATTTTTAAGTTTAAAGTCTTTAAAACAAAATGTTCATCTATTCATGTGTATAACAAATCTAATATTCGGATTGGTTGAAATAATTAATTTTCTGGGTGCCAAAAATATAAGATAATTACCATACAAAACAGTTTATGGAAAGAATTGGTAAACACAGTATTGTGTGATCACAATAAACTTTAAACTAAAAACACTATTAACATGTTTCAACTTGCAACGTATAGAATTAATGAACACTGTGATCGATTGATAATGTCATCAGTGTTTGACTATTCAGTTAACATAGAACATGTAGAAGTAATGTACATATAGAATTAAAAACAAATAATTAAACAAGTATATGCTCTGTATCCCCTCGAGTTAATACACACATCACAAAGCGTTACTGTGTATGCATCCACAACTTCTTAACAAGGTCACTAATAATAAAATCGAGATATCATTTCTTGAACTCTGGTTTCTTTGGTGTGATGTTTTTTTAATAAGTTAACAATGAATCTGTAGCAAATTAAAGTTAAAGAAATGTGTAATGACTTCCAATTAATTGTTTTAATTTCTTGTTATATGTGATAAGTTAACACAATATTTTCAAATGTTGACCTTACATCAAATATAATGATGGACATGATAAGTAAGACATTTAATAAAGTTTGATTGATTTTAATTTTAAGTTACATGCATGAGAACAAACTATTATCAAATGATTTTATAACATATATCACATTAAACGAAACTGTTTTTGGATATTTTTTTTTTTTTATCGCTGTCCTCTATTTTTGACCTAAATCTGTTTGATTGCAGATACGTTGTAGGATGTCCGCCTGTCATGTTTGGTCATTTTTGTCGGATTTTCGAATCCTCTGGTTTGACCCCCACTTTTGTTTTACAAATCATTTACATGTATAATTATAAGTCATCTTTAAAAGTCTTACAAAATGTTGTTATTTTTTTTTTTGAGAACATAAACCTGTCAATTATAAAGCTATGGAAAATCAAGAGAGGACATTTTCTCTCCAAAACTTTAATTGCTAATATTTCAAAAACAAACACATATATTTTTTTTCTCTTTTTGTTCCCATTAATCCCCTTTTAATATATACTTGAAATGCTTGTATATTAAAACTGAGTAGCGAACTTCTTTAATTGACATCGGAACTGCATTGTTTGGCATGTTTAGATGTTTGCATGCATGATTAAAGAAGATGATTCGGCAAATGTAGTCTTCTTATCATCTGAGTATTGGTGTGTTTGGTGAGATTTTGATTTTGCCATTTGTTTAGGGATTTTCCGTTTTAAATTTGCCTTTGGGCTCAGTATTTTTGTTTTTTTCTGTATATAATTGAAATCTTCACGTTATTTTCTTTCAGATATTCCTTGTTCATGTACTTCGACAAGGCATAATGACTTTTGGAAGTTATCAGGTAGTTTTATAGGAGGAATTCTTGTATGTCTAATCTGTTCAAATATTTATTGTTACAAAACACGCAAGAAAGCATCGGAGGATTTCTTGGACGTTCCTCGAGAGGTTCAGTATGATGAAATAGGCATCATTGACTATAATGTTGTTAACATTGAGACCTTGCGTGACGATACAAGATGCCGAACGTCTGTAATGAATTTCTCTAGGACCAACATTGATACAAGTTCTACCAAATCACCAACTTTAAGCTACAGTTCTACCAGTGACTCATTATCAAGGAAAACAGAAGGATCTGAAAATACATACCAATCAATAAACCTGGATCAAAATCCTACTCAGGAACATAGAAAGAATGCTGGAAATACCATGCCATCAGCTAGTGTCTATGACATTGATACACATTCAATCCAATCAGCAACTTCAAGCATCAGTTCTACCAATGACTCATTATCAAGGAAAACAGATGGATCTGAAAATACATACGAACCAATAAACTTAGCTCAAAATCATATTCATGAATTAAAGACATGTAACGTTAGCACCACATCTTTAACTAGCGTATATGAAAATACTACGGTTTTTCTTATTACAAGCCAAAAAATGAAAGGTGATCAGGGTGAAAGAGCCCCATGGCTATTTATCTACAATCGCATAGAAAATTGAATATGTATTCACAAAACAATAACATGCACAAACAGAGAAAAAAGGAAGTCAGCTTATTATGTAAATTATGTTTTTTTATATTACAAAAGGAACATTAGATTGGTATTCCGAGAAGTTAAAAACTGATAAAAGGGGAAACCTTTGTTGTATATTGTGTTTATGTTATTCTCATGTATACCGTGTTAATTTTTTTATCATTTGAGATTTAAAACACGTGCACTTTCATTAAAAAGAAACAGATTGCAATACAGATGAGATGACGTGTTAACATAGTCACACAATATACACTTTCTTTATCAAAGTTGGTCTGCTTTGTTCAAAATGGTTCGTCAGTCACGTTAAATTTCCGTGATGTATGCTTACATAATTTTAGCCTCTGGATCCCAATAATGGTCATATTAACATATTGTTAGTAGATATAGGAAGATGTGGTATGAATGCCAATAAGACAACTCTCCATCCAAGTCACAATTTATAAATGAAAACCATTATAGGTCAAAGTACGGTCTTCAATACGGAGCGTATACTCACCCCGAACAGCAAGCTATAAAGGGCCCTTCACATTACTAGTGTTTCACCATTCAAACGGGAAAACCAACGGTCTAATCTACATAAAAAAATACGAAAAATTTTGTCTGTTTGTACATGTAATACTTGTAATTATAATTGAACAATAAACACGTGTCATACAAGTGAGAGGTTTAGCTAGCTATAAAAAAAGTTTCTCTAGAAAATGGTTCTTCGTGGAATATGTCAGTTGATTTTTTCCTTGGTCCGTTGATATCTATCATTTGATTTTGTTCGTTTATGGACTTCAACATTTTAAAATTTGCATTTTAATTCTGTATTTTGTAATACTTTTTATAGATAACATAAAAATAAAGAAACATCGGCAGTGTATCAAAGTGCACATACTATAAACCTGTTTAAAACAAAGATATCAAGATTAATTGAGCAGGACAACTGGTAACCTTTATTGATGCCAGTTTTGATCAATTTAAATCTAAAGTTTCTATATTTGTAGTTCGTTAAGCTAATTAAGAATAGTTCTCAAGATAACCTTCGAAAGACACACAAAAAGGTAGGAAAAGTAATAAAACGCCTAAAACTATAACATTCCTTGAAAGCTTTCCAGAGTGTGACAATATGCCGTATAAAATTCCAGATGCAAAAGGGAATAATGTATGGTGTAGAACAAGTATTGTCTGTTGTTTTATTGGTTGATTGATTGTTGTTTGCTTTACGCCGCATTAGCACAAAAAGGTTTTATCGCGGCGAGTCTGTTGTTTTATAATCTCCATTTGTTTTCTAAAAGATATATGGAAAATTTACAAACTCTACATGCATGTACATGTTTAATGTTATAAAGGTTTCTTATAAATTTACAACATCAATTCTGCTACTACTTTATAATTTGTATAATCTATAGTTGTCATGTGATCAAATATGTAAAACGAATTTGAAAATTGCAAATTCGTCAGCTTTTGTATTATGTAACTTGTTTATTTTTTATGTGATTTATTGAGCGACAAGAAAGTAGATGTAAAACAAATTATTATATATTGTCAAATAACTCAAATATCTTTATTGTAATTAAAACAATTGTAAATGTGTATCATTGTCACTTGTTTGCTGGCTAGAAATTAAAGTTTGTAACAAAATTAATACAATGCAACCAGTCAATGCATTTTCATTATCTGCCATCAAAGGGATGCTAATTTTTTATCAGTTGTTCATATTCAAGTTATCCCTATTAATCACCAGAGGGCCTTGAACAATAAAAAAAACCGGTCTGATTAATGTAGACAACAATGAACGAAAAACCCTATATAATATACATGGTATCAATTGTATGGATTTAATTTTACGTCTATTGAATTTAAAAACTTCCCATTCATAATAAAAGCCCTCTCGGAAGTTGTAAGGGTCAATGATGTCAACAAATTACCAATACACGGAAATTATATATAATAACCATGTATAAAATCAAGAACAAAACTACATTAACCTAAAAATTGCCAATACATTTATTAAAAAACAAATTTGATGATGTATTGTGCGTCAAGACAATCATAGGTAAATATCGTTAACATAATACGGATTAACTTCATGGGAACGATTTTAGATTATATGCATGCTTTTGTATCTCTTATCTTCAGTAACTTTATTGTAGATACGTAATTTGATTATTTTTGTATACATCAATATATATAAAGTTTATTTTTTTCAGACATCTATTCGTATAAAAAGGAATCAACTTCATTGTTTATCAATTTGCGTGAACTGTTGTTATTATTATTTATTATATAATGATATTTTTAAAAATAAAAAAAATTAGATACATTTGGTTCTTTCAATATATATTAAATATTTGAGTATTAAAATGAAAAAGTAAAATATACAAAGCAAAACCACTTACTTTATGATACAAACTGTTGATTATTTGTGAATACAGGCACATAGTGTATACATTGAAGTCATAATCACAATTGACAGCTAAATGGTAATGTATTTGCCTCAAGTGATAGAGGGCATCTGTTCCATGTTCAGAAATCAATACCCTTTGATAACTGCTGTTTAAGGAAATCTTATACTCCCGAAGCCAAAAACATAATTGTTCAAAAAATATATTATCTATTCCGGACCATTTTTGTGGAATAATTTGCCAATACCAAGGTTAATTCTTTTAAATTCAAAATATCTGATCATCTATTGAAATCAACCTAGCTGTATAAGAAATATTAAAAAACTGATTATGTCATCAAGTTTATTTTTTCATCACATTTTATTAAGTTGTATTGAACATTATTATCATACTTGACTTTTTATACTAATGTATGCAATGTATATCATGTACTATATGTTTGCATTTTGTTTGATTTTTCATGATGAGGGCCTCACGGAAGATTAGTTATAGAGCTAACAAACTGCGTAACCCTCTTAAAATAAAGTATGGTTGTTGTTGTTGTTGTTGATGTTGTTGTAGTTCCAACATCATTTGGTCAAGACAAAGACTTTAAAATTTGTATTTGCTTATTATTTGCTAGAAATGCACCATTTAAAACTAAAAACAATAACTGATTGGCTCGGAGTTAGAATAACGAGTCCGAATAGGGATATATTGATCTTGCTGCCGACCTTGTAAAAAGCAAGGGAATGATTCGGCTCAGTCTGTCGATCTTGTTCAAAACAGCTAAGGTAAGTATTAATATTTCAGGAACACGTTATTGTCCCTGATGTGCATGTTGTTTGTCACTGGACGTTCAGTAGACCATCAAACAATCATCAAAACTTCAAGTACGATGATAAAAGTTATCAGAAACGGTATTAAAGAAATTGATAAATGACCCTCAACTTCCTCTTCATTTCTAGTTCAGAAGTCATTATAACTTACCAACTCGTTTACTGTTAAAAGTCTGTGATCAATAATAAGATGCAAATATAGTGTTAACGTAAAAGAGAAAAGAAAGATATAAGAGAAACATTCAAATCCATAAGTCGAAAGTAGACTGACAACAGTTGTACATAAAATAAAAACTAAAGACTAAGCAATACGAACCGCTCAAAAATATCCAGAGGATAAGCAGATTCTGCTCGACATGTGACACCTGTCGTGATGCTAAATTTTTTTTTATTACAGTTAGTTAATAAAAAAGTGTTTTTGTGTATCCTTTCAGCTATACACATGATACAGCTTCATGTATATTTGAAAACCAATGCTTTTATTAACATGGTAATGTCAGTTAAAAAAAAATTGTTAACATACAAGCATAAATTTTAATTATATTTAAGTTGTTTAATTAAGCTTAAACCATACGTTTTGTCAGCTCAAAAAGCAAAAATTATCAGAAACGCTATCTTTTTTCTATTAGAAACATTTTATAGCAAATTCTCAGGTTTGTGGTTTGTATATCCTACTCGCTGTGGATGTCTCGTGAGATGCGGATACTATTAATTATATGTTTTTAATCTTTTTTTATCTCCTTCCATATATATTGCTTCTTTTTGTTTCTATACTTTTTTTTTACTTGGAATTGCAAAATGTGTTTTTTGCATACTATGGTTGCTGGTCGTAAACCTTTAATTTCGATTTGCACAACAAAAGAAATAAATGGGCAATATTCATGTACGCAGATGGTCTTATCGGTATAAAAGGTAATTAATTATTATACAAATTACTTGCAACTGCAATATCCACCGTGTATCATCGTACAGCGGATATAGGTACTAACCAAGCGGGCGTGAGCGATTTTAATCTTACAAGGTAACAAAAATCTCTGTTTTGTTCACATAATATTAATGTGTACTTCAATCTTAACATAATCGCTGTTTTAAGAAATAATTTGGTCGTAGGTTGATGATAAGAGATGTCTCCTTTTTTCCCAAATAAAAAAAATTGGCCCTATTCTCATTCGATATAATTCTATATTCATTGAAACTCTTTTCCTGATAGAAGGTCAATGTGTGTGTGTGTAATAAGTATAGCTGTTTCAATAGTTGGCTTTGAAATCTTTCATGCATATGTTATTTTTCGATATTTTAATCCCTAAAGAAGCGTTGTGTACGGTGTTTAGCTGACCACATAAATCCTTATGTACGGTGCATAGTTATGTTGTTGTACACCGTACACAAAAGCAAAATTTTCATACTCGTTTATTACCCAAAATGTTTCAAGGAATAAGTTTTTCACAGGTAGGTTTATGAATGGTAACTGTTACTTTTTGCCCTGTATTAGGTTTCTTTCAGATAAAACATGTAAATGTCTCAACAACTGTATCAAAATTGAAATTTGGTGTTGATATTCACAACTATTTGAGCATGTACAAGTTAACTGTTTATCATTAGAATATCAAAGTTGTTTTATAAATAGGAAAAAATCGATGCAAAAATTATTTGGGAGAAGGAATTTTAAATGTACATTGAATATTGATAAAGCAAAACAAAGAAATTGTACCGTGTAAGGTCAAAATCGATCATGTCCGCTTGGTTAGTACCTATATCCGGTGTACTGATGATACACGGTTATATCTCTAAAGAAAAGATCCTAATATTTTCTTATAAACACTTTAATAGAAAAACTTTTACTTCACGAATAAACAACAGGAAACCATGAAACGCAAAAAGCACCGCATGGAACACTGAAATGTCAAAGTAACAGCATTTGGGGAAATATCCTGAAATATATAGGAAAGGTTAAAACCATAATGAAAGTTCCTTATTGAATAAAAACCGAACAAGAAGCAGTAAGTTATTAACCAATGAATTATATAACTTTTTTGTTTTATATTAAATTCAAATTGGGATGCATGCATTGATCACAAGTAGCAAAATATATTTATTGAATATATTTACTATAGGCATAGTGGATAGTGTTTGAAAATGTCAGCAGTACTAATGTTGATGGCAATCACATTTCATTCACAAATCATTACAGGTAATATATAAATAAAATCAAATTAAAAGAACGAGGAATTACACATTTTACAAATGTTATTTCCATTTTTCAATATGCAATAGGTTAACCACAAGATTATTATTCTTTTTTCATAAACGTTATCATGATTTTGATTATCCCTTTTTGCACTCTCAAACTTAAAGAATGTTTAATTTGATTTCTTTTCCAACTTATTTGTTTAATTAATTAATGTAGTTATCTATTTTGTCTGTAGCATTTCTTTTTATCTTTATTCCATACAATCGCAGCCGTGATTTTAAAATGGGGATATAATCCAAGATTGAATCCTTGTAGAAGAGATAATACCCTAATATTCTGTTTTATGACAAACAAAATACGATTTATTTTCCAACAGTTTATACAGTTACTCAAACTTTTGATGTCCCGTTTGCATTGTTTTCTCATTATAGATATGCACATCATGTATTTTGATCATATCGTTAATATTATGTCAAATGGTAATATGTGGCCTCTACAAGTCCGACAGCAGTGATAGTGAGTTACACAAACGATATAAAGAATGAAATCACTGTAAATTAATAATGATGAAATTAAAAAAAATTCACATTTGTTCCAGCATATTCATCATGTTTTCTATTTATTTTATCGTCAACTTGAATTTACTTATCATAAGAATCAATTGAAGTGACATTTGTTTTCGTATCTTCATTAATCGCAGGCATTGTCAATGGTATAGTCACAATCAGAGTTCAAAGAGAAGAACGAGTAATATTGAAATGTGTGAGCTCCAGTGTTATGAGAAGTTGGCTAGGACCAGATTTTAGCAATTTTACAAACGGACAAACATTGCTTTATTTTTCAAATCATCTCAAAAACCCGATACTGAGCATGTCTAAATATTCCGTGCAGGCAAATAATGGAAACTATGACTTGACTATTTTCAATTTTCAAAAATAGAATACCGGGCTTTACATTTGTAGATGTTTCAATGACCATGATAACGGAACATTCAATGAAACTAAGTATACCGTTACACTAGTAGGTATGTATAACACTTAAAATCGTTATTCAATTTGAGGATGCTTCATTTTACAAATAATACTTATTGTACAAAACTTTAACACTAATTTCCACTTCAATGGCAATTTTTTTATAGAATGTTTTATTTTAACATTTGAATTCGGGATTTTTATATAGAGATGTTCGAATCTTTTCGTATTATAGAAACCTTCTAATCATTTTGTAAGCTTTGGAACGATGAAATAGTTTATAAGCAGCTAGGGTTGTCGATTCTAAAAACGGTTTAATTGCTTTTACTTCATTTGTGAGAATGCTAAAGTGGACAGCGTTATATTTTTTTAGGAAGACAGTTTGAAAAATTTGAAATATTTCGATTGTGCTTTTTTTAATATTTGTCTGAGATAGATAAAATGTGATACAAAAAAAAAGATATTGTATGAGTGCTGAAAAATAAATAAAAATAAAGATCAACAAGGATATACGTTAAAAATCTGGAAAAATACTGTGTGTACTGCTTCCCTTCTATCTCCTCATTGAACATTGGACGTTGAATGCAAATTTGTTTATAGGGTTTTTTAAGAGATAAGAAAGAGAGAGTGTTATGATTTTCTACGAGTACCAAATTATTACATAGCTGACACTTGATAGTTATAAATGTGTGATACAAAGTAGACAATGCTCGGTTATTGTGATTACACATTTATTTCTTTTCTTTCAAGATGAAGGTGTTGCATCTACTACAATCTGGTATGAAAGAGGAAGGGATTTAGGAAATGCACCAGCCATTCAAGTTAATGTCAAAGAAACCAGTTCTCAATGTAAGTACATTTGAACCAATTATCAGGTTAGCACGATATTAATATAAGTATTTATGTGAAATCACCAATAGTTTAACAAAAAGCTAAGGCACGTCAAGTTGAAATTAGCAAGCGAACACTGATGAGGCTTTTTTTTTTATAGTAAAAACGTGCATCTGGGGGCAAGTATAACATTTTAATCCTGGTATCTTGGATAAGTTAATATTACGCTTTTTCTTTTCAAAAATATATGACAAGAAGCAGTAAATTCTTTTGCTTACATTTCTATGCTATAGCCATGTAATATTAAGGTGAATTAGAAACTTCCGTTTACTTTTGCTATAAAATTGAGACACTGATATTCATGCAATTATTAATAAGTAACATGAATAGCACGTTCAGTCATACGATACCTGATATATTTTATATCGAAATAAGATATTATATTGAATTGGAGTGCGATACGATTGCTGGCATCAAATCTTACATAGGATTTTTAATTCAATATACTCGTCATGAAATAATTCAGTATTTGAAACTCGATTACACTTTTATTCAAAATCTGTCTGGTATTTTTGAACACTTGTATGCAATCTTTTGACGTATTATAATTGAATGTACATCTCATGTACTTATTAAGTATTTGACGATCTATTAAATCTTTTTTTTAAATTTGTCTTATTTAGTTGAAAAAGTGTATATATCTATTGTAGTACCAGTAAACCAAAAACATTCAAAACCTAACTCTGAATTAACGATAACATTGGTGGTGGTTTTTCTGCTTGTAATAGTAATGGCTCTTCTTGGATTAATTGTTCGGAGAAAGTGGGGAACTTTAGGTAAGAGAAATAACAAAAATGCTATATATGGCCGTATTTGGCACAATGTTTTGGAATTTTGGATCATCAATGCTCTTCAACTTTTTACTTGTTTGGCTAAGTTGGCAATATTTTGATATGAGCGTCACTGGTGTGTCTTATGTAGACGAAAAGCGCGTCTGGCGTACAAAGTTATAATCCTGGTATCTTTGATAACTATAAAAGTGTCATATATAAAAAATTGAGAAGAAGAAAAATAAAAAAATAAAAATTCTAATAATTTTAAACGTAAGACGATCGATTTTTTAAATCAATTTTCAAGTCTGCTTAAAACAATTAAACTTGTCTCTTTTTATCCTATTGTATGCATAAAGTAAAATATACTAGCGAAGAGATACTAAACAAGACATATTTTTGTGTGACGTCATATCATCATAGCTTATGTTTTGAAAACGCTGACTGATACATCCAATCAAACTAAACATTTCAACCAAAAAGGCAAACATTTGGTAAATTATGTACCTTTGAAGAGATAATACAGTTGCATGCCCATGACAAATTGCCAGTACTGCAATGAAATGCTTCAAATATCATTTTACTTTTCAACAATAATTGTGTCCATGCTATGAAAAGGTAACAAAATGTCTAATATTGTCAAAATGTTTGTAGGTAGGGGAATGAAATTCTTCGTTGTGTCATTCAGAGGAGATGCAGAAAGGTAAAGTTTCATTTTCAAAATTATTCAAATAACTTACGCAAAAAGTCTTACAGCGAACATACATATACAGTCGAACCTCGTTGTGTCGAAAACTCGGATGTGTCGAAGTAATTTCTCGGTCCCGTCATAATTCCAGTTTGATCAATGCATTTTAACCTCTGATAAGTCGAAGATGGATGATTGGAATTCTCGGTTAAGTCGAGGTAGTTCTTAAGTCCCGTCGATGTAAAATTGATGTAAATTGACCCCGATGTCTCGAAATTCAAAAGAAAGAAAAAACAAATCGAAAGAAATAAAAACTTGAAAAATGAAATTCATAACGGAAGTTTTTCTTGTTTGACCTATTCATTCTCATAAGTGATAAAAGCTGTGTAACATACTTGTTTGTATAACAGTAAACATGAGATGTCTATGGTGACCGCTGTACTTTTATTTAATATGTTAATGCAGATAGAGTCAAAGTCTAACCGAACAACAAATCAAATACAACGGAAAAAAACCCCACAATCTGGTAAAAACATATAACATTAAATTATGATAGACAGAAAGCAACTAGAGATAAACGAATGACTGGCATATCAACATGTGATTGTCTACATAGTTAAATATGTCTCCTTGTAGTTTATAACATTTTTAGAGAGCCCATTTAATGTGAATCATAGTATCTGTTTAGTGCAAAATAGAAGAGAAAAATACGACGAAGACAATCCAACTCAGAGGTCTGACACCCTCTGACAATGTCATGTCTAAAAAATGAAAGGACTGAGCAACATCAATATTGGTGTAAACTTAGGGTTTCGATAGTGTAGGCAGATACTGCTCCTATTGTCCTCAGTTAACACTCGTCATGGTTTAAGGGTTAATATAAATACTAACTCATGATAACTTTTGTTCATATGTGCATGTTTCGAATTGCGGAGTTCAATTTTATTATTTGCAACCATTGATTTAACAGCATTTATGCGCATATTCATTTTTTTAGGTATAAGGTATATTGAATATTTCCTAGGGGACCCTTAAACACGGTCGAAAAGACATACACCTTTGCGTTTTTGTTGCACATATTATATTTATGAATACCCATGACTCTACCAATGGGTATTCGAATCATATTTGAAATGTTTAAAGTATCTCTGAAATGCTACAGTAATATGTGAAGCATCAATGGTTGCAAAAAATTGAATAAGTCAACAAAAGTCGACACAAAAATTACATTTATACAATACGAAAGCATTGTCTAATAGAAATAAAAACAAATGTTTTTCAGGACTATTTTAGCTGAAGATACTAGAGGTAAATATTAAACATACTTGTTTACATTTTTGTGTAATCTTTAGCAACGTCATTTTGCAAAGCTTTATATCATATAAAAAAGAAGATGTGGCATGATTGCCAATGAGACAACTCTCCACAAGAGACCAAAATGACACAGAAATTAACAACTATAGGTCACCGTACAATTAGAAAAGCCCTAACTGCATTGTCACATTTACTTGTAGTCCAATAAGTACCATGGGATGTATGAGTTGTTTAACACGAGACGCATCAAACAAAATGTCAAAATTTAATCAAATCAACTCCCGTCTTCATTAAATGTCTAAAATTTCCTTGCAAATTTTTTTAGACGAATGTGAACGAATGTTAACAAAGAGTTCCATATGGTGAAGTTGAAATCATCCCTTCGTAACCTTTACGGACGCCATCAAGAGTTGGTTGACCGTTATGGAATAACCGTTTAACAAATGATATCAGATATGTTCCTTATGTCGTAACTACAATCCCCTTCCCTTTCATGAATGTGACCTACCGAATTAAACTATTTACCGGAATTGTGATCACATAAGCAACACGACGGGTGCCACATGATGAGCAGGATCTGCTTACCCTTCTGGAGCACCTGAGATCACCCCTAGTTTTTGGTGGGGTTCGTGTTGTTTATTCTTTAGCTTTCTATGTTGTGTCATGTTTACTATTGTTTTCTGTTTGTCCTTTTCATTTTTAACCATGGCGTTGTCAGTTTGTTTTAGATTTATGAGTTTGACTGTTCCTTTGGTATCTTTCGTCCCTCTTTTAACAAATATTTGGTGAGATCTGAGGACAACACTGCAAATTGAATAAAACAGAATTTAGATTAAGGCAATGGAATACACAAAATCGTTAACTTTGTAAAATATACTTGTCTTAGAGTAGGTCAAGAAAAAAGTAAAATCACAAAAATACTGAACCTAGAGGAAAATCAATTCGGAAAGTCCATAATCACATGGCAAAATCAAATAACAAAACGCATCAAAAATGAATGGACAAGAACTGTCATAAACAAGATAAATTGTATTTACCCTTATTAAAAAAAAATCTTATTTTGTTCTCTCCATTTTCCCAACTGTGTAAGGATAGTTTCTTAAACTAACCAGAATAATAAACGACGGTCGTTTTGCAAATTGAATTGAATTATCTCCCCTTTATCGAAGACCTTTATCTACAATGCTCTTCAATTACGTACTTTATTTTGCTATTCCCCATTTTGACTAGAGCTTCACTGATGAGTGTTGTTTTTGTAAACGAAACGCACGTATGGCGAAAATACAAAATTTTAATTCTGGTATCTGTGGTGAGTTTATTTTCGTAGATAGGTTCAGGTGTACAGTTGTGAACAGTTTCTTTGACATAATCTATTTATTTAAAAAAAAAGAAAGTTTGAATCGAACATTGACGAATTGTAAATTATTTCTATTATTTTAGATCAGTCTGATACCATGGATGAACCAGCTGAGCAATCCGTAAGCAAAGTATATGTTTTTAAAATTATTGAGTTTTTTCTTTTTGAATAAGAAACATAAGTCCTGTAACTGCAAGTGAAACAAAGATACACGATGAAAACTTGCATACAGGAACTATCATGGGTACATGCTGTTACCAACTGCTGTTAAATTTCTTCTCCATGTTTGCTTTTAAAATGAAAAGGTCTACTTCCTACAACATGGATTTAATCGCTGTCTATTGTACACAGAAATAAGATTTTAACTTCATCCGTCCGTTTTAAATTCATAAACTAAAAATGTGTTTCTGTTTGTAAAGGATAAAACTCTGGTATATGAAATATTGTACGTGATTGTTATATAAAAACCTCAGCAAAGATAACTCATCCCTACTTGTCAAATATTCAGACAAAATAAGAACATAGAATTCGTAAAATATCTTGTCCATGTAGGTTAACAAATTGTATATGACGAATAATCATTAAAAACATAGTGTACAGAAAATCTTGAGAACGTCCGTAATTTGTGTTTCCCCATAAAAGAAAAGAAATAATTAACCTGAATAGTTTGTCAAGTACAGTTCGTTACTTATTTAATGAATCTGCACAACACACATTCTAATCTTAGGTTGTGACTGTGCATATGTATATACATTTTTAATACTTCTTATCACCTATATGAAATAGCCGATAACTAAAGTATGCATTTCATTTATTGTTAAAGGATGTATTGATTTCAATTGAATATAATGCGTTTCATTAGAGATATTTAATATTAATTTTGTTTTATAGGATGGATTGAATTATGTGGAGGTGTTGACGGAGCCGCTTACATCAAGACAAACCGGAATTCGAGGAATAGACAACATAACAATGTATACAGAAATTGAGCATTCATTAAAGTCATAAGAAGGACAGCAAGACACCAAAGAAAAGTGTAGTGGATTGTTTATATATGATTGAAATTAGAAAAAGAAATGATGTTCATTCTTAATATTTGAACACTTTCGCGATATTTGAATTTTTATTGTGTTAACTTAATAATATTAGAAAATATTCTGCTACACAATACGATTACAGCTAATTTTTTGGTAGGATTTGTCTTTGTCAGTTTTTAGTTTTCTCTATTCTCGGTCTTTTCCCTTTTTCTGCCATCATGGCATTGCAGTTTGTTTTTGACTGATAAGTTTGAATGTTCCTTTAATATCTGTCACCTCTCTTTGACGAAATCAGCAATAATTATAGATGGTTGTTGGCTATGTCAATGAGATTGGTTGTCTCACTTGAGCCGGTAAGTCGAATGTGAGAAAAGAAACGAGTTGATTGATGATAATCTGTTTATCGCTATTTTACCTTTGACGACGTTGTACATTTCTTTGACAAAGGACACGTGCGCTATACATGTAGGTTCTAGCAGTAATTTTCCATATCACGCTACTGTGCTTCGGAAGGACATTATAAGTCATTAATATTAAAGAATATATTCGTAAATTAGCTATAAATTAAATTACTTGATTGACTGTATCTGTTGTAGTTAGTTTTAAAACAAATTTAGTGGGGAAAACACAGTGATTATAAATATGTCTTGCTTAGATTACCTTAGTCACATTTGGAACAACTTTTTGGAATTTTGGATCCGCAATGCTCTTCAACTTTGTACTTGTTTGACTTTATAAATATTTTGATATGAGTGTCACTGATGAGTCTTGAGTAGACGAAACGCGCGTCTGGCGTACTTAATTATATTCCTGGTACCTTTGATAAATAATTAGAAATTGGTACCACTTATGAAATTAAAATAACGCACTATATAATCGTATACATTCTTAAATTAAATACCGGAAGAGTCAGGTTTCAATGGTTTCAAAACAATTTTAACCAACATGACCAATGCAATATTTTTAGTACTTTTAAAGAAGAGAAAAGCTTTAAAGATGTCAAACACTAGAAACAGAAGTATCATAATACAAGAACTGCAAAAATGTAAAATAACAAACATATCAGACTTTTTTTACTGTACAGTTCTGAAAACTAATTTAGACTGTTAAAATAAGTATGACAAACAAGACGAATAAAATTCCAAACAAATGCTTGTTTTGTTCGTATGTTCTGGTTTCAAGAGGAATAAAAACAGATATCAAATCAATAATCTATCAATGGTGCTGTCATTATGAGATTAATATTATTGGGGTTAATCATAACATGCATGATCTGCATACTTTTTTCAACACAAAAAAAAATATCCCAGTTTAATTTTATATACTAATAGCATTACTTTTACGTACCACATGAAAAGGCATATGCATATGCGGTTTGCTTTTGTGTGATATTTGTCTTTCGTTTATGGATTTGTCAATATAATTGAGAAAGGAAACGGGGTATGTTTCAAAGAGACAACAACCCTACCGAAGAGCAGGAAATATGCAGCAGAAGGCCACCAATTGGTCTTAAACACAACAAAAAAATCCTGCACTCGGAGGCGTCTTAAGCTGACCCCTACACACATGAATACTAAAGCAGCGAAAATGTATGTCACATCTCCGAAACCTATAAATGAACTACAGAGGTTCGTTGAAGGCCGTGCCTTCACCTATAAATTGTTATTTGGATAGAGAGTTGCCTCATTGGCACTCACACCACATCGTCCTATATCTAAATACAAAGGTTCCCTACTTGCAACAGGCGCAACCATACAGCGGGGTTTAATATGTTATGTGAGAACGTATCCTTCTCCTTAAACCTCTAGACAATGTAGGATTAGAAAAAAACACATCGTCATACGCACAGTTAAACTCGAATATACGTCCGAGTCTGATGTAAGATAAGATAACAGATTAAAATTGGCCAAATGACAATGATGAACATTTATTAACAAAGTGAATTGAGTAGGCAATATGTCAATGAGACAACAACCCAATCAAAGAAAAGACAACAGCCGAAAGCCACTAATGGGTCTTCCGCGTAGCGAGAAAACTTCACACCCGGAGGTTGACCTTAGCTAGCCCCTAAATGAAAATCTGTACTAATTCAGCGAAAAATGACGTCATACTAAACTCCATAAAATATACATGAACTGGAATCAAAAAGCATACACAACTAACAAATGAAAGATAATTAAGACAGACGCAAACATGTGCTGGAGTTAAACATGTTAACTGCGATGTCTACCCTCTACCTATACCTCTAGCTTATGTCGAAAAACACACAGTTATACGCACAGAAATCAAAAGAAATCCGAGTCCAATGTCAGAATTTGTAACATAAAAAACTAGGCAAAATAACAATGATACATAAATTAAAAAAGAAAAAGACTACTAGTATTGCCTAACGTACCAGCTCCAGACCTCAGTTTAACTGTTTGAAAGATTATTTCTTCATCATATGATACTCAAGCACAATCCCTAAGGGTTTTGGCTTCATACCCTTATAAAAAGGGACGAAAGATACCAGAGGGGACAGTCAAACTCATCAAATAGAAAAGTGTGTTCTTGTGCTGGTTTTTGTACCGCTGTCTATTGATAAGGGAATGTTTGGGCACCTCTCATATGTTTAACACGCCACATTCATTGGCATTCTGTATTGGCCTGAGTCACAGTTTTCATTTTTTGCTGCATGCCATATTTGGTTTTCTTTTATTTTTATGTCCATATATCAAGTTGCTAATTTTTATTTCGAGGCCGTTTTTTGATGGTCGATTGGAAATTACTGATTAGTGGATGCCGATGATGTTAGGCTCTTGCTGAAGGCAGTACAACGACCTATAGTTGCTATCTTTAACGTCATTTGGTCTCGAGTGGAAGGCAGTCTGTTTGACAATCATATCATATTTTCCTATTATGTCTTTTTTTATAACTTTTTTTTTTCATTAGCAATCCATAAGTCCATTGATAAATTTGTTACTACACACATGCGGAACACGGGCATGGATTTGGGGGGGGGGGGGGGGGGGGGTTTGCCGTTTGTGTTCAGCTGAAATTAGCCAATTATTTAAAGATGTAAAACAAAGTGTGTACAATTTAATCACTGTACATGTTATATATAATATGGGATATATAGATGCATTAGACTTCATAATTTTTCCATCAAATGCAGGAATAGTTTGAGTGAGCGTCACTTGTAATACTGATTAAACATGTTAAAATTGCGTGATGTCCTTAGCTTACATTTATGTCATACTTGGATGTTATAGTATCTTCTATTATATATTTTTGCATAATGTAAATTGAGAGCACAAACTTCTGACACCGGCATCGTCGTACCATTACGTTTATTCTAACCTTATCCGTCTTAGCACAATGTTTTGGAATTTTTCATCAGCTATGCTCATTATTTCGTTTACTAGTTTGACCTGCGCGTCACTGATGAGGCATATGTAGACAAAACACGCGTCTTGCGTATTAAATTTAAACCTGGTATTTATGATAACTATTATCATGTTGAAATATTCCAATGTATTGTTGATGAATGTATTTTTCTGTCCTGAATAGTCTTGCATGTATTTGTACTGTAGTCCTGTCATATAATGTTGTCATATTAGTGTTATGTATAACATTGCCATAAAAGTGAGAAGTATGGCTAGTCACCAAACTAGGTTCAACCGACAGTTGTTTCTTCAAATGTTCTGTATCAAGTCAGGAAAATGGCAGTTGTGATTTTATAGTTCGTTTCTTTGTGTGTTGCATTGTCGTTTGTAATTTTGTTGCACTTCGTTGTTTCGTTTTTTCTCTTATATTTGATGTGGTTTAGTTTGTAACCGGGAATTATTTTTCACTCAATCGATTTATGACTTTCTAACAGCGGTATACTACTGTTGCCAGTATTTATGCAGCATCTTGGTATTTTATAAATCAGGTTCTGAATAACTTTTACCGTAGTGCAACATGATATAATTCTATAAATGGATCATAGTACATATGAGAAAACTTACTGCTTTGTTCAAATAACAGGAAATGTTAATTTTCCGATTTACATTTAGATTGAAAGGGGTTTCCCACAGGCGTTAAATTTGTAAAACGTGAAACGCACGCCCAATAATTTATCATCAAACAGGCCGGTTGTTAATAAATAAATCATTTAACCTCAACATGTGATGCCTCACCTATTCCTAAAATTAGAAATGCAATCACAATTAAAAACCAATTGTTCAGAGAACAATTGAAGGTCTTTCCATCAAAACAATGTATTTTGATATGAAAAGTTGTGAAACTAAGTTTAAAATGTCATTTCAATCGTCAAATGATAGCTCCTAGTAAGCTGATTCCAAAAATATATTGTTTCCATACATTTTTTTTAAATAAGGGAGATAATTTGTTACTTCCGGTTTGAAAAATGTTACTTCGGATTATATTTGAATATTTACTTGACACTGATTCCAAAAATATATGGTTCTATATACTTTTATATTAATAAAGTACAAAAAAATAGCTACTTCCGGTTTACAAAAAGTCACTTCCGGTTGTTTTTTTTCAAGGTCAAATGGTTTGATACCTTTTTTAAAAAGTTGTATATCTTTATCATGTATACATATAGAAAAAAAGCAAAGGTCAAAATCTAGAACGTCAAATTAAGCTATGACCTTGATATCAATTTCAAGGTCATAAACCAAGGACCTCAAATCAAAAGACCGTAGGTCTTAATTATATTTAGTTAATGAGTTATATCACCAAACGCGTATTTTTAAATACAAGAGGGGAGAAAACTCCCTTTTACATTCAACGTACGCTTGCAATCAAAATTTACATCTTACGACATGTCGCAACTAACAATTTAGTAAAAATAATTTGTTGATATCTTATACAGTCTTTGGATGTAAGTGAAAATAAGCCAAATTCAAATATTAGAATATGACCTTGACCTTTGACCTTGATCTAATTTTCATTTTTTGGGACCAAGGACCTCAAATCAAAAGATCCTAGGTCTCTATCACTTATGATTTATAAGATAGAAATTCATATCACTTATATCAGATGCATAAGGGGAAATAACTCTCATATGGAGCGGTCATATCGCTTCGGTCAAAATAGGACAAATCATGCGAAGGATATAATGAGCAATTTTGTAAAATAAATTTGTCATAATCTTTTACGGTTGCGAAGGAGATGCGATAACAAGGAAAACAGTGTTTGGGGAGATAACTCCTACAAAGAAAAGTATTCGTTTACGCAGGGTAAATTTCAAAAGCGCATAAACTGTTCCATATCATAAACAAAATATCTAAGCGACATATTGCGAAACAAATGTTTATAGCAAGAACAAAATTAGGCGGAAGAAAAAAAAAATAATCAGAAGAAAAACAATAGGTCTTTCCACAGAAAAGTGGAAAGACCTAATTATGGACTTTAGTACGGTGACAGATAGGGTTTATTCAAAACTGTAACTGACCCAACACACCTCGTGGCTGATTCATTTAAAATTATTTGGACGATATAAAATGTCATAAATTAAAGGCAAATAAGAATTTGCTTAAGTGATATAGTTGTTAACCCCAAAGAAAATTAGAGCCTGTTTATAGTCTTGATGCATCATAATAAACCGCATTCAGAGGAAGTTGTAAATATATAAAAAAAATGAGAAGATGTGGTATGATTGCCAATAAGATACTTTCGCATCACAGATCAATGAGTAGAATTTAACAACTAAAGATCGCTGTACAGCCTTCAACAATGAGCTAAACATATACCGCATTGTAAGCTATAAAAGCCCCGACAAAACGAAATAGCGTAAAACAATTCAAATGCGAAAAATAACAGTCGGATGTGTGTACAAAACATAAAACAAAAACAAATATGATATACAGCAAAAAGTGATAGCCACTGATTAACAAGAACATACAAAATGCGACAGCGGTAAACATGTTTCATGGCGCCAAACTTTACCATTAACCTTGATAGTGGGGTTACTGTACAGTATGAAAACAACAGATGTAAACAGTTGAAAAAAGCTTCAGATGGTACCTTACACTATAGTGAGATAACTCTGTAAAATCAGCAAAACGTTTAAATCACGTTGTATTGTTAAGGGAACATTGAGCTTTCCATTGATCAAAATTAGTCTTTGTCAAACTGCGATATAACCAATAAAATGTTTCTGATGAAATGGTTGGTTCAATTTAAAAAAAAAGTGTATTTCTGTCAAAGGGTCAAGGTAGAAATTTATTAAAAACATTATGAAAATTAAACGAGCCATATACATTTTCTCTTAGATGTTGAGTACCACCTTAACTCGTCAGTTCAAAACAAAGCATAAAAACAACCAACAAAAACACAGACTAGATGTTGCAGGGTATATATACATCCCCTACAAAAAACAAAAACAAAAATGGACAAAATACAGATCAGAGAGTACTAGCACTTACTGATAAATAGTCAAATGATAAAAAAAGCCAATAAAAACTTAAAAGAAAATAATGTATCTGCGAATAAAGCAATCAGTACACCTCCAACATCTTAAAACATTAAGTTATTAATAGTCAGCGAAAACCATGAGTTTGTAAAATGCAAACATATAGCTGATTGTGCATATGTGTATAACATGTATAACAATATTTATGATTATATTTAATATGGTTTTAAAAGATTACAAAATCTGTATTAATACCAACAAAAAACCAATATTCAAAGATATAATCACAGTGTTGATTTGGTACCTTTAGAAACAACGAATTTAAAATGATCGATAAGTTTACCCAAATACGAATCTAAATTTCTAGACGCGGTAAACATCATTAGGTTTCACATAAAAATGTGTCATCTCGTATTGCCAAACATCAGGTCACATTTTTGTATCTATAGAAGAATTTAGTAAAGTAAGTTATGTGTGGAAACCAAATAAATGACGTACTCATTCACCAGTAATACATAAATTACAATTATTGAAATCCTAAACGTCGTAACATACACCGGCATTCAACATTTCACAAAAGAAAAATAAATTGACAAATCCATCTAACGTCAACTTAGTTGCTTAATACTTCCTTAGTTTATAAACGGGCAATGTAAGAAAGGTTGACTGACAATTAACCAGCAACAATATCGACGTATTTTTGTTTAACATGTAAAAGAGGTTCATCATATCTTACGAACGGATCAAAATCGCCTTAACTTGACGCAACTTGCCGTAACGAGAAAAGAGGGGCACTCATTTATTGAATGATTATGGACTATCAAATGTGCACCTCCTTTCATTAAGATATGCATGTATGTTTCTTTTAAATTATTTTGAGTTGCAGACATATTAGTATATTGAATGCGAGTTTTCTCTCATGTGTACTTAGTGTCCTTTTTTGTTGAAATTTGAAGGGCAATGAATATTTTAGAAATTTATCTAGTCTCAGATCAAATGTAAAAAGTCCTGCGCAAAAAAAAGATAAATTAAATCAAGGAGTGAACAACTTTAGAAAAAAATCGGTTTTTAATTTGAAAAAGAAAATTGTTCTGAGATGGCTTTGTTGCCCCAAAGCTCTAATACCAAACGGTCAGTTTTTCACCTTCCATAATTATTATTGACCTATGTTCTACCTCAATTGGCAAGACAAAAAAATAAGTGAAATACTGAAATAGATATTCACAAGTTCACTTGAAAAGATATTCGTAATATGTGTAATGCATTGTTTTATTTTTAAGGCCATTCTTATCCTTTGTGTCTAAGTTTTATTATTGTACAATAAATAATTTTTGTTAAATAATAAATGCACATTTTAAAAAATTAATACAATCAGTTTTGTTGGTTCTGCAGCACTGATTCTTTCATTTAGGGTAAACACAACTCTATTAATGACCCCCTTCCAAAAAAAAAGCCATTTACAAACATAGTAATAAATAGCGGTTTTTACGACATATATATCAAAGATGAATAAAAAAAATGCCGCCTTTTCTTGCTCTTAGAAGTGGTTCCTAATATTTGTTATTGAATATTATGGAAGAATATCGAATTAATGGAGAGATAAATGAAGAAATTAAAACTGTCCTAAACGACTTATCTTTATCCGTTTTTTTTCAATATATCTAAATAATTGGAAGGTAGCTGTCGTAGCATATCTGCAAGCTTACACACGAGGTAGATTAGTTCTCTTGATTTCCAACGAAGGTCTACGTGAAGCTCTGAAACAGGCTTCATCTTTAAAGCATGAAAATGAAGGCATCACCATAGCCAAGACACAAAGATACAACGTTGAAGAGATATGCTTGATACTAAGAATAGTAACACTCCCAAACGTGTCCTTCCCCCCAAACGTGTCCGATTCCCACAAACGTGTCCGATCCCCCAAACGTGTCCGATCCCCCAAACGTGTCCGTAATTATTAAACGTTGCCCAAACGTGTCCGATTTCATAACCCCCAAACGTGTCCGATAATTGTTATTCGCCCAAACGTGTCTACTGTTTTAAAAACGCCAAAACGTCTCGCATCTTTTAGCGCTAAAGTGTCTTTAATGACGTCAATAACGTTGACGGCAATTTCAAAATGGGGGACACAATTGAAGATGTCGGGTTTCGTTTAGACTCTAAAAAAAGATCAAAACCGTTATCGAATGACATTAATGCAGAAGTATTTTGGACACAACTACCGGAAATTAAAACAGTGACTGAATTGAAAGAAGAAAATCCAAAATGGGGACCTAGGAAAATTTCTGAAATGGTTAAAGGTGTATCAGAACGAATGATAAAAAAATATATTCAATTGTATTTTTTGACAAAGAAACCAAACAGGTTTATAGAAGAAGTGAAAGTCTAAATGTTGGGCATAGAAGATGCGTTACCAAATCAGAGCTGATACAGATTATCAAGAAAAATCACGAAACAGATCACAGAAAAAATGATACCATATATGAGACGATAAGACATGCTGTTTTCCCTGTAGGAAGAGAGACTATAAAATGTTTATTCAAAAATGAAATTACCTGCACTAGCTGTAATGCAGCTGTTGAACTACCTAAAACCACAAGGACTAGAAGGCCAATTCCTGCCACTTATCCAAATAGTAGATGGCAGATCGACTTGAAAAAAATGCCTTGTTACAAAGGATTTAATTACGTATGCAACATTTTAGACTGCTATTCTAGGTTTGCGTTTGGATGTGCCACAAAAACCAAAACGGCAAAGGAAATTGCTGACGTTGTACTTAAATATTATTATTATTATGACATATTTACTTGTATGGTGCACCGCGTATTTTACAATCAGATAATGGCAAAGAATTTACCAATAAGGATCCAGAAGGAGTAGTTGAGGAATTTAAGTCAAAACAAATACATGGCAGGCCGTACCATCCATAGAGTCAAGGGAGAGTTGAAAGATTTAACCGGACAATGACCACATTTTTTCGTGTAAAAATGAGCACTGTAAAAGATTGGGTTGAAGAACTTCCACATTTTTATTATACCTACAACAACAGAGTTAACTCAGTTACAAAGCCGCTAACTCCTTATCAAATGTACTTCAAAAGACCAAATTTTGCAACACCGGTGGAAGAACAGGTTTGTATAATTCTGGAACTTATGTTAATGTTTTCTTTTTTTATTAAAACTTTAAAACAACTTTTATAAAAAAGTATTTTCATTTAAACACAATTTACATGTTTTAGTAATTATATATTGTAATAATGTAATAAACTTTTTATTTTGTATTTAGTTTAAACTTTTCTATATCTTAAAGACACAAAAAATATTTTATATATCTTACACTTTAATTTTTAAAGGTGCAATTTATTTATTTTATGGAAACTATTCCTATAAAACCCATCGCTAGATAACAATTGATTGTTGGTTGCTCAACGTCCAGTGACAAATATTACATGCATGTCTAGGACGCAAGATAGTAAACTTTAACAGTTCCCGTCATGATCCATAACATAAATGAAAATAGTTAAAAAGTATTATAATAAAATTGTGTATATTTCAGATACCATACCAAAATTTAACTGAAGAAGAAAGATTGTTTTTAAGAAACGCCCATCTTGATGTTGACGGCGAAGAGGAAAATGAGTGTGAAAGTAGTGCAGAAAATAATGATCAAGAGAAAATTGTGGATACGACAACTGACGGGTATGATGAACAGCTATCATTAGAAGGTATTCAACTTAATCCACTATTGCAATTAAATCTACTTGCTTAAATACTTTAAACTTCAAATGATGGGATAAAACAAAATTAAAAACTAAATTATCTTAAAATGTATTGATTTCCCTTTTAGTTGTCTTCGTAAAATAAATTTTCATCTGATGTGCACGTCTTTGCAACTTTTTGTTGGTACTACATTTAATAGTTGTAAAGTAAATCATTACTGGAAGCTACTTAGAGGTAGCAAAGCATAATTATTTATATGCATACAAGTCTTTTGAAAAGTTCTTCTTGCGAAAAGGGGAACGAAACTAGTGTAAAGCGTTTAGACGGCGATTCTGTGATTTACTTTACTAAAGTGTATAAATTGTTCTTACCAATACTGAACTAACCTAACTCTTATCTACGTTTACTTAACCCTTGTTTTTATTTAATTCTTATTTAAAAATACATCTTCACGCATTTTACGCGTAACAATTTAAAAAAAACCTTCTTAAGTTAACACATACACAATGACTTCTTTTATCTTATTTATGTCAAAACTGTTAGAAAAAAAAACCCTACCAAACACAAACCGTATCAAAAATTGCTGGAATCTTTAAAGGAAAAACATATTTATAAATGCCAACGATAATTAGTAAATTATAGAGTAAACTTCTAGTTTTATTGTCTGTAAAAGTAACTTTTTTTTATAAGTTTTTAATTTTAGAAACTTTACAACTACTAGAAGACATCGCATCGCCTACCAAGGATATAACTGAAGACCAAACCAATGAAGTTAACACGCAGCAAGACTGCATAATGAAAGATAAAACACCTGAAAAGAATATAGTATGTATTCCCCGAGTTTATAAACAATAATATTTTTTTTATAACCTAACTAATAATAATGTTGTTGTTTTTTTTTGCATTTTTACTTTATTTTTAATGATCCTATTATATCTTACCATGTATAAAGCATTTCAATATTTGAACATGTTTTGGCTTAGTATTATTAAAAATGAACACTGTTTTTGATCTATATCAGTATAAACTTCATGTATAATTTTAAATCACGCAAGAAGGAATAAAAAAAAACCAAAAATATCATGTATGCTGCGGTTGTACGCTTGCTTTTAGTTTTAAACTATTAAAAAGCTGATGCAGTATGCATATCAATGAAACACATATCCACAAGAGACCAAAATGACACAGACATTAACAACTATAGGTCACAGTACGGCCTTCAGCAATAAGCAAAGTCCATACCGCATAGTCAGCTATAAAAAGCCCCTAAATGACTCAAACGAGAAAACTAACGGCCTTATTCATAGAACCAAATTATAAAACTAATTTGTAAAGGTATAATCAGTGCATAATGTTGATTTTAAACTAATATGTTAATTACATTTACTAATATTTTTTAGGAAATAAATTTGACAAGTGAAAACGTGCAGAGCTGCCAAGTATTATTGATAGAAGAAAAAGAAAACCAGGTACATATACAAACTTACAGTTACCAATTTTTATTTTATGTTTAAAACATTTACTAGTTATTGTACCATTTATTATTTTAGACTAGACAGTAGAAACCTTTTTCTTGTGATATAAATACATATCCAATAATTAAGGTGCATATAAATTCGTACAGCTTGGAATGAAATGTTATTTACACGACCAAAATTCAAATTTCGGTCATGCTACTGAAAGGGTCCTTAAACAATTTTGATATTTTTTTTTTATGTTTTGCAAGGTTAACTACCCTTCATTTAGAATTTTATTTATAAAACAAATAGTTTATAAGATTTATTATAATATAGAATAATTTTGTATATTTAACATATGTGTAATCTGTTTTTTCAGGTGGTACAAAATAACACAGCATCTCCTTACTATAGTGAAATGTATAGAAAAAGATTTGGAAGACCCCCATCTTTAATAAGCTCAGAAAGTCCAAGCAAAAGAATTCATTTACAGGTATTTTTTTACAAAAAATATTAACGATACATGTACTTAAAAAAAAACACAACAGAAAATTGTTCAGTTGGTTTCAAATTACTCGTGTTTATATAAAAAAGAAGATGTGGTATGAATGCCAATGAGACAACTATCCATAAAAGACCAAAATGACACAAACATTAACAACTAAATCGGTCACCGTATGGCCTTTAACAATGAGCAAAGCCCATACCGCATAGTCAGCTATAAAAGCTGACGATAAGACAATGTAAAACAAAGCTCGATTGTTTGCATTACTTCAAAAATAGTTTATAAAGAATAATTTTTGTTTCAAGTAAAGTTTGCAAACGCTTATTTATGATTCATTAAACAAACACTTTTTTGGTGTATATTTTTATTTTCTTAATTAATGCTAATGTTTTGTTTTATAACATGTATTTAATTTATTTTTAACAGGAAATCAACGGAAACCAAATTTTGCAACACCGGTGGAAGAACAGGTTTGTATAATTCTGGAACTTATGTTAATGTTTTCTTTTTTTATTAAAACTTTAAAACAACTTTTATAAAAAAGTATTTTCATTTAAACACAATTTACATGTTTTAGTAATTATATATTGTAATAATGTAATAAACTTTTTATTTTGTATTTAGTTTAAACTTTTCTATATCTTAAAGACACAAAAAATATTTTATATATCTTACACTTTAATTTTTAAAGGTGCAATTTATTTATTTTATGGAAACTATTCCTATAAAACCCATCGCTAGATAACAATTGATTGTTGGTTGCTCAACGTCCAGTGACAAATATTACATGCATGTCTAGGACGCAAGATAGTAAACTTTAACAGTTCCCGTCATGATAGAATGATAAACTATGATTATATATCCATAACATAAATGAAAATAGTTAAAAAGTATTATAATAAAATTGTGTATATTTCAGATACCATACCAAAATTTAACTGAAGAAGAAAGATTGTTTTTAAGAAACGCCCATCTTGATGTTGACGGCGAAGAGGAAAATGAGTGTGAAAGTAGTGCAGAAAATAATGATCAAGAGAAAATTGTGGATACGGCAACTGACGGGTATGATGAACAGCTATCATTAGAAGGTATTCAACTTAATCCACTATTGCAATTAAATCTATTTGCTTAAATACTTTAAACTTCAAATGATGGGATAAAACAAAATTAAAAACTAAATTATCTTAAAATGTATTGATTTCCCTTTTAGTTGTCTTCGTAAAATAAATTTTCATCTGATGTGCACGTCTTTGCAACTTTTTGTTGGTACTACATTTAATAGTTGTAAAGTAAATCATTACTGGAAGCTACTTAGAGGTAGCAAAGCATAATTATTTATATGCATACAAGTCTTTTGAAAAGTTCTTCTTGCGAAAAGGGGAACGAAACTAGTGTAAAGCGTTTAGACGGCGATTCTGTGATTTACTTTACTAAAGTGTATAAATTGTTCTTACCAATACTGAACTAACCTAACTCTTATCTACGTTTACTTAACCCTTGTTTTTATTTAATTCTTATTTAAAAATACATCTTCACGCATTTTACGCGTAACAATTTAAAAAAAACCTTCTTAAGTTAACACATACACAATGACTTCTTTTATCTTATTTATGTCAAAACTGTTAGAAAAAAAAACCCTACCAAACACAAACCGTATCAAAAATTGCTGGAATCTTTAAAGGAAAAACATATTTATAAATGCCAACGATAATTAGTAAATTATAGAGTAAACTTCTAGTTTTATTGTCTGTAAAAGTAACTTTTTTTTATAAGTTTTTAATTTTAGAAACTTTACAACTACTAGAAGACATCGCATCGCCTACCAAGGATATAACTGAAGACCAAACCAATGAAGTTAACACGCAGCAAGACTGCATAATGAAAGATAAAACACCTGAAAAGAATATAGTATGTATTCCTCGAGTTTATAAACAATAATATTTTTTTTATAACCTAACTAATAATAATGTTGGTTTTTTTTTTGCATTTTTACTTTATTTTTAATGATCTAATTATATCTTACCATGTATAAAGCATTTCAATATTTGAACATGTTTTGGCTTAGTATTATTAAAAATGAACACTGTTTTTGATCTATATCAGTATAAACTTCATGTATAATTTTAAATCACGCAAGAAGGAATAAAAAAAACCCAAAAATATCATGTATGCTGCGGTTGTACGCTTGCTTTTAGTTTTAAACTATTAAAAAGCTGATGCAGTATGCATATCAATGAAACACATATCCACAAGAGACCAAAATGACACAGACATTAACAACTATAGGTCACAGTACGGCCTTCAGCAATAAGCAAAGTCCATACCGCATAGTCAGCTATAAAAAGCCCCTAAATGACTCAAACGAGAAAACTAACGGCCTTATTCATAGAACCAAATTATAAAACTAATTTGTAAAGGTATAATCAGTGCATAATGTTGATTTTAAACTAATATGTTAATTACATTTACTTATATTTTTTAGGAAATAAATTTGACAAGTGAAAACGTGCAGAGCTGCCAAGTATTATTGATAGAAGAAAAAGAAAACCAGGTACATATACAAACTTACAGTTACCAATTTTTATTTTATGTTTAAAACATTTACTAGTTATTGTACCATTTATTATTTTAGACTAGACAGTAGAAACCTTTTTCTTGTGATATAAATACATATCCAATAATTAAGGTGCATATAAATTCGTACAGCTTGGAATGAAATGTTATTTACACGACCAAAATTCAAATTTCGGTCATGCTACTGAAAGGGTCCTTAAACAATTTTGATATTTATTTTTTTTATGTTTTGCAAGGTTAACTACCCTTCATTTAGAATTTTATTTATAAAACAAATAGTTTATAAGATTTATTATAATATAGAATAATTTTGTATATTTAACATATGTGTAATCTGTTTTTTCAGGTGGTACAAAATAACACAGCATCTCCTTACTATAGTGAAATGTATAGACAAAGATTTGGAAGACCCCCATCTTTAATAAGCTCAGAAAGTCCAAGCAAAAGAATTCATTTACAGGTATTTTTTTACAAAAAATATTAACGATACATGTACTTAAAAAAAACACAACAGAAAATTGTTCAGTTGGTTTCAAATTACTCGTGTTTATATAAAAAAGAAGATGTGGTATGAATGCCAATGAGACAACTATCCATAAAAGACCAAAATGACACAAACATTAACAACTAAATCGGTCACCGTATGGCCTTTAACAATGAGCAAAGCCCATACCGCATAGTCAGCTATAAAAGCTGACGATAAGACAATGTAAAACAAAGCTCGATTGTTTGCATTACTACAAAAATAGTTTATAAAGAATAATTTTTGTTTCAAGTAAAGTTTGCAAACGCTTATTTATGATTCATTAAACAAACACTTTTTTGGTGTATATTTTTATTTTCTTAATTAATGCTAATGTTTTGTTTTATAACATGTATTTAATTTATTTTTAACAGGAAATCAACGGAAACCAGTCCACATTTTTCAACGCTGGTATCACTCAGTACTTTGATAGTGAACAAATGTATCCTGTAGAATTGTTCAGTAAAAACTCTCTAGACGATATAACGAGCTACATTTACTACAATGAAGGTGATATCGTTGATTATAGAACTAATCCTGCTATGAACAAAGGGACTGCGGTTTTCAGTAGCGGTTTTTGGAGAAGAGGCTTAGTGATCAAAATAGACAAATGTCCTAGACGAGGCACGCTTTACACTGTAAGAGATGATATTACAGACTTCTGTTTTTAGATAAATAGACACCAAATAAGAATCGCACAATAAAAATGTATTTTACTAGCAATGGTTTTACAAATTCTTTTTTATTATCTTTTTTATTTACTTTCGATTGCGTATTGTTAAGTTGCAAGTATTTCATGCATATTTAGAGCAAACAAACAAGTTGTCATATTTTTACATTTGCTGTTTAAATCAACCCCAGACTGTAAATTGCGTATTGTGCAGTTGCAAGTATTTCATGCATATTCAGAGAGAAGATACAAGTTTTAATGTTTTTACAGTTGTACTGGATAAATTACCGTTAAACTGTTGATTGCATATTGTCCAGTTGCCAGTATTTCATGCATATTCACAGAGAACATACCAGTTTCAATGTTTTAACAGTTGTACTGGATAAATTACTGTTAAACTGTTGGTTGCGTATTGTCCAGTTGCCAGTATTTCATGCATATTTAGAAAGAACATACCAGTTTTAATGTTTTAACATTTGTACGGAATAAATTAATTTTAGATTGTTGATTGGGTATTGTCCAGTTGCCAGTATTTCATGCATTTTTAGATAATTAAAGAGAAAAGTTGTATAGCGCATAGACAAAGGGACATTTTTAACCAGGTATCTGTACAGTTTTACTAAACATGTTTGCTTACAATTTTTAAGAATGAAACATAGCCGAAATTACGCTCATACTTTTACCCAGTTTATACTAGTGGCTTAAAAAAGTACTAAATACTTTATCTATACTTTTCAGTAATGAATGGTAAAATTAGTATACGTTAATGAGATAGCAATAACCAAATAATGGACACGTTTGGGGAATTGGACACGTTTGAGCGGTATTTGAAAAATTGGACACGTTTGGGAGTCTACAAAAATGACATGCTTTGGCGCCCTTTAGCATCTAAACAAATTTTGTTGTTCAGTGACGTCATGTGGACACGTTTGGGGGAATCGGACACGTTTGGGGGGAAGGACACGTTTCTGAGTGTTACATATATATCAAAGATGAATAAAAAAAATGCCGCCTTTTCTTGCTCTTAGAAGTGGTTCCTAATATTTGTTATTGAATATTATCGAAGAATATCGAATTGATGGAGAGATAAATGAAGAAATTAAAACTGTCCTAAACGACTTATCTTTATCCGTTTTTTTTCAATATATCTAAATAATTGGAAGGTAGCTGTCGTAGCATATCTGCAAGCTTACACACGAGGTAGATTAGTTCTCTTGATTTTCAACGAAGGTCTACGTGAAGCTCTGAAACAGGCTTCATCTTTAAAGCATGAAAATGAAGGCATCACCATAGCCAAGACACAAAGATACAACGTTGAAGAGATATGCTTGATACTAAGAATAGTTTTACAGGGACATTTAATAACAGCTGACAACATGAATCAGTTCAAGAGTCATTATTTTGCTTAGTATGTATCATACTAGGATGGCCAAACATCGGGACATAGTGCAGTAATATCGTTGAGTCAGAGACAGCACTTACTTTTCTCAGCCATAATAGTTCAATTGTACAACTTGTCGTCAAAAGGATACCACTGTAACTTATCACTTTTCAGATGGAGAGACGTGTCTCTGTGTTTGTGGAAATGATGCATGTTGAAATTCTTTATTATATACACCGGTAAAGCCTTTTATAGTAGCAAGCTAATCTCTCCAAACTATAATATTTACTTTGGCTAACATAAGGCCTTCATCGTCACAACTAGGAGACATGGCCTGCTTCAGAACGTCTCCAATATATTCGTTAAAAATCAGGAGAATGACAATGACTTACGTGAGTGCTTGCATATTGTCTCTAGCAGTTATTATCCAAGCGTTGTATTAAGCATTGCACAATTTATCAATATCAGCAAGCTCAAAGATAGGTAGAATATATGTTCCAGACTGTGAGCAGTCAATGTATTCTCTCAAACTGGCAAGCCCCCTTCCATGGAAGGCAGATTCCTGACTTTTTTATGTGCCTTTGAGTTCTGTCTTTTTGCCTTGTTGTGCAATTTTAGCAAACATTTAGCATGACATCTGGTCCTGTGATATTAAATTATCTTGCACTAAGTCTGGCTAAGAGAATAATGGGTTGTTGGTCAATAAATAAACTCATCATAGATACCCGGACTAAATTAAGTATACGCCAGACGCGCGTTTCGTCTACAAAAGACTCATCAGTGACGCTCGAATCCAAAACACTTAAAAAGGCCAAATAAATTACGAAGTTGAAGAGCATTGAGGACCAAAATTCCTAAAAGTTTTGCAAAATACTGCTAAGGTAATCTATGTCTGAGGTAGAAAAGCCTTAGTTTTGAAAAAAATAAATTTGTAAACACTGTCAGTAAATTTATGAATATAACCATATCAATGACAATTCATGTCAGCACAAGAAGTGCTGACTACTGGTGGACAGTCAACTACTGGTTTTGTTTTATAGGACTAGTACCATTTTGCCTTCTGATTCTGGAGTGTTTTTTTGGCCTTCACTCAACTGATCCAAGTTGCATGATGAAAGAAACTAATAATTAAATATGCAGAATCTTTGTATGCTTACAAAAAAGAACTGATTACCAGGCAAAATGTCTATGTTTGCACTGTGTGTATCTGCTTGGCATTGTAAATCCTTGCTTGGCATCTCGCAATTATTTTCGACCCATTTATCTGTTTTTGGTTTTCAGCTCCAGTGATTTCAATATCAACATTGTTTTCCTTTTCGAAATATAGTGTTCATTAATTATAGTGTTTATACTTTTTTTTTCTAACGAACAAAACTACATAGGGAAACCTACGGGTAAAAGGAATCATTTATTGTTTTAACATATGCATGCTTTATTTGACAAACTTAGTGAATATTCTATATGCATTTAGGAATACAGTGTTTTGCAAAAGTAGTGGTAAATGCATAAAAAATGACTTACAAAACAAATAGCAAACTAATAAGAATAGCGGATAATATTGAAAATTCATGTTTTCAAAATGGCCACCATTCAAGATGGCCACCAATAATTCAATATTATGAAGTCCTCAAATATTTTTTTTCTGCCACTAGTGATGAATATATCAAAGGTTATAAAAATTAGTAACGTCATTTATTTTTCATATTTTTTTTTTAATAATTTTTATTAAATTTCATGATGCCATTATAAAATGGTCGCCCAGAACAGCCATTTTGTTTTTCTGAATTGGGTCAATAGATATAGATGTTTGTTATTACCTCATCTTAAACTCTGCAAAGTTTGATGCTTTTACCACAATCTGAGCAATTGTTTCACAAATCGACTGGACTGAAAACTGCTCTACATGTGGCAGTCGTCGTGTTTCTCGTGTTTTTACTAACACTATAATAGTCTGATATTGATTATTATTACCGACAAATGTTATATATTTTGACACATTATGGTATATATAAGATATAAATGTTTAAAGATTTTCACAGATACTAGAGATTTACTCATATAAAACAACCCCAAGGTAAATTTGAATGCGGTTTGAACTTTTAAATTTGAATAACAATTGTAAAGTCAATATCAAAATGGTGTTTTTATATGTACTAAAAACGTTTAAGATCCAAACCATTCAGTATCTTCAATTAAAATAAACTTCTATTTAAAGTGGTGATATATCGTTCAAAACGTGAATTTATATAGTAACCCAGTTAATTTTGTAATTCAAATGTGATCTGCGCATTTGTTTAATCGTTTTTTTTATATCGCCTTTTTATTCACAATATTCGTTATTTTACGTCTAAGAATATGACAAAAATAAGTGTAGGTTTGATCATTTATAGCATTTTAAAAGCGCTAACTATATATGTTTGCAATGAGTATATATATAGCAATTATACGAACACTACAAAAAGGTAAGCAGTCAAAAGTATATTATAACTTTTTTAAATCAATTTCAGCTATACAGATTTATTTTTGTCTTAACTTTTCACTCTGGTAGTGTGCTACACATTTTCTGTACGTTCCTTCTTTCTTCTTTGTCTGTATACATATGTTGATGTAGTTGGAGGCCTATATTTTTAATTGAATAAGTAAAGTAGAGTTAGTACAGTAAAATCTTACATTGATTTTTTTTATTCTCTTTTATAAATTTTCAATAGATTCTTATATTATGTAAAACGAAAATAAATCGTTTTGACGTTATTTTGGTCAAATATTGATATATATTTGAAAGAGAGTAATTAAAATGGGAAAAAATAAAGTAAAGTAAATAAAATAATTTCAACTTATTTGATATACATATTTGTTTAAGTTTTATGAAATTTATGGCATAGATGTCCTTTAAAAGTTGACAAAACATTGCGATTTGAAATACTTACACAACATCTAAAATATTTTAAATCTTGACTGTAAATGCTTTCCTGAGGAAGTACGTAATTGAAAATTGATAATTGAAAATAACAAGATAATAATAATGTTTTAATTCATTTTAAAGTAGTTTTACATATTTCCGGAATACTCATAATATCCACTTTGCGATGGTCTGTGCAGGTAAATATTAGTTTGACATGGCATACACATAATGGTATGTAATAAATAACAAGTTTGTGTCGGTTAAATTATTAGTGTTAAAATATAATAAAAATAATTTCAACTTATTTGATATACATATTTGTTTAAGTTTTATGAAATTTATGGCATAGATGTCCTTTAAAAGTTGACAAAAAAATGCGATTTGAAATACTTACACAACATCTAAAATATTTTAAATCTTGACTGTAAATGCATTCCTGAAGAAGAACGTAATTGAAAATTGATAATTGAAAATAACAAGATAATAATAATGTTTTAATAATAATGTTTTAATTCATTTTAAAGTAGTTTTACATATTTCCGGAATACTCATAATATCCACTTTGCGATGGTCTGTGTAGGTAAATATTAGTTTGACATGGCATAAACATAATGGTATGTAATAAATAAAAAGTTTGTGGCGGTTAAAAGATTAGTGTTAAAATGATATACTTATACACCTGAATTCAAGGACCTAGTGAAGTCTATTTTTAACTTTTAAATTTTGGGGAGATTTCATTTACGCGGTTTGAATTCATCTTTATGTTGTGTATCATACGTTTCATAATCAAAATTAGAAGCTAATCAATTTTGAAATATGGTACCCCAAAGTATTTTTATTAGGAGCATTATTTAATATCCAATTGGTTCCAGATATACAAAAGGCCTTTTATAGCTGAATATTGGCAAGGATTTCTAATGCCGGTGGTGAACTCTAGTTTGTTAATTTCTTTTACATTTGGTCTCTAGTAGACAATTGATTCATTTGCAAATATACCACATCTTTTTATTTTCATATACAATATTTGCTTCAGGATTTCAATCAATCAACCAATCCGTTAATTCGTATATTTTGTTACACATATCCAATACTACAACATAGGACTCAAAGTGCAATAAGTTCGCATAGTGTATTTTTCATACACATTTCGTGTCTTTTCGTTCCGATAACGCTTGGTTGTTTCGTTTGCAAACATTGCGTATAGTTGTGCGCTTTTTCTATATTGGCTAGAGATATAGGGGAAGGATGAAATATAAACAAACATGTTTAACCCCGCCGTAATTTTGCGCCTGTCCCAAGTTAGGAGCATCTTGCCTTTGTTAGTCTTGTATGAACACTGAACTAGTATACAAATGTGTTAAGGGGACAGTTGAAGGACGCATCCGGGTGCAGGAGTTCCTCGCTACATTGAAGACCCATTGGTGGCCTTCGGCTGTTGTCTGATTTATGGTCAGATTGTTGTCGCTTTCACACATTCCCCATTTCCATTATCAGTTGTATATGTATCTCTATTGCAGGTTTCGGATTAAATCTTCTCTATAATAAATGACTCTGACTAGAAAATAATCTACCAATTTCGCTTGAATTTTGATGAGTTTACTTGCCGTTTTCACTATTCTATTATGAAACCCAGATTCTAAGAAGCTTGTCTTATTGATCCTAACTGTTCATTTTTAAGTAAATAGAAACACAGTTTTATGACCTTCCATATATTTTTTTGTTATATCTAGTGGCATGCGAATTTAGAAATTTCAATTTGATTATCGTCTACCATACCTGGCATTTAAATTACCAGTTTATTAAAAAGTTCGAGATACAATGATTTAACAGAATACATCTTTCATGAAAAAAAGTCTTCCTAGGTAATTTCTGCGGGGTTATTTTTTTGCGTGTTATCCTAATCTAATTTGGTTCAATCATTTTTAAATGAAGTGAGCTATTTGCAGATATGCATGACGGAAAATATTTATCTATTTTATATACGTAAAGGACAAAATATGTCTATTCTTCATTGGGAATAATTATAGATTAAAGAATGTTTTGTATAATCAAAAACTACTTAAAAAAGAAAAAAAAACAAAGAAAGAAAAACACTCCTTGTAACATAATAGTTGCCATATCTTTAATCTAAACTTTAAAGACAAGGAAACATTCATTTCCGTGTTAGGAGAAATTGTAAATCAGTGATGAAATGTAACACGGGTTTATCATTTCTTCCTGCTTTGTTTAATGGAAGAAATGCAAATCATTGATTCAGAATATGCACGCTTTTGTTTTTGGAATAAAAGAAGTAATATTTGATGGGTTCAGTTCTATTATCATCTTTCACATGCCGTATTTGAGCATTAAACATTGTTGTGAGGGAAAAAAACACTTATAAGGCGATTTTGCTTATGTATATATATATTTCATGATGTTCGCTTTAATACTATTGTTGCAAAAAGATTGATTTGATGATCTTGATTACCAATGCATGAGTGTCTTGCACTCTCGGCTTTGGTAACATATTAGTCACTTGATGAAACATGTATAATGATAAATTTATAAAAGGAGATGTTATGTTCACTCCTCTGGTTTGATGCTTTATTTTTGTCTGGCAACACTCTATATAAAAATTGAGAATCAGAATCATGTGGTTCAACATATCTGAGCGTTTTTTCTGGGCAAGTGTCTTATTATAAAATGTGTTTACCTAGAAACCTTTGAAGAATATTTAGGATAAAATTTGTTAGGAAAACCTTAATTTTTTTAAGTCCTTAGGTGTTTTTTTTTACTTTTAAATTGCGCTCAAGGTCATACGTAAAGTTGACTTTCTAGATTTTGACCTTTGCTCAAACCACCATGGGACTTTTTGCATTAGGTTACAAGTCATTTGGAAAAGGAAAAAGCCAACCAGAAAAGACCTAGCTTGGGCAAATAAAGGGAACAGTAGTATACCGCTGTTCAAAACTCATAAATCCATGGACAAATAACAAAATCGGGGTATCAAACCGGAAATAGCTTTTTTGTACTTGTTTAATGTAAAAGTATATCTAATCATATATTTTTGGAATCCGTGTCAAAATATCTAATAATATTAAAAGTGGCATTTTTCAAATAGGAAGTTCTAATTTATCTCCCTTATTAAAAAAAGTGTAAAGAAACTTTGGAATAAGGGTTTTAGAATCATTCATTTTATGCTGTAAATGACTATTTGACCGAATCTTGTTAGTTTTATATCATAAGGGTTCTTTCTGGATGGAAATAATTTGTTTTCCCATGTTCTCCCACTTTTAGGTGTTGAGTATAAATTTTCGCCAGATGTCGCGGTATATTTGTTAAATGAATTCAAACAGTTCATGTGCCTGTAAAATTAACTCTGTTAAACCGAATACTTACCTTTGTAGGAGTTATCTCCCGGAACACTGTTTTCCTTGTGTGAGCATCTCCTCCGCAACATTAAAAAAAAGCGACAAATTTATTTTACCAGTTTGCTCGTAATAACCTTGATATTTTGTCCGATTTTGACCGAAGATATACGAAATCTCCACATTAGAGTTATTTCCCCTTCTGTATTTGCCATACGGAATATATAAATGTAAAGACTGAAATGTTAAGGATGCAGACCTAAGGTATATTGATTTGAGGTCCTTGGTTCATTTCAATGAAATTGAAGGTCAAAAGTCAAGGTCATATTCTAATTTTGAGATTTTCGTGTTTTATTATCTGCTCTGTCATGTTTTAAAGATACATGTATATTAGAAAAAAAACTTCTGCAAAATGTTTGTCTTATTGTGATTAAGATACAATGTATGATACATTTGGCATGAAACAATCTAATGACATCTTATAAGTCATTGTACTTGAAAAAATACAATTTAAGAATAATTTATTGCAACTCCAACTTGGTACATGATAAAATAATTTCATGGTCTTTTGCAAACTGATGGTTGACATATGACCTTCAAATCAAAACTGAATTGATCTTAAGAAACCTGGAAGTAACGCTTTTGCGCTTACATGTATTTCATGGAAAATAACCTAAAATCTATATTTTTTCAGGTTTTTTAAAATACGAATATAAATCTATCAATCATATGAGAGCGGAAGTACCTAATAGATACCCTGCTTATTAATGGCAAAATATATTCAAACCATATGATTTTGGAATTAACCGGAAATAGTTTTTCATCAATAATTCAGAAATTAAATTGATTGTTTTTTTTCCTGCCGCCACTTTTATTTGTTGTATAAATTTTGTTACGCAAGATGTCGCTTATATGTTTGGTTTATGAAACTGGACAGTTTTAGTCCTGCCGATTGGTGCAGATATAGAGCAGAATTGCTCACTTGATGAGGAAAGCATGAAACTTTGCATAGTAGTTCTTGGTTATATACCCTTTGATATCAGCTATAGCCCCATTCTGAAAAATCCAATATGGCTGCTATTTTCAAGATGGCGGAAAAACGGTATCAAAATATCAAGATTTTCCTAAAGGTATTCAATTTAATTTCGGATATTAAAGTAATGATTCTTTTAAAATGGTCTTCATGTTCTTGAATTTGTTAGTTATCAATTAATTTTAAAATAATTTGGTTATTTCTATAACACATACATTTGCAAATATGGATGCATATACAAAAACAAATAGTGAAATTCAAAATATTAATCAATATGTTACATGTTTTTGTAATTTCAGTTTTAATGGTTGGAATGAAATATGTTGAAACGAGTCGATTGAACGTTCATATAGGTCGGTTAAATGTGGTGGAATAGTAGGCAACTCATCTGAGCTTTGAGGCAGTGCTGATGGCACCTTTTCTCGTGTCTCTTCAATTCCACGTCTTACGTCACTCATTGCGTTTTCATCTGCCGTACCCACTACATCGTCGAATTATTCTATGTAATCAGAAGGTGTACCTTTATCCAGGCTGATTAGACGATTGCCATCATTTAAAATGGTTAAGGAGCAACTATTTCTTCCTTTTCCAACTATTCAGCGAGCATGGTCCTAAAATGCACTCCTGGTCAGCACTTTTATTAGTTTTAATGGTTACAGTCATTTTTTAGTTTGTCAGAACTGTGATGGTTCGTTTTATGCAAATTTGCTTAGTTGAAATCTCGTTTCCACTGTTATCAAATGCCGCATTTATCACTTTATTGTTGATGGTAATTGTGGGAGTACTCAGGCTTAACACTGCGCTCAGTGTGTCCAAAATATCTACCCTAAGTATACCATCGTCTGTTAAAGGCTCTCTGCACACATCCCATTATATGTTTACTTTATTAATGTCGAGAGTCGTTCCTTATAATCTTCCCAATAACAAGCTGTCAACCCAAACCACGTAGCGTTACGTTCTCCAAATCTCCATTGTTTGCCGGAATTAATTTCTCATTTTCTAATGTTATCATTGCAGCAGTGTCCACAATCATGCTCACATTCTGGTCATGTATAGAACCTCGTACTGCTAAGTTCTTTCAAATGGTTCGTCTGATGACAATATACTGGCCCTACCCTTTGCTGTTTAAAGACTCCATTGTTGGGGTTGCACTTTGATTTGCTCCGTATCCTGATGAAGGTGACCGTTGTCTGAAATAACCGGGATTTCTGGGGTTTGTCCGTGGAGATGCTAACCGTTGTCCTTAGGGACTATATGATCATTAGCTTAGTGGGGATGTTGCTGATCTATTGGCATTAATATTGGGTGTATTTCTATCTGGCGATCTACCGCGATTGTATTGCTCAGGGGATCTTCCACGTGTATATTGATCAGGTGATCTTCCATTGAACTGGTGATCTTCTATGATTATTTGATCAGAAGAACCGAGGTTAAATTGACCGGCCAATCCACGGTTATGCTGATTAGTTGAAAGCATAACATCAGCTAGTTTTGTGACAATTTGTGCTCATATTTTCTTTATCGGTCGGTGATACTGCGCCATCAAAAAAGTAGACTTGTCGGTGGTCATAATTGGCACTTTCTTATCCAAATATCGACATCTGGTCTGCTGATGAGGTTTTCAATTGTTTTAACGCCTTGTTGGATGTTTCTGTGTTCCTCTCTATTAAATGCCTTGAAGAATCTTTGTCTTTACCTCCTTCCTTCATCGTCTTTCTTAGCTTGCTGAAGCGCTGCTCCAAATTAATGTTTTTTTTAAGCCTTAGCATCATCATCTATGTTATTTTACCTTGCGAGCGTACTCAAAGCCAACATCGGTCTGGCAATCTGGGGCCTTCACACATTTTTCCTGTTTTCTAATTGTCATCTCCCGGCAGTTCGTTCAAATTGGTAAATGAACGCCTCCAAAATCATGGATCCTCTAAAATTGAGTTTTTGCATTATTGGGAGCTGTGGGCTTCGGCTCCGATCACTTGTACCAATATTTTCTTCCCATCGGGTATACTCTCTTTCCAATGATGAGTCTAAGAAGAGGTTTTGCCACACTATTTTGGTTTCCTCTGCCCTTTCCTGGATCGGTCAGTGGAGTCAGCTTGCTGTTATGGGAAGCCTGTTAGAGCTCGAGGAGCTGACGAGGTTGTCATAGTTGGAGTAACAAATGTGGGATTTGCCATTGACTCGACGGGGATGATACCGTAAGAAAGCACTACATTAAGCATTGAAAAAACTTGATAGAATCCACTTGCAGCAAATTGTTTCTGTAATGGTGTGCTGCTCTGAACCAAATATGATCGACTAATAGTAGATGGTGAGTCAAACTTTGGCTTAGATGATGTGTCCATTGTAGGAATTTTTACTTCTTTATTTCGATTGTCCACTAATTCATTTACAACAGATGCCAGTTGTTGGAAGGTACCATGCTGTTCAAATGCACTTTGAAATTGAACTGTGTCTCCTTCCTCAGTAGTTGTCAGCCATTTGTCTCACAACAAAATTGAATATGTTTTTGGTTTGACCACCAATTTTGCCACAAATTCCTTGTGGGCTATCCTGTCTTCAGACTCCTGAAGTTACTGAGATATTGCTCTCATTAATATGTTCGTTATTAATATCCATTGCCTCTTTCTGTTCAGCTTGAAACGTAATGAGACCAACACATATGTTATCAATTCGCTATTCTCTCTATTTTGTATCGCCACAAATCTCAGCCGTTCTTTGAGCCTTAGATGTTCTATCAGCTTAACATTCTTGGTACAATTGTTTCATAGTCATTTCTGAGCTGTACTCTGTTAAAGCGTCTTCAGCTGTGGGTATTTCCACATCCCCAAGTGATTCAGTTTGTGCCATTTCAATGTTCTTGTCCTTTTTATCCTCAATTCCAACCATTTCACTGATATTTGTTTAAATGATTCACAATTTACAGTTTAATATCTCAAATTGCAAAATATTGCGACCCAAGAAATAAGATACGCACTGAATTTTATCTTAAGGCCGAAAAATCCAAAATCATAGCTTTTATGTGAGACCACAGACTACAGTTTTTTTATGAAAGCTACTACTTTGTGTATCAAAAATGACAGTAAGGCAAAATCAAAAAGGACAGAACTGGGACAGGTACTAACTGACACTATGCATCAATAAAATGCTTATATTCAGGTCAATTCTCAATATTGAATATTTACTTATTTTTCAAGGCGGCCATTTTGTATTTCAAAGATAGATCAAAACAAAATCTTGCTAAGAACACCAAGTCATTCAAATATATTGATTTTTGTGCTTCCAGCATCAAATCAATTATGGTTTGTGCAATACTGGAAAATATTTTAGAACATACGGCAGCCATCTTGAATTTTGAGGGTGGGTCCATAGCTAATACTGCTCAATACACAAAAATGTACCATCATGCATAAATTGGTGCTTTCCTCATTCTTTGAGCTATTTTTTTACCGATCGGCCAGACTATTTATGTGCATTTGAAATTGACCCTGCTTAACCAAATACATGTTTTGTAAGAGTTATCTCCCCAAACACTATTTCCTTGTGACTGCATTTTCTCCGTAACTGATAAAGAAAGTGACAAATCTATTTTACCTAATTGCGTGTTATATCCTCAGGTAGTTTTGTCCAGTTTTGACTAAAGCAATACGAAAACTCCATAAAATTATGCTTGTTGATTCCCCTTCTGTATTTGACAAAAGGTAAAAATGTATAGCATGCATGGTAAGTGATAGAGACCTAAAGTAAATGAATAATGATTTGAGGTCCTAGGTTCATTGAAATGAAATTGAGGGCAAAGTCAAAGGTATAGGTCACATTTTGACTTTTCTTTGTTTTATAATCACCTCTGTCACTTTTAAAGATATATTTTTCAAAAATAGTGCAAAATGTGCGCCTTATTGTTATCAAGATATGGTCCATTTGGTCTGAACCAATCCAATGAAATAATGCAGGAGCTATGGTTGTTTTTTTATTAATTATTTATAACTGTTGTTGTAAATTTCTTTTGGTTTTGTGAGTCTTTGTTTACTTCTTGGTTTGATAATTATTGTCTTATTAGCCCTGAAATGGTTAAAATAAAGGTTACTTATTTTTTTTCTTCAAATTGGTAACTTAAAAAAAAAATGTAGGGTAACATTTGACCTTTAAAAATATCAACCTGAAGTGAGTTCAAGTAAACCGGAAGTATCAATTTTTACACTCATTTCATGAAAAAGAACCTAGAAACTATATAGTTTTGAAAGACGCATGAACTTTCCTATCATTTGAGATAAAAAGTAACCTTCAATAAACAAGATGTAACTTATCTATCTCTTATTAGACGGGAAAGTATATAGCAACCATACATTTTTGGAATCAGTGTCAATAAAACTATCGTGTGTGACTGAAAGAGACGTTTTTAAAATAGGAAGATGACTATTATCTCACTCATTGTAGGCCAAAATAATATGACAAAGATATAGTTGATGGATTATTATCAAGAAACCTATGCTCGAACACCAAAAGTAACTTTGAATATACTGGATGTAGATTTTCATAAAAAAAAAAGAGAAATGGATGTGGAAAGGCATTCATTTTTTTCTGAACAATTTGTTTTAATATATGTCTTTATCCATTTAAAAAAGTACTGGTACATAATGATTAAATACCGGACCGATATACAAACTTATTAATTTTTGACTTTAACTCTTCGTAGTTTAAAAATGACTTTGCGACAATATTACATATTATTCTTATGTTTAATTGGATTCAAAGTCCATGGGCAGCGGGGTAATTATGAATTATATTTCTCCAAGAAGATTCAAGATATATAAAAATGGATGACCAGAACTGACAAAAAATGTTAGAAATATACAAAAACTAAACCATCCACAACAACTTACATCTTGTAAAAAATGTATAAATGTAGGCAACAATTTCAGTATATAACCTATGTTGAAAGAAAAGATGACGAAGATTCAAATAATCATACTGTAAAAAAAAAAAAGAATTGCACGTTCTCCATCCCCCTTATGCAAATCTATATTAAGTTTTTTGGATTCTAAGATTTATTCGTATTTCGCCTTTGAGTCTCATGTAATGAATTTATTAAACTTTTGTGTGAGCGGTGAAGCTTAAATGTTATATCTCTGTTTAAAGAAACACACTTTAACCACCAGGCCATACATGTATATATCAGGTGACCTTTACCCTAGTATATAAACACCCGTTCAATAATTACTTGTCAATATTTTTATAGAGGGTGTAAAGAGTACAACACTTCAATTGTATTCTTTTTTAAGTTATAACATTGTTTATCTAAGATTAAGGAAGTTGGAAAATAACTCATATTACTCATATATCCATGATGCTGATGTAAATTAGAAAAATAATACAAATTTATTTTTTCTACGTTGTATGACAAGTTTATTCATTAAAGAGTTTGCCTACGCTATTTGACATATGTGTTACTATATTCATTTACTCCTGTTTATAAAAGATAAATTTTTACAGGTGCTATGTGCTCTTCATAATTTGCACGTGTTTAATCTGTTCATGTACACATTCTTTTATTACAATAGCTGAATTTGATAATGCAGAAAGATGTTGAGAATGATGTTATTATTAATGTGGGTGATGACTTGGTTGCTGATAAAATAAAAGATGATGATTTCAATAGGTTAACTAGAGGTAGTTTAAATAAATCTGAAGTTTGTGCTAGGGCTGCCTCAGTTAATTTTGATATTTCATTTGATCTTGCATTAGGGTTTTCAGATGGCTTTATGGCTTCTTTTGAGATTAATTGTGTAGTACCTCAGACTGTTGTGTGATGTGAACTATTGTTTGTCTGTTTGTCTTGTATATTTTTTATCCATGGTGTTGTTAGTTTATTATCGACTTATGAGTTTGACTGTCCCTCTGATATCTTTCGTCTCTCTTTTTTATCATGATTTTGCTTAGGAAATCCTACAATTCAACACAGAGGAGAACCTGATGTGTGGAATTTATTCTTGACTATCCAGGGCTGTAAATTCTGCCGTTTCAGGAAGATGAAAAAAGGATAGTATCAAGTTGAAAGAGAAGAAATATTATCATTCCGGGAACTGTGAGAATCTCTGTATGTCTATGGTAAAACAAAAAGACTTCTGGACCGCACTTCCTAGCCAGGGTACACTGATATTTCAAAGTTTCAGGTAACCCTATTATTCAGTGGGATAATGTTTGTTAGAAATAGCCATTATATCTTGAAAATACAAGTAATTTATTGTCACCTTGGACAGTGGTGTAACAGAACATAATAAAAACGAATTATTAAAAATAGTTGAAAAAGGCTAAACTCATCAGATGGATAAAAATACAGAATTAAAACTATAAATACGAGTGGACGTGGCCGGGTACATGTAAATCCCAACAACACAAAAGCATGTTAACTTCACATTAAAACCACAAAAACAAGATTGTAATTGAGAATGTTAACATTATAACATTGAAGACGAAGCAATATAGTTCTGTAGAACGAAAATTTGAAGACAAGAAACTGCCAGTTAAAAGCTAACCACAATTGTATTCGAAAATCACTTGATAGACATCTTCAGTTGTACTCAAATACACAGGATATTTATTATATATTTAGATTCTTAAAGAAATTGACTGCAATGGGAAAAAATAATCCTCAATTCACAAGCGTCATGCAATTTATTTGACGACTAAAACAAACGTTCATAGATAGCAGGGTAGATATTGCATTCTTTTTGGTATTATTTTGTATAATTTGGTCATGTTGGTAGATTTTTTATTCTCGGAGGGTGTGATCAACCCGTAGTTAACACTTTTGTGTTGACATGACTTATCATTGATTTTTCTAAAGCATTTGATAAAGGCCCCCATTAAAAATAAGATTATTATGGTATTAAGAATAAAATATACCAAACAAATATCAGTCCGCTTTATCATTTGTTTATGCTAACAATTTTTTTTGGCATATATATCATTCTATTGTCGCCATTTGTCATCTAATTATATTATAGACAATCATTTAAATAATCCAAAAAAAATCAACACCCTGAGACCATATATAGATATTAAAGGTACCAGGATTATAAATAAAAACGCCAGACACGCGTTTCGTCTACATTTGACTCATCGGTGGCGCTCAGATTAAAATAGTTATAAAGCCAAACAAGTAAAAGCATTTAGGAAACAATAATCCAAACAGTTGTGCAAAATATGGCTAAGGCTATCTAATTCTTTAATAAGAAAATCCTAAGTTTTTCGAAAATTTAAAGCAGAAAATGATTGAACATTACAACATAAGTAAAAATAATGTCAACACCGAAGTGTTGAATACCGGGTTGGTGATACCCTCGGGGACGAAACATCCACCAGAAGTGGCATGGACTCAGTGGTGAAAATAGTTTTTAAAGCTATTAGGATTATAATCTAATACGCCAGACTCGCCGTCCGTTTACACATGAATTATGAGTGACGCTCAGATCAAAATAGTTATAAAGCCAAACAAGTACAAAGTTGAAGAGCATTATGGACCCAAATTCCATACATATAAAAGAATTGTTTTCTAAGAATTATCCTACTGCTCTGGTAAACTAAACCCGGAATGTGATCACATATTTTTCAATTGTAGAACTATTTAACTTTATCTTGAACAAAGATAAAAATGCAACAAGAAACAAATACATTGTTCATTTGTGCTGTTTACTTTGTCTTGATATCAATGATAGTACAATTCTTAGAAAAGGGGAGGACAATTTTGAAATTCAAATAAAACACATGCATGAACGATTGAATATATCCATGTCCATAGCAGTTTAAACAGTAGGATAATTGCAAACGGGATAATATTTTTCTTCTGTGTATTGAACAATATCGATTTACGGACGTCTTACATTAGTTGTATTAGACAGAATATTAGTTACATAGTGTGCAAGTGACACATACTACCATATATATCGGGTCAGTAAATTCCATATTGCGTGAGAGCGACGTTATTAGGTCACGAGCACACTATATAACGAATTTATCTTACCGACTTAAAAAACAAATGCCAATTATAACAACTTGTTAGCTTTAAATGTGTTGTATGACATTAGTTCCAATTGTTCATTATCCATTTAATCTTCTTTTGAAACCTTTAAGATTTTTTTCTCACCGACGTGTTTTTTGTAAACAGGGGCACACCTCCACTACTAACCTAATATGGAACCTTACTAACTTAATATGGAATATACACGGCCTCAACCAATCATATTCTTAGAAATGTATAGGATGTAAGATAAAAAGGGGATATCTAAAACATTATGAGTTGACGCAAGTATGAACTCATTGTATTCATGTTTCAAAGATAAATACAATCACACTTTGCTTGAATATTTTGAAGTAAAAACAGATCTATTTACATTTGTTTTTTTGTTAAAAGCAATAAATATGTATGAGCAAATCTGCATTTTAATATATAGTTCAATGCAAAATACAGATGATATTGGGCCAAAATTTTTTTTCTGTGGGATTTGTTTAATAAAAAGTAGATACGATGTGTGCTTTTGAATATGTCACTGTAAAAAAGAATTATCTTTCATTTTCACATTTTATCACGATTAAATCAGCATGTTTTAAAATTTATAGTTAAACGTATAATACAACTTTGATGCATGTATTGATGATACACAGAAGTAACCGGTTGACGCACAATGCACAACTGATAACACATACGTTCTTTCATATATATGTACTTTTGAATCCACATGTCCCATTGACTACTGTAGCTATTTTTAATTTGTTTTCTCCCTATAAAATTTATTTTGAGGGTGGTAGCACACATTAAAAAGAAGCTATCATTTATAAGATTAGGATAACTTGTCCCTATACTATACTATAACATTATTTCAAGTTTGCCTTAAATAGGCCATTGCCATAGCGATTTTCTACTGTATTGACATAATTCAAACAACTGCTTTTCGGTTTTCAGTGTAAAAAATGTTAAGATATTAATACCTTTAGTTATCGTCGTTCGGACCATGGGCTTATTTTTATTACATACATTTATGTTTAACGGCGTGTAGGATTACTTCATTACTGTAACTGCAAATTTAATATTCTTAAAACGGTATACGAACCCTGAGGAAACACTCGTTAAACTTATTTTAAGACAGTATTCGTAAGTTTATAAAATAAGTTTTTTTTTAATATCCATGTATAGAAAGTTAGAAAAAAAAAATATCACAGTGATTTTACACAAACAAATAGTGCTAAAACTTGAAATAAACATTTCCGTTTTGTGTTTTACTTGAATTTCATGCGCATAATAATCATATACTTTTGCATGTTTTGTTAATTGTAGTTTTCAAAGATGTCTTTTCTGCAATATTACAGCTTTATTATAAATATAATTAGACTTATTGGAACAAATACCGAAGGTGAGTTTATAAATATTAATATGTGTCTCCCTCGTGCATGCTATCAATTATTGTCATGAACTTGGACTTTTCTTTCAGTACGTTTTTGGTTAAATAGTTCTTCGATGTGCATATGGTGCAGTAAAAATTGGAACCATAATTGTATACGCTTGTTCAGTAATTTTGAAAAACTTTACCCAAAACCATGTTTAACAGAATTTATGGAAACTCGTAAAAAATATGTACAAGGAATGCCATGAAATTGTCAGTAAGATTTCGACTTATGAATTTCTAATGTTCATTTGGCAGCCTTTGCTTCACTTTGAAAGAATTTGGATTATACAGAATAGATGTCATTAACATGATTAATATAGTCCGAGACCACCATTGTCGTCCCTTGATTTTCGTTGTCCAAATATAGTCCCTAGTGTTGACAGTAGGTTATTTGCCATTAATTTTTATATCTCTTTCAAATTTATTTCTACATGTATTTATTGATGCCTCAAATTGCAAGTAAGGGGTGAAATAACACTGTAAACAAATTTGGGTCTAAAATTTTAAAGGAAAGTAGTGATTTGGTCCAACTGAAAAAGGTTAAAAATTACCACTTCGGAGGTTGTCAAAAGATTTCAAGACGACCTAAACGTACAATTGTCCATATTTTGAGTTAGAGCCGATAAAGTTTTCTATAATGATGATATAATTTGTCCCAAAAGTAGTACCACAACTGTGAAAATTTCATTGAGAAAGCGCAGGTGGAATTTTTAAAATTTTCATTTATGTTCTAAAAGAAATGCACTACGAATAAATTGTGGCCTCGGACCTTAATATGCCCAACTATATTTGAACACTCTATGCCGCCCTTTTAAATGTATTACATGTAGTTCATTTCAAATCTGATTTTCACAATAGTATGTTTTAGTCTAAAAGATGTATGCAGAGGTGTTTAAATCGAAAAACAAGCCTAAAATCATCTGTTCTTGTCAATACTAACAAAATAATTTGCAGAGATCATGAAAACGAGACAAAACGAAGGCAGACAATAAACTAGAAAAAAATGTTGCGTTTCGGAATGTTTGTAGATTGCTAGTTCCATACATTTTTAACCTTATTGTTTTAAATAATGTGATGCACTTATAAATAAAATATTCGTTTCTGGGATCGGTGCCTTATTTGCTTTCCTAATCAATTTAACAAAATAACTCATCTGTAAACTACGGTTGCTTTAAAAGAGGGACGAAAGATAATAGAGGGACAGTCCCACTCATAGATTTAAAATAAACTGATAACGCCATGGCTTAAAAAAAGCACAAACGGACAAATAATGTTACAAGAGGCACAACATAGAAAACTAAAGACTTATCAACACAAACCCCACCAAAAAATGGGGGTGATCTCAGGTGCTCCGCTAGGAAGGTTACGCCTGTTGTGGCTCCAAAAGGGGAACCTGTAGCTTATGTCATTACAAATCTGGTAAAAAGTCCAATTCGGTATGATCACACTCATTAAAAGGGAAGAGTATTGTAAATACGACAAAAGGAACGTATCCGATATCATCTGTGTTACGGTTTGTCTGTCAATAAACTCGTAATGGCGTCCAAAAACTTTACAAAGGGATGATTTTATGGGACTTTTTTCTGTGTATATAAAGGGCATAATTCTATAGATTAGAAGTAAAACATTTTCTGTTGCAATTAGTTTGAGGTTAAATCTTAGTTTGACTGGACTTATAATTGATATTCATGTCAACACCGAAGTGCTGACTACTGGGCTGGTGAACCCTCGGGGACGAAACGTCCACCAGCAGTGGCATCGACCCAGTGGTGTAAATAGTTATCAAAAGTACCAGGATTATAATTTTATACGCCAGACGCGCGTTTCGTCTACATAAGACTCATCAGTGACGCTCAGATCAAAATAGTTAAAAAGCCAAATAGATACAAAGTTGAAGAACATTGAGGATCCAAAATTCCAAAAAGGTGTGCCAAATACGGCTAAGGTAATCTACTCCTGGGGTAAGAAAATCCTTAGTATTTCGAAAAATTCAAAGTTTTGTAAACAGAAAATTTATAAAAATGACCATATAATTGATATTCATGTCAACACCGAAGTGCTGACTACTGGGCTGGTGATACCCTCGGGGACGAAACGTCCACCAGCAGTGGCATCGACCCAGTGGTGTAAATAGTTATCAAAAGTACCAGGATTATAATTTTATACGCCAGACGCGCGTTCCGTCTACATAAGACTCATCAGTGACGCTCAGATCAAAATAGTTTAAAGGCCAAATAAATACAAAGTTGAAGAGCATTGAGGATCCAAAATTCCAAAAAGTTGTGCCAAATACGGCTAAGGTAATCTACTCCTGGGGTAAGCAAATCCTTAGTATTTCGAAAAATTCAAAGTTTTGTAAACAGAAAATTTATAAAAATGACCATATAATTGATATTCATGTCAACACCGAAGTGCTGACTACTGGGCTGGTGATACCCTCGGGGACGAAACGTCCACCAGCAGTGGCATCGACCCAGTGGTGTAAATAGTTATCAAAAGTACCAGGATTATAATTTTATACGCCAGACGCGCGTTTCGTCTACATAAGACTCATCAGTGACGCTCAGATCAAAATAGTTAAAAAGCCAAATAAATACAAAGTTGAAGAGCATTGAGGATCCAAAATTCCAAAAAGTTGTGCCAAATACGGCTAAGGTAATCTACTCCTGGGGTAAGAAAATCCTTATTATTTCGAAAAATTCAAAGTTTTGTAAACAGAAAATTTATAAAAATGACCATATAATTGATATTCATGTCAACACCGAAGTGCTGACTACTGGGCTGGTGATACCCTTTTCGCGGCCAATGATAAAAAATCAGCTGAAGGTCACCAATATGTCTTCATAAGAGCGGGAATAAATTCGGACCTGGAGGCAGGTTTCAGCATAAATGTATATTATTTTAGCGAAATAACTTCACATTTAACTCTGAAATATACAAATGAACCAAAACATAAAATAATGAAGCATGCAAGACAAACAAATGGTAGACGTTCATGAAGTACAAAAATCCGGCGGGGTTTACCATCTCATCTCCAATAAAACTTCGAATAATTGTAATACAATAGAAAAAAAGATGTGCGTTTTTTACGATTAATATTGAAAATATGATAAAGCACATTATTTTTTAAAGCAACATAAAAAGGCTTTCACATGTTTTACATACAATATCATTAATGTTTGTATATTTCATTAAAGATCTAAACGAATTGATATTTCAAAATCCAAAATGGAGACGACACCCCATCCTCTATTAACCATGTCGTTAATATTACTGGTATACAGTCGTTGAAAGGTTTATGTTTAACATTTTATGACACCCAGTTACAAAGGAATATAAGACCACCTTATTCGGGCCAGGCCAAAAAGCACATACCAGAAAGTTGAACATATGTTTTATAACACAAAATAGTTCCTACGCATGAGTGTAACTTTCAAAATATGTAAATAATTTAGGTATTTTTTGTAATCAAATGTTAGCATAAGGACTGGTGATCATTGTACAACATCTTATGACCTCTAATTTTGAGTATTAATAAAAATGCACCAAATTTTAAAAAGAGGGTACATTTTGTCTGTTTGTCAGATCTGAAGTACCGAATTTCTGGAAACCAGTTCTTTCTGATATGCAATTAAATGCACGCTGATTTTTGTAGTAGGAGACACCATAATGGTTTGCTTTCACGTGCAATGATTGTCATTTCATTTAAATTTTAAACAAAAGAGGTGTGCCTACTTAAAATTGAGTAATTCAACATAGAAAGCAATCAAACCATGAATTAGGGGTGTACTTCATAAATAGTCTGTATCAACGCTAAAATTATTGTCCTGTCAACGAGTTACTCTTATGAAAATTATGTGCAAGTTAAAAACCGAAAGTCTTGTATAAACTAAAACTTGGTATGATGACGGAAACAAAATCTGCACGCCTTTATTTTTGTGTTTCTCCCAAGATAACCCAAACCGAATTTTAAGAAGAATAGATGACAAATGCGATTATGCATATAGAACACAAAGGCATGATGAATAATTTATTGTGAAAGAAAGAGAAGCGAGACACAAAATGAGGTCATCTCGTTTAATAGTATAGATTTTATGTATATTTGCTTTTATATTTCCATTTTCCATATTGCCACGATGAGAAAGCGTTTTAGCTAAGATTGTAAAACAAAAATACCTGCGAAGTCTATGCTCATCGTGTGTTAAGTCGGTCTTTCATTATCCTTATTTATTCCTGAGAAAGCTTCGAGAAATCAACACTAGATCTTCGAAGCGAAAAAAGAGTAAGCTACAGTATAGTGTGATACGTACCGATTATCAGGTTATCTGCATGTTGATATCGTAAAATATCAGCTGCGAGACATAATATGAAGCTTTTTGTCGAGTGAGCGTAGCGAACGAGATCAAAAGCCTTCATATTATGTCAAGCAGCTGATATTTTACAATATCAATATGCAGATAATCTGATAATCAATTTATCGGGCTATATTTGCGTGTTTAAGAAGTGTTTTCTTTGTTTCACCAGCACACAAAAGATGACTTGATAAGTTCGGGTCAAAGTTATTAACGTCGGTTCAAACATTATGACGTCGCTGATATGTCCGGGTCAAAGTTATTAAGGCCGGGTCAACGTATTTGACGTCACAAAAACATAATACGGAATAATATTAAGAGCTGAACAGAGTGATATAGACAGTGGGACGACCGATAAACTTATTTATTAAAACGTGGAAACCAATACAATGATACGCAAACTAACTTTTTTTAATTCGAACTTCACTAATTATGATTTGTTTTTTTATTAAAACACTGAAGTCGTGTCTGGCGTTTTAATTCTGATGTGTTTGATGAGTGAATTAACAATGGTAAGTACAATATGATAAAATAAAAAGAACTAGAGAAGTGTTATCTTCATAGTAAATATTCTGAATCATTTTTTTAGTTACATTAGAAATTGCAACAGATGTGGTGTTGCTTGGAAAGAATATTGTGTTGACATGTACAGTCCATGGGAAAGAAAACATCAACAGACAAACAACAAGACAATGGTCAATGGGAAACGATGACGAACTTTTATGCTACAATGGCCGTATAAATAATCGTAGAAAGTACAAAGAAAATGTTCTTAAAGCAAACGAGTTTAGTCTTACAATAATCAATGTAACAAAAGTGGATCTGAACATACTTTACAAATGTCGTTATGGATTTGATGCAGCAAGTATATATATTGAAGAAGATGAACCCATATCATATTGTACGTATGGGGTATCATATAATAAAGCTAGTATAGTGTGATCAATTGTTATTCTCAAAACTTGCTACAATTAGGAGATAACTGTATTGTATTTTAAGCTCCGACGGCATCAATTGGGGATTTGATGGTCGCAAATTAAGTTTACTGGCGACGCTTTAGCGAAGACAGTAAACGGATATTTGCGACCATCAAATCCCCAATTGATGCCGTCGGAGTTTAAAATACAATATTGTTATCTCCATTCTAATGAAACTGACAGAAAACAACGTTAAAACATGTATTTAAAATCTGTCATATATCGTCTGCGCTTGCGCGTACGTCCCATAGCATCAATTGATGCCATGTAAATAAGTGACGTTATCCAATCAAAATGAACGTTACAAACGTTGTTGCATTATAATGCATAATTATAAAACTAAGATTTGTGTTGGAATATGTTGTACACGTTCCAATGACCATAGCGAAATTGTAAGCCTCGTGACATACTAGAAATCGGGATAGAGGCCAATCAGTCAAATTAAAGTGTTTGCTCAGTATGTCTTAGTTACGTGCGTACTATTTCCAGATTGTATGTATTATTTGAAATTTGTTTTTTTATTACAAAAGTATTTCTTTTTTTGCATTTAATGTCAAATGTTCGAAGGAGTGTATGACTACAAACCATAAACTAAACTGTAGATATATTATTTTATCATCAATTTTATTCTTATCATTTGAATAATGGTATTTTTTTTTTTATAAATGTTGATTTTTAAAAATGCAACTGTGAGGATTGACATTTACGTCATATCAATTGTTTTGATTTTTGTTTTCAGTATCACTAAGATTAGTAACAGATTTAATAATATTTGGAGGAAATATCATGTTGACCTGCGCAGTAAACGGGATCAACACTGTAGATAGAAACGTAACGAGGCAATGGTCAATGGGAAATGATGACCATCTATTAAGCTACAATGGCCGTATAAATGACCACAATAAGTATAAAGAAACTGTTCCTCATGGAAATGAATTCAGTCTTAAGATATTCAATGTAACAGAATCAGATGTAAATATAACTTACCGATGTCGATATGGTTTTGATTCAGCCACATACTTCATCGAAATAAATAAATATAACTATGTTAGTAAGTACATATATGATACTATTCCTTTTTATTGCTATTGTTATTCGTAGAAGTCACTACCAGAAACTATGTCTATACCTAGGATTTCACTAAGACTTCCTATTACATGGTGTCATCTAAAAAACAAAAGAAACAGTAAAAGTAAATGCTGTATTTGATTATTCGAATAAGTGTTTTCTAGTACACAATAACGAATCTTTGTCTTGGTAATCTCCATGAAGTTTTTATAATTTTGGTTTCTTTTTCTGCAATGGTGTATTTATGTTTTTTCTTAGATTACAATAGTTTTATCTTATTTTTTACACCTGCTTTATATATTCTTGGGGTGTCGAACAATCTGGTGTCATAAAGCTTGTGTAGAAATGTTTCATTACTAGATTTCTGTATCTTTACATATTTTTTTCTCATCAGCACAATCAGAATTAAAAACAAATAGTTCAGAAAAGACTGTGCAATTGGAAATCATAGAAAAGCAATTGTCTCACCAATCGACATGATTGTGTGACCTTTTTTTCAACAACTTCAACAAACAGACACACACATATACACCTTTTTCTATTTGAATCAACAGAACATTTTTAACTAATATTGTTTTAAATGTGTTAAATAGACAACGAAATAGACCCTATAAAAAATACATATCTCAGGTGCAGGGTTTACTGCTCATGCTTCGAGCACACAATACCCTGAGCTGTTCAAAAAAGATAATATCTCACATATTAGATATGTCCACACTATAATTCTTTCCAAGATCTCCAAAACAAAATTGCATAGTATCTAGTTTTAACCCCGTTATGACTCATATTTTGAAAATAATCAATATGTACCTCATGTCCCGGAATTTTACTATATATATTTTACATTCAACTCAATCTAACGACCTTTATACATAACATGAACATGGATTTATTTTCGGTATGGTTTGGATTTGTTTTGATTGATACCAAAATGTAGACATATTTATACATAAAACCATACAAATCGTAGTAACCTTGCCGTCCAACTTAAAAATCAAAGGAGTTCGACAACTTTATATTTACTATTTGAGACGACCCAAAACTTGAATGCTACCTGTTAGTGTAAATAAATTCTAAGAATGTGTGTCTCCGCAAATGTCTTATTTTAAACCGATCAGACTATTAACAGTATTTACAATACATTAACATATGTTAAACAAAAATAATAAAAATTAACAATAAATATTCCGAAACAACTTCACAACTAATACATGATTGTCTTGAAGTAAAGATTCAAGTTGATTAATACACATTTTAATAAATTTTAGCTTAGATGAGTACAATATCTGTTTCTTATTTCTGCTGCTTTATAATTTGCATCACTGTGACTTGTGATTTTGCAATTAAGAATAGGTGTTAAGATTTATTTTCTAAAACAACTTATATTTTCAGATCCACCGACATCCAAGTCTACAACAATAAGGCAATTCTTGGAAAAAGAAACGGATAGAATTCATATATCGGTTTATCTGAAAAAAGTGTTTCCACTCCCGAATTGTTCTTCAAATATAGATGTTAGTATGTAAAAGAAAAGAGGGACTAAAGATATCAAAGGGACAGTCAAACTCATAAATCTAAAACAAACTGACAACGCCATGGTTAAAAATGAAAAAGACAAACAGAAAATCAATAGTACACATGACACAACATAAAAAACTAAAGAATAAACAACACGAACCCTACCAAAAACTTGGGGTGATCTCAGGTGCTCCGGAAGGGTAAGCAGATCCTGCTCTTCATGTGGCACCCGTCGTGTTGCTTATGTGATTACAAATCCGGTAAATAGTCTTATTCGGTAGGTCAAATTCATGAAAGGGAAGGGGATTGTAGTTACGACGTAAGGAACATATCCGATATGATTTGTGAAACGGTTATTACATAACGGTCAACCAACTCATGATGGCGTCCGTAAAATTTACGAAGGGATGATTTCAACTTCACCATTTGGAACTCTTGATTTCATAGCTTCCTTGTGAGCAGTAACCCTCTATCAAGAAAATCATGATAGGAAATGCAAGCACGGGAATATCGTATCAATTGGGAGACGTAAGTGTATCGCAGTACATGTACTTTTCTGTACCTTTGAAAATAATATTATGAAGCTATATCATCATGAAATGTTAAATTACAATAACAAACCTATTCACGAGAAAAAATCAAAACCAAAAATTTTTAATCAAATGGCTAATTCAAACGCTTTAACACATCAGACAGATGAAACAACTCTTAGTTCACTTTTATCCATAACCGTGCCGCTTATAACATGTATAAGATATTATCATGTCAAAATATTGGTTATCCAGGAAAGTATATGTGTAGTGTAACAATCAACCCGCAATCGGTTACAATACAGACTATTTATTGTGTATCAAGCATTGACTGATTTTTTGGTGTTTTAACGCCACTTCCGCACCACATTCCGGCTTTTTTTGTGAGGGTGAGTTTAGGATAGGATATGATTATTATGAAAACAGACAATCATTATCAATTAAGATAGAAGTCGAGTGCACCCGTACGAGCGGGGTTCGAACTCACAACCTCAATATTTACTGGCTATTGATTACAGTAGTAACTGTTATTAATTAGACCAGCTAGCTACCGATGCCTCTGTATAGAGCAAGAAGTATAATATTATATTAATATGAATATCATTTTAATTTCCATTCTATGTACATAAAATTTGGCAATGCAATGCTTTTAATTATGACCTGACATTCAATTTGCTTTAAAACCCGAAGATATAGTGTGGTGATACAGTTTATTGGATGCAGGTGCAGTAATATATGTAAATGAAGGCGCTTATAAAAAAGTATCAATAAATGTGTCCATCAAATGACAAAAAAAGCATCGTTTTACTTCCGTTCAAAGAAGGATTTATTTAAGTTTCTTTTCAGAGGAAAAGAACATATAACTTGTACTTGAATTGCTCTAAAAACAAAATGCTCTAGTTTTATTGATTTCGACGTTTATCTTTTGTTCAAAAAGGACTTCAATTTTCACATTACTGACTTACGTGAGCATGACATAGATATGGCAGTTAACTTTAGTCTAAGTTTGCAGAGAAGAGTTGCATGTAACCGTTCATTCAACATAACTTGTCATGTTGCAAGAAGACAATATGAAGTAGGATATTTAAAGCTTAAAGATGAATGTTCCTCTAAAGGTAAGATTAGCAGAAAAAAAAACATAACTCACAATACATCTGTATACCTGTGTTCACGAATACTAAATAATGGAATATATGTCTTGCTAATGTTTAACTATTTGTTATACACACATTCTAATCGTCCCCAAGTGTATCACAAGTCCAGTAAACAGCGCTTCGGATATCTATCATATGGTCATTTTTATAGATTTCCTGTTTACAACACTTTGACATTTTGGAAAAAAGTAAGGATTTTCTTATCCCTTAAAAAGATTATCTTAGCTGTATTTGGCACAACCTTTAGGTCCTCAATGCTCTTCAACTTTCATTTGTGTTTGTTTGGCTTTATGATTTTTTTTTTATTTGAGAGTCACTAAAGAGTCTTAAGTAGACAAAACGCGCTTCTGACGTATAAAATTATAATCTGCCACTGCTAGAGGACATTTCTTATAAGCAGCCCAGTAGTCAGCTCTTCGGTGTTGACATGAATACGAATTATATAGTCATTTGAATAAATTTCCGGTTTAAAAAAAAAATATTTTAAACCGGAAATTTCTGTTAACAAAACTTTGAATTTCTCGAAAAACTTAGGATTTTCTTATCCCATGAAAAGATTACCTTAGCCTTACTTGGCACAACTTTATTGAACTTTAAGTCCTCAATGTTCTTCAATTTTGAACTTGTGTGACTTGATAACTATTTCGATCTGAGCGTCACTGATTAGTCTTATGTAGACGAAACGCACGTCTTGCGTATTAGATTATAATCCTAGTACCTTTCATAACTTTTTTAATACCGAAGGGTTCATGCCATTGATTGTGGACGTTTCGCGCCCAAAGGTAAGACAAGCCCAGTATTCTTCACTTCGATGTTGACATGAATATAAATCATATGGTCATTTTTATAATTTTTTTGGTTTAAAAAACTTTGAATTTGTCGAAAAACTAAGGATTTTCTTATCCCAAGAATAGATTAACTAAGCCGAAATGGCCACAACATTTTGGAATTTTGGGTTCCCAATGCTCTTTAAATTTGAACTTGCTTGGATATATAATTATTTCGATCTGAGCCTCATCAAGGAGTCTGGTGTAGACGAAACGCGTGTCTGGCGTTTTAAAATATAATCCTAGTACCTTTGATAATTTTTAAGATTACTGGGTTCATGCCACTGATGGTGAACGATTCGTCCCCGAATGTATCACCAGCCCAGTAGTCTGCACTTCTCTGTTGACACGATTTTAAATTATGTGGTCATTTTTATAAAATTTCATGTTAACAACACTTTGAATTTCTCAAAAATTTAGGATTTATTTTCCCAGGAAAAAATTACCTAAGCCGTTTTTGCCACAAAGTTTTTGAATTTTGGGTCATCCATGTTCTTTAACTTTGTACTTGTTTGGATATACAATTATTTCGATCTGAGCCTCATTAAGGAGTCTGAGCGTCACCAATGAGTCTTATGTAGACGAAACGCGCGTCTGGAGTATTAAATTATAATCCTGGTAGTTCTTTGATAACTTTTTATACCACTCTTTTGATGCCACTGCTGGTGGATGTTTCGTCCCCAAGTGTAACACCACTCAAAAAACAGCACTTCGGTGTTGACATGACTATCTAACATATGGTCATTTTTAGAAGTTTCCTGTTTACAAAACTTTGAACTTTTCGAAAACTAAGAATTTTCTTATCCAATAAAAAATAATCTAACCGTTTTTGCAACAAATTTATGAAATTGTGGGTTTTCAATGCTCTTCAACTTTGTACTTGTTTGGCTTTTTTAAATATTTTGATCTGTGCGTTACTGTTGAGTCTTTTGTAGACGAAACAGGCGTCTGGTGTATTAAATTATAATCCTGGTACCGTTGATAACTTTTTATACCATTGGTTCGATGCTATTGCTGGTGAATGTTTTGTCCCCGATGATAGTACTAGGCCAGTACACAGCACTTCAGTGTTGACATGAATATCAATTATATGGTCATTTTTATGAAATTCCTATTGTTCAAACTTTGAATTTTTCTATTTTTCCGGTTAACAAACTTTGAATTTCTCAGAAAGCTAAGGATTTCTTTTCCAGGAATAGATTATCTAAACTGTATTTGCCACACCGATTTGGAATTTTCGATCCTCAATGCTCTTCAATTTTGAGCTTGTTTGCCTTATAACTATTTCGAAATGAGCGTCACTAATAAGTCTTGACGAATGAAGACGAAACGCGCGTCTGTCGTATTAAATTATAAACCTGGTTACTTTGATAATTTTTTTACCGTTCTTCTCAAACTATTGAATTGATGATTTGCATCACGTGTCTGAAATTTTTTACAATATTTTGTATCATGTTTATTATCTTCACATTTATAAGTGTTCTTTATTTAGTTGGCCATTTAGGCGATACTTTTGGCTTTCGTATAATTTTCAATCTCAGCATTACTTCAACAACCGCGGCTTGATTTGCTTTGGTTGATTATCTGTGTTTTAACGCCACTTTTAAGCACGACTTTTGGGATAGTTCTTGTCGGTCAGTTTGAATTGTTGGAGGAAGCCATAGTGCCCCGGAGAAAATCATAGACCTTCAACATGTTAATCATTGTCAATTAGGACTGTAGCTGAGTGTACCTGGATGATCGGGATTCGAACTCACAACTCGATGTTGACTGGCTAGTGATTACAGCAGTAACTACTTGGACCAGTCTACCACCGAGTCCCCACATCGCAGCATAAAAACTACTTGAAATGTCTATAGTGATACACAGATAAGGTTTCTTTTCTCAAGCTGCTTTCATGCACTGATGCAATATGTCTATGATTTAGGAGCTTCGTGAAAGAGGAAAAAAGACCAAGAAATAATCTGATGATTTAACATATTTCTTCGCTTTTCTATTGATTGGAGCGAGTTTTGATAAGTTGTGATAATAAGTGAGATTGCTTGAATGATGCAAATTGGTAGAAGGCCGAGTTGTCGGACAATACGTCGACTGCGAATTCACGAAAGTGTGTAAGACACGGATCGACAATGGTTTGAGAAATTGCATGTTTTCTTAAAAAAATGTGCGTTTTCTGTGAAAAAAAGATTGTTTTAAAAACAAATTAGGAAGTACAAAAACTGCATAAATGCGTCATATCACAAATGTTTCCGACTTGGTATGGTTACAAAGGATTTGCAGCTCAATAAATAGTATATAAAGTCTGTCATATAGTCATTCTCGTGTGATTTTTTTCTAGCATTATGGTATTCATGTGGCGGTACCAATACTTTCAGTTTCAAATTTCATGATATTTATTTGTCCCTTTCTACAGGTAAATTTGATACAGTTATCTTCATATCAATTACATCGATTACTATAGGACTGTTGATAATGGGTCTCGTCAAATTCAAACGTTTGGCATTAGAAGAACGCAAATACCAATTTAAAGGTAAATGAATCAAGACATGAGTAAGTATTATATTTTTTTTTCTCAAAACATCAATTGAATTTGATATTTTTAAAAACAGTCAGTTGAATTTGTCTTTTATATAGGCAGTGATAGTATTTACCATTTCATTTAACCTTATTTAAAACTTTGTTTAGCAATTCGTCAACCGAACCGATTGCGATACGATATGCATACACCAGAGGCAGATTTTTTTTTTTTTCGAATTTTTATTTCTATTAATTTGATCAATTCAGAATATGTTCTACATTAAAAACATATTTCTATTTTGTATTAGTTCATATCTTCTTTAAGATATACCAAAACAGGTACTTCAGATCTGACAAACAAACATATGTACCCTCTTAAAATGTTGTCCTGTTTTTTTAAATATCTAATACTATAAGTCAAAAAGTGTTCTACAACGATCACCAGTCATTCAGCTTTTATTTGATAAAAAAAATACATAAAGGTCCTACATACATATTTAGAAAATTACACTCATGCATAGGAACTATTTTATGTTAAATATGAACTACTTTCTGGTATGTGCTCTCTGGTTGGGCCGAATAAGGGGTGTTACACTTTAAAAATTTATATTCACGAATTTAAAGCGACAAGCACAATGTTAAAAAGAGGTATATTTATAAGGGCTATAAATATGCCTAAAAAAATTGTTTAAAAAAATGAGCGTAAATAATTTTTGACTTATAATTTGGTAGTCATTAATTGGCTATTATAATGTTTGCTAGTCCTCTTGTTACGGAATCAATATAAGGCGGATCTTATACAAAAGACAAAAAAAATTAGAGACATTATTAACTTTGTGGAAACGTAATGGAATTTTATGAAATTCTGCAACTTCTTCTCAATTCAAAGTAAGCATTTTATTTAATCGAATATCATAAGATATGTATGCTTTTCAATCAGACCACTAGCCAAATGACAAGGATTTGATTACCTTTATAATTTTAAAATATATTTTTTTTGAGCGAGCTTTGGTTTTATGTTGTTTGTTTCGTTCAGATTGAGTATGTTCCATTCTTATTCGATAAAAAACAAGTAACATGAACTATTCGTATATAACACATTAAAGATATGTGGTCATTTGATTTACTCTTGAATATTATAACTCTGCATGATTAAGAGTTTCTCATAAAAAGGTATTTTAAAGAATTTTAATTCAGTAATTTAAAGGCAGATAATGAAATTTTTACGACATTTCAATGCACAACACACAAAGATCGATCGCAAAATTAAGCATGTATGGCACTTCTAACTGTTAGGCAAATTTAGTTTTAAAAATCAAATATAAAACTTAAAAGAGCAAACAGCATAGTTAATGATTTCGTTATCGACACGGCAGCACACAAAACTTTTTACAAAATCAAATATATAAATACAATGCACATAATGCATAAAACTTTTTTATTTCAGCAAATTATTCTAACCTGTGTAATATGAAGAAGGAACATCAACAGTCTGAAGTCTAGATGTAACAATTTTGCTGATGAGTCTTATGTAGACGAAACGCGCGTCTGACGTATTAAATTAAAATCCTGTTACCTTTGATAATTTTTTGCAAGCACACTTTCTGAATACATGTTGTGGAAGAAATGACACATGGACATCTTTTGTTGAAATGTGAAAATGTAATGAATTTAAATTAACAAGTTTTAAAAATAATAAACAATTAAATGTTTACAATAACAAAGATTCAAGGAAAACTATATCTTCTCCTTTTTCATTGTTTTATGTTGTTAACACGCATGCTATGTTTACCCTTCATATCGGTACACGCACATATGTATGTTTATTATTGAATGAACTACATTTTTAAGCTCTATGTTAACCAAATTTATATGAGTCTATGTACAGAATAACATAATAATAATTAATTACAGTTAATGAGTGTAGTTGATATTTGGTGTTGAATTTGTTATTAGGTCTTTCCACTTTTCGTGAAAAACCCTTTTGTTTTTCTTCTGATTATTTTTTGTTATACTTCTGCCGTCTGAAACGCTTTTTGTTTTACGACATATCGAATGGATTTTTGGCCAATGTTGTTGTACGGTAATGCGTATTTCAAAACTGACCATGTGTGTCCGATGACTAAATCTTATTGGAGTTATCTTTCTGTGTCTTCTTTTTCCTGTTATCCCTATATTTCCAAAACCGTAAAAGATTTTCACAAACTGTTTTCACCTACTTGTTCGTCTACTCTTAAGAATGCTTTGGTTTATCTTGACTGGGATGATCTGATGACATCTTATGGGAGTTCTTTCCCTTTATAAATTTAAGAAACGATATGTTGGATAAATTCACACATTTTAAGTCGTAGAGGCTTAAAATCTTTTGGTATGGAGTCCTTGGTTCATTTGGCAGAGATTGAGGTTAAGGTCAAAAGTCAAAATGATGTTCTAAATTTGGATTTTGCTTGTTATCTTTATGCAAAAGAAACTGTAACAATTAATGATATTATGTGTTTTCCAAAGAACTGTTTAAGGCGCAACCATTTAAGTCGAAGTGTTTTGGTCAACCCTTATAGGAGTTTTCTCCCCTTTTGTATTTGAAATCGGTATTTCTGCACAACCATACACGTGATTGAACTGCGGTCGTTTGATTTGTGATCATTGACCTTAAACATTGAAGTCAAGGTCAAAGGTCATAAATGTTCTAGATTTCAAACTTTTCTAAAATTTCTTTCTTGTTCATTATACAACAATTAAGTCTTCTGCATAACCGATTATTTTTTTCTTTTCATATCAGTTAAAGGTACAAAATTACATCAACAAGGAGTGACATTTTCTAACATCTTTTTTTATATTTCATTGTTATTATCGAGATGGAAAGACCTGCAATTGTTCTCTGGAGAATTGTTTTTGTTTTGTTTTATTGAATTTGTTTCAATTTCTTTGATGTTTTATACGATTGCAGTAAAATGCGAATTGATATGAATCATTATATTATACATGTAATAGATATGGTGTCATTTAGGTTTTGAAATTTAAGAACCAAATTATTTCTTGCAAATGTCTTAATTTGTATTATAAATGGTAGCTATAGGTATTGATAGAATTTGTTCATACTTGCGCGCTAAAACGAAGTATATGTGTTCAAAATGAGAAATTAAGCTACAGGTTGTGAAAAAAAAATGTCATATTTGTATGAATTATACAGGAAAACCCTCATTTCGTGATTGGAAGCTAAACAAAACGATAGAATTTTAAAATAAAATACAAAACGATAGCTTTTAGAAAATGGTTTAAGAATACAAAAAAAAGATTGAATCACTGTACGTTTTTTCCTGCTAAAAAAAGGGGAAAATGCACTGTTTCAGAGTAGCCAATTTAAAAAATAAATAAAAAATCAACCAAATATAATTTTTCACTTGTAAAAATATTAATATTTATAAGTAACAATCTTATAAATTTGCTCTTTTAACTAAAAAATTCACATTCCTGCATTCCTGCATTATTTTTTTTACTGATTATGTTCTCTGTTATTTACAAATCAAGAAAGAACATATCACCTTAAAACTTATTGGGCAAAACTTTTAGGAATGTCAAGTGTTGCTCGTAAAGAAACTCTTAATGTTTAGTCATTAGTACAGTTTCTTATTGACAATGTATATTTGTTGAATATGACGATATTGTTTTCAACAAATTTACGGCCGTATGGTCCCTTAAGAACGATTTTTGTCGACCTCTTCTTATTTTCAAATGAGTCAGAGATTTTTCAAAAACTTTTCAAAAACTAGATGAGCTATGAAGCATGATCATTACATTTCACGTTTATATATGTATTGAAGATTTGAAAATGAAGATGTGGTATGATTGCCAATGAGGCAACTGTACACAAGAGATCAAAAATGACAGAGACATTAAAAACTATAGGTCACCGTACGGCCTTCAACAATGAGCCAATCCCATACCGCATAATCAGCTATAAAAGGCCCCGATATGACAATGCAAAACAATTCAAACGAGAAAATGAACGGCCGTATTCAAATAAAAAGAAATGAATCTTTTTATTAACAAACCAAAAAAATTTGATTGGACACGGTGTGCTACTCTTCAAATTGTAGACTTTTACATTCAATTTGTCATACATCTATTCTATCATCTCAGACCTAGAATTAATGACAAACGAGACGTTTTAAAGAGGTAGAGCCAATTTGCCGGTTTTTTTTTTTATTCGATAAGATAGGTAAATCATGTTTATAATAGCCCGATAGATGCTAATTATACTACATGAAAATACGTTACATTATTTGAGGTCAATACTATTGATGTCTTTATATTGATTTTATTTTATTATTACCATCCTTTATGCAAGGTACCATACCACGTAACTTGTCAGGGAGCCAAATAATATCGAATAAGTTCAAATCGTATTTTATCATTCTGAATATATGTAGATCTATATTTGTCCTGCTCTTTTAAGGTTTTATCGTCTATAAGATAAGATAAGATAATACATGTATATATTTCTTACATCAGTTGTTCATAGAACACCCTGTGTTACTAACACATGTTATATTGCCTTTTCTGGTATTTTAACAAATCGACCCTTCGTTGTGATACAGATGGAACAGCTTCTTGATGTTTTACCTAAAATCACAATTTGTTGTGTAATTGATTTCTTCTGTTGTGTTGTTTTATTTTCTGATGACTTATGGACCGGTGTAGCAAGTGTAGGAACGGTGGAAAAACTTCAATTTAAGTATCTACACAGTTTGTGAATTTGCAGCAAGATTGCTGTTGACTGCATTTGTTACATATAATACCATGTTCAAAAACGGTTTTGAAGAATTGTTTCTATTGTTTTGAAACTTGTATACAAAGGCGTTATTTTAGGTTATGTGTATATTATACCCGCAACATTTGGGCTTTATAGCTATAGAATCAATTCTCGTGTTATTGGTTATTTACAGGCACCTACATCAGTTTGACGACAGTTATTCCTAGATAATGGAATAAATGTAAACACATGAATAGAAAGTAAGTCAAGAGAATGGACAGTCATAGAAATGCACACAATAAGCGATACATTTTTGTCTTCTTTAATACATGTTAAATGATAAACTAGTCAACTTTATAGTCAAAATATACCAGAGTGACTCTATTAATTAAGCAATCATCCGAAAACATATGATTGAAACATTGAAATTTAATATAACAACACAAAAAAATCAATTAATCTGAGCGAGATTCTTCAAAATCCTCATTTATTAATAGTTATGTGCTCTACTGATGGAGCCACATCGATGATTATCTATAAATTACTTACTAAGGAGCTATAACTGTTATATATAGGGTTAAATTAACTATTGATCACATATGTCATAATATATGTTAATCGAGATACTGATCAGAAAGCATATTTATTTTTTGATTTTATTGCAAATTTTATTTTGTCGGCACTTTTTGAACTTGGCCTTTTTGTGAAAAAAAAATCCCGGGAAATTGTCCCTACCTCTTTGACTTTGATGACAAATATTATGTACCGACTTCAAACTAATGCATGCTGGTTTTGACGTATAGATATTAGGTATTTTTATGGCTCGGTTCCTTATACATTCCGTCAGTGTGAAATTGTTATCTGGTTATTTTTTGTCGTATTGTCATCCATTCTTACTTATTTGTATTGCCTGTATTCCATTTTCTTTCTCTAATTACATATTTGTTTGTTGTCCTAGTGATTAAGATTATCATACAATGTTGAACACTGTACCTGACGTTTGAAATTTTGTCATATTATTTACATTTGTTTTGTTTACATAGTTTTCTCAGTATAATGAACTTTTATGCGACTGTCAATTGATGCATCTCTTTATTTTCAGAAACTATGTCTTCGTATATTGTGAAGTTTAGCCAACTTAAAACTAGGTCTAATTACCAATTTTCTATATTAGAAAACGCCTGTACAGTCTGTTGTTATTCTCAGATGACTCGATTTGAAGAGTTTATTCCTATTCCATTGATTTTCACTGGTTAGTTCTTCTGTTGTACTCTTTCGCCTCTATTTTGGTTGGTTTTGGGGCAGTTGTCGCTTAAACAAAACTAGTGTTTTTGCTGGAATCGGATAACAATAAAATTTGAACCACTAATAACCGAAAACAGCAATGTTATTGTATTTCAAACAAGAAAACAGAAAACAGTGATTACAAAAAAAGTAAAAAAGGTTAAAAAGAGTTCACAAAAATATATTTCCAAAATAACAGTTATCAAATGTGAAAATGCACATAAACCTGAACAGATTAACTCTTGTTCCCTCCCTTTCCTATGTATAATATCATCATGACTGCAATATTCCCCATTTAACCTAATTCGTTAATAATGCATTTCAATCATTGGATTGAAAACAGTAACTGTTAGCCAACCATTCTGTTAAATATATGACAGACACAAAAACAAAAATCATAATTATAATTGAAAATCAGAAGCAGGGTTTTTCTCATTATTAATCTATAATATGTATTCCTATAGTTGCATCATGGTGTGAATCAGATCTGTTGTTCCCAGGTTTTTATTAAAACACGACCTTTAGCTATCATATTCCGGTTTTCGAGCTATTTGTAATTCAACTTGATAAATACTAATAATTTCAACTTTCAATTATTTTGAACTTAAGCACTTCCCATTGTTGACTTATTATTAACGGAAGTTGTGCCGGTAACATAATGTTACAAATTTGATTATTCATGCCACAATACGGAAATAAATAAACGATAACAATATCTGAAAACAATGAAAATTTAATTGCAATTTAAATCTGGAAATACTTTAAATAACAGAAAAGTTAACGTTGAAGCGCTTGTACCACCAAAGAGGATAACAAAGACCAAATAAAAAGGTAAAATGATATCCATCATTCATCAATGTCAATTTACAATATATACGCAAATGTGTATAAATTTTTGTAACGTTTTGCAAGAGCTTGATTTAAGAGTGTCAACTCTCATATACATAGTAATATATATGATGGATACACATTTTTGCATACAGTACATGTATGTAGGTCTTTTAGTCATTAACTCGTGATTTTAATTAGTATTTGATACATTAAAAAGACTAAACAACGTGTTTTGTCCTATTTGTTGGAAGAAAAAAACATACCTTCAATAAGGTAAAACTACATGAGGGGCGAATAAAAAGGGACGAAAGATACCAAAAGGACAGTCAAACTCATAAATCTAAAACAAACTGACAATGCCATGGCTAAAAATGAAAAAAAGACAAACAGACAAGCAATAGTACATTTGACACAACACAACACGAACCCCACCAAAATCCTGCTTCACATGTGGCACCCGTCGTGTTGCTTATGTTATAACAAATCCGGTAAAAAGTCTAATTCGGTAGATCACATTCATGAAAGGGAAGGAGATTGTAGTTACGACGTAAGGAACATATCCGTTATCATTTGTGAAACGGTTATTCCATAACGGTCAACCAAATCGTGATAGTGTCCGTAAAATTTACGAAGGGATGATTTCAACTTCACCATTTGGAACTCTTGGTTTAATAGATTCCTTGTGAGCAACAACCAAGAAAAATCATGATAGGAAATGCAAGCACAGGAATATCGAATCAATTGGGAGATATATACCACGTATGCAGGTGCTGCTGGAATGTTGCTACTTAGAAATGGAAAGTTCACAATTAGAAAGCTGAAATCTTATCTTTTGTCGTAAAGTTTGTTTTCAACCGAACCTCATTGTCAATTTCTAGATGTAAGTCAAGATATGAAGCAGACTTTACTATATCTGTAGTATCCTTTATCTTTAGTTCGATGGGATAGATGCGTTCCACATAGTCACCAAATTTTGAATTATTTAGTGAAAGAACATCATCTATATCGCGCAAAGTAGAGTTAAAGGATAATGCTTACTTCTTATCTTTCTTCGTAAGAAGTTCCTGCATGAAGTCAGCCTCATAATAATAAAGAAATAAGTCGGCAAGTAGAGGTGAACAATTTGTTCCCATTGGAATGCCGACAGTCTGTTGAAAAACACGTCCTCCAAACGTAACAAATATGTTGTCAATCAAGAAATCAAGCATCTTGATAATATCAGTTTCAGAGACTTTTTTGTTTGAATCAAAGTGATCCTTTACAAAGTAGGATCTATTCCTCCCTAAGACAAGATACTTTTATTTACGTTGGCCATTTCTTTTGATGAAGCAAAGCAATACCAACTCTTTCATTTTGTCTTTTAGTTTAGAATGTGGAGTACTTGTGTAAAGAGTAGAAAAGCGAAAGATACTAGAGGCACAGTCAAACTCATAAATCGAAAATAAACTGACAACGCCATAGCTAAAACTTAAAAAAAAAAACACAAAAAGCTAGAGACTGAGTAACACGAACCCCACCAAAAACTGGGGGTAATATAAGGTGTTCTGGAATGGTAAGCAGATCCTGCTCCACATGTGGCTCCCGCCGTGATGGTCGTGTTCTTAAAAACCCAGTAATTAGCCTAATTTGGTAGATCACATATAAGAAAAGGGAAGGAGATTGTAGTTACAACGTAAGAAACATATCCAATATCATCAGTTCAAATGTTATCCCATAACGGTCAACAAACGCGTGATGGCGTCCGTAACTTTCAAACAATAAACGATTAGTATATATACAAACAATACAAATCTGGAAGAAGACATGCGACATTTGAGTATTAGCAATGGGTGCATCAATTGCTGATGACTTGCTATCAGGTCCATTTTTTAGCAAGATTGTCCGTGATGCATGGATGAGATGCTTACTCATTGAAAGCGTTTATATACTGACTTGGTTTAACATTTTTTATCATCATGATCCACTTTTAGGAGGTTTCTTTCTATACACGCTTTATCAATAACATTATATTATTTAACTGCAATACGTTATGCCATACTTCATTGCCTATATATGATGACGGACATATTTAAGACGTTAATAATTTATTTTAATTCGCTCGCTGCTATTTGAAAAGGCACTATGTCATACCTTCCAAAAATATGTCTACAAATCTCATTGAATTTCCAGGAACGAAATATTTTTGTAATAATTCTTGAATTCTTTTCTTCAGACAAAGTTATTGGAACATGTTAAACATGTCAGCAATTGTAACTCTGATTGCAATATTAGCTCAGATCCAAATGGTTTCAGGTATATTATGTAAGAGCATTTAAATTTTAAGCGCATGCACGGTGTACTATAACTACAAACTATATCCAAAGATGTTAAATAAAAAAAGCAATATGGCTGAATATATCAAGTGTACATCTAAAACTCGAAATCATTCAACAAGTGAAACCATAGCCGTATTGACCACAATTTGTTTTTTAAACTTTTGGTTCCCAAACCTGCAACTTTGTTCTGCTTATTTTTTGGCTTTCGAACTTTTATCACCAGAGCGTCACTGGTTAATCTTGTGTAGTTGAAACGCGCGTCTGGCGTATTAAATTTTATACCTGGCACCGTTTGTTACCTATTATTCGTGTGTGTTTCTGTCCTATGTGTTCTCCTTTTTTTCTTGTATTGTAGTCCTACAATGAAATGTTGTCATTTCAATGTTATAGTTAACATTGCCATAAAAGCTGGAGGTTTGACATGCCACAAAGCCAGGTTCAACTTACCATTTTTTGTTTATTGAAATGTCCTTTGTAAAGCTAAATGGCCATTTTTATATAAAGTTCATTTCTGTTTGTGGTACATTTTAATGTTATGCTTCTGTTGTGGCGTACTTCTCCTATTATATTTGATGTGTTTCTCTCAGTTTTAGCTTTTTTGTATTTTTTCTCAATCGATTTATGAATTTCGCGGTATAGTACTGTTGCCTTTATTCGCAACGCCATTGTAAAAAACGATAAAGATCAAAAAGACAAACAGTATAAATTTCTGAATATTTTAACACCAATAAGATACTCTTCAACACGACACCAACATTAGCAGCTATAGTAAATCAAGTAATACAAAACCGATTTAAAGGAGTTAGTGTTCAAGATTGATTGATTGATTAGTGGTTACTACACGTCTAGTGGCAAACATTTCATACATGTACAGGACGAAAACAAGTGACAATAAATACTATAGGAAGGTCTTGTTATAGAGACCATCTGGGATGATAGTCAGGGAAATTTTGACTTCCACTGGAAATGAGGGTAAACTGGATAAGAACAGAAATTGTACCTTGCAACAGGCCACCTATGGACCCCTAAAAGAGTTGTTGCAAGTGATCTAAACGTTCAAACAGCGTGACATTCTCTTTTACACAAGGCATCGAATTTAACGTCCCCATCCTGACTGGACGTGGCTGCAAACTTGATAAATCCCGCACACCCAAACGGACGCTTCACTTTGGAAAACGTTTTACTGCCTGTCGGAAGAAGACCAAGTGATCCTATTTCGAATCCACGTTCACCCTAGATATGTGTTACTAAGATGTTATATAATTATAAGATAAAGAAGTTTAGACTTCGGTGGATAGCTTTCTCATATATATCATCGTCATATCTTACATTTGTGTTGAGTAACTAAATAAATTAGAGTGGCATTAAACGCCAAATACTTTCAAGACACCTTACATTCAATTTTTCGAATTTCCCTACATTCTTTTTAACTTTAACATGTTTAAGTCAGGTCATTGACACTAGTGTTGTACACAATGCATTATTTTTTTTTAAAAGTAGAACAATAAGAAATATTTTACACTTTTGCTTTTATAACAATTATATCAAAGATTGAGACTGATAATTTAGCAGGATATCTAAAATAAAAAGCAAAACATATTGTTAAAGGAGCATAAGTTAATAAATTCATATCAACCGATTTTAATCAAATTCTCATATTGTATTTATAACAATGTTAAACATTATCCAAAATAGTAAAAGTCTAATATAAACAATTAATAGGGCATGGGCATGAACATGGATAGCTTCGTGTCCTGTGTATTATAGTCTAGACGCCATCTAATAAATAATGGAGTTGGCCTCAATAGTCGATGACCATATAAGCGATGTATATATAAATATAGATATGAATAGATTAAGCAAACTCGTGCTGTTGGATTATTCTAGGTCTATATAATTTTATACTATAGATGAAAAATAAATGTGTATCCTCGATTTTAATAAGTTTTGTGGATCGAATCAACCAATTAATAGATTTACCCTTGTTTCACTTTCAATGTTGAAATTCTTTTCCTTCAAATAACTTTACACATACATTACACGTATTATCCATCTCAAGCTAACGGGTTAACTTGAGGTTTATATGAAAACAGATTCAAGGAGGCCGAATTATTCACTTCCACGTGAGTAATTCATTATTAATGGGTTTTTTAGCTTATTTTAACCAAATCGAACCATCCTGGCTCCTAAAAGTAAATAATTATTTCACTTTTTGCATTTCATTATAGATTGAGCAAAAATATATATATATATCATATTTTTTATATATCTCGTAGCAAGTGGCCCTTTAGGTGTAATACCACCAAATCATAGTACGTCCCATCCGGTTGTATACAAAAGTAGGTCGAAAAAAATTATTACCTTGAAATTGACAGTTGTAGGTAATTAATCATACAATTTATTGCAGTTAAACATTTCTGTGTCATAAAGATATGTCTTGGGTATTTCAAAACACCCTTGGAATTTTTTATTTGGGATTTGAATAGAATAGTTTGTAATCTTGAGATAACATGGTGAAAACACCTTTTTACACAGATACAATAAGGGGAGAAACTTGATTGGTTAACTTTCAATGATGTTTATTTTCTTATATGCATGACATGATATGTGAATTTTTTTCTATAGTACTGGACAGGATAAAATTTTACTCATGCCAAGTATTTCTTTATTTGAAATAAAGATAAATTCTGCCCCTTTTTTTTACGGACAGCTGTTAATAGTATGTTGAACTCTTAGTGACTTTCTTATGATTTTAAGTTGCTGTTCGTAAAACGTACAACACACATTTTCTTTTGGTCATGTTATTAATGTCGTATCCGTATTAAAATGTCAATTACCCGAGGGATGATGCAATAATATAAATAACAGTTGTAAATTTTAGTGAATTTACGTGAGTTCTGTGTTATTTGGTTCACGCATCATTGTAAATATAACGGAATTTAATGACACTGTCGTACAAAGAGAGAGGTTTAGCGTTATAAAACCAGGTTAAATACACGATTTTCTACATTTGAAAATGCCTGTAATAAGTCAGGGATATGACAGTTGTTGTCCATTCGTTTGTGATGTGTTATGTCATATGGATTTGCCATTAGTGACTTTCCGATTTGATTTTCCTCTGATTTAGTTTTTTTGTGATTTTACTTTTTTCTATTTAATATTCATAGTTATATAGAGACTGAAGTTAAGCGAAAAAAAGGGAATGTAGGTAGCATTGTATTCATAAATTCTTCAATTACAGGCATTGGAAACGACACAATTAAAATGAAGGTTCAAAAAGGCGAAACAGTTGTTTTAAAATGTTCTACTTCTGAAGGTGAACCGTCCTGGTTAGGACCAGATGTCATCAATTCGGGAGAAAAAGAGCTAGCTTACTTTTTAAAAGACAAACATAACCCAACTCTGAATCAAACCAAATATTCACTGGCGGAAAATGAAGGAAGTTATGATCTGTTAATTGGGAATTTCCTGAAAGCAAACACTGGTTGTTATAAATGCAGATTTGAAAATGATGGACTATTTAACGAGACGAGGTATTACGTATCTTTGTTAGGTAAGTATACTGTCTTGCATCACGATTTAAATCGTTGATTCCTAATGAGTAAACATAAAGGGATAAAAAAATAATAACTTTTGACCTAACGTTTATATATACATGCATTATATTGTTGTTTATTCTTCTACTTAATATGTTTGTTCTTGGTTTTGATTCTTTTTCTAGTATCGTTTATCAAATGTTCTTCTAATTATAATCAAAATCTTACTTGAAAGATGTGGTCTTTTTAACTTTATACTATAATAAGAAAAACATTCGATAGAATCAACAATAAGATACTTTAAAAACAAAATTATTGATGATTATAGATTTATTTATTGATTAGTGTTTTTAAAGCATTCTGGCAAATATTTCATTGTTTTGTTTTTTAATGAGAACAAACAACGATAACATGGATAATAAATAGATGGATTCTGCTAACTGAATATTCCAAAAAGAATACTTTGACATTAGAATAATAAGTTATAAAAGATATGTTGTATTGGAACATTATTTTAGCCTTGCAAAATGTATTTTAATGCATTGTTACTATAGTTACTCTGTAGAGAACGTGATATACAGACTGGTACGAATTTTTTTTTAAAAATCATTGTTACCAAAAGCATGATATTCATTGTAACCTTAATGCACTGACATGGGTGGGTATTTATACATTTTGCATTGTCAGACAGATATCCCTAAGCTATAGTTTTACAGCCGTTGCAACAACAAAAATCGGGAATCATTGCCTTTACCTCTTCCAACTCTTGGCATTACAAGGAACATGAGAAATGTCATTAAAATTAATTAAAAGTTTAGTGACTTTAACTATTTAAACAATTTAATTGATAATTGAATATTTTTTTCATTGTATGTGCACCTCAAAGACAAAGAATATGAAACCACAACAAGAACTTTTACAGCTGGAAGCTTCCGGAAAACATCAAGTATAACGAAAATTGCAAAGACAACCAATTTTCAAAGTAAGTACAGTAAATCCACTAAAATGTTAACAAAACTTTAATACAAGTTTACATCATTAAAATTCATAGGGGTAGATATTCATGATATTATTAATTTTAGTAAAAAAAGTACATTATGATTTTGATTAAATTTGGCAACACACTTTACTGTGTTATGCATGTATATTTTAATACATTTCTATCTGTTGCAGTTCCAAATGATCTAGAAGGAAACAACGAACACACTTTAATAATTTTGCTTGTTATGATTCCTATTGTTCTGCTTGGAGGTTCTATAACAATTGTTGTAGTTCTAGCCAGAGTAAAAGGGACATCTATTGGTAAGAAAACACCCGCTATAACAAAAGTTGTAGATAGAAAGAGAAATATCTGACACATCTGTCATAAATACTCTGTTTCTTAAGGGTGTACTTATACTAAGTCTAAGTATGTGTGTCAAATGGCTGGACGCCTTGGTGTTTTTGCCTCTATTCAGTGTTAAAAAAATATGCCCCATAACACACATTTGTCTTTTCATATTTGACTTCAACATCTCGTAAAAGGTTATTAACCAAAATTAAAGCAGATTTTATATATTTCTTTCTTTTTGAGACCCAGACACAGATAATGCAAAAGTTCAAGTCAGATTTTGGATTTTGTCCGTTAACTAATGATCATTAAACTGATAGTGTCAATCTCGAATTTTAAACATTTTATAATTTCACCTTCTGTTATTCCTAAAATCAAAAACAAACCAATATCAAACTTTTTTTAAATTATTTGTAAAACATCCACTGATGATGTTCCCGATTTCGCACATGAACATTACTTCGTGGTAAGGTTGTGAGAGATTTTCTTCCCTCCGTCCCTTTTTATTGTCGATCAGTTGAATACAAAAGATGCCTGATAGGCTGACGAGTAAAAAGACACCAAACGTACATTTAAAACTCAAGTAGAGAAACATTAAAAACTAGTTCAGCCAGAATACAAAATATAGTAAAGTATATAACTTTATACAAATCTTAAATACTATAAAACAAAAACTCGTAAACCAAGACGACTGGCTCTCGTGTGCTTTGGAAACCTTATTAATTGCCTCGTTAAAATGCTATGGTCAATACCAATTATAAAATTGTATTGTAACTCATTAAACTTAGTCAATTTTCTTTCAAACTATGAAACCAGTGAAATTAATACTCACTGATAATTCAACACTAACCGTAAAAGAAAACCTCTGGTTTGAGTGTACAAGGACTTAAAAAAAAGTGTATTGGGATGATTAAATTATGTAATAATATAAGCTTACCTTTTTATAAATGTCTTTGTTTCTCGTAATTTCATATCACAAGCCTTTTAATGTGAAATGCATCAACTTTCAAATTTTTATTGCTTTAAAAACTGCAACCACTCCAATACTATATTTAAATATTGTAATGTAGGTTCCTCTTCAAGTCTAAGGCGGCAAAAAGCATCCACTTGGTTCTTGCAAAATATAAGGTATATTTTTGATGTATCTTCGTCAAATTCGGCCCATTAAAACAGACCATACTGGAGAGTAATACATATACAATAACTGTTCAGTGTCTTTAAATAGCAGCTATATTTGTACGAAGCCCGGAAACAAGGTGTAATCGAGCTTTAAGAGAGCTATTACACCTGTTTCGAGCCGAGTAAAAATACAGCTGATATCTAAAGACACAAAACAGTTGTTGTCTTTATCCTTCAATAATTCTGTATAATATTTGTGTTTTGAAAGACACAAAAACACATTTTTTTCCGATTTGAAACCCCTTGAGGCCCATGTAGTAATACGATACAGTAATCACACATTAAGCTGCGAAACGGGTTCGTAAAAAAAATAATCTCGAATGGTCAACATTGCAACATCAATAATACTTCGCTCAGGGTGAATAATTATATATTTAAACTAATTTCAACAGTAAAAAACAAATAACAAAACATTGTCCAATTTGAAACAGGATTCTACGAGTTGTCCTACGCTTCAGACTCGACATTCGTTAAACATGCACGCTGAAATTGACATGGTTGTTTAAGTTACACAACCACACACATTAAATTTTTGAAATCGATAGAAAAGACTGCTGTTCATGTGTGTATGTTATCAGAAAAATTATGTGATACTTTTGCTCTAAAGAAATGTTTGAAAACAAACAGAACGTATAAAAGTAACCGTCAAATCGCAATTGATAAGTCATTGGCATGCGATAGCAATACACATCCTGAGGTCACGCCGGTTCATACAATACTCAGTCAGTCAGTGGGTGGAGCTTCAAAGGATATCTGTATAGTATACAGATACAGAATAGCGATATCCGTAGGGCTATATCTGTATAGTAGAACACCCAATTGTAGGATGAATATAAAAAATAAAATAGGTTCCACTCCAAAGTATCAATATCAAACTATGTAGAAAATTTACGTATCAAACGAAAGGTGAATGGCATGTTTCACATTCACGTGATTATTTGTAACAATTGTGAAAAGGTACATAGAACGGTAACGGCAACAAACAGAGCATGTCCGGAAACACTGACACAGATACTGATGATACTACTAACCGAACTTTTCTTCTGTGCAATATTTGTTCTCAGTTTATGGGAGTAGATGCCAAAAAAATTGAACATCAATTTTAATTATAATGTTTAAGCTCACTTGTTAGAAGTTGATATCGGTAAAACTTCCGCTATAACGAAAGAGTAAAACACACTGGTCAAATAATTTTCAATTTGAATTTCTAGTTCCTAAATTGATATAGTATCTAGTATACTGTTAATATAATTTTAGGTGAAATGTTAGAATCCCTTCCTTTATCATGTCAAAGAGATACAGAAAGGTAAAATAATTTAATATTAAATGATTAATCAATATTGAAACAGACATACAATTGAGAATGGAAATGGGGAATGTATCAAAGAGAAAACAACCCGATGTCTTGATGAGGACTTTTGATTGTTATATTACTGTTGCCTTTATGTTACATTGACAAAAAAAGTCGATCTTTTTTTAAATATCGATCTTTGGTCCAGTGTAAACGGGTAAGATCGATCTTCATTCGAACTTAAAAGTCTACCTCTAGAGGTGGTTTAAAAAAGATCGATCTTATTTGAATCGATATTTTTTTTGTTTTTTGGTGTAAACGCTTAGAAAGACCACGATCGATATTTTTTAAGGTGTTTGTTATGTTTAAATAGGAAAATATTGGTCAGACCGGTTCTTTTTATGTTGTAGTGTAAACACACTTGATAAAATAATATCTATCTCGATCGATCTTGCTTATACAATGTAAACGCGAAATGGTCTTTTAAGAATCGATTCAAATTCGTTTCCAGTGTAAACGGGGTCTTACACTGGCAACGAAATTAAATCTTTCTTTATTTAAATCGTTCTTTAAAAGACCATTTCGCGTTTGCATTGCACAAGATCGAGATTGATCTAAGCGTTTACATAAAAAAAAGATATCTTTTTAAAACCACCTCTAGAGGTAGACTTTTTAAGTCCGATTGAAGATCGATCTTACCTGTTTACACTAGACCAAAGATCGATCTTACAAGATAAATCGATCCTTTCTGTAAGTGTAAACGGGGTCTTAGTTTGTGATAATTTTGATGTCCGATGCATATTTTTCACTCGTCTTTTTTTCATATAAGGCATTGTCAGGATTGAATCAGTAGCCTAAATAAGTAACTCCGTATTGTTAAAATGTGTTTCATTATGATTGGCTGATTTAAACTATACATTTACTTAATTGACACTAAGTACACAGTCATACCATAACATTATCAATCAAGACGTAAAAATGACATAAAATATTTTCAACCTTAATTGAAAAATGTTGACATTTTGCAGTAAGGTGAATTAAATGAACGTAAAGTATGTCCTTTGAATACCACGTGTGAAGAAAGTAAATGAAAAAAAAAAAAAAAAATAGAATAGGTTATGTTTCAAATAGAGTGAGATTAGGCTGTTTGACAGGGTAAATACATTAACTATCATTATCAATGTGACATTAATGAACATAACCAGTACCTATATGTTTGGAAGGTAAAACATGTGATTTCAATTCTTATTTGAAATTCAAAAAAGATATGTGTAGACAGGCATAAACTTAATGCTTAATATTGAACTGCTGAAAAGTGATTGGACAATAATGTCAGAACACCAGTAAATGTATCGTATGTTATATATATGTTACAGGCATTTTCTAAATTTAGGCATTTTGTAAAGTGACTGAATTTTCAGGCAATTTATGAAATGCCTAAACTTGACAGGCATTATACAAAATGACTAAAAATACCTAGTCATTTTGTAAAATGCCTGAAATTTAGAAGCAAAATTTAACAAATTGCCTGTTCAGTTTTAGGCAATTTGTAGAAGAAGGACATTGACCATAGTGGACAAAGCACAATGTCTTGCAAAGAAAATAACTAATGGTTCAGTAGAATTAATTAATTTTTCAAAAACCATCTTGGAAGGTTTGTTTGTCATAGGATATATTATTTTTAGTGAAACTAAGTAAAGTACATACTCAATTCGTAATTCTGATACCAGAAGTGAATTTATGATTATATTGTCAATAGAACAAAATTAACAATAGAATTTTTTGAAATTCTAGATTCAAAACAGTAGGGTGAAAAATGTGTAGACAAAAAAGATGTTTTTTATGACTGATTGCTGTACATGTCATGCATGTAGAATTCTTAATGTGAAAAAAGTTTTGCATTTGAATAAAATATGGCAATATATATAATGTTCCTTTTCAGAAATAATGAGAATTTTAGATTGGTACATACACATCGAAACAAACTCCCCTCTACAATATGGGTTTCGCCATACACGGCTGTTTTTTGTTGTGATGCAAATGTATGGTTGGTAGTGTCATCTGATACGTGTTTTAATCAGTACAGCCTTCTGCAAATTGTGTCTACGTTTAAATTTATATGGTCCAATATATGTATTGGAGAAAATTTTGGTTTAAGATCACAATTTTTTTAAATTGAATATAAAGGGCAATAACTCCATAAGGAGCAATTGACAGTTTTTGTCATATTGTCTTATTTTTAGATTGTAAAATGTATTTTTTTTTGTATTGCTGTTTAGTTTATCTCTATAGGCTTTAGATATTATGAAAGATAATGAACAAAATTGTAAAATTTCCTCAGTAAAACTGCATTTAACAGACAAATAACAGTGCTTTGACAGAATAAGTATCTACTGCTAAAGAAGATATTCATGTGTGTCATGTGTGCTTATTGCGAACCACAATGAAGTCGAAAGTTAAGTATTTGTCAGTAAAGGTACATTGTAATGAAACGGCAAAATATATCATGATTCAGGTTTCGCAAACTTTGGTTGAAGTGCTTAAACCAGATTTAATGCCAAACAATGTATTTACAAACAAATCAGGACAAATATTGTGTGACAGTTCTGTTGTCCAAACATTTTGAGAAATGAAAAATATTTTTTTTTAGAGTTTTTTGGAATAATTCAGTAAAGTTTGTTAATACTCTTATTTTTAATTCAGTAATTATCATAATTAAAGCTGCTCCGGTGTTGAAAGCTTTTAATTGTATATAATTTCATTCTATAAAACCATTTCAGGCATTTTGTAGAATGCCTATCAATTTTTCGAGGCATTTTGTAAAATGCCTAGAAAAATTAGTCATTTTGTATAATGACTGAATTTTGCAGGCATTTTAGAAAATGCCTAAAATTTTCAGGCATTTTACAAAATGCCTAAATTTAGAAAATGACTGTAACATATATATCAAACGTATTGATAAGATTTGTGTTTACTGTCGTCAAATGTGATGTCAAGGTCAAAAACTTTTACTTTTCAAGTGGGAACAGTAGAGTGAACTAGCAGATAAAATCATCATACAGGAATAATGAAATAATTGACAAGAAGCAACAATGAATACACGATTTTTCTTCGACAACCACAATATTAATTAAAAAGGATGAAATCAAATTGTTATGTTGAAAAAATACCAAAAAATTATTTTCAATAACATAATTTTTCGTTAAAGAACGTTTAACAAACTAATATTACTTTAATGTTTATGGGAAGAATTAAAGACGGATTAATATTCTAAATGGAATCTAAAGACAAAATGTTATTACATATTTGTTGTTTACAATATAAATGTATTAATATACAGATTTAATGAAACTAATATTTCAGGTATACAGCAAATGAAGAAATCACTGGTAAATAGAATGCATGTGATCTTATTATATTAACTTCAAAAATTATGGGACAATCTGTAAATTAAAGAAATCGGGGTCAAACACGGATTAAATTTGATTAAAACTAATGACGTAAACCATGTCTATCTCAACACTATTTTCATTGCAAAAATCAACGTGGTATTAATAACTACGACTGTCAAATTGCTTACATCTTGTTTCATTCATCAGAATGCATGATATCTTTGAGAATATGTACTATAGGAACTTTGACCGATACCTATTCTCAAAAATACAAGGTTCTTTAATTGGTTTTTGCATAACATAATCTTGTAATATTTCAGAACAAGATAATACTGTAGAAAATCAGTTGTACCAGAATTCAAATGTTCCGCAAAATAGAATTTCAACCGAACCGGATACAGGTTATATAAATTACTTTATATTAATATATAATGCGTTTCATATCAAATGTAATCTGATCAAATAAACAGTGACTTAAAGACGTGACATATAAATGTAAAATGTTCTGAATTAAATTTGTTTATTATGCAATCAGTTTTATATTTCTAATGTCTTTTTCGGAAGATAATTACTTACAAAAAATTATAAATTCATGTATAAGTTTCCATTTAAGGTCAAAGGAGTAAGTTCGGTAAGGGCCATATTTGGCCCCAATTATAAAGTTCATAGTTACAAGACAATACATGTTTTAAGTTGCCTTTGAGACATGTTAGAAAGTTAAACAGAACAGATGTTGTCAAAGTTTAATTCTAACACGTTGATTTTTACATCCATAAAAGGTCAAAATAAGGGATTTTGGTGAAATTTGACAAAATCAGCCAGATTTCAACCAAATACAGGACCAGGAAACATAGAGCGCAGGCGTCGACAAGCTTAAGATTCAAATAAGACATGTGAAATGTCTTCACAAACATTATATTAAAAGATCTTTGTTGTCGACGAATGCGCTCTATGTTTCCTGTCCAGTAATCTATGGAATTTTACCCATTTTCATTGCTTTTTTCGCGTAAAATCAACATGAGTACAACTTGTGACGTCATAATGAAACGCAGAAACGTAAAATTTTCAACAAAATGGTTTATATCCTAGCTAGTCAATGTATTAGCTATAATTTATCGTGATATTGGTCGATAAATCCGAGTTTGAAATTTACGCCAAAAACGGGGGCCATTTTAGGACCTTATCGAACATACTCCTTTCCCTTAGAGAAATGAAACCTTATTTTCTTATTATTTCGAAATTTTAAAACGGACATTTTTTTAAAAGGTTTGTAGCAAATCACTGATTAATGGCATTATAAAGTGGACAGCATTTGATAATAAATGCTAGACAATAAAAACCAGATAACATTAGTTTGGATTTCATTTTTTCAATATTTATATATGTACATTCGTAAAATGGTTTGCTTCTGTTTTGATAAAACTGTCATTATGTGTTGAGTTCAATGATTGTAAGAGATATAAACGGTTTAATTGGATAAATATTGAAACATACGTTCGACGCACTGCTACATGTGCTAGGTATGTTTTGAATAAAAATTGGTGTGAAATTCGTATTTCTAATTTAATTTCCTTCATGAATGATTTTCAAACATTAAGCTTTTGTTATCATGTAAAATCATACCTTTCAGATCTTTGTGTTTCTGAGGACACTGGTGCTACCAGCAATCACAGAAATACCGACGAGTCAACTACATTTAGATTACATGTAATTATAATGGCTTGTCTTCTCCAGTTACAATAGTGATTGATTTTATATAAGACACCTTTTGATAGATAATAATGTACTCTTAGGCATTTCAAATTGCTCTTTATTTGTTAAACTTCAATATTTTTTCCATCTTATTGTTTGTTCTTATCATAAAATAGTTGGTTTGCCCTCGCCGACATTTTTTTAGTACAATAAAATCCTCGTTAATTTAAATCAGCAAACAAACACTTTTCAAGGAATTGCTGAAAGGGACTGAAAGTTCAGAATTCGTATTTTTATAGATATTTTATTTTTTTTTTTTTTTATGGAAAAAGATAATTGCCTCTTAAATATAAACTAACATCATCTTGAGACATATGATCATTATCAAACTGCAGCAATGTTATGATTGAATAGAAAATAAGCATTTGGGGATATTTTGTGAGAAACATCCTTATGACATTTACATTAAGCAATAAAGGTGCAAGTCGACTAAGGTTTACAATATTTGTTTTGTAAGCCTTATGCCAAAGATTTGTCTTGAAAATGAAATATAATGATGTTTCGAGGTGATCTTATCCATGCCTTTTGTACTCACGACTGAACTAGGTAATTTAGTCGGTCATTTGAATTCAAAAATGGATAGCATGTTACTTTTATACAGGTAAAAGAACTGAATTGGTTTATGTACTTAAAGTGTTATAGTACATAATGAACGAATCAAACAATGAGCGTTATTATTTCCTGGTTAGGTCAAACTAAAGATGCTTTTATAAAAATGAGTGCAAGTAATTTGACTATTACATTGTATTTTGAGGAAGTTTTTTAAAACATTCCAAATAACAATTGTTTTCATTGTTCAAGGCCATATGATTGCTTGTAATTTATTACATCTTCTTTTATTGGGGATAGTTGTCTCATTGGCAATACAACCACATTTCCTTATTTTTAAATGACTTGTGTGTTAATATTTCTTCTTTAATGTTCTTTCCTTTTTGCTATAAATAAGTTATGAGTGCTGTACATTACACATTAAAGTAAGATAATCCTTTAAATATTTATTTTACGATTTAGATTGAGATGAAAGCTGCAAATATACTACGTTTTAACAATTGTTTGTAAGCGACATAAGCCTTTGCTAGCGTGAAAACATGTCATATTATTTTTCATTATTCATAAGCGTAGTTCCGTAGTTTTGAGAAAAACAAACTACTAGTATGTAGTGCAAGCCTTGAATATCTGTTGTTTTTCATTAAAGATAAATTTAGTGAGCATGAATTTTAAACAAACAGTTCATGATCATATCATAAGGAAATACTTTGACAACGTCTTTAAAAGGTTGAATATTGGCATTTCATATAATTCAACAATGAAATGCTTTGAGTGAACGGAATATAAATATATGTTCAGAAATTAATTTTATATTGTGCAGTTTTAAAAAATATGTCTCCTTTTGTTTATATAGATTAGACCGTTGGTTTTCCCGTTTGAATGGTTTTACACTAGTAATTTTGGGGCCCTTTATAGCTTGTTGTTCGGTGTGAGCCAAGGCTCCGTGTTGAAGGCCGTACTTTAACCTATAATGGTTTAATTTTTAAATTGTTATTTGGATGGAGAGTTGTCTCATTGGCACTCACACCACATCTTCCTATATCTATTATTTGTTATAGGAATGCACACCAGGTCTACACTATGCAGAGGTTTTAATTAAGCCAGTTGAGTCACAGCAAATTAAAATTCATGGGATAGAAAACAGGACAATTTACACCGGAATAGATCATTCACTGAACAGAGAGGCTAGACAGTCAGACCATAGCGATACTAACAGTGAAGAGGATTTTATCTATATTAAAAACCTTGATGTCAACAGTCGTAATTACGAAAACACTTGTCTATAATGTATGACTTCATACAAACTAACTGATACTCTGCAATTCTTGAAACTCATTTTTTGAAGCTACATTGATTTGATTTACTTCAAACTAAAACAAAGATGTCGGGGAAGTAGGATGATATTGAGGTTATAATATTTGAAACATATCCCTCGTCATCTATGATTAAAATATTTCATAACTGTTATGTTACTCTTCATAGCGTCGTAATAATTTACAAAGGGACAAGTTTAATGTGTCGGGTTACTTGTCGATAGTTAAGTTTGATTTTTTTTCTACCAGGTTTCAAATTAATTCCGCATAAAAGAAAACTGATAATATGTGTAGGTTTTGAGAAGAAAAAAAAATCAACAGTTTTATTCAAAAGTATGTTTACCTGATGATTTCTGATTGACCATTATCGGCAACCTAAATTATCGGTTTATGCCTAATGCAATTCCGTATATAAAATCCTCTTTTTTCTGTATGATGACAATGTCATTCTAGTGTATGTTTTGGAAAAGTTGATGCACATATTTAATTTAAAAAAACATGTCAATCAATATGGTCTGTTGTTAGATCATTTACCTTCGTAATGATAATAAACGTGATATATTAGTGTAATGGTTATGACATGTTAGCATGACTGCACTTCCATAACGGACGGTGGTATTCCCTGATACAATCACCAATACAATAATTGTGTCAACCCTATGAAATGAATACAAAATATTCCCATCTTTTCGAATGAAGGGGAAAATCAATTGTTAATCTTTACCTGTTATTGCTCAGTAAATGTTTCTCATTTTCTTTAAAATGTGTGTAGGTAAAAAATTGAGTTCCTTCGCTATGACATTAAAATAAGATTTAGAAAGGAAAAGCTTCTTATGAACATTTTTATGTATCTAAGCAAAACGTCCTAGTGGGTGGACCAGTTTTGGTCTAAGTTTAACCGAACACCAAAATGATAATATTGTTATGATCAGTTGATTTCTTGAATTGAATCTCTTTCTATTACATTGTTATTCAAGAGCATGATGTTTTAGAGCAGTTACTTCATAGTTTCTGTTATAAAAAAGAGCGCGATTTTACATTTATGTTGCTGAATATTGAACATGTTGAAAAAAGAGATGTGTATCAGTAGCAATCTGTCAACTTATATTTAGATTGTTGAATATTGACGATATAAGATTTACGCCAGTGGCACTCAGACAACTACAGGTATCCATTGAAGACCAAAGGATAATGTGTGATAGGTCACCATTCGAGGAACACCAAATTTCTGATTGTTGCAAATAAATGAACTGCTTTCATAAAGTATAAGTAGCGTTCCTCATGTTTTTCTCACAGTGATTGTAAAACGTAAAATGTAATAGAAAAAGCCAAAGGAAAACCTGATGAGTAACACTTGGGACTTACACTTACGATATGTCTGTAAATTGATGATGGAAATATATTCATGAATGCACATTTTATGTCGTGTTTAACAAAGTGTAAAAGTCTCATTAATATTAATAATTTTTCTCAAAAAGTTGCATTTGCAAAAACATGAACTGATATAAAAACAGGCTGTCTTAAAGTAATATATTTGTATAACTAAAACGTTAGCATGCTGTCATCATAAAAGCGAAAAGCGAAGTTGGATAAACGATTAAACAAAATTGATGACATGATGAATATTTTTTTTATTGTAAAACAGCCTGATTAATTGAAGAACCAGTTATGCTTACACTTGCAATTTACATCTAATCAAAACTTATTAGTTTTATCTAATTACACTACGTTTGAATCCGAAATCCTAGTTATACAATGGACAAAAACATATTAAAGTTAAATATCTTCTATATACTACTGATACTAGAAGGACTGCTTCATACCTTGATCTTTTCCTTAATATTGACGTAGATGGACGACTTCACCCAAAAATCTATGATACACGGGACGATTTCAACTTCCCAATTATCAATTTCCCATTTCTCAGCAGTAACATACCCTCTGCCCCTTCGTATGGTGTTTACATATCACAATTGATACGTTATTCACGTGCATGTTCACACTATACGGACTTCATATACAGGAGTATGCTCCTTACGCAGAAACTGCTCCAACAAAGTTATGAGGAGGACAGATTAAAATTGACACTCCGTAAATTTTATGGACACCATCACGAATTGGTTGATCCCTATGATGTCTCTTTAACCAAACTAGCTAAGGACATTTTTACCACATGGTAGATTGTGGTTTTTCATTATGTCGTCTAATCTTTTAATTACCAAACGTGACTTATTCCCGATTGTGACCGTTTTGCTGAATGTGAATTCGCATTACTATAAGACGTGTTTCTGTACTTGTTTATCCCAAATTCAGGTATTTAGTTTACATGTTTAATGTTATATTTGTAATTCTCATCAGATTTTGTCAAATGTGTTGACGTCTTCTTATTATATATTTAGGTATGACGTATAGAAAAATTAATCACCTCCTCTTTATTAATTATATTAAATTTTGTACGATTATTTACGTTTGAAGTTGGATTCATAACAAACTGGACATATATATATATATTACAGTTAATTGCTATTAATAAGTATTGCAATATGCATTTTTTTTAAATGAATTATCAGTATTTAGTTCTAAATCAATCCTAATTCTATCTCATTTTTGAATGATAGTTTTTCATATGTGACGTCATGCTGTTTCTAAATTTCATAAATTCAAATGTGGCATAACGTTTCTGCCTTTTCGTCATCGTATGTGACGTCACAATTTTTTTAATAACGTTGACGCCTGGACTGATTCGGATGTGTGTCTATTTTGTGATAAACTTGGGTTTAGTTTTCTGTAATTAGTAAATATTTCAGTTTCATTATGTATATCTCTTTCATATTCATTTGTTAAAATTTACTGTTTGCAATAGCATTAAGTATTCTATATAATAAGGATGTTCTTATCCCGTGCATAAAAACAATGCCGTATTTGTCAAAACCTTTTCAACTTTTGATCTTCAGTGTTGTACAACTTTGTACCTTTTTCACGTTCGATCTTTTATATCTAGGCGTTATGTATTCAGGTTTAGTTTTCTGTAATTAGTTAATACTTTAGTTTCTTTGTGTATATCTCTTTCATATTCATTTGATAAAATTTACTGTTGCAATAGCATGAATTGTTCTATATAATAAGAATGTTCTTATCCCGGGCATAAAAACAATGCCGTATTTTGCGAAACCTTTTCAACTTTTGATCTTCAGTGCTGTACAACTTTGTACTTTTTTCACTTTCGATCTTTTATATCTGGGCGTCACTGGTGAGTCTTGTGTGGACAAGGCGCGTTTTTGGCGTATTGAATTTTAAACCTGATGCTGTTTGTTATCTATTAATCATGTTTTTCTGTGTCTAATATGTTCTCCTATTTATTTGTATTCTAGTCCTGTAATATTATGTTGTCATTTCAATGTTATATTTAACTTTGCCATTAAAGTGCGAGGTTTGACATGCCTTAAAACCAGGTTCAACCCACCACTTTTATTCCCCTTTAAAAGTGTCCTGTACCAAGTCAGGAAGATGGTCATTGTTATAATATTGTTCGTTTCTTTTTGTGTTGCATTTTAACGTTGAGTCGTTTGTGTTTTCTCTTATTTTTGAGATATTGAGATAAGACGTGGCACGGTACTTGTCTATCCCAAATTCATGTATTTGGTTTTCATGTTACATTTTTTATGCTCGTGGTGTTTTGTCTGATGATTGGTCTGTTTCTGTGTGTGTTGTGTTTCGGTGTTGTGCCGTTGTTCTCCTCTTATATTTAATGCGTTTCGTTCGGTTTTGGTTTGTTACCCCGATTTTGTTTTTTGTCCATGGATTTATGAGTTTTGAACAGCGGTATACTACTGTTGCCTTTATCTATATAGTAAGAATCGAAATATCAAACACCCTACTTGTTACAAATGTAATATAGTCCTTGCCAATTGAATACAGATATTAGATCTTGTTGGAGTTGTGTATTTTAAAAAAAATATAAAATATCATACTTCTGTTGATTGCAAAAATTTAGTTTTGTCAGTTATTATCGAAGTGTCGTATTTAAATTCGCACTGTTGTACGATAATTTTGTTATGACAAAGGATAAACTATGATGCAAAAAAAAATAATAACCGACTCGAAAATTTTTAGAAGATTCAGCATAGCGATAAATGTTATCGAAGTTTTCACTTGTATGATTCAAGTCAACAGTAATAATTATTTATAAACATATCTTTTCGGCCTACATCATGTACATGTGTACATATAATCATAAGAATGTCAGTAAAAGAAGAAAAAACATATTTTAACATGAAGACTCGTTTGATGTTCTTCTCTGTGAACTAATTATTGTTGTTCAGATGACTTAATATGTCTGATTAATATTAAAATTTCAATCCAATTGATTTAAATGATAAAGGATTATATGGTATCATGCATGTTCATAAGATAATGTGTATTTGAACGCATGCAATCATTGCAAACTGTACGATTGAAAAAGGCCAAGAACCTGTGCATTAACGTGCTTGCCAATCCTGTATTGGTGTATATGGAGCAATGACGAGAAATTGATTTTGAATAAAATTAAACTTATTTCCGGATGTTGACCCCACAGCTCTCCATACGACGGAATTCCAAGTGAATGTGTGGGTTAAACATTCATGTTGCTTATGACATGTCGTTATTTCATTTTGTTATTATCAAAATTCTTTGTTGTAATGATTTTGTAATACAATGTTTGTGGCTCAGTATAGTTAAGTTTTAAAATATGATAGTTACCTTTTATATTTAAGCGTAAAGTTTGTATTTGTTAGATCAAATTTTATTGGAGATTGTTTCCTATTAATTTGTGTTGTGATTAAAATTATATTTGAACACTGGATTACACGTTAGATTAAAATAAAATCCGGTAAGATTTTTTAATATTTAAATATAAATAAAAAAGAAAAAAGTATGATACAGATATCATATTAGCGATAATTTCTTTTGTGTACTATTTATTGTATTAATCATGTTTTGTAGACAACTCGTCTTAGACATGTCATATTTATGAATTATAAATTTGAATAGTTTGAACAAATTAAATTGTCTTTGACGTCACTTTTGCAACGTAAATGTTGAATGCTACTAAAGAGGGATCATGGCATGTATGAAACGCTATTTAGGAGAGGAAAGCACTCATAAATACTTCACAATGACGAAATGTTTAAGTCACAAACAGCGTTTAAGAAAATGTTAAGGGAAACATGAATATTACGATCTCGTGTTGCCATTAACTTTAAAAACATTAATCCAGAATACATTTTCCTTTGTCTTGATGTCCTCTGTAAATTTGAGAAATTACCTAGCTACTGTCAAATATATTTTTGTTCCCTTTAGGACTTGTACTTAACCATTGTTTCAAAGAAATAACCGTTTGCTTTGTTAATACGTGCATGATGCTAAACTGGATAATTGCTACTGAACAACAATGTTATGTATCTACATTTTGACAACAACAATAGCAGTTAACATAACAAAGCTTTTGAAATACAACGTACAAGTCATGAAACAATTTGACATCGGTAAATCTCCATTATTGTAGAAGCATGTTAATTAAGAGATCAAGCATATCGTTTTTGCGTGTTACAGATCAAATACATTTTAAGTTTTTTATCGTATAAATTCAATCTGTTGATAGTTGCTTAAAGTAATCAAGTCAATTTGTATCATATTTTAGAGCCACCCACCATTTGACAAATTAATAAATCTAATTTTTTTGTGAAATGTTCTCGTTATTCGTTTTCATAACACTATTAAGAAAAAAAGATCATGTCTCATAATCCTTGTCATGTGTCATGTGTCTCTTTGTCTCCAAAATGATACGTACACATATGATTTTAAAAAAAATTCAATGAAAAACGTAAATATTGCATCCTGAATTTCGAAAACAATGAGGAACATTCCATCTCAATTAAAACTTGTCATCTTGAATGCCGTTTTACAAGATCTAGTGTTTGATCGATTTCACTTTTTTTTTCAAGGATGATACATTATGATAGATTTTAAAACGTTATCGAAATATTAAAGAAGTTTTTATTTATCAAATTTATAAATTGCAAAACTTGATTTAGATTTGTTTTTAAATTTCCTTTGAGTATATTGAAATAGTATTCAAGATATATTATATATGATTCTAACATGACGTCTTTCAAACACTTTGAGTACACACCCGTGGTAAAATATAAACATTATCTTTTGGCTTTTACCATCGTACTCCCACGTCATATGGTTTTTTTTTTATAAAGAGCTACGTGACGTCATAAAAACTATGACCACAGAATAGAAGCATTTTACAGGAAAATACACGATTGTGAATCTGAAAATCATCACAAGCAAGGACACGTAAACAAACGATGCTATACAATCATTTTTTTGTATACTTATAAGAGATAAAAATATAATTGTCATTTAGATTCATCCACACCTATCTACATATTTTATTGTAAATAGTTTAAGCATGTCACTGATTCAGTTTGCTCAATTCTTTTACGTCAATTTAATACTGCGTTAGTTATTTGAACTGCAATTAATGCCTTCACCTAGAGCGCTTCAATCCAAAACAATTGCTTTATTTGTCCTATTATCGTGACTTTGTACGGTTTGTCCCTTTATGCCAATATTTAACCTCTCACTTTCACTCTGGGTAAAATATTTGTCATAATGGGCCAATCCGTGGTTAAATCACGATATATGCAAGCCCCCATGAATTATTTCTTAAGTATACCATATTGTGGTGCGGTTTTTTTCTACATTGGATAGAGTATAAATGGAGGGTTGAGGTCTCAAAACATGTTAAACCCCGCCACAATTTTGTGCCTGTCCCAAGTCAGGAGCCTCTGGCCTTTGTTAGTCTGGTTTGATTATGAATATTAGTTTCTTGTGTATAATTCGGAGTTAAGTATGACGTCCATAATCACTGAACAAGTATGCATATTTGTTTAGAGGCCAGCTGAAGGACGCCTCCGGGTTCGGGAGTTTCTTGCTACATTAGAGACCCATTAGTGGATTTCGGCTGCTGTCTGCTCTATGGTCGGATTGGTTGTCGCTTTGAAATATTCCGAATTTCCATTCTTACTTTTAGTTAGAAATACATGTTTTCGTTCCCGATTGTGACATTTTAATTGACTCTTACTTCGTATGGTGGACGAATCATAACCAACTTTAGACGAAACCAGACTCGCTCCTGCTTTGCCTAGATATATATTCCGATATGAGTAATATACTTTAACAGGGGTAAATTGATGCCTCTAATTATCTACCATGAACGACTTTGACACATTTTCATACTGAAAAACAGGTGTATTCAAAACATAAATTATAGACAATGTGAAGCAGATACATATTATAATAAAATATATTTTGTGATTACTCGTATATGCAATTTATTTGACTATTATCGAAAACCTGAGAGGATACATATTGAATCGTGTAACCTATTTTTCTAAATTATGACGTCATAACACTTTACTCGTTTGATGTGTAACTATTGATACTTGAGTCATGCAGATCCTTATAATTATTTGATTAACAGTATATATCAGCTTTGAACTGGCTGTTAATGACTCCGAGTACCATTTCATCGGTGCTTTGTGCTTATAGTTTTGATTTGTGTTGCTTTCGTTTAGTGTTTCGTACCCTTCTATGTGGACCAGGATCTGATTACCTCTCCGGAGCACATGAGATCAGCCCCAGAGTTTTCTTGCTTTGTCTTTGTGGCATTGTCTATTTATTTTCGATCTATGAGATTTACTATCCCTCTGGTATCTTTAGCTAACATTTTATTTTAAGACAATTATGAATTATATATTTAGAGGTTACATGTTGGGCTGTTAAACCACTGTTGCAGCTAAAAGAAGGCTTGACGTCTATCAAATATGTTTAACCCCTAAAGATTATGTATGTGTTATCCAAATTAGGTATCGGTATTCGGTACTACAGTACTTATTGTTCGTTTGTTCATGTTCATATCTTTTGTTGTCAACGTTATTGTTACAGTAATAAACCGGGTCAGTTAGATTGTTTCATGTTGGACCTTTTATAACATATTGTCTGACAGTTTTGAGCTAGTAAAATAAGTGCCAAGCTGGATTTTCTCTCTATATATCAATTGTCAGTTGACCAAGGAGTTACAGCGATCATGATTTAAAAAAAAGTATTGTGACTGTTTATATAATGAATATGAAACAGGCAGCGATTTGATGATGTGTATGAAATACAACAGTAAAATGTTTAATTGGTTTGTACTGACGATGTCATTGACTTTAAATCTTTGATTTTCTATCTACGTTCACTGAACACGTTACTTAGCAATCTAACAGGCCACGAAATTATTCCTGTCAAGAAATAGAAAAATTACATTGGAAATACAGCATTGTCTCTTATATTGATATTCATTGTATATATATAGCTATACATGTAAACATGTTGATTGATTTATTTTCGTGGGTATAAATTCTTATTGATTGCAATCAACGATATTTTTTAATTGCTGTTTAATAAAGGATGAAAATGGATCAAAAGCGTTTTGTTGATCCCTGGTTGAATTATCAAACATTAATAAAAAGAAATGGATATTTTAAAATTGAATTGAAAAAACCTCCTGTGGTAATAAGGATGTAAAGAGTTAATTTTAAATTTCAATTACAAACACTGACAAAGAAAACAAATGAGTCATAAAGTATTCAAAGCATTTTGATGTACACGTGATTGAAAGATATTTCACATAATCACGACATAAACACAGTTTTTACAAATAGATCAAAAGTAAGAAACTTGCAATGTTTGCACCCTAAGCCATAAAATAATGATATAATATATTCAATTAACGGTTTCATTTTATATATAAACTGAAAAGTAAAAAAAAGCTATTAATATTAGTATATTTTTCACTTGTAAATTAGATATACGATTGTGTATCAAAAATGTATTTGTAAAATGTGTGCTATGCACATGATGCACCGATAAACGTCCAAATGTATCATACTTGAATAGAGTATAGGTGCACATCACATTGGATTCATGTGTATGAAGATAATTATATTGATCAAAAGGGTTAGGTTTTTTCTCATGTTCAAAATGAAGAATCAGAAATGCTATAAAGGTAGTTTTATGAAATTTTGCTTTTCACACTAAAGCTCCGTAATTAACATGTTGTCAATCAATTTGTATTGTCAGATATGGGAAGTGATATTATCCTGTCAAAATGAAATAACCTACGTGCCTGGTTTCACAATGTAACAATGAGAACGTATAAAATCGTCTTTCATGGTTAATTCTTGCATATAGTTTCCCGTGTGAAACTGACGTACTAGTACACAAACAATAAATAGTTCAATCGATGTATGTATTAGGTGTGTTTGAAGTGTGTTTCCCTATGTAAATATATAGACAATAACAGTGAATTGACTAGACATATCAACGATATAAGGATAAGGCTAAGAAACGGAAAAATGCGAGGCTCTGCCGAGCTTTTTCTCCGTTTCGGGCCGAATCCTTATATCGTTGATATGTCAAGTCAAAGCACTATTATTGTCTTTATACTGCAATCTAAAAAAAAAATTCAATATTTCCTTAATGTGTTAATGTTATCATTTGATTTAAATATTGGGAAACATATCATGCAGGCGGAGAAATACAAAACAAAATGAAATGTACATTGCTTGTAAACGCAATCGACGGTGTTCACGAATTTGTTTGAGAATGTACTAAAAAATCTACAATAAGCATAAAACATAATGATTTATAGCTTGCGAACCACAAATATTAACGATTGAAATATGTTTGTATCTTAAAATTGCAAAAGAAATGAGTCGGGGTCGTTATATACATTGGGAACAAGAACAGATTGAATAGGTCGTTTGAATAAGTAATTATTATTTCGGCAATTTCTATTTAAGTATTCATCAGGAAAAGTGATATCATGTCAGTGACTGTAGATAACATAGAAATATACGGTCAACGCATTTTGACTTTTCAAATAGAACCAGGGCGGTATAAAGTAAATTATTGATATACAGTAAAAATATTACCAATATTGATTTTTTTTACTGTATATCAATTAATTGTCATTCACATGGATTTGTCTTGAATTTAGCTTTTACGTGTTTTAAAAGTATTTCATCACAATACTGAACTTTAAACTGTAAAAAATCTCTATATATTATCTGGGACATTAAAATTCTAAATGAGAAGAAAGCTTTTATTGTTTTTATAATAATTTTAGATTTTATGTTTATTGCAGATGTAAAGAATGGATTTCGCACATAGCCTCAGCTTTATTATATTTGTAATTGAAATAAATGCCGATGGTGAGTCTGATAAATATACACCTGGACAGTGGTCGATATATTTTCAAACAATTTTTGAATTGGAGGGACAACACTTGCATGTCTAGGAGAACTACATATTCCATGTAATATCTTTTTATTGTATTGTACATTACCAAAAATGTTTTGTTAAATATCAAATATAAAAAAAAATGCAATTCATGTCTTGCAACATTGTTTAGATTGTAGCCAGCATAATTCCCTCCACATTTCATATGGCCACTATTATCCAATGTAGATGTTCCAATGCCCTTAACATTATATCTACTCTTTTGATATTTAACCGATATGATATGTGAATTAATATAGATTTAGTCAAAAAGTTTGTTAAACTATTGTTGCATATAATTGTTCATATTACGGTTACATTTTACAAAATCTGTTATCATAGACAGATTATCCAAAAAAAAGTATAAGCATACAGTTGACCATTGTTTAATAAAAAAAAATCAGTTAAAGACGACGAAAAGTAAAAAAATACAATGAACAAAGACTAATGAACTTCGTCATAATGTATAGAGGAAATCTCGCTCTTCGATGTGTTTATCACTTTTTATACTTCTAGTCTCTAGTGTCATGTAATTCCACTGTTTTTATTCATATAAAAATGCATATTAAAATAATCTCTATTAAAAAAGAATGGCATGATTATAATTACGTGCATTGATTATCCGTAGTTATCTGTGGCACAAATTGTCCGTTACGATCAACTTAATCAATATCCATGCTACGTCAATCTTTGAAGACCCAAATGCTGCAAAACTTGTTCTACCTCTATGACAAATTTGTCGTTGTCCCCGCGGGTAAATCCCCAAACAACATCGTTGTTCGTGTATACATTACCTGCTTTATAAATGAATTTGTTATTGACAATTCACTTGAAAACTCAGCATATACCATCATGACACTTACCAAAGAGAAAATCCTGGATCTCATAGGTCTGTTCTGTGTTTGTTTGGAATTTCAACCAAAGTTGAGGATCTGTATCTTCCAGCACTGTATTGGATACCTAAACTACATAAATATCCTTACAAAAAACAGTATATTGCTGGATATATCGAGTGCTCCACGAAACCTCTTTCTTAACTATTAACCTCTATTGTATCAGCAATCAAAGCAGGGCTTAGAAGTTACTGGGAAAATGACTTATCTAGAGGTGGCGTGAATCAGACATGACAGGTGTGCATAATAAACAATTCCCAATGATTTTTTAGAGTAAATACAATCTAAGACTCTTTCATCTTGCAATAGTATTAAAACATTTCACTTTTCCAAAAACATTGTGCCAAATACGGCCAAGGTAAATATGCCTGGGATCAGAAAATGCTTAGTTTTTCTAAGTCTTTTTTCAAGACAGGATTTATAAAACTTACCATATGATTGATACTCAGTTCACCACCGAAGTGTAGACTACTGGGCTGGTGAAATCCTCGGCTACGAAACGTACACCAGCAGTGGCATCGACCCAGTGGTGCAAATATATATCAAAGGTACAACTATTATTATCTAATATGCCAGACGCGCATTTCGTCTACACAAGACTCATCAGTGATGCTCAGATCAAAATAGTTATAGAGCCAAGATAATACAAAGAGCATCGAGGACCAAAAATTTCAAACATTTGTACCGAATACGACTAAGATAATTTATGTCTGGGATACGATACTTGTTTTCATGGTTGTTTTTCAGCAAACTGTCGGCATTCTAATTGGAACAAATTTTTCTCCACTTATTGCCAATTTGTTTCTTAATTATTATGAGGCTGACATCATCTACAAGAACTTCTCAGGAAGAAAGAGATGAAGTTAGCAATATCCTTAAACTTTTCTTTCCGCTATACAGATGATGTTCTTTAAATTAATAATTCAAAATGTTTAGACTATGGTGAACGCATCTATTTAATCGAACTAGAGATAAAGGATACAACACCTACAGTTAAGTCAGCCTCATATCCTGACTTATATCTCGAAATTGACAAAACAAAACTTTACGACAAAAAAATGATTTCAGCTTCCCAATTTTGAAATTTCTATTCATTAGAAGCAATATTACAGCAGCGCTTGCATACGGATTATAAACATGTATATCTCCCAGTTGATACGATATTTCTATGCTTGTATTTCCTGTCCTGACCTTCTTGATAGAGGGATGCTGCTCAAAAGGAACCAAGAGTTCCGAATGGTTAAGTTGAAACGATCTCTTCGAAAATGTTACGAACGTCATCATGAGTTTGTTGACCATTATGGTTTTTGTTTTTTAATAGATGATAACAGATATGTGCCTTAAATCGTAACTAAATCCCATTCTCTTTTTATGAATGTGACCTACCAAATTATATTATTCACCGAGTTTGTAATAATATGAGTAACACGACGGGTGCCACATATAGGGCAGGATGTGCCTACCTTTCCGGAGCACCGGAGATCAACCCCAGTTTTAATGGTATTCGTGTTGCTAAGTCTTTTGTTTTAAATGTTATGTCATGTTTACTTTAATTTGTTAGTTAGTCTACTTCATTTTTAGCCATATCAGATTATTTTCAATTTATGAGTTTGTCTATCCCTCTGGTATCGTTCATCCCTCTTGTAGTCATGATTTTGATCACAGAGTTTCCCCATTTATTCTGAATTTTGTATTTTGTTCACGAAACACTCGTCTGACACAAATGCTAAATTTCAATTCTTGTATCTATAATGAGTTTATGTGCAAATATAAAGAATAGCTGATTAAAACATGTCTTAATGTAAATTATTAAATGAATGAAATTTTATTTATTTTCTTTCACAATGATATTTGCCTTATTTCATTGTGTTCAAGCTTATAATTCATAACTACACTCATAACCATTTTTGAATAAACTTACGAAAAAGACGAAATATAAAAAAGATGTTATATAATTGCCAATAAGACAACTTTCTACAAAAGACCAAAATGACACAGACATTAAACTATATGTCACCTATATCAAATTTAAAAAGGTGAATTTGTTGTGGGTTTTTAATTCGTAGATAATTTCCAATTACGTTTAAACCTGGTCTCGATGACTTCTTATCTCAAATATTCAAAACAAATGTTTTTACGTGACACACCTTTTAACCGCTGATGTATATATAAATAATTATTTTGCATATACAATCTAACATGTATCAGCAACTGGCATTGAAAGGTATTTCAATATTTGATCAAAGTCAAAATATTTGAATCTAAAGTATAATAAGAAAAAGATTTAAAGGACTCTGTATAAGTAACATATATTTGTAAAAACATATTAAAGTAAAATAATTTAAATAAAAGTTTATTTAAAGTATACGTTAAGTATAATACAAACTAATACCCCAATAAAATGTATACTGGATTGATTGATGTAGGATTTATATTTTACACATATAGTTAGGACATCAAAGATAAGAGCGTCTGATTTATCTAAATTAGTTAAAAACCAAAATGGGTTTGTTTTCAAAAAGGACACACAGTCGTTTACTTTTATATATATGTATAGTTTTTCTGTCAGACTGGCAAAAAATACATTTTTCTTTTTTCTCAACTATGTATTCCTATGATCTGTTGGATTTAAAATTGAGTAGAGACAATAGTTTATATGCTTGCATAAATATCCCAAGTATATAAAAGCTTGTTCAGACTCTTTTATATGGTAAAATACAAGAAAACATTGAGAATTGTCTACTCAATTCTAATGATATCTAAATCATGTATAGTGTAAACACTGCGAGAAAAAAAACTGACTATCACCTTATACGAACAAATATATAAGGATATCATGCAATTTATTCATAAATAAATGAAATAGGGATATCTTTATAGTGTGCAACTTATTACATACGAAGTAATATGACTAGTATTATCCCCATTTATACTAAGATTATATATTAACTATAGTTGCTTTAATGTGTATAGAGAAGAAATAAAAACGGATTTATATTAATTGTAATCTAAATACAAAATATTATTACATCGTAGTTTACAAAATGAGTATTTATATGTAGATTAAATGAACCTAATATTTCAGGCATACAGCAATTTACGAAATGACTAGTAAATAGAATGCATGTGATCTTTTGTATATCTTATTATAACAATAGTACAAACTTTGTTAACTAAAGAAATGCGATTTAAACATGGATTAGTTTTGATTTTAACTTAAGACGGAAACCTGGTGTACCTTAACACCCATTTCAAAATGTACCATAAAAAAACAAAGTTAGTTAAATAACAAGGACTGCCAAATTGCTTATATCTGGTTTCATTTAGCAGTTTGCCGGATTTCTTTGAGAATATTTGCTCTAGGATCTTTGACCGATTCCTATTCCCAAAAAAACAAAGTTCTTCGATAGTTATTACAAAAAAATCAGTAAATTGTTCTATCCTCCGTTTTATTTCCATTTGTTTTGTATGTATGAATTAAATATATATACGTCTGAATTATTATTATAATATTGTTTGATTTCACTGATTAAAAAACACTAATTTGACTTCCCTTCGTTTATAGGTCAATGACCTAGATGAATATGGAACATGAATACAAAAATATAACTTGTACAAGTACCCTTGCAGAACGAGGCATCATAAAAAAGCTCTGATTTATAAATCATTATAATGTTATATTTGTAATAGTAAACCATAATAGGTTAAAGTACGGCTTTGGCTAACGCCGAACATCACATAATAACATTTGATTAATTGTGTGCGTCAAACGAGCACTTCTCATTTTGCCTACATCTAAAAAGATCATAATCACACATTTGGAAATCAATTGTGTAGAAAAAAAAAATTTGTTGTATAACATAATTCTAATATTTCAGATCCAGAAAATACTGTAGAAAATCAGTTGTACCAGAATTCAAATGTTCCGACAAATGGAAATTCATCGGCACCGGACGCAGGTTATATAAAATATTTAATATAGACATGTATTGCGTTTCATATTAAACGTAATCTAAAAAATACTGTAACTTAATGACATGACATATCAACGTAAAATGTTCTAAATCCATTTAAACTAGTTCAGATCGAGTTTGTGTTTACTAACACGTTGTATATATCTTCATCACCCTTTGTTCAATAAGTTTTAGTCTTTAATATATTTTTTTTTCTTCAGAAACTCATTACATATATGAATATATATATGTTCATGTTTAGATTTCCTATAAGTTACTATAAGAATAAAGCAATTCGGTGTAGCTTTCATACGTGCGACTCGCTTTTCTTGATTTACCTTCATTAGGAATACTCAAAGTCGAATATTTAAAAGCCAATGAACATTCACAGTTTAAGAGCTATATATCCATTTGTTGTTGTTTCCATACCGTCCAAGTGCTGTTTTGCAAGTCAAGGTTTTGAAAAACTTCCACTTGTATAACCAAAAGGACATAACAATAGCCAAATCCATTTAAAATCAAATTTGCCTGAGAGAAATGAAACCTTATTTTCTTATTATTTCAAAATTTATAAACGATCAAAAGTTTAAAGGTTTGTAACAAATCACTGATTTATTGCATTAGAAGGTGGAAAGCATTTTTATAATGAATGCTACACAATGCTAACCAGAGAAAGTTTGTTTAGATTTGCTTTTTCAAATTAATATATACATTCGTAGAAAGGTATGCTTCTGTTTTGATAAAATTGTCATCATGTGTTAGGTGCAATAGTTGTTCGAGATATAAACGGTATAATAGGATAAATGATGAAAAATTAGTTAACCAGAATGCTACATGTGCTACATTTTGAATTAAAATTGTGATAAGTTCTCATTTTCTTATTCAATTTCTTTCATGAATGTTTTTCAAAAAAAAAAATGTTTTATCATGTGAAAAAAATAATTTCCAGATATTGGTGTGTCTGAGAACACTGGTGCTACCAGCAATTACAGAAATCCCGACGAGTCAACTGCAGTTAGATATAATGGCTTGTCTTCTCCAGTTAAAATAGTGATTGATTTTAAATAAGACACCTCATGTTAGATAATAATGTACTCTTTGGTATTTCAAATTGCTCTTTATTTGTTAACCTTCAATATTTTTTCCATCTTATTGTTAGTCCTTATAATAAAATAATTATATTGTCCTCCGCGATTTTTTTTTAGTACAATAACATCCTCGTCAATAAAAATCAGCAAACAAACACTCATCAAGGAATTGCTGATAGGGACTGAAAATTAGAGATTGGAATTTTTATAGAAATTTTATTTAATTTTTTCACGGAAAAAGATAACTGCCTCTTAAATATAAACTAACATCAACTTTAGACATATGATCATTCATGATCATTATCAAACTGAAGCAATGTTATGATTGAATAGAAAATAAGCATCTTGGATATTTTGTGAGAGACATCCTTGTGACATTTCCATTAAGAAAAAATGGCACAAGTCGACTAAGGTTTACAATACTTGTTTTGTAAGTCTTATGCAAAATATCTGTCCTGCAAATGAAATACAATGATATTTCAAAGTTATCTTATCCATGCCTTTTGTACTCAAGACTGAACTAGGTAATTTAATCGGTCATTTGAATTCAAAAATGGATAGCATGATACTTTTATACAGGTAAAAGAACTGAATTGGTTTATGTACTTGAAGTTTTATAGTACATAATGTATGAATCAAACAATGAGCGTTATTATTTCCTGGTAAGGTCAAACTAAATATGCTTTTATAAAATGAGTGCAAGTAATTTGACTATTACATTGTATTTTAAGGAAGTTTTTTAAAACATTCCAAATAACAATTGTTTTCATTGTTCATGGCCATATGATTGCTTATAATTTATTACATCTTCTTTTATTGGGGATAGTTGTCTCATTGGCAATACAACCACATTTCCTTATTTTTAAATGACTTGTGTGTTAATATTTCTTCATTAATGTTCTTTCCCTTTTGCTATAAATAAGTTATGAGTGCTGTACATTAACACATGAAAGTAAGATAATCCTATAAAAATTTATTTTACGATTTAGATTGAGATGAAAGCTGCAAATTTACTACGTTTTAACAATTGTTTGTAAGCGACATAAGCCTTTGAACTATAAGTCTGAGAATGATAAATGTTTACCTTTTTAGGTTCTGGAATACAAGTAGAAATTGCAAGTCTTTTAATTCGAGATGCATATGTCATGTGTTTCATTGCAAGTGATTATTTTTATACAAACGTTAACATAGGATACATACTATTTTTTTCTTAAGAAGTTCCTTAGTGTCTTTGCTGTTTCATCACCATGACCCTTGAAGAAAAAATAATTACATTAGATGTATGATTCATAATGATACTTTATTTTGATTCGCTGAATACACACCATGTGTTATTCCGTAGGCAATTGCATCACTAAATAAAACTGTTCATTCATGATAACACATGGTCCCACAATAAAGTGCACAGGTGAATAAAATACAAAAAATACTAAATTCGTATTTTCATGATCATAGCTAAAAATGTAATTATAAGTATTGAATGCTTCTTTTTGTAACTTTATAGGGTTGTAAAAGTGTTGACCGTGCGCACATTTTTAGTATGAAGCGCTTCCGCGCTTCATACAAAATTTACTTCGGTCAACGCTTTTACACCCCAAAAAATTTACAAATACAAGCATTCAAATCTTAAATAATCGCAAGTCATGATCATCCAGTAAAGATTAAAAATAAATTCAATTATAAGCTTCAACTAAGTAGAAATAGGGTAATGACGTGTCAAAACTTTTAAACCTGTACTTATTTATTATATGAATGCACTCCGGGTTTACACTATGCAGAGGTTTCAATCCAGCCAGTGACGTCACAGCAAATTTAAATTCATGGGATAGAAAACATGACAATTAACACCGGAAAAGATCACTCACTGAATAGAGGGGTGGTACATTCAGACAAAAGCGATAATGATAGTGAAGATGATTTCATCTACATTCAAAAACTTGATGTCAACAGTCGTAATAACCAAAATACTTGTCTGTAATCAATGATATTAGAAACAAACTTCAAAATACTGCCTATAAAAAGTGCGATACTTTATAATTTGTTTAAGTGCAAATCTGCCTAAAAATAAGGCAGTAGTAAAAACATGACAAACAAAAACCCGCTAAAGTTTACATTAACTTTATGTATGTTCAAATGATTTTGCACGAATAAAAAGTAAAAGCACAAAAGTACTAAACTCAGAAGAAAATCCAATTGGAACGAATGGACAAGAAGTGTCATATTCCTGACTTGGTACAGACATTTTCAAATATAGAAAATGGTGGATTAAACCTGGTTTTATAGCGCTAACCCTCTCACTCTGATGACAGTCTCATCAAATTCCGATATATTTACAATGATTGCGGGAACTAAACAGACATAATAAATAAAATAGTCAAAATATGGGTACAGCAGTCATCATCGTGTAACAATTTTAAAAGGAACAATTTAACAGAACACAAAAACATCTATCTACAAACACATTAATTGATTCGCGTGTCTGACGTCAGAAAAATGATTACGTCACATATATATTTGTCGTTAAATGTATATACAAACAATTTTAAAATACTACATAGGCAATGTTAGCATACAGGGTTAAAAAATCAAAGTATGCAAGAATAAATTTCAGATTAGATTGAGATTTAAAATAGTCCAAAAGTTATATAGAATTTTTAAGAATCCACGAATACTCCATTCCATTACGCGATTGAATAATTCTGACGTTTGAGTCCAACGTATTTTGTTTATTATAGAAATATACCATAATGACATAAAATAGAACAACATCATACTGACGGAATCTTTTAAAGTGCAGAGTCACGTTATAAGAACCACAGAAATATAAAATACAAAACACACCAGCAAGAAATGAAAGACAATGCAAACATGTTGACGGGATGTTTAAGCACCCAGCAACGTTAAACGGGTATCACATAAAACAATCCAACAGTAAAAGAAATAATAATAATAGAACAAAGACAAATGAAAAAACAATAAAACACGTTAAAACACGTTATATACATGATATAGATGATATACAAAATCAGTACGAGAAATCTATACATCAAGACCATCATGTATTAATTGTGAAGTTGATACGGAATATTTATCAACAAGGCCTTGGTACCTTCCGATGAACTTTTTTCGAAAAAGGACGAGACATACGTTTATAAAAAACATACGTTTCTTTTTACCTGTTCGTGTTATTCAAGATATAATTTGGTTGAATTGCACTAGAAATTTCTAGGACGCCTTCTGACGACGTCATAACGCTAAAGCATTTTTACGTCGGGGGTTTGAGAGCAAATTTTGAGGGAAAACTTTGACACCTTATTCTGACTTGAAATTTTCATTGCCGGTTAGACATTTTTACGTAGTTACAAAGTCCTATCTTTTTGTGCTTAATGATGTAAAATATTTCCAGAAATATCCAAAAGAAAAGATAAAATTTAAGGTACGATTCCATTTGAGGTAGGTAAATATTTATTGTGTTTCAAAATGTTTTCCTACAATTACCAAGGAAACGTCACTTCCGGTGAATATAAAATTAGAAAATCGGTAAAATTTGACAGACTCGAATTTCCGGATAATGTAAATCGAACGTTCCGAAAATTCGGGTCCATAAAATTTTACCGTTTTTAATATTTTTCTAACTCAAGATGAAAGAAACTTAAAATAAAGATCGGCTTACGGTTTCTGGCCATGTTTTGAATTTTTCTAAATAACCTGACTCTTACAAAGACTGGCACTTAGACCTGTCCAAATTTCTGACGCTTTATTTCTGTTAATTCACTTAAAATACAAAGAAATATTGGGAAAGGTCTTGACTATTATTGTTTTGTTTTACTAGAAAAAAAGTTAAGGACAAATGCAGTAATTGTAACAAACCTAGATAAAGTGTTTGTTTGTATTTTTTAAAATGAAAATGTACTCTTCTCAATATGAATATGTTTTCTAATATAAAAGTGACATGCAAAGCCATCTAGATAAGCCTCATTTAAGGACTAATACCTACTTTGGAAAAATTAATAAATATGAATTTAAATGGATTACCCGGAATCTTTTCTTCGAAAATGGATTATAGCACAGCATTGTTAAAAGAGACATTGAGTTCATGGAACTCGAAATAATGAAATTCCACAGTACTTAATCAATATAATAAATTATGGTACGAGTGTTAAAGAGACATTTCTATCTAAGTCACAAATTTTAAAAGTATTAGGAGATATTCTTAAATATGAATGTAGGATTTAAAATGATAATGCACATTTTTGGTTCCATGGGAATATTTTTAAAAAGATAAATACTTTTGTTTGCGTGTTATTATCCATCTATTCAGGTCCCAGGTTTTGTAAGAAGCTGTTAAAAAGGAGAACAAAAGATGTTGTTCAGTTTACATATCGTCAACCTTTGATTCCTTGTGTTACCTAAAACTCAGTATGAACTATATGTGAATGTAGGATTTAAATTGATAAAGCACATGTTTGGTTCTCGGGGAATATTTTGAAAAAGATAAATAATTTTGCCTGCGTGTTATTTTTCGTCTATTCAGTTCCGAGGTAAGAAGATGTTAAAAAGCAGAACAAAAGATGTTTTTCAATTTACATCTCGTCATCCTTTGATCCCTTTTATTACCTAAAGCTCATAATAAATTCTAAAATGGTTTATTTCATCCCTTGGTCTTTATCTACTAGTTTATCATTTTTGCCTTTTAAATCTTCTTTTTTTATATCAATGTCCTTTTATAAATCTCGACTACGTAAACAATCGTTCCCGATTTAATCAAGAGAGGAATAAGCTCCATACTTTTGAATACATTTAAACACATGTTATAGTCCTGATCAATATGTATCTTAAATTTATAATGCTTTTCGTAACGGATAAATGTAAGTAGTATTCATCGTGTTTGCTTGTCCCATTTTTTAACTAAGTTATGTACATAATTATAGAACTAAACCATCGAAAAAATATTTATACTGCACTCGTTATATTTGAACAGTCAATTTGTATTAACTGATTATTTCTGTGTCATTGCAAGTAACTTTTCCTAATGAATATTTGAGGAGTAGTTGCCGACACTATATTTAATTATTCATGACAACCTCTTCAACCTGTCTTTGTTTCCAATGCAAACAACGCAGCATGAAACGACTCAAATGTATTTCTTTCGCAAATGTTGGAAAAACCTTTTTCACTTGTTAATATTTTTTATTAAATACCTATAAATTTTAATGTTTTATGCTTATTATTGATATTTTAGTTCATACTCAAACGAACTCGTGCACCATCGGATTGGGTTTACTGCCAGATCACATTTTATAAAAAAAAAATAACTCACCAGATATGATGCCTTTTTAAAGGTTGTTTTCCAAAAACGATAACACATTTTTTGATTGCAGTATAAAGGAAAAAAAATAGTGCATTGACATGACATTTTAATAATATATGGATTCGACCCGAAACAGGGACAAATGTTTCGAAGCCACATTCTTATATCGTTAAGTCCATACATTAATATTGTCTATATATTTTTTTGTGTTCTTACTGATCAAAGTCTCAACGTTATTTTATACATAATAATTGGAAAATAACTTTTTCTAATTCTCCTGTATACCGATAATAAATTCATCTACTTTAGAAATTAGAAACTTATTCTTTGAAAAGGTCTTTAGGCTAACGATAGATAAAAAGATTAAATTAAATGACGACGGATATACTCATTTTCTTTAATTGTAAACTAGTCTTTTTTAAGTGTCTACCATACTAAACAAAAAAAATGAATTAGATCGACAGTGAAAGCAATTGATCAATATTCTGTGACGTCAACGATAAATAAGCTTTTAATAACAAGCTTTTATACATGTTCATTGAAATGTATACATTTACTAGTTATGTGTTATACATATAGGTAAGCGAAAGTGCCGTTGTGAATGGTTTTTTTTTTTTTTTCTTCTTTTTTTCAGTATATGCGATACTTTGGTGTATGACAATTTTTGCGAAGAAAACGCGGATACTGATCATAAAGCTATCGTTTACCATGTTTACTGTAACATGTGTAAAAATCAAGTATAATGATTAACTTTTTTTTTAAATAATATAGAATGGGCACTTTTAATGTATTGTGAAATTATATTGCTTAAATAAAGAGTTGTAAATTTATTATAAATTATAGCTAATATTTCGTTAGCCGGAAGCTTATACATTATGTCTGTTAACAGTGGAATTTACATCGTTCTTTTCTAAAATGAGGTAAGTTGGATGCTCTTAATTCAGTTATAATAGCAGATTATATATAAATTTATTTCATAAGGCCCTTATGTGTTCACTCTCGATAATTTAAAAATATTATCAATGTCTTAGTTTTTAAGTTCAATTTTTCAAATAGATAGAAATCAATTATAAGAGGGATTTTTGTTTTACCCTAAGTAAATTGTTTATAACATAAACCCAAATTTCATATCTTATATATCTTCAAACCTTACGTATTTTTTATATGAACTTTCAACATATTCATTCAGTCTCTTGATATGATCACATAAAATGTTTGGGCAGAAATGCATTAACGTCATTCTTTATAAAAACATTATTTTCATTTTAAACACCAAGTAACATGAGTAAAGCAGAAATACAAAATAAATATAAAAAAAAGGCAAAACAAGTAAACTCTATGATAGGATTAAATTCTTTTTTTGGTTTTAATTCAAAGGTAATCCAAAAATTATATCTCTTTTGTTCATCAATGAATAGCAAAAAATATTCAAATATCTTTCTGAATTGAAAATTCAACAATGGCTTTCTCACTTCAAAAAATTTACACAACACAAATTCCCTTAAAAAGGTTAAGATAAAATATCATGTAGAAAAGTTTATTGAGATATTATGAATCAAAGTAATTATGGCAACATGCTTTTCAACTAATATGAGAATAAAAACTCTTACATGACAGATGACGTATCTTAGATTTAATTCAATATTATGAATGAATGATTACAATGAACGTTACAATAAAATTCTGGGTCATTCATTAGTCCTGTATAACTATGTGAGAATGACTATACATAGTACTCAACAAATTATCCAATCTATTTTGAAATTGAACCCTCTCTTTAAAGTTTATTACTAAGTTTTATTAACATAGTAAAAACATGTTTTTAGAGAAGTCGTGCGTCATTTAACAACAAAGCAATAAGAATATCCACCTTCGTAGATTGCATTTGAAATTCATTTCTAATTTTGAATGGTAATCATGAATAATCGTTGGTTTATTTTTTGATACATAAAAAAAGTGTCTAACTATTTGTTGGCATTGTTAAAGAACGCCCAAATTTCATTATTCTTCTTCAATTAAATGAAATGAATGAACAGTATTAGTAAATGATATTTTAGATAACTGCGGATGAGCTATGTTCTCCAAAATGTGGATGTTAAAAGGGTAAAAAAATTGAATATTAAGATACTTATTTCTTTTATTACATTGAATACGAGTACATTTTTTTCATTTAAATGCACATTTTAATCCATTATGACATTATAGGTTGCGCTCTGTAATTACAGCAGTTTCTGAAAACACGCCACTTTTGGGGAGAATTTGAATATTCATAGAAAATTCATTTTGTTTACATACTGGTTCCCAGTTATGCTCTCTATGTTCCATATCGCAAGCACATAACTTGGGAATGTTACCAGTAAATAAACACGCGCATATAGTTTACATTGAAATCTGTGATAACCTTTCATTTGAGGTAGGGGTACGTTAAGAAAATAAGTGTAAGTTTAAACTCTGAGAAATTCAGGGCATATAAACGTTGAAAATATTCCGCACAGCCCTAAATTTGGACCTTTGAAACAAATTGTGGTGCAAATGAACTTTCAATTCTAGAATAAGATTTTTTTCAAAACTTCATAGTAAAAGTGGTACAGTTTTAGCCGTAAAAGGAGTTCCGAGGGAAATTGCATTGTCAATATTTACAGAAATGCTACTTATAATGGATTTATGATGCTACTGACATACATGTGCGCTATAAAAGCAGGTTCAATCTACCTTTTTTCTGCATTTAAAAAATCCTACAACAAGTTAGGAATTTGAAGCTTTTTGTCCATTCGTTTAATGTTGTTTTTTTCATTTGATTTTGCCAGTTCGATTTTTCCTCGGATGTTAGTTCTTTTATTATTTTACTTTTTTTTGGTAAACCACAAGCAGCTTTTTTTCAAGAACATGATAATATTAATGTTAGGATACCTAAAATTAAATACTTTTTGAAGGATTTACAATATTGTTTTTCATTTTAAACGACATCATTTATCGCAGTCATCTGATAAAAGTATTTTACTTCGGGAAAGAGTTGTTTTGTTACGAAATATAATGAATATAACTCATATTTTGTTTCCAGTTTTTGAATTGTCAATCTGTCCAATTTTGTTTTGAGATCATGACACGATATATATATATGCATTGTTTGATTTATTTTTTGTCAACATTAGTGCATTTTGAAATTTCAGTGCAATGTTTTAAAATTTGAACTCAACTTGTTTTATAGAAGAAAGGTGTTTATAGTTACAACAATCTGGCACTTTTGATGATATTTGAAATTATATTTCTATCAGCCTATTTCAATTTTCTTTTTGTGCACATTTATTTTTCAAATAATAATATACATTAAATTAGACCAACGACGTGACACAATTTCAATAGAATGAAACAAATCTAAAATTACGTAATTTAAATTATGTTTATTCGTTATTATAACGTATCTATTACTTGTGTTATTTAACTTTTTGATGACAATATGCATAGTACTTCACATCTGGTTTCATGCGTCTGGCGTACGTAGTTGTAATCCTGGTACCTTTGATAACTATTCATACGGAAACGAGTCGAAAAAAATATACCATTGAATTGACAGTTGTAAGAAGTTAATTTTGCATTTCATGACAAAAACAAAACGTGAGTCATAAACATTAATTCTAATTAAGTGTTTCAAAGTCCCATTGTCTTTTATGTTCTTTCTATAAAATATTTAAGAACTTCGGATTACATGGTTTCTTAAGATTGTAATGGGGTTAAAGTGGTGAACATTTGATTGGTTAACCTCCAGTTATGTTTATCATTTTCTATACAATAAAATGTGACTTTACATTTTATCTGAAGAACTGGACAGGATTAGAAATAGCTCATGCCAAAAAAGTCAACAAGTCTTTCACAGATCGACCAACATGAAGCCTACTTTTTTCTATTTGGAGAAACTAATTTTATCTATAGATAAGCAATGTGTTTCAACTAATCAGCTCAAAATTGATCTGCACGGAAAAAAACATAAAAACTTTATTTATTAAAGTCATGCAAACCAGACTAAAATATAACTGAAGCATTCATAACAGTTCGATTCAGAAGATCTTTATTTTTGTATAATACAGGTACAGAACGTCTACATTAGTGGTGTTTTTTTTGCGTGGGGAAATGCATATGCAAAATGGCACATCTACATGTCTTGTCGAAATTCAACTGACCAGACAAACATTTTATTAATAATAATACATTTAACAATCAGATCAAAAGAATAAAAAACCTGGTTTATCTCCCATATTGAGACAATCACTTTGTTTTCATATGACATGACATTCATTGGATTTCATGTAGGCAGAAAACGGATATATAGCGTGTATACTTCTTACACTCAACAATATCAACCGGAAGTAATAGTGAGTAAACCGGAAGTAAAAAAATGAAAATGTATCCACAAATTTTTTAATCGTCATGCATTAACGAGCGGATATAGCCTTCCATCAACCGAATGTGGCCAATTATCTCTTTAAATTCCGGAAAAAAAGACTATCAAAATCCAATATTTTGGGAATTGGTGTGGGGTGAGATATCTAATGAGAACGGATAGAGCTGTTCTTAACGGAGAGTAGCAAATCCTTTTTCGCAACAAACCATAGAATACAACATTATCTACCTCGTTTTTAACATAATTAACAAAGGACTACTAGCAGTAACAGACACGCCATCTCCAAACCCAAAACTAATCATTTCTAGTACAATCCTTCCCGTTTTTAGTTTAGTATCATACCATTAGAAAATGTATGAGAAAAACATAACCTGTGTCATGCCAACAAGTGGTTTTAAAATACAGATGCATATTTCCGTTGCAAAGACCGTGTAAGTGAATCAATGTTTATACCAAAATATGCCATCCACAGACACATGACAACAGCAACATAACTATATCCCTTCTTGATAAGTATGTTTAAATGTTTGGTTAGCTTTTGAGGTGAATGCCGACATTTTTGTGCTTTTTTAAACAATATTGATATCAAAGACTGGATGTGAAATACCTGAACGTATAACATGTCTGATTTATATTACAAAAAGGTGTCCTTGTACCGTTGATAAAATTAAGTAAACGTTTGTGATATCGAAAACCCATGTGTAATAATTTTCAGTTAATCAGTGATGTCTTTCGATAAATTCGAACGCGTTGTTCAATACAGGGGCGAAACGAAAGTTGAGATATATAAACAACATGAGATGGTGGCAATGGAACTTCGCCATATACAAATGATTTCGGCGATAAACTGTGAGTTTGAATAAACATGTCTTTTATAAAACTTTCTATATAGAATCCAATAATTTCCTATTTACAAAAAATATCTAATTGCTTAACCTTTCAATATTCTTCTCTGTTTGAATGATTATAAGTAATACTTCACAGATAATTCAGCATGTTTATAGGCCACTTCTTCTTTTAACAGCATACACATTGCTTTATTTAAATCACAACAAATTTAATGGTATGCTGTTGTGCTTGATCCTTATTAGATATGAATATTAAATTGAGAAAGGAAATGGGGAATGTGTCAAAGCGACAACAACCCAACCATAGAGCAGACAACACCCGAAGGCCACCAATGGGTCTACAATGTAGCGAGAAACTCCCGCAACCGGAGGCGTCCTTCATCTGGCCCCTTAAAAATATGTATACTACTTCAGTGATAATGGACGTCATATTAAACTCCGAAGACTAACAAAGGCTAGAGGTTCCTGACTTGGGACATTCGCAAAATTGCGGCGGGGTTGATCATGTTTATGACATCTCAGCCCTCTCACAATACGCATATTAAAATTTGGTTCAAGAGAAGTCCGGGTCCGGTGTTAAAAGATGTAACAAAGAAAAGATTAAAAAAATGACAATGATACATACAATAACAACAGACTACTAGCAGTTAACTGACATGCCAGCTCCAGACCTCAATTAAACTGATTAAAAGATGATGTCTTCATTATATGAATATCAGGCTAAATTCCTCCCGTTAGGGGTTAAGTATAATACTATCATAAAATATATGAGAAGAACATAAACCGTGCCATGCAAACAACTGTTTTTTTTAAACAAATGTGTTTAGTTAAGATGCAAAGACTCTATAAGTGAATCAATATTTAAACAAAAAATATGAAATCTATAATGACCTGACAACAGTATCGTAACTATATCCCTTCTTAATAGTTCTGTTTAAAGGTGTTGTAAGCTTTTTAGATGAATACTGACATTTTGTGCTTTGTTAAATATACTACAATAAAAGATTGGATGCAAAATCCATGAACGTATAAGATGTCTGCATATTGAGTTATATTTACGAATTATTTCCTCACACCGATGCTAAAATTTAGTAAATGTTATGACTAGTCGTCATATCGAAAACCCTGGTGTAATACAATTGACTATAGAAAAAAACAACAGCAAAAGGTCACCAACAGGTCTTCAATGTAGCGAGAAATTCCCGCACCCGGAGGCGTCCTTCAGCTGGCCCCTAAACAAGTATATACTAGTTCAGTGATAATGAACGCCATACTAATTTCCAAATTGTACACAAGAAACTAAAATTAAAATAATACAAGACTAACAAAGGCCAGAGGCTCCTGACTTGAGACAGGCCCAAAAATACGGCGGGGTTCAACATGTTTATGAGATCTCAACCCTCCCCTATACCTCTAGCCAATGTAGAAAAGTAAACGCATAAGAATACGTACATTACTAGCAGTTAAATGACATGCCAGCTCCAGACTTCAATTTAACTGACTGAAAGATTATGATTTCATCATATGTACATCAGGCACAATCATTCCCGTTAGGGTTTAAGTATCATTCCATCATAACAAATATGAGAAGAACATAACCCGTGTCATGCCAACAACTGTTATGTCCATTTGTGTCATCTTCTTCTTGTCATAGGCAATCAAATGACACTTTATAATGCACATTTCTTGATGCTTGGTGAGCTATATGACCTAAAAGATCTTCCAAAATATTTTCAAAGCCATATTAGAATCATATTAGGTCAATTTTGTGTGAAACCTTAGTTTCTTATAATTACAAAATTTATAACGGTTTATTTTGGAAAGTTTTGTTATAAATTATGCCAATACCAAAGTACGTACTACACATTTGAAAGTCAGTAGTGTACATTTATAGAAACTTTAGAATATATTTGACCCGAAAAAGACCCATCTTGATAGTCAAGCTAATGTACGTTTATATTTGGCTGAGGAGTAAGAACCCAGCTATACATTCTAAAGTTTCTCTATAATATTTTAGGTTATCAAAGTAGATTTTTGGAAATGTAAGCTAAATCATTACTAAACTTAGTATTTCCTCTTGTAATACAAATTTAATAAGAGTTTATCAGCAGAGACATACTTAATGTGATACCCAACGCTTTGACTAGAATTAATGTGGCTTCTTTCATTTTCATCAATTTTTTTACAAAACATTTTCCTTGTAAAAAATATTTAAATTTCAAAAAAAATGCGAATCAATTGCTTTCACGGAAAAAGTTCATTGACTATAAAGAAGTTTGACAAACACTAAAATTGATCATTGAGTTATATCCCAGTAGTACCACTTTAAATAAAGGGAATCAGTAAAAAAAAATAATAATAAGAGTTCAAATGATTATAGATATTTTCACCTATAGCATCACTGAACAAAAATCGATTTCTGAAATGCGCACCTGGTGTGGTAAATTTGTACTTTGAATGAGATTACAACTACTTTGCTTATACGTCTACAGGGGGATTTTTTTATCCCATAGTTAACCATTAGCCCTGTATTAGTTAAACGAAACTGGCATTAAAATACGGACATCATTGTTCTTTATTTCTTCCATGGCAGTTTGTAACTGTTACTTATTTCTAAAACTGCAGTATGCATTGCTCTGATTCCTTATCCATGTATGGATACATTTTTACTTTCTTTGCATTTTTATAGCTCTTCGAAGTTTCCATCAGACATATCTTTTCAAACGATTTCGAAGAAGAGTAAATGTCAATGCACGTATCTGGTGTTTTACAATTTGTAATGTATTGTTACTAGGTTTAGATTAAATTTTTTTGATAGACCTGTTAGAGCTTTTTATGTATATGTTAAAAAGGATATTTAGGTACTTTGTATTCTATTGGATGCATAACAAGGTTAATAGTTTGTAGGGAAAATCATAAATGTATAAAATGTACGTAAATATTTAAAAGCATGTTCTTCGAATTTTGTTAAAAATTGACAGAATTTAGATTAGGAGTTTGAAGGTCAAATATGTTGGCCTTCAAAATCCAGGGTAACCTTTTCTAAATTATAATTAAGGTAAATGGCTGTGAAAATGATTAAATCGCCACAAATAAATAAGGGCGGAGATTTACTATCTAAACATGCTAAAGGTGAGTAATATATAGAATAGTCGTGGGAACAAAGGATGAGTTTGACATATACAAAGTTCAAGTTTAAGGATTAATAATCATCGATTTACTCATACATAGATCGATCAAGATTCAAAATTTCTGATCAGGTTTGTTTATTTTTTTCTAATCTAAATTATATTTATTTTAAAGTAAAGATATAAAGTAAACGATATTATTGAGAGTGTCTTTGTTTAAAATTTATTTAAGGAAGACAGAAGGTCGTAAAGCAAGTTCATTTGACATGACTTTTTTTTAAATTAAAAGATTGTGTACAATATACGGCTTAGATATAATAATGTATTATAGGTCATGCTATCTGTAATCAGAAAGAGCTATTTTTTTGGTATAAATTGACCAAAACCTTTTCACATTATAATTAACATGATTAAACTATACAAAAATATACCGTGTAACTGATAATTCTATGGCTAGCAGAGAGGTCGATAATTGTTAACGTATGTTATCCCATTAACCTAAGGACTATTTAAAAAGTGGATTTGACATAGACGTCATTAAACTGATGAAAACAAATAGCTTTGTTACAATTGATCTAATTCTAGGCATCTTTTAAAGTAATTTTGTTTAATAAAACTTAGAGCGCAAACACATGTATAAATATAGGCAACAATAGTATACCGTAAAGCAATGTGGAAAACAAAATCGGGATAACAAACTAAAACTGAGGGAAACGCATTAAACATAAGAGGAGAACAACGACACAGCATTAAAATGTAACACACACAGAAACAAACTATGCATTAGACAAAATCCTATGAGAATAACAAATATAAAATCGAAACCAAATACATGAATTTTGGATAGATAAGTATCGTGACACGTTTTATAGTAATGTGAATATAAAAATGTATTAAGAAGAGTCATGCACTCTATTATAATTATCTGCTTCAACCATGAAATTATTAAATTTGTATAATTTGCAATTTTGTAATATTTTATGTTCTTTAAAGTCATAGATTGAAATCGTTAATGGATTGGGCACCTAAATACTTTCACTTGAATTTGAAAGAGTAACCTAGAAATATGTATATTGCGAATATGATTGCCCGTAAACCTGAAAAAAATCTAACTTCTTTTAAATACTTTCTTTTAATCTGCCTTATGTTGTACCAAAGTTTGAAAACACGATTTTGTAAATGCACATTTAGACTGGTTAAGATTTTCATGGATTCTAGTATCAACTGAAATTTAAAAAAAAATCAACGATCAAATAAATAAAATGAAAAAAAAGTTCAGCTGTAGATTTTTTTTCTTTCTGTAGTTCGATTGTTGGCAATTTCAGCTATGTTTATTCACAGACGAGGACACACGTTTTTTAAACTATCCAAATAATGATTGTAACTTTGATCAAATATGTCCCAGGAATTTCAGAGTAGAAAAGGTTATGAAAAGTTAACAACTACGATATTTGATGGAAATAACCTACTAGAAACACATACAATTTTATAAATATATGACAAATTTTGTTTACTTCAAATATCTCAAATATTCCATATCATCTGTTTCATCCAAAGACCGTGTTTTCTCTCATTCACGATTTTTTAGTTATGTCCTTGTTTTGAAACTTGAGTGTTCATCCTTAAAAATCACATTCTTTTCAACGGTTCATTTTGCATTTTGACTACCAGGTAAAATTTTATCAAATTGAGGTCAATAATAGTTACCTTATATCAACAGGTACACACAAAATAACCATACGTTAACATTTAAATACATTATTAGTTATGGATTGATAATTGGTTTTGCAACAATGCAACATTAGTTTATTATTGGATTGAAAGATTTATGACACTTATTGTATTATGTACTTTAATTAGATGTCTTTAACATGCAATTTATTCAGTGAAAGTATAGAATTTTATATAATCAAAAAGATAAACGTATAAATTTAATTGAAATTCAAAAGTGTAACACTTAATGTACAAGTAAGAATATTTCTTGTTTCTTGTTTCTATGACATGTGCAAATTGAAATTAAAATTTCTACTTTAGTGTTTGACACGATTTTATTAGAGAATTCACTGCTCAGTATGTATACAGCGCAAAGACGGTTTTATAACCTTGCTCTCTAAAACTTAAAAGAAATGAAATGTTTGTGATATGTTTGACTTTTGAAAAGATGTTTGCAAATTGTAATATAATTTTTTTTAAACATCGTTTGAATAAAGTGTCAATTGTCTTCTCTCTGCCCGCACTAAAGTGGTATAGCGTTAAATACGTTAATGAAATACACGACACTTTGCGACTAAATTCATTGATGTTTTAGTGAATAAAACATATCAAAGTAACTTAAGGTTTGGTTGGTATTTGTTTTGCTATAATAACAACAAACGGTTCTTTAAAAATAAGCATGAATGTTAATAAGAATTTGAATGTTTAACACCTTCGTAAAGGTTATAAACTGATATTAACTACGTATTTCAATCAAATACAGTCAAAGAAGATTCATTTATAATTTCTAGATTTTTTTTCGATATGTCAGCTCGTGAATGCAAATCTATTCGAATGCATGTGCTTGGTTGAGAAAGAGGATTTCATTCAGTTAATATTCAGTAAACACTTATTATTCAAATTAAGACTTAAAATATCATTATCAACAGTACTTGTTTTATCTAAAAAAAACAAATATTTTCACGAACATATCTACGGTATGCTTTTGGTGCGCACAAATGATATAGGCGTTGTCGCTGCCTTTTCTTGATTTTCACAATAGTATTGCTATACGGAAAAAAATACATTTTAAAGCTCATTACTGAGTAATGGAAAAAAAAATTATAACATGCCGTACTATCTATAAAACCAAAGTAGTGGGTAGGGTAAATAAAATAAAATATGAAAAAATCTGGCTATTTTGTAATATTAAACTAATCTAAATGGTGTGATTTAATTAAGGCAGTTAAAACAAAAAATAAGGAGGATATGAACGGGCGTCCTTCATATTTATGTGTCATTTTTAGGGGCCATTATTATCTATTCTTTATACTGTTTGCCTCTCTGAGTTGCATAATTCATCATTCATGTGAGTTTATCTCCTCGTTAATCTCTATTCCTTATTTGCTTGTTTATTTTTCTTTATTCTTTGAACGTTTTTGTCAATATTATCTTTTCTATAAACCACCGTCGACACTCTCATTATTTAAAATTCATTCTATTTACGAACTATTTGTTATTTGTAGTTTTCCAGAATGCCTTTTCTGCATTATACATGTTATATATTCAGCTTTATAATTGGAATTAATGGTCAAGGTAAGTACACTAGGAACTATGTTTATAAATACATTTACAAAGGATATTATATTTCCAAAACGTGTTTAAAATTAACGGAATAGATTTTCAAATATCCTATTATTGAAGTTCTCTACAAATGCCTTAATAATTTGGCATTGACAATTGTTGATTATAGAGTACAGAATATTGTCATTCATCATTTGCCTAGTTGTCATACATCTGGGTTCATTATTTCTAAATTAAAATTGAAAATAAAAAAAGTGAAAAACGGCATAAAAACAATTTTACACGAACATGTTGTTTGTTTAAACCTGTGTGTTTGTACTTTATAAATATTGTCACCAGATAAGGCTTTGTTTCGTTGAAATTTTAAAAAAAACTTGATCACTGAAACCTTGAAGTTTGTATCAATTAGTTGAATGTATGAATAGAAAGTTGGCAGCTCAATCAATGTCAAACCTTACCATAGATAACAGATCAGGACAGTGGAGTCCAATTAAGTTTTAACAATAAAGTGAAAACAAATCTTTAGATTGAACTAAATAAAAACTAAGCAAAAGTTCAAGGTTAATTAGGGCTTAGTATGACGAGAGGTAGTCCTACCATTATGTATTGTATATTTTTCTTTATTTTTAAGATAGTTCATGTGGTATATATTTAATCAACATTCCTGAAATTACTTTAGGTTACCTAGTTTAAGAGCATTGACAATACAAAGAGTTGTACAATAACAGAAAATGCTAGTTGTCAGTTTCTTTACGATTTGTATTGGAAGTCCTATGTAAATCAGCTTCATGTGTATCAAGAAAATGTTGTTTATAAAATAACAAGGGTTATTACAGACACTGATCTCAATTCATTTCCCAATAACGAAAATACTGTAAAAAATCCCATCAAGTTTGACTGCTGATTGCATACACGAGGATTTGGATTATTTTTACAGAATTCACGCATATACATCAAGAAATACTGAACAAAATCATTTAATTCATTGTTAAAAAACACTTGGTGTAGATGAAATTGAGAATGAAAACGGGGAATGTGTCAAAGAGACAAGAACCGGACAAAAGAGCAAATAACAACCGAAGGCCCCCAAGGGGTCTTCAATGCAGCGAGAAAATTCCGCACCAGGAGCCGTGTTTCGATTGTCCCCTAAACAAAGAGAATACTAGTTTAGTGAAAATGGACTTTATTATAAAATCCCAAATATATAAAAGAAACTAAAATTAATTATCATACAAGACTAACAAAGGCCAGAGGCTTCTGACTTGGGACAGGCGCAAAAATGCGTCGAGGTTAAACATGATTATGGAGATCTTAACCCTCCACCTATACATCTAGCCAATAGATAAAAAAAAAAAACACACAACAATACGCACAATAAAACATGTACATATATCAAGGCAAAAAGTATCTATCGATATTCAAATCCCACATATCGATTAGGAATGGTCAAATCTATGTATTTAACAGAAACTTAAGACATCGCTTAAACTAATAAAAAAAAAGGACGGATACCGGGCGCATGGACATAGCAAGTGTTTCCTTTTATACATATGTTCCCCTTCACGAAAATTAACACCAATTAAAATATCACAATCTGAAAAAGTAAAAAGTAGGGAAAATTGCAAAAAAATCATAAGTCTTTACTGGTATCTGAAGATCAGAGAATCCGTGCTGTTGACAGTATAATCTATTTTGTATTTATTTCTGTTGTTTGTTCGCATGATGCTGTGGGAGAAGTTTGACAAAAGTATCACATTCTTCTTCATAAAATACATATCCTAATATTGAAATACTATTTAAAAGAGGTACGAAAGATACCAGAGGGATAGTCAAACTCATAGATTGAAAATAAACTGACAAAGCAATAAAAATAAAAAGACAAACAGACAAGTGATAGAACAAAAAACACAACATAGAAAACTAAAGACTAAGCAACATAAACCCCACCAAGCACTGAGGCGATCTCTAGTGCTCCAGAATGATAATCAGACCCTGCTCAACATGTGGTACGCGCCGTGTTGCTTAAAGTATTAAAAGTTTACTTTACATAAAGACCAGGACTTCTATTGACATCACGTTGTATTAATCTAGAATTGTTGGGAAATATATTTGCAATAAACATTCGCTGCCAAGTATTTGTTTGATTAACCCATGGTGTAACCATTTGACAAATAACGATGAAAGCATATAAAGTGGGTCTCATTGGGGTCTAAGCGTGACGCGGGATCGCCGATTTTTTGTAAGCGTCACACGTGAAAGTCAAATTATTAAAACGGGAAATGAGGTCTTGTGGGACCCGGGAAATGACCAAAAAAAATGAGAATTGCTTACGTACATAGTGTAAGCGGGATACGGGAATCTGACAAAACAGTAAGCGGGATACTGGAATCTGACAAAACAGTATGCGGGATCCGGGATCGGAATCCCCCAATGAGACCCCCTATAAAGTACTGGCAAACAATGTGAATCTGTGTTGAACCTCAAACGAATCTGTCACAGTCTTTTTATACACTTAATAAAATTGCATTCCTAAATATCAAAAACCAAAGGTTTAATATACAAGTACAAAACATCAAAGATGGTAGGATTTTATGTCCTTTCGTGGTAAAAATAAATATCCACCTACGTTGGATTACTTTTTCTTAAAGATAAGAAACAAACAAATATTTAAAATTATTCTTCTTTATTTGATCTTTAAAGGGAAATTAATGCTAGAACGAAAATGATGAAATATATATATATAACATTTAATACCACAAAAGCAATATCATTTTCTAATTCTAAATGAAAAAAACGAAAAAAAACTGTTTCAATTATAATTAAATGACGAAAATAGGTTGACATTTACATATTGTAGGCCAAAATATCCCACCTTGATAACTCAAGTGTATTGAATCATCATGATCGATGAAATGATACATCTGAAAACTATTTATATTTTTTTCATGACTAATAAAAGCCATTGAAATCATTTGATTTTAAATTTGGTGTTTTACTTGAATAGGTTTTGTACAGACGATAAATATTTAGAAATAAATTTGACAAAACAAGTAACACACTGGTATAAGTTAAATAAACATCAATGTGCTTATGGCTCACAACTCAATGATGTAGGCAATTAATATAAGCATTGTAAATTAGAACAGTCGATCCATTTACAAATGTTAAACTCGTGTATTAAACTGTATTAATTCAAATTGAGTAAGTTTCTGTCATATTAACATATCAAAAATACATGTATATGAAGGCTAGTATGAAGTCTTTTTTTAAATGCTTTACCACCATCTTTTGTTGTATTCAAACGTTAAACGTGTCCAATTCAATTTCAATAATATCTTCATTGAAACATACAGTGAGACAAACACATGTAAAAATAAAGTAATGTGGCATGATTGCCAATAAGACAACTATCCACCAAAGTTCAAATCAAGTGGATTTTAGCAATTAAAGGTAACCGTACGGCCTATAACAACGAAAAAACACACATCAAAATGTAGGCTATCAAAGGTCCCGACCTGAAAGATAATAACTGATTTATTTGAGAAAAACTAGTAACCTAATCTATACCAAAAACATTTAAGACAAACAGATATAACAGAGCAATAACCAATGACAAACACTGAAATACATGCCCCTGACTTGGGACATGCACATACAGAACGTGGTTGGTTAAGACATGTTTGTAAGCGATCAACCCTTCCTCTTATTTAACACATGGCAATGGTGCAACAGTGACATAAGAACAAACCATAAAAATCAGTTAAAAGGCTATGTTTTTGTGGTTCATAAGTGATTCTCGTTTCTCATATTGTAGGCTATAAAAGGTTCCGACCTGAAAGATATTTACTGATTTATTTGAGAAAAAAGCAACCTAATTTATACCAAAAACATTTCCGAAAAACAGATATAACAGAGCAATTGCCAACGACAAACGCTGGATTACATTCACCTGACTTGGGACATGAACATACAGCACGTGGTTGGTTAATACATGTTTGTGAGCGATCAACCCTTCCTCTAATTTAACCCATTACAATGGTGTAACAGCGACAGGAGAACAAACCGTAAAAAGTCTAGGAATCTGATGTTTGATTGTTTTTGTCTGTTTATGTGGTTCACAAGTCTTTCTCGTTTCTCGATTTTAATATAGATTAAACCGTTGTTTTTCCCGTTTGAATGGTTATACAACAGATATTTGTTGGGGCCATTTATAGCTTGCTGTTATAGCATAGGTTCCGTGTTGAAGACCATACTTTGACTTTTAATGGTTTACTTTTATGAATTGTGACTGGGATGAAGCATTTCTCTCATTGGCACTCATACCACATCTTTCTATATTTATTCTATTATTTCATCCATTGTCATCAGACCGATAAATACATCACACAAAACAACAGACAGGACGTGGGAGGGTATTTATCCATCTCTCATCCCTAACAATAAAAAAAAACATATAAGAATATTCGCAGCTCGTATGTCAAAGCCAAAAGATAACACTCCATAGATCAGATCATGTATCTAAGACTAAAATACCAATGAGTACACGTCCAACACTTATTTGTTTAAGTAAAAAGACGACATAAGCAGCCAAAGAAATAAATATGACCTTGTGCAAGGCTAAGATAAAAGTAAAGTCAGAATTAAGTAGTGTTAAATAGCATATGTGTGTAATAGTTATATTTAGTATGGTTTTGATAAGATAAAAACAAAATATATATTTTCTCCAATAAAGACAAAAGTTTTGAATTTGATTACCTTTCAGAATAAATGTATTTAATCATCGTTTAGTGTAATGGGCTGTGTTAAAAACGTTAACGTAAAATTTAGGATGTGTTATTCTGTTCTATATGTATAGCCAAATAGTTTGATCTTTAATGAACATACATCCAAGAATATACAACTCAATTTATTTATAATAATCAAATTCAAAGGGGATATCTTCCTATCATGAAACTATCAACTCATTATCATCATTAAGATTTAGATTGGTCCTTTTCAGTTTCATTAAAAATGGATATAGACACAATTTCGTTTGGTGATTATATCGTTTTGACCTGCACAGTTCATGGAATACAAACAATCGATATCACAACAACACGACAGTGGTCAATGGGAGACAACGACGAACTGTTATGTTACAATGGAAGAATAAATAATCTCAGGAAGTATAAAGAAAAAGTACTTCCAGGAAATGAGTTTAGTCTTACAATATTCAATGTAACGGAATCAGATCTCAATGTAGTTTATCAATGTCGCTATGGCTTTGATGCAGCAAGTAAATTATTAGAAGCCCAAGAACCCAAATTGTTTTGTAAGTATAAGGTCTTGTATAATATAATCAACGATAATGAATAACGTTAATTATATGTTTCGTGTATAATGATGTGTGAAACATTTAGTTTAGTGAGGATAGATATAATTTTCCAAAAGTAAAAGTGCAAAACAAATAAGAATGGAATAGAAATCACGAAATTATCACATTTGTTGAACGATAAGATGTTTCTTAATTATATATGTTAAACAATTGTCTAATTAAACAGATTGTTACATGCAACAGAACGATATCGGTGTTCAATGGTCATAAATCGATTGAGAGAAAACATATCCGGGTCACAAACAAAAACATAGAGAAACACATCATCTATAAGAGGAAAAACGAAAAACATGAACACTGAAGTGAAAAATAAAAAAAAAAAATGCAAAATAGAAACTAACTAGATAATCATGGTCTGCGAACGAAACTCTTAAAACTTCGCTACATCCCACCTTGATTCTTTTACAGTTCGTACGAATTTTTATTTGTGAACCTGATATGTTCTTGTAAACTGATAGATGACACAGCTGCGTCCACCTTTTTCTGCAATGCCAGATCGAGCTATGCAAGCTTATGTTATAAGTTTATTTTCTTTAAAAAAAAAACATATAATACACATTGAATTGTGGGCTATTGGTTAAAATTATTACATGTATTAAATGAGCAAAATTGAAACGTGAATGCGTATTTACTATATAAATATTTATGTATCATGTGTTTGGCAGTTTTTCTATATGTTCATTTTCAAAAGTAAAACTATCAGCTATTATTCTGTTTTCCAGTATCATTAAGATTGGTGAAAGATTCCATTATATTCGGAGGAGATATCATATTGACATGCGCAGTAAATGGATTAAGCACCGTAGATAGAGACGTAACAAGACAGTGGTCAATGGGAAAGCATGACGAATTATTAAGCTACAATGGCAGAATAAACAATCACAAAAAGTATGAAGAAACAGTTCTTCCCGGAAATAAGTTCAGTCTTAAAGTATTCAATATAACAGAGAAAGATGTTAATATAACTTACCGATGTCGATATGGTTTTGATACAGCCACATACTTTATCAATATTAACGAGAGTGTAAGTCTACAGAAAAGTGTCAACAGTTATCATTCATTAAATATATCATCTCATAGTATAACAGGTCAAAAAGAAGTTAATCATGGCAATGATACAATCTCCTCTGAAAATGATAAAGGTAAGCTACCAATCATAATGAATAAATTTCTAACTATATCATGGATATATATATAAAACTTCTTTTTGACAGATATTGATTCAATTATAGTGTCGTAAATTTTTGTTTTTGTCAACCTGAAAACAGTATTTTTTAAAGACAATGATTATACTGTTAAGGCAATTGATGAAATAGGGTATGATAAATCTGAACAAAGTTGATTGCTGTACAAAATATCTAGAGGACTGTTGTATTTTGATAGGAGCTCCAATATGCCGTATTTAATATTAATTTTCTTGACAACTCTATTTATTTGTCTCGTCTTTTATTTAATTGATGTATCGAATTCATTTTTTTTTTTAAATCTATCTAATTGCCAATTCGTTTAACTAATCGTCACAATCATATAAACACGAAGCAACAATATTTATTACAGAACCAGCAAAGAATAGATTAAATTGATTGGAAGTATGGCTTATTAAAAAAACAATTCTATTGAAAAATGTCTGGTTTTTTTTCTTTAGGACTTGTGAAACTTTATAACGTCGTCATACATATGATATTTCAAACAGTTTTTCTGTTTGATGTTGTGTGGTTGACATTAATGAATCCATATGTTATACCAATGTTTGTTTTAATACTATACAAAACACATCAAACGAATGTAAACAACTGTCAAGTTTCTGTCCCTTACTAACAGTGTTGATTGAATACCTTTTGAATGAAGTTTTAAATTATCAATAAATTAAAACGTTTTCAAAGATATAATCGTAGTTTAAATGGTATATGAAGATAAAAAATATTATCGTAAAATAAGATTTCGGTCAACTTCGAAGCCACGTTTTTGTAACTTTGAAATAATTAAGTTAATGTTTAAAAAAATGTTATAAACTAAATGTTTGTCTTAAAGTTTTACTAGCTATGTGATGAAAGAAATGCACCACTTAAGATAAAGGCTCAGCAAACATATTGTGATATTTCTAAATCTCGCAATGATGTGACTAAAGGATCATCCACGTCCAAGAAAAGAATAAGTTGTCATTTTTGAAGTCAATGTTATATTTTATTTTATTTATAACACCAACGTTGATTTCAGTAGTTAGATACATGCTAAAATATTTAGTTGGTTGATTGTACTCTTTGTGTCCTTATTATATAATATATTTATTTTCTTCTTTACCATTGTTTACAGAAAATCTTGGAACAAAACATAGTGTTACCTTGTTATCTATACTGATTTTGTTAGCTGTTATACTGCTTTTGATACTGGTAACAGTAGCTCTTTTTATTGCCAAACGAAAACACATACGAAAAGGTAAATAAATCAATGTTTGAAAAAAGGGTATGTTTTGTACAAGTACGTACCAAATAACCAATTTCACTTAACCTTGCATATCATAATCGCAAATAGACTTAATTGTTTATAGGCAGTGATTTGATGGTGAGTTTGGTCGATTAGTTAAATGCAACATTATTTCAGCCAAAATGCTTACAGTGTAGCTCGTAATTAACTCTTGAGTTAAATCTACTACAAAAAAAACCTTTTTAATTCTTTTAAGGTTTGATATAAATTAAATACCGATGGTAAACCAGCAACCCTAAAAGAATCAGAGTCTGTCTGAGGGACATACTTTGGTTAATTTAAATATATTTTTCTTAAAAAAATACTAATAGACATTTGTACGAAACATAAGTTAAAAAGAATAAAATTCTATATACATCCAAATTAGCATTTGACAGGCATGGTGTATATTTCCAGTATGTTTCATAATTTTTTTTAGTATGCTAAAAACTTCGAGTGCAGCTCCAGTAATGAAGAAGTGAGGTATCAACCTACAAATAGGGTTTCAATCTAATTCTGACCGGTTTTTTTTTTACCTGAAATTCCTCTGGAGGCTCTAATTATCCTTATATCGAGTGATTACTATTTCAGAAACAAAGAACAAGAACCAAAAAGATAACATAATGGAACGTGAAAACCTTTGTACATCTTCTGAAGGTAAGTCATATAAAATTAATGTCAAAAAATGATCTATTGCTCTACTTATAACATTTTTACACATACTTCATTGCTCTGACATTGTGCACCGTGTCTTACAATACATGTTTTGCAAGAGACCAGAGTATTGACGAACACACCAATAAGTTCCATACAAATATTGTCATTCTAGTTTTAAAAGATTATAAAAGCAAATCAATGGACTTGCTCTTCTAAATAGATAAGAATAATATCGATTTCTAAAACTCAATGAGTTCGAAATGATATTGGTGACTTTTAATAATGATTGTCTAAATGTTCAAAACTATATACTAGTATCTCAAACAATTACGACTGGAATATTATTTCTAGCTTTTCTGTTCGAGAATTCCAGACCTTCACATGTACGTGTTAAATTATTCAGTAGATAAAACAATTCAAATTTTGGCACCAATTTGGCAGCACTAGAGGCCAACTTGTACAATTAAAGTCTATTCAGTGATGCTCGAGACCAAATTGTACAATTAAAGTCTCTTCAGTGATGCTCGAGGCCAAATTGTACAATTAAAGTCTCTTTAGTGATGATCGAGACATAAATGTTTGTAAGCTTATTTAAACGTCGAAGAGCTGATTAAACATAAAAGGACCAAAAATAAATCGACAATTGGGCAAAGAATCCTAGCAATGTAGATACTTTTCATAATTAAAAATTATAGCTAAATTTTGTAACAGCAAATTTAAATAAAACAATATCCATTTGAAACTTTACATTTGTTTCTTTGCAGGAGAATGCATTTCAAAGAAAGAAAAGTCTCAAACTGACACTACAGTCTAGTCAAGACACCTGACTTTAAACAGGCACATGTAGAATGTGGCGGAGTTAAACATGTTAAAAAGAGGGGCAAAATATATCAGAGGGACAGTCAAACATCGACAATAAACTGACAACGCTCTAGCTAAATGAAAAAGACAATAACATTTATACATAGATGGATTTTTTCTCGAATTGCTCACAATGGAATTACTTCCGACTATGGTGGGAGTTCTGGTTTCGGTTTATTAGCATAAGAACTCGCTGTCGATATAGAGGATACAGGAGATGTTTATAACAATGTGTGTAAAAATTGTCTGTTATCAAACTAAAGCGTTTCTTCACCTTCCTTTTTTGCTTGTGCTCGTTTGTGTTTTAATGCTCCCGCAACTGAAAGTTGGGAACTTTCCTTTCATTCCTGTCAGTCCTTTCTTCCGTCCGTCTTTCCGTCCATTTTGTCCGTCCCATTATGTGTATACAGTTCTTTTTAAATACCTTTTTCTACAGTTTAAATGCTATGAAGTTTTCACTTTGCTAGCAGTTTGAACATATATTGAAAGTGTACATGAGGTCAGGGGTTTTGATTTTTGTCAAAAGTTGAATTTTGTCATGTTTGGCGTATATATTTACATAAGAGGTGAAAAACGTTTCTGAATATCTCCTCCTACAGTGAACAATAGACATATATGCTTCCATGCTGAATTTTTATTTTTTATTTTCAAATAACACTTTACGTCTGTTAGGGCAACATTTGTGTCTCCCAGACAAAATATTATCATAAAGAAAGTCTTTATTGACTGTAATAGTACTATTTCTTCAGAGTGGAGAACGGGGGCATCACTTTGTCTAGTTTTTTTTAATTTGTTTCCATCTGCTCTTGCAGTTTTATATTTATGATTAATATTGACAGCAGAATTGGAAACATATATATATACATTTATTGTAAGCTGATAAATTGTAATTCCTTATGTTTTTGTTCAAGCACTCTGATGTGCACAATTATTGCTTCATTTTAATGATGGTCTCCTCCGTTCCTTTCTTATAATTTCTAACGAATACATCCACGTGGTTTTTTCTCCTTTTTTAAGCTTTACTTTACTTTTGTTAGTGTTTTACTTGTCGCAACATGGCAGATATAGAGACGATGGATTCATAATATATGATGGCACATCAGATGTAATTATAGATTTTTTTTTCGTTTAGCAAATGATTATTAAAGTTCACCTATGAAATCAAAAACGATAAAATATCGTTCTTGGATGTTGATGTAATTAAAGGTCACGGATTTACAACATATGGCATTCCTGATCTCGAAATAAATTTTAAAGCAACAAATTCTTATCTGTTTCTGCACAGAAATAGCTGTCACTCACAGCATGTATTCAGAGGATTTATTAAAGGTGAAGCTATAAGGCAAATTAGAAATACAAGTGACCATAACAAATTAATAAACAATCTAATAAATTTCAAAGTGAAATTATTAGATAGTAGTTATGATAACGTTAAAATAGATGACAGTATTACTGATGCGTTGACCGTACTGATTTATTACAACAAAACAAATCTCAAGAGAAGCAAAGTATTCCGTTAGTTTAAATAACTAAATATAATCCCTATATACGTAAAATAAAGAAACGTATAATGAAACACTGGCATTTATTACAGTTCGACGAAGGCTGTGTACAACTATTCAATACAGCACCAATAGTTGCGTATAGCAAACATAAAAGTATTGGAGATATGCTTAGTAGATCAAAGTTAAAGACTATAACATAAAATTGACAGTTGGACCCCTGATGATGGCAGATCTGTCATAATAACTAGATCTATTGAAGAAGAATTAAAATATAAATGTATAAATATAAACATGAATAATTTTCATATTTGATTATATTCAAATAATGCATCTTACAATGACCAACCCAAGCTTAACTGCCGAAACACGAAATTATTTTTGTCGGGTCCTATCATGCAATATGGGATGCGTGGTTGCATGGGTGTTTTATTATAACAAAACAAAATAAGACATAAAATATTTTTTTAATGCACGCTAGCCCCTAATGTTTCTGGGCTTAAACTGTTTAGTTTATATATGCTTAACTGCAAATTAACTGTGACAAATGTTTATCAGAGGAAGTGTGCCATTTTTTGTGTAAATGTTTGAATTTATGTCTGTTTTGGTGGAAAATCTCAGATTTTAAGGGGTAAAAAAGGTTATAATAAAAACAAATTGTATGCTTTTATATTATGTGTTTTATGATTATTTCTTGTTTATGATACAAGGTATTAAAAAGATGAATCTTCCAAAATGAGTTTTTATTAGATAGATTTTGAAAAATTCCATATATTGCTTTTTTTGTTAGAAATTAGCATTTTTCTCTTACTCTGTAAATTGTCCTTTTTCAGATGGCCATAGTTTCTTTAAAAGCGCACAAGCCTATGTTTTTTTTTAATTAATTCACTTCAGAAAACACTTATCTTCCAAATTATAATGTCCATTTAAAAAGTTTAACAGAGGAAAAACTTGGCTCCTCAGAAGTGTTCATCCTTAAGTCTGATTTTCACTGACATGATCAAGATACTTGATTTCTTGATTGCTAACTTATTAGTTACGTTAGAGAGACGTGTTTTGGAATAATCAATCGGCATTCCCATTGGCAAAATATGTGGCCATCATCTTGTCGCCTTTTGTTTTGTCATATGAGGCTTGGTACAAGAATTGCTTAGGAAGAAGGACAAGAAGTTGGGAGTATCTTTTCTTCTCGCGAAATAGATGATGTTCTCTTGGTGTATATCCATACTTTCAACTACCAAACAAGACTTTAAACCGGATTTGTACACAAATGATCAACACGACGTGACACATGTAGAACAGGGTCTGCTTCCCATTCCGCAGCACCTTAGATCGTCCGCAGTTTTTAATATTGTTCGTGTTGCTTACTTTTTAGTCTATCTATGTGTATGTTTTGTGTATAACTGATTGTCTGTTTGTCTGTTTGCATTTGTTTTATCCATGGCGTTGTCGGTTTCTTTTCGACTTAGGAGTTTGGAGGCCCCTAAGATATATTTCGCCTCTCTTTTACAATTAGAATTAGATATTCTCTTATGGTTGGGGCCTGTTATCTAACTCCCACGTGAATAGATACTTTTCGTATCACACTGTACGGAGTGTGATATGAAAAAGTATTTCCAATATTTTCATTGGCCGTTGATCAGGTCATTATTCACTGGAAAAGGTCATGCCGGGACTACTTTTTTTCTTGACAACTGATTGTTTACTTCCGGTTTTGCACAGATGACGCCCGTAGCAACAACTCTCGCCACGAAAATAATCATAAAAACATTTGTTTTTTACCATACGTTTTATAGCTTGTGATAATTCAATATCGAATTAAACTGAGTCATCTTATTTTTAAATATATAGAATCAGCCTTGAGCGAATAAAATAAAACCACATTAGTTCAAAAAGTATACAGATCAGTACGCGTTGCAAAGAAAAACGGCCGTAGCAACACAACTCGCAACAAATAGGCCACGCACATACAACTTTTTGCCATAAGAGAAATAGGTTTAACAACTTGTGATAATTAGATATCGCTTGATATCAACTCTCGTTATTTAATTTCAATAATAATAAACTCGCCATAGGCTCGTTTATTATTATTGAAATTAAATAACTCGAGTTGATATCAATCGATATCTAATTCTCACTCGTTATGAAACCTATAAATAACGTGATATGTGATTTTAATCTAAAATCGTTCAATTTTTAATCGTGTCATTTAAGTTTTTAATCTTAATGATATAGATAATTAATAAACATATCTTTATTGCATCCGGAGAATCTAATGAAGTTAATGACGACAGAATATTTAAACATGCATCATTGTCCGATATTCCTCTCTACGAAATAATAAAATCAAAAATAAATCTTAGAGAATTCGAAGAGTATATTAATGAATATAACCAAATCTACTTTAGCAGAATAACGATAACATTACTTACATATCAAAAGTGTTAATTGTATGTGATCATATTTGCTCTTTAAAGATATAAAAATGTTAATATTTAAATGAATTTTATGAGTGCTAATATTCTGTGTTAAAAGAGGTAAAAAACTAGAACATTAATGTATATACGTTTTGCCTTATGTTGAACGAATCTTTCCCATACAAATCAACTGCACTACAAGAGATATGATTTAACATGGTTTCACACCCTTTTTCAGATGAGTGACTATGACATTTATTTTTTATTTCTAAAGAAGTATTATCAAAAAAATTGTTGGTGTATGACTTTTGTCTGAGTAATAATGAAGGTGAATTTAGTGGGTTGTTTATATTTCTTTACCTTTACATTCCTATACCACAAATTTCTATAGATAAATACAAATCAATGAATAATACATATGACTTTTGTGTAATCGTGACAAAGCCATATATGAAACTGTCTAAAAATATGTCAATCATTAGAATGTTTTGTTGGAACAAATTTAGGACTAAAAATAAAAAATATAAAATTCAGGTTTCAGATTGATACCTTAGATTTTCTAATACATAGATTCAACTATGTTATTTTAAATCAGGTACGAATTTCTTATATTCTAATTTATTTTATATTGAGATAAGAAAGATGAAAACGAATTTAATATTAGTGACTTTCTTTTGTGTACGGTTCATTTTACAAAGACTGATCATCGTATCACAGTTTTGTTGACGTAGCTTTTACCTCTAAAAATTGTGTACACTATACGCCATTAATACCATATTTTTTCTGTTCTGCTATCTGTCATTTTTATAACTGTTTTGTTTGTAAAAATTGATCGAACCTTGTTCGCTTATATTATAATATTTGTTCATTTTGATATTTTAAACGGTTAAATAGAATTCCTAGTACTTAATTCTAGAAGAGAACTCTTTACGTGGAGAATAATTCCAGATAAAATTCGTAGACCTAGTAGATATATAATATTTAGTGTCTACTTCATAATTTATATGTAGACGAAACGCGCGTTTGGTGTACTAAATTACAATCCTGGTACCTTTGATAACTAATTATGTTAGATAGTTTTGAATATTGATTATAGATTTGAATGTTGTGGATCGTATCATACTCGAAATGGTTCGTTATTTGTTCAAAATGCTGTGTACCATTCTATTTTGAGGGTTCCTGGTGTAGATTGGTCTACAGGTGCGATTCTTGTGCAAAAGGTGCATTTACAATGTTATTTACATTTTGTATTTTGTAACCCTGATATTTAAATTTTAACTTATTTCGTACTTTATCGGGAAAGTGTATAGTAATACGGCAATAAGCAGTATGTATTAATAAACTCTATGTACTATCAACTATATAGAACATATTATTGGTGTCTTCGTAATATGTATTATCAGCTGCACAAAGTTTGTGTGAGCGTCTTTGAAAGATTTATTGGTATGTTTATTAGTCAGTAGTTTTGTATGTATGTGGTGTGTATTTACACAGTTTTGGCTGCTTGATTTGAATTATTTTCAAGTTAACCAAGTATGTCTGTTTTTAGTTTGTTCATCAAATTATGTCAATAAAATGGACTATTTAAAGGAATGTGGCAGTTGTTTTTCAGACGTTGATTTTGTCAGATTTGTATAGACTTCCTCTTTTTTTAATAACTTTTTTTAGTGTTTTTGTAAATACCTTTTGGTCCTGTAAGACAAATGACAAAGAAACGTTGTACGTTTTATCTGAAACCATATTTCCAAATAAAAGTATTCAAAATTCTTAACTGATGAATTTAATGTAATACAACACAACAAGACGTTATGGTTTTGTCTGAATCATTTCATTATAAATGTTGCTACAGCAAAAGAAAAACAACAACTTAAATATAATTGATAAATAGGTAAATATTTAGCAGCTGATCCTTTCTAGACTTAACCTGTATTCTACAGTATATTTTACTTTAGTATCTTAAGTTAACTTAACTTAAGTATAATTACATAGTGTTGAATATTTTGCATGTAATTAACCATTTGAATGATATCGATTTCACTATTGAGGTTGATGTCTACTATTCGATAACAACTACATTATTGACAAGCTGTCCAATTTTTATGATGCACGCACAAATTCAAGTAGCATACTAGGAAATGTCTTTAACATTGAATTATTTTACAGCAAGTTATTCAGTTGTTCAATGGTAATTTAATTGGGCCATAAGCTGTCAAATACATTTTCGCCGATTTGGCTAAAATTCTCATATTTTGACATATAACATACTAAAATGTTCATCGAAATATATAACTTATGATGAATGTTATCTATAATATTTAACATCATTCCATGTGAATTTTTGTTTAAGTTCCATCTAATAAAGAAACCAATATAAACAAACCTTTCAACATATTAATTATATATCAATAAATAAGTAACTTACACGTGCAATTGGTTTATATGGTTGTTTGATTTCAAATAATGGTTAAATATAAATTTTAATCATTGTTTACCTGTACTGTAATGTGTTTGTGTGAATAAAATCGGTCACCGTAATGGTTAACCCTTGTTTCACTTTTAATATTCTAACAAAATTTAATTGAACTGGCTGTTAAAAGCGAATTATCCTTTCATTGTTTCCCTTCGATATATGACTGAACAACAAAAAGTCGAATTCAATTTGTTATACATCTCATTTAAAGCCAAACATCGCATATACCAATGTTTGCATTTTTCCTTAACACAGATGACAAACAAACAATTTCATAGTTGATTCTCCCTATAAGAGTCATGGTTTGTAAATCAGCTTTATTTACAAAGTGCCACCCCCATAGTGGTGTTGTGAATGGGATACTCTAGTTTGCGGTAACGTGAAAATATTGACATATTGCTCAACTACCACATCCTCTTAACGCTATTGTTATCCATATGTTTTTTTCCCTTCTTTAACACATTTTGTTTCAATTATTAAGTCTTTCCACTTTTTTGTGGAAAGACTTATTAAGTCTTTCCACTTTTCTGTGGAAAGACTTATTGTTTTTGTTCTGATTATTATTATTATTATTATTAGGTCTTTCCACTTTTCTGTGGAAAGACCTATTGTTTTCCTTCTGATTATTTTTTTTATTTAAAAATACATGTATACTTATATAACTCATTAACCAAATATAGTTAAGACCTATGGTCTTTTGATTTGAGGTCCTTGGTGTATGACCTTGAAATTTATTTCAAGGTCATAGCTTAATTTGACGTTCTAGATTTTGACCTTTGCTTTTACCTCATATGTATACATGATAAAGCCATGAGACTTTTTGCAAAAGGTATCAAACCATTTCACCTTGAAAAAAACAACCGGAAGTGACCTTGTGTAAACCGGAAGTAGCTATTTTTTGTACTTTATTAATATAAAAGTATATAGAACCAGATATTTTTGGAATCAGTGTCAATTAAATATTCAAATATTATCGAAAGTAACATTTTCCAACCGGAAGTAACACATTATCTATAGAAACCATATATTTTTGGAATCAGCGTACAATAAGCCATCATTTGACGATTGAAATGACACATGATCCTTAATTTTACAAATTTCATATTAAAATACATTGTTTTTGGTGGAAAGACCTGCAATTGTTCTCTAAACAATTGGTTTTTAATTATTATTTTTTTTTCCCTCAAATTTTGTTCTTGCGATAAATGTTTGTTTTGCAATATGTCGCTTAGATATTTCTGATATTGTATCGTATAGTTTATACGCTTTTAAATTTCACCCTGCTAAGTCGAATCATTTTCTTTGTAAGAGTTATCTCCCTATTCACTGTTTATCATCTGTGTGCATCTCCTTCGTAACAAAAAAAAAGATATCGACAAAATTCTTTTTACAAATTGTTTGTTATATCCTCAGTAATTTTTGGTTCATTAGGATCGAAGCGAATGGATGAAATTTATAGGAGTTATCTACCTTTTCAAAATAAATGTGTCGGTATGTTTTTTTAACTCATAAACAGTTAACCATATAACCCTGGAATGTTTTTATTTGAGTCCCCTAGGTCCTAACTTAGAAAATGAGGTCAAAGGGTCGAGGTCAAGTTCTCAATTGTGACTTTTGATTGTTTTTGCATTTTCTCCGACACTTTGAAAGATACATATAAAAAAAACAAGTGCAAAACGTCTGCTTTAATGTAATAAAGATATGCTACGTTTAGTCTTATACAATTTAATGGCATCTTATAGGAGTTAGTGGCCCTGAAATGTCATAATATTAGGTTATCTGATTATAACTTTAACTAAGTTCATCATAAAGGCATTTGACCTTGTACAAAAGGTTAGGTGACATATGACCTTGGAAAATTACTACCGGAAGTGACCTTGAGAAAACCGGAAGTAGCCTTTTTTGCAATTTTTTCATAGAAAAATTCTCAGAATCCATATATTTTGTCATATAGATACATAAACTGATAACTGAAGACTCAAAATGACTTCCAACAAACCGGAAGTGGCCAATTATCTCCCATTCTACATACAAACGTATATAGAAACTATATATTTTTGGAATCAGTGTGAAAGAAGTGACATTCATTTCACCGGAAGTAGCATATTATCTCCCTTATATCACTCATTAATATAATTAAACCATTATTTATCGCATCAGTATGAAGAAACTATCTTATCAAAGTTTCTTTGATGTGGGAAGACTTTCAATTGTTCTCTGAACAATTGGTTTTTAATTTTCTTTTTTTTTCTTCTATTTTTTTGGTCGATTAAAACGGCAAAGGAACTTTACAGTATATATATAATAGTCCTCGTAATGTTACAAATAGGTAACACAAAAATTATAACAATGAAATTTATCCTATAGACACTACCTTTGTTCAGTTTCCCTTTACTTACAAGGTTTAAAGATTGACATGCTTTTAAAAAAGAAATTAAAATTCCAACGGTTTATTCAAATACCTAAAGGGGAAAATGTGTTTAAATAAATGACACAGTCATGTGTTATCTTGACAAACTTATCTTTCAAGGCGTATGTACCACTTTCTATAAAGACGTGATTCATAACAATACATAACGGAACAAAGGAATGCGAATAAAATATTGAAAATTCCAGTTTTAGATTGATACTTTAGATTTACTGATATATAGTTTCAACAATGTTATTTTAAAATCAGGTAAGTTTTTTTTTATGATTTAATAATATTATATCTATAAAAAAAAGATATAGAGAAAATGCTATTAATGGGCGTTTCTATTGTTTATAATTAATTTCACAAAGATTTATCGTCGAATACCATTTGTTTGGCGCTCCTTGTAGATTTATAGATTGTGCTCAATATACACATTAAACATCATAATTTTTTCTATTCTACTATCTGTCATTTTTTTTTTTTTTAAATAATGTAAAGATTGATAAAACCCTCTTAACATTATCATGTATGTTCATTTATACTTTTTTCAACTATTCAATTGTACCTTTTCAGAAAGGCTAGTTCAGAAACCTTCATGCGCAGGTCTATTCATAAGAATGTTCCAAGCACTTATAAATACATCATATTTAGTTTCCAATACAAAAAGTATAGTTACAAAAATATATGAACTGCAAAGAAATTTCAAAACGAAAAGATCTGTATAAAATTGAAAAATTAAAACCTTAAACACCTCTTACAAAAGGAAAACAATTGTCATATGAATAATACAACATGGTCTTAAATATAAACTATAGGTTCTGAGGTAGTGTATGATTCGTTTATTGTGCATCCAACCGTTAGATTTCCGGATTTGTCCCTCGTGATGTGAGTGGGCCTAGAGATGCGAATTGAACGCAATAAGTGTTTACAGTGTTGTTTTCAGTTTGTTTACTCTTGTATTTAGATGTAACATAGTTTGTATCTAATCACGATGATGGAAACTAGTATAGCGGTATTATGATTTAATATACTGTATGTACTATTAACTATCAAAACCTTTTTTTTCTATTTTTTTAGTCTTTTTCATTATCAGTAACCCGCGTTATTGTTGGCGTCTTCGTTAGATGTATTTGTCTGTTTGTTAAAAATTTTAAGTCAGTATTGTTGAAATATGTGGAATAAGTTGACAAAGATTTGGCTGTTATATATAAATTATTATCAATTTAACTATCTTTATCTGTTTTGGACTGTTTGACCAATTTTGTCAATAAAATGGGACCTTATAATACAAGCTGGGAGTCAGTTCATTCTTGTAGCTGTAACAGCAGTATAAACCACAATTGTTTTTTTCTCATAAGATGTGTGTACCAAGTCAATAATATGATAGCTGTGTGTCATTCGTTTCGTGTAGAAATATTGTCAGACGTTTGGTTTGGTCATGTTCATGAATTTCTCTGTTGAAAATCTATTTTGGAGAAGATATGTTGATTGACTTTTCACATTGTCTATCAGTGAAACAATTAAGATTTGTAAAATGTTACCATTTATCTATAGAACAGAGGCGAAAGTCTTGAACGTTTTGCATCACAATTTATCATTGAAATCGTGTTAGTAGCTTAGAAGCAGGTTATGGATCAAAGAGCATACACTAACATAATAATCGACTGTCCAATATGCATAATATGACCTGCAAACCTGAGACTTGATACCTTCAAATAACGTACTATATTTGTTATCATTGCATTATTGAAAAGCTAGATCCCAAGCTGTTCTATTGTATTTAAAAGCCTAACATCACAAAGTTATTAAAAGTTCACGGATTATAATTCAGTACGCAAGAAGCGCGTTTCGTCTTCATAAACTAATCAGTGATGCTCAGATCAAAAGAGTTATAAAGCCATACACCAATGTTCTCATTGGAAACAGATGACAAACAAACACCCACTATGAATACTATATCCTCAATATTGCAAAATTGCTTGATTAAATTCGATTATATTTTCATCTTATTCATTCCCGAAGACGGGCTTTATGTGGCTTTTCTTAATAATACATGTAAGGCTGTCACCAAATATTTCAAAAGCTAACCATAATCAGTTATTAATGAAAACAAAATGGCGGTCAAATAAACATTTCCAGACGGAAAGTCATCACTAACAATCACTGTATACCCCAAATAGAGTTTACTTATTGATAAGATTCGCTAAAACAAAATTATTATTTCACATCACTATTAACATGATTAAGATTTGTATCTGCTTAAAGTGATATGTTATGGGTACGATATTTCTAATACAATTATTTCCATTAGGTGTAGAAAAACCTATTGGTTTTGTTCACAATATATTTGTTTTCCCCAACTTCATATCTCCCTTATTACAGGTAAAAGAATATTGAAACCATATATTGTGTTTTATCAGTGTAAATAAATCTATCATGTGACAACGGAAGTGACATAATTAAACCGGAAGTTGACAATAATCCCTTTATTAAAGGCACAAAATATATATAGAAAAAATTATTAATTGAATTAGTATAAAGAACCCTATGCTTGGACGCCAATGGTAACTTTGAGTTAACTGGAAGTAGCTTCTCATCCATAATTTCGGATATTGATGAGGAAAGACTATCAATTTTTCTCGGACCTATTATTTTTTTATTCGTTTATTGATTTCTATGTGAAATTGCCTTAAAGTCAACTACGCTTCTTAAGCTGATAATTTTGATTGAGAATATACCTGCATATTTAAACAATTTTCAAAAACTTTTGAGGAATATAGCATAAAAATTCAAAAAATTCAAAGATACCAGGTTTATAATTTTGTAGACGCGCGTTTCGTTGACAAAAGACTCATTCGTGACAAGTTGTTATTAGAATAAGTAAGCAGTTGAAGTGCATTGCGAATCAAATGCAAGAATTATTTTGAGGTTGAAAATCCTCAGATTATCGAATTATTTAAAGTTTTGCATTCTGTTCATTAGCATATATGACAATATCAATGATACTTGATTCTAGTTGCAAATAGAAAGGAATAAATAATTATAAAATTTTTCTCAAATTGATTGCATTGATACCGCTTTACAGTTTAAACACAATATTCAGTTTTCAGAAAATGCGATCATTTAGACAATCTGTTTTTATCTCATGTGGATTAACTCATTATAAATACCGGACATGAAATTTGTTATTTGCTCCAGACGCGCGTTTTGTATACAAATGACTCATCAGTGACGCTCGAATAAAAAAAAGTTAAAAAGGTCATTTAAAGTACGAAGTTGAAGAGCATTGAGGACCAAAAAATTCCTCAAATATTTTCCAAATACAGCTTAGGTTATCTATAATTCTGACCATATCAATGATAATTCATGACAACATAGAAATGCTGATCACTGGACTGGTGATAGCCTCGGGGAATTCAAATTCCACCAACAGTGACTTCGACCCAGTGGTTGTAAATGAACTCATCATTAATATTAGGATTACAATTTTATATTTGCGCAAGACGCGCTTTTCGTTATCGGAGTACAAATTATACAAACACGTGTATATGTCTTTAAATATTGTCCGAGACATTAAGCCTTTGTAATGCAACTAGAGATTCTAATATGCTGAAACTGATTATAGACTTTGTCTGCTCTATGGTCGGGTTGTTGTCTCTTTGACACATTCCCCATTTCCATTCTCAATTTTATTTGTTGTTAATTGCAGTTTTCAAGAACATCAAGAATGCCTTTTCTGCCTCACATCAGCTGTTTTCTATTTTTAATTAAAATCAATGCCCTAGGTGAGTAAACTAGATCTATATATGTGGAGTTGTTCCTATTTTCTCATTTAGAGTTTCGATATTAGGGATCACACATGCTTGATAAGGAGATAAAAAAAAATCACGGAATATTTTTTTGTTAAATTGAGATTTACCTGAAGAATTTTCACGTGTTATATTTTACATCAATAGAAATTTTGTGGAACATGGTTTAGACAACTCATTAGCATAATCATTAAAGACGGAATACTGCCCTTCTGATTTTCTAGTGTAAAATCGACTTTTGAAGATATTCGGTTATATCTCGATGACTTCATATCACATATATTCGACATTATTTTACTTGACACAATCTCTATTAGCTGATAGATAGATAAAGCGTATAATTATTTAATAAAAGAAAGTATTTAAAGCAACCGGAACAGGATCGTGATTATTTGGTCAACCCATTGTTTATAAAGAAAATATCTAAAGGTACTATGATTAAGATAAAAAAAAAATGAAATATTGGATAGTGTGTCCTTGTGTGGTAATCGTGATCAAAATAATGCAAAAACGACAATTTCTTATTGTAGTGAAATATTTGATATTTGCTTTTAAAATGAATGTGTCATCAAGATGGTAATATATAAAATTAAATAACACAAAAACGATGGTATTTTCTTAATCAAGATTCTTTGTGGAAAATAAAAGAATCAATTTATTAGTGTTTCTAATTTTTAACAAAGAGTAATAATTAAAGTAAGATAAATTAAAATTCTATATTCAGAGTAAACGTCAATTATACAGGAATCTAACAATATGATAGATTAAAGGTTACCGTTACGATAACTTAACGATGTAAAATCTTAGTAATAAACATGAAAAGTATGTTATTATTTTCTTAAATATACCATTATTCCCGATTGTTTCTTCCTCTTCCGGATCCTCCGCTAGATTGATCACGGATGCCGGATATCTAATATGCACTTATATATATTTACCTATAAAATCTTTTATCTCTATGTTGTTCATTTTCCTTTGATCTTTTTTTTTTTTGTGATAAATTTTCATATCATGCTTCTCGCTTGAGATGGAAAAGTATCGCTAGAAACAAAGGAGACATCTGGCGTTGCTAATGAAATCGACATGAAATTGACAACGTCGTCATAGGTTAAAATAGCGATAAACAGATTATCATTGGTCATCTCAACGCGATTGCTTTTCTCGCTTTCGCCGTACCGGCACACGCGAGAAAATCAATCTCGTTGAGATGATCAACGAAAATCCAAAATTATCAACTGATTTAATCATTTTATTTATAAAAAATATAGCAAACTTGTGATAAGGACATAAAATATTTGATCTTTTAAATCATTCAAACATATTTAAAACCGTTATGTTACTATTTTTAAAAAGAACACACACATTAATTTGCTTTCAAATATATTTATAAATTTCAGAAAAAATAAGAGACAAATAAATTTTCTGTTTAACCATGATATGAATGAAATTCAATTGAACGGAGGCAATATTTATCATACATGTATACATATCACAGGTATTTGAAAGCTAGTATAGACTGATTCAGACTATTTACCGGATTTGTAATATCATAAGTAACACGAAGGGTGCAACATGTGGAGCAGGATCTGCTTACCCTTCCGGAGCACCTGAGATCACCCCAAGTTTTTGGTTGGGTTCGTGTTGCTTAGTCTTTAGTTTATAGTTTTCTATGTTGTGTCTTATGTACTATTAATTGTCTGTGTGTTTTTGTTTTAGCCGTGGCGTAGTCAGTTTATTTCCTATCTATGAGTTTGACTCTCCCTCTGATATTTTTCGCCCCTTTTTAAATGCTAAAATACCTGCATTCTAAACTTTGATGCTAATTTTCTATTCGATTTCAATGATTTCTACATTGATAATACTGTGAAAATAAAGTTATGTGGACATTAAACGAACAAGGGCTAGTATATCAATGCAATTTATATATAATCAAATTTAATAGGGATATGTTCATATTATGAAATGGTCATCTCACTATCATCATTATTAATTAAATTGGTCCTTTTCAGTTTCATTAAAAATGGATATAGAAACAATTTCGTTTGGTGATTATATCGTTTTGACCTGCACAGTCCATGGAATACAAACAATCAACAACACAACAACGAGACAGTGGTCCATGGGGGATGATGACAAACTGTTATGCTACAATGGTCGAATAAATAATCTCAGGAAGTATAAAGAAAAGGTACTTCCAGGAAATGAGTTTAGTCTTACAGTATTCAATATAACGAAATCAGATCTCAACGTAGTTTATCAATGTCGCTATGGATTTGATGCAGCAAGTAAATTGATTGAAGCAGATAAACCCAAATTGTTTTGTAAGTATAGTGTCTTATATATATTAAGTAAGGAAAATGTAAAGGCGTGATTAGATATGATGGACAAAATAAAGTTCATCATGTTTTTTTAGGTGATATAATTTAAGAGTAGTTAAAGTGCAAAACAAATTAGAATTGGAGAACAAATCATGAAAATTTAGAATGTTTTGAACAATACAATTATTCTTGATTTAGATAATAGACTTATTGTCTGAACTGGGATTATACAGATTGTAACATATTAAAAGATTCGGGCATAGAAGAAAATACTTAAAATGATGTTAAACCCGACTTTGTTTCTTTTAAAGTCCGTACGAATTTCTCAATTTGTATTTGTTAACCTGAATAGTTTTTTTTTTGTTAACCGATTAATGAAATTTGAACGTCGGTAAACTACAATTGCGCAAACTTTTCTCCAATGTTAGGTATAGCATGTACAGGCTTATATCATAAGTTTACTTTCTGGAAGAAAAAAACTAACAAATTGAGATGACTTTTGAGCAATGGGTTAAAATTAGCCAAATTATTCAATGATCTCTACTGTAGATGTATACGATACAATTATATACCTATATGGAGTTTTTTCTTTCAGAACGACAGGTCATTCTTTTTCAGAATCAACCCGGACGATACCATGTTTCAATGAAATATGCTCAAAGGCATAAAATAATGACATGTGTGAGGTCACTATTTTCCTTGATAAAAGTGCAATCTATAATTTACTTCAAAATTTTATTCGTCTGATAGTTTTTTGTTGCCGATTTGGAAATTTATTTTTTAAAGTTCAATCGATGATAGATGTTAAAGAAACCTTCATTGCCCGCATTCTAATTTTAGAAACAAATAACGTGAAGTTTTGTTAACTTGTCGCTACAATAAAGAAACATTATCATATATGTGAGATGCATATTAATATAGACTTTCATAAATAAAAAGCCAGATTTAACCTATTCGTGTGTTAGATTTTGAAAATCTTAATAAGTCACACTGAATAGGTTGATTGATTTTTGCTTGCTTGCTTAACGTCCACTGGCAAATATTTCATGCATGTTCAGGACGATAAAAGCTGAATAGGAAATCATACTGTGACCTATTTATATTCGTCTTCGTGTCAGTTCTTAACTTTTTTAAATTTATGTATACCTTTTACTCTATCAAATGATCAACTAATAAGATAATTCTAGATTCTATTGAATAATATTAAAGTAACTCGAGAAAAGGGTCGGCTGCGGAGGGTATATAATTATATAATTATATCCTGATTATCTGTTAATAAAATGTATTGCTTTTCAAAAGACAATCTTTCTGAATTTTTCATTCGATTCAATTAAAATTGTTTAAAAAAAATTTCCACTTTTCCGCGATAGAAATATTAATGACATTACAAATAGAAAAAAAACATACCCCTACCCCTTTTCCATAAACTAAGTGGTACAAAAAATTACTTACAATGTGTCTTGTATTTGTCATACACCGTTATCGGATGGTAACAATACATTTGTGTCTTACTTCATGCAGTTACAGTAATATTTGTATTGTGTATGGATAACATTTTTTAAAAGGTTTATATCTAGATTCATTTGTGAGTTTTATTTCACATTCTAAATGAGCCGAGCCGTAGGGCGTATTAAAACATGAACGCATTAGAAAGGAATATACCACTTTAGTGTTGTCGGTAAAATATGATACTAAAGTTTGCAAATCTTTTTTTTTTTACGGTATATAAGTCAGATAATGCATATTTCAAGGTTTTTCTTGTCGTAGAATACATCTCGTGGTGTCAGGATTGCTCAAAGAAATCTACGACAAGAACAACCTTAAAATATGCATTATCTATAACGTAGTATATAAAGTGTCTAGAAAATAAACCTAACGATGTTAGAGTAGATTTGGTTCACAACGTCCACCCCGGCGCCGGGGCTGGAACCTGTACTTTTTATTTCTAACTTCTACGACAACACCGCCTAGCATTGCGCAGAGACCTTATCCCCTCCTCTAACTCTAGCTTATAAAGAAAAGCTTTCGTTTCGGGAGGTGTTACCTTCTTGTAAAAAGAATAGTTATTTTCCTGCTTTTTTCAGTGTCATTGAGATTGGTAGCCGATTTCATTATATTCGGTGGAGATATCATACTGACATGCATGGTAAATGGGATAAGCACAGTTGATAGAGACGTAACAAGACAATGGTCAATGGGAAATGATGACCAACTATTAAGCTACAACGGCCGAATTAATAATCGTAGAAAGTATGAAGAAACATTTCTTCCCGGAAATGAGTTCAGTCTTAAAGTATTCAATATAACAGAGAAAGATATTAATATAACTTACCGATGTCGATATGGTTTCGATACAGCAACATACTTTATCAACATAAACGAGAGTGTAAGTCTACAGAAAAGTGTCAAAAGTTATCATTCATTCAATTTATCATCTCATAGTATAGCAGATCAAAAAGAAGTTAATCATGTTAATGATAAAGGTAAGCTACCGATCATAATGAATACATTTCTAACTATATCATGGATGTATATATAAACTACCTTTTGACAGATAATGATTCAATTGTATGGTCGTAAGTTTTTGTTTGTGTATATTACAAAATATAATGACCAAACAACATTTTTTGTCAACCTGATAACGGTATTTTTTAAAGACAAGAATTATAATTTTAAGGCAATAGATAAAATAGGGAATGATAAAGCTGAACAACGTTGATTGCACTTACACAATATCTTAAGGACGTTGTCATTTTATTAGGCATGTTCACAATCAGCCGATACCGAAACCGAAACCGATACCGAGACTGAAACCAAAAATAGTAGTAAGGTAAAGGGTGAATGTTAATAATGTTTGACTAACTAAACTCTTTTTATTGTTTAAAATTTAAATCACTAGATGGAGTAATAATTCAATTTCACATTTTACATGAATCTATCAAAAAGCCATAGTTTAGTTCAACGAGTAATAAATACACTAAAGTAAGTAATCTACAATTAAGATTTGGATATAGATTTCTTTCTGAAGATGTATATTAATCATGAATCATGTTTCGTCTAAGGGAAATAACTGTACATAAAATCGAATTTGGTTGGGATCCCGCTAACATGTTTAACCCCACCACATTATGAATGTATGTGCCTGTCCCAAGTCCAAAGCCTGTACTTCAGGTGTGTTGTCGTTTGTGTGTGTGTTACATATTTGTTTTCGTTCATTTTTGTAATATAAATAAGGCCGTTAGTTTTTTTTTTCGTTTGAATTGTTTTACATTGTCATTTGTGGGCCTTTAATAGCTGATTATGCGGTATGGGCTTTGTTCATTGTTGACGGCCGTATGGTGTCCTATATTTTGTTAATTTCTGTGTCATTTTGGTAACTTGTGGAGTGTTGTCTCTTGATAACCAACTGTCCACAAAAGACCAAAATGACACAGACATTAAACAAATATAGGTCAGCGTACGGCCTTCAACAATGAGCAAAGCCCATACCGCATAGTCAGCTATAAAAGGCCCCGATAAGACAATGTAAAACAATTCAACGAGAAAACTAATTATGTTTTCTCTCTTCATTTGCTTTACATTTCTTTCTTTGGAACACATTTGATTTCCCCTCTTGATGAGCTAGGTTCTTCAATATTAACCCTCAACTTTTAGGCAAATTATTTCATAGCTTAAATTGTTATTATGAAAATAAAAACTGACTTTAACACATTTGTGATGGGCATACTATTTATAGTAGCGACCAGTAGCCTTTTATATTTTTCAAAATATTGCTTATTATTTCTTCTTGGTGTTAGCAAAACTTGAAAATTTAATAAAGCTATCCATCTTATTTTGGCCAATTTTTCATCAAGTTTTCAGAGCAGTGATGGCATATCCGTCAGCTGACACATGGGAATCTATGAAGGTTGATTGGCAAAGAATTGGCAGAGGATGAACGAAAATTTGTCGATAAAAAGATTCGTGCAGAAAAGTTTGAGTAAAACATTTCATAAGACGAATACATACTTATTAAATAGCAAGTTCTCTTTACATAGCCGGACCGTTATTGCACATGTTGTAGAACTATGTGCAGCTATTTCCCTACGACGAAACATGCTTAATGTACATCATAAATAAATTGTATCGATATCTAAAATTGGTATTACTTCCATTGGGGTAATTAAATAATGGTTGAATTTAACTTTGCTGTTTGATAGATTCGTGTGGATTGATGAATTGAAGAAATACTCTGTCTTTTAAAATCAAATTTCAATCAGTATAAAGGACCTATTAACATTGTAAACATTTATCATTCACTGCTATTTTCGGTTTCGGTATCGGTTTCGGTTTCGGTTTCGGTTTCGGTATCGGCTTACGGTGCATATGTCTAGTAGAGACCAAATAGGCCGTTTTTAATATTTTAGTTTTTAACAACTGTATATAATTGTCTAGCCCTTATTAAATTGATGTATCGAAGTTTAGTGTTTCAAATTGTCAATTCGTTTTATCAATTGTCACAATCATGAACACGAATTTAAGCAAACATATGTTTTACGAGCAAAGAATGGATTAAATTGATTGGAAGGATGACTTATCAAATAACAATTCTATCAAAAAAGGTCTGTTTGTTTTCTGTTTGTAGAAAAATCCTTTTAAAACGTCCTAATACATTTTTCTGTTTAATATTTCTGATGGACATTAATGAATCAATATCTAATACCAATGTTTAAACCACAAACAAACAAATACAAACTTAATCGTTGTGCACACTATATCAACAGTCTATCCTAAGATTATACCTAAGCCTAAGCATAATATTAAAAAATATGTCAATTTTGGGTGTTTTAACAAATAGAAGACCTTAAATTTATTTGGAGGTCTAATAAGCGTCAATTATTAGTGATTTTTATTGACTATGTTTACGCAATTTATATGTAAGATCCTAAAACGTGGTTGTAAGCAACTATAAGTATATTTTCGGCAGTCGACAATCCGCAGAACAGTATAGTAAACTATGAATTGTCCAAGCAAGATAACATGTTAAACAATTCGAAAAAAAACAAATGCCTGATTTATAGAAAAAAACAATAAGCAAAAAACAATATTTTAGACAGCAGCCAAAAACTACCACGTTATAATGATATGATCGTGACTGTTAACTCATTGACTGATATTAATAAAGGTGCAAAAATGTAAACCTGGTTGTGTCTTCTAAACCTTTCCCCCTTAAGAGAGACATTGTGTACGACACATCATAAAACAAGGCTGTAAAATATTTTGAAAGGGCTTGACTGACCACGTCGGCTCAAACACCTAAATCAACTAGGAAAAAGACTTAATAAAGGCAACAGTGGTATACCTTTGTCCAATAGTCATACATCGAATAAGCAAAAACATTTCCAGGTCATCAGTGTACTAATAGAAAAAAAGTAATACATCAAATATATCGACATCCAAGGACTATAAAATAAGAAAAACCCTTATCAAATGGCAAAATCAAAAGCTTTTACACATATTTTTCACCAGAATATGACTAATTTATTTAGACTAATCACCTGGTTTGAACATACATGAGTTACACAACGAATACCACATATAAACCAAGACCTTTCTTGCATTCCAGGCACCTGCGACCACTCCCAGTATTTGTTGGGGTTCGTGTTGCAAACTGCACAGTCTTTGTTTTTACGTTGTGTTTTGTGTACTGTTGTTTGTCTATTTTTTTTTTAATTCTTTCTCAGCCATGGCGTTGTCGGGTTGATATCGTTCACCTCATTTCATATGAATACAAAATGTGAATAATAAATTACATAGTCTGAGGAATTTTTTTTGGTTTCAATGCTAGTTAATATTTTATACCTGTGAAATGTTTATAATCGTTATAGTTGTAGTTTCCACAGGATTGCAAACATTTATGTAATATGAAATTGAGAATGGAAATGGGGAATTTGTTAAAGCGACAACAACCCGAATATGGTAGAAAACAGCCGAGGTCCACCAGTGGGTCTTCAACATAGCGAGAAAATTCCGTATCCACGGGTGTGCTTTATCTGGTCGCTAAACAAAGTGTGGTCTGAATAAATGAAAACGGACTTCATATTAAACTCCAACACATATAAATGAACTAGAATTAAAAATCATACAAGACTTAAAAAATTCAGAGTTTTCTGACTTCGGACAGGGGCAAAAATGCGGCGGGGGATAAACGTGTTTTGTGAGATCTCAACACTTTCCGTATGCCTCTAGGCAATTTGTGTAGAATAAACAAGCACACATCAATATGCTAAGTAAAACTTAGTTCAAAAGAAGTTGTAGCATCAAAATCTCTACAAATGCTGTTTATCTAAATACTGATCAATAAACGTATGATAGCAGTCCTCTTTACAATTTCATTATACTATACATGTATTTATGTCCATCTTTTCAGAAAACCTAAGATTAATCTTGTTGGCTACGCTGATTCCAATAGCGACATGTGTTTTGATAGCAGTTTTTGTAAGATTTATTGTCAAACGAAAACACACAGGAAAAGGTAAATAAACCATAGCCTCAATAAATAGTTTTTGTTGTGCTAGTATGTACCAAATGTAATCTTGTTTTCAGACAGTGATATGTTTGGTAAATAAAGGCAACAGTAGTCCTCTGTTCGAAAGTCATTTAAACAAGATTAAAAGCTCGTCAATCCCTTTTGAGTATACCAACAATAAGATATCTATTGCATCATCTGCAAACATATTCTTTTACCAGATACAGTCGAAAGTCATGTAAATAAAATTACAAAAAAATAAAAAAACAAACATTGAATTTGAATTAAAAATGAACATAAATTATTCTTATCTTTTCTATATATCCCACTGGTATTTTTGCCTCGATTTGTCGATATCAAGTTGCTTTTTTTCTAAAAACATACAGAAAAAACTATTGGGCGATTGTACGAAATATTATTCCTAAAATTCTATGTACATCCAACTTAAGATTTGACGGGCATTCTGGATATTTGAAGTATGTATTGTTAACTGTGTTATAAACTTCGCGTGCAGATCCAGTAAGGTCGTAGTGGAATATCCACCGTCAATAAGGTCGATCTAATTTTTGACGATTTTAATTTGACTTAAACAAATTAAAATAAACTATGGGTGGCTTCAACCCGAAATTTCTCTGGACCCTTAGTAAAAGATTTTTTTTATATTTCAGAAACAAAGGACAAGAACAACATACATGACATAAACAAGGTGGAACGTGAAAATCTTTTTCCATCGTCTCAAGGTAAGCAATTAAAAACAAATCATTACTCTTCTTTTTAAAACTATTACATATAATTCACTGCTCTGACATTTCGTACGGCGTTGGTTCAACCTATATTTTGTTAAAGACTTGGGTATTGATGAATACAACTACGTGACGTTAAGAAACACTTAGCTATGCTCTTCAACTTTGTACTTGTTTGGCTTTATAAATATTTTGATTTGAACGTCACTGATGCGTCTTATGTAGACGAAACGCGCGTCTGGTGTACTAAATTATAATCCTGTTACCTTTGATAATTATTAGCAATAAGAGAGTAAAAAAGTAAACATCAGAATCACTGAACTGTTACAAAAAGCAAACGCCAACATACATAGAAACGAACTATTTGATATAACTGCCATATTCCTTATTTTGTATAACACATTTTAAGAAAAATGATGGGTTGAACCTGGTTTTATAGATAGCTTTACCTCTTGCATATATGCCAATTAAACAAATACTGCTAAAATAAAACCTAACGTGGCAGGAATGCAGTACAAATGAATGTAAGGACACTAAGGACAGAGAAATACATAAATAAGTTCGATACCAATATGGGCATTCTGTTTTGAAAAGATTAACTTGCAAATCAGAGGATCGTCATCTTTCGGATATATTAGATTGATGATGAGTGTCAACCGAAGCTGGTGACATTTAATGATGCTTTGTCCAAAACTTTAAAACTATATATTTTTAACAAATACGGCTGGAATTTTGTTTATAGTTATTCCTTTTAACATTTCGATATTTCTTTATCAGAATTTCCGAACTTTCATTGTACATTATTCATAATAAACATATTATTATTGGTATCAATTTTACTGCACCAGAGGCCCACTTGTACAATTAATGTCTCTTCAGTGATGCTCGAAGCCCAAATGTTTGTAAGTCTAAACACTGGTTTAAAAGTTAAAGAGCTGATTAAACATAAAAGAACAAAAGGTAAATCGACACATGGACAAAGAATCAGAACTATGGCTTAGGGAGATACTTTGCGCAATTAGAAATCATTGCAACATTTTGTAACAACAAATTTGAATAAAACAAAATTCATTTGAAACTTTGCATTTTTTTCTTTGCAGGAGAATGCATTTCAAAGAAAGAAATTTCTACAACTGAAGCTACAGTCTAGTCTATACTCCTGACTTTAAACAGGCACATGAACATGTTAAAGAGAGGGTCGAAAGATACCAGAGCGACAGTCAAACATCGAAAATAAACTGACAACGCTATGGCTAAAAAAGAAAGAGACAATAACAATTAAACATTCTCAAATTGCTCACAAATGAATTGTTACAATTGAATTTGGACACACATTTGAAGATCGTGTCCGACTATGGTGGGAGAACTGGTTGCGGTTTATTGGAATAAGAACTCACTTTCTCGATATAGAGACGTAGCAGGAGGTGTTTATAACAATGTGTGTAAAAGTTGTCTGTTATCAAATTAAAGCGTTTCTTCACCTTCCTTGTTTGTTTGTGCTCGTTTGTGTTTAAATGCTCCCCCAGCTGAAAGTTGAGCACTTTATTTCCTTTCTGTCCGCCAATTCGTCTGTCCGTCTTTCCGCCCAGTATGTGTATACAGTTGTTTAAGATACCTTTTTGTACAGTTTAAATGCTATGAAGTTTTCACTTTGCTAGCAGTTTGAACATATATTGAAGGTGAACATGAGGTCAGGGGTTTTGATTTTTGTCAAAAGTTGAATTTTGTCATGTTTGGCGTATATAATTGCATAAGAGGTGAAAAACGTTTCTGGATATCTCCTCCTACAGTGAACAATAGACATATATGCTTCCATGCTGAATTTTTATTTTTTATTTTCAAATAACACTTAACGTCTGTTAGGGCAACATTTGTGTCTCCCAGACAAAATATTATCATAAAGAAAGTCTTTGTTGACTGTAATAGTACTATTTCTTCAGAGTGGAGAACGGGGGAATCACTTTGTCTAGTTTTTATTTTGTTTCCATCTGCTCTTGCAGTTTTATATTTATGATTAATATTGACAGCAGAATTGGAAACATATATACTGTGGATTCATTTATTTTCGTGGGTATCAATTTTCGTGGATAGAGAAAAAAAAAAGACGTTTCGTGGTATACGTAAATTCGTGGATCGCTGATTACAACAACAAAAAATAGATACGTAATTCGTGGATTTCTTTTTGATTTAGGAGATCATTTAACCTCCTTGGTTTGATCAATAATAAAACAAAACAAAAAAGAAGGAATTCATTGAAAAAGCTCGCTTGGTCATTCTAGGCTAAAGTGTTCATTGATAACTTCGATTACAATAATGGACATTGAGACAACTAATTATTTGTTTGTTTTACAATTTATAAATTCTTGTCTGAATTCTATAAGGCATTCAAAACGTTATGATTGAAAGCTTATTTCCCTAATCACGATATAATGAACAGTGATATAAGTATAAGGTGTGAAAATAAATGTTCCTGTCATAATCAATATTACCTACGGGCAATATCCCCGTACTTAATCCTATTGATGTTTAATCACTGGTAAACCAAACTATGACACGGTAATTAACAACTTGCAGTTATTTTCCATGAACAGTTTTAATCAATTTTAAAAAGTAAATTATCACTGATATTAGATATATTTATTATAGATTTAATTAAAATACTTGTATCTTCTTTCAATAAAAAAAAACACGTGTTATGTTACAATGTTTATCGCTAGTCAACACTATACTTGAACTGCATAACATAACCGGAAATAAACATCCGACTCAATACACATTTCTCGTGATTATTCTTCGTTGACTTCTTAAATTCGTGGTTCGCTGTTCCCACGTAATCCACAAAAATTGGTATACCACGAATAAAAATGAATCCACAGTATGTATATTTTTATTGTAAGCTGGTAAATTGTAATACCTTATGTTTTTGTTCAAGCACTCTAATGTGCACAATTATTGCTTCATTTTAATGATGTTAAAAGATTTCCGGCCTCCTTCGTTCCTTCCTTATAGTTTCTAACGAATAAATCCACGTGGGTTTTATTCTCCTTTTTTAAACTTTTCTTTACTTTTGTTAGTGTTTTACTTGTCACAACTAAGCAGTTTTATTGACTATGATCAGCTAATCTTTTCTATTGAACACTAGATAGTGAATGCTATAAATTCATATCGTAAATTTCATATTACAATGGGATGGCGGTATAAAGAAAAAAAATACGTGTTAAGCTTTCCTAGTGTTCAATTTTTATTCAAAACTTTCAAGAACTGTTATGAATTCAAATGGAAGGACTGGAAACATCAGGTATTCGTTTACTCAAGTTATTTATATACCAACAAAACTTACAAAATATTTAAAGATAGACAAGTAAATGCATTTTTTCCCTCTCTGCCATTTTATCATCTCAATATCCTGATAACTTAAAGAGTGTTTGAACACAAACACCAAAACGACAAAAGCCACGTAATGGTCAACATATTATCTTCCAGAAAAGACGAATGTTTATAGAATATCTCAAACTTAGAGGAATAGATTATCTTAGCCGTATTTAGCTCTTTTTTTTTGATAATTTGGATACTTAATTCTCTTTAACTTTGTACTTGTTTGGCTTTACAACTATTTTGATATGAGCGTCACTGATGAGCCTTACGTAGACTAAACACGCGTCTGGCGTATTAAATTATAATCCTGGTACGTTTGATAACTATTTTAGTTGAGATTGTGAACCTACTCGTCAATCATAGAATATCGGTATCCATGGTAAATGAAAGGATGGTGATGGATGGCTATTTAACATCAATCTGCAAATCAAATGCGCACTCAGTGCCAGAACATTAACATGATGTTGCAGTAGTCACTTTATACTTTGAAATATTCAAAAATGATGAATTTACCGTTTAGTGTTCAAAATAAAACATATTTGATAACAAATCTTTTTCGTAAAATTTTGCATAAAACTTAGACACATTAAATTTAAAAAAGGACGACTGAAAATACAACTGTCTTGGTGGTCCTTTACTTATTCTCATATAATTTGAATATTGTGACATTGTGTTGATTAGTATCGAGGACTGAATATGGACCTTCGAATGTCTTGTGGTTATAATTGTCCTTTATAAATATGTCATTGCCATAAAGATCGTATCCTTTTTTCATAAATCTTAAACCTTTATGCATTATATTGAATTAGTGGAAAAACGTAAAAGAACATTTTTTTCGTATTTATCATTAATTTTGATCTACCAAGGTTCATCTATTAAATTAAGTTACCCGATTAAGTTTTATTAAATCAGATAATAAATAAAAGCGACATCTAAATCTGGTTTATATATATATATAAAAGAAGAATATAGTACATTTGTATGATTACCAATGAGACAGCTCTTCACAGGTGACCAAAATGCAAAGAATTGAAAAAACTATAGTTCACCATACGGCCTTCAACAACGAGCGAAGCCTATACCGCATAGTCATCTAAAAAATATCTATCTGTTTAAAGGATCAGTAACGGTACCAATTTATTAGCAACAGGAACAAAAAGTATAGTTTTGAATAATGTGTATATACATGAATGGGTTATCTAACACATATGTTATATTAGTTCAGGATGTCAGTGTGCGTTTATTGAATTTAATTATATTATTTTTCTCATAAAATTCACTTTTTGTTGCAGGACTATTATGCGCATGTAAATGTTTCGTATATACAATGCATAAATTGGGGAAATGATCAGTCGAATATTTCATGTTTTTATTTTGTGCAAGATTTTCATATGTTTTTAAATAAACTTATCATAGATATCAGGATTAAAGTTTTCTATTTACGCCAGACGCGCGTTTCGTCTACAAAAGACTACAAAAGATGTGTTATTCTTTAAATTATTTCGATGATGTAACTAATTGTACAGTAGTGATATCTGATGAGGGTTTACTATCATGATCATGTCTTTTTTTATTATTGATCTTTTTGATATTAACAGTTTGTCAAACTGTGTGTTCTTTACATAATGAATGTAATACTTTGCCTGTAGAATACAATAATTTAAATCTAAGTTATCAGAATTCTATATACCAAAAATTACGCTGTCTTTATTCAAATTTTTTTTTACTCCAAAAACTTAATACCACCAATTAGAAAGTTCTCTCCAGAATTGTTTTATTTCTGTTCATTCAAAAAATGTATGCTCTATAGTTTCTATTTCTTTAAAACTTCCACATTCATTAGTTAACGAAAGTTTATAATTATGTGAGACTATTCTGTGTAACACTTTGTATTGGAAAGCTTGTAGTTTGCCTTCTATAATACATTTAAAAGCTAGTGAATACATATTGTTCCACTTTTTTCACTAATTTCTATATTAAAACGTTCTTTCCATCTAATGTCAATGAGTCTCATTATATTATTTTGATCGCATGTATAGGGGAGTTTACATACCATGTCCATGTTTTCACTGTTACTGTGGGATCATTTATTCTCGTTGGTACTTATTTGCTTTTTAAAGGTATACAGCTTTCGCTGAACGTATTCAATGATTATCAACGTAAAAGATGCATACGGATTTACTCTTGTCCACCATGCATTTATATGTTAGTACGGTGGCTTATTCCAGTAATTTTAAAAGTGCCGACTTATCCATGTTTTGCGTTAACCGTCAAACGTCAATTCCGGTTTCCGTAAACAAGTAAAATCATGACGCACCCTTAAAAAGTAGTTCTTAATGAAGGTTAATATAGAAAAGAGCATCAGATGTATGAAATTTATAAAACATGTTGTTTTCTTTTTTTACCAGTAGAAGTTCGTGTTGTTTATTCGTTACTTTTTCTTTTGTTTTGGTTTTTACATCCTACATCGGTCATTATTTATGTTGTTAGCTCTAAAATACACCCCACTAAATAACATGTGAGGAGATCAATGTTTTCAAATCAGCTTAATCCCTATAAGTAACGTGTTTTATTTTAAATCTACTAATATGTGTCGTGGGTTTCTAGATTTTGTTAAAAATTTAGTCTAACTTATACACAATTCGAATGGTAACGGTATATCTATTGACCTTAACATAGTTAACAAAAATTCATTTCGAATATATTATTAACAAATTTAGAATACAAGGTATTCGGAAAAGATTATGTCTGGCAATGGATAAAACGGACTTACTAAAACTGAGATACTCTTTATAACTGATTATTGCTGTACAGCTCTTAATTAAAGTTTGTGTATGAATATGATTAACGCTATAGTTCCTAACTGCAAATATGTAATTAGGACTATTTACGTATGTCTCAATGGCAATCATACCACATCTCATGTCTTACGAACACTTGTTGATCCAAATGTGGATCAGCTCAGATCAAAATTTCATGTCAAATTCGTTGTTGATCCCGCAAACAAAGTTCGAAACTGTGATGGCTTTGTTTGTAAATCACTTTGTACTACTAGTAACTCATTCATCAATCATTAATGAATGGATTGTTTACTCCAAAAAGGGATGCCAAAGATACCAAAGAGATATTCAAACTCTCACGCAACACAAACACAGACAATGCCGTGTTAAAGAACGAAAAACTATCAAAACACACACAACATTACGAAATACACTGAGTACTGATCGACCCGTGCTTCATCACAAGTTTGCTTTTAACTCACAAATCATTTTCAAAAGACAAAAAAATGAGTGTCTGTTTTATGTTCCGTTTCAAGTGTTTTTTTTAATGGCACGTTCTCCTAAATATCTAAATTCACACGAAATATTGCTCGTTCTGCCAAATATTTTGCAGTACCTATTCCTAATTATTTCCAACTGCTTTAGCAGCTATCAAAATGAGGCATTAGAGGTGCTGTGAAAATGTGATATGTATATCGCAATGAACGTTTCTGAATGTTTTGTTTCACTTTATTTTACTTGTTCTTGAAATGAGAAGCAAAACATATTTTCCATTTCATTTAGCATGTTACCTAAATTTCAATGCCTTTTTTCAATTTATGTTTGGCTCCAAAATATAAAGGTCTTTTTAAGCCCTATACATATATGCATACCTATTAACTGTGGTTGCATTTGTGGTAGAAGCCTCAGGGCGAAATGTAGAGATGTGGATAAATTATCTTATGATATATATATCACGGTACATACAATGGTGCAATTATATTTACAATACAAATTTATACCACAAGATGCGTCTCTTCAGTGTTGCACGAGGCCTTCGTATATCTCTATTTTTTTTTATCCCAAATTCGAAGTATTATCTACTGATCTATTGATACCAATATGGACTAAACTTGGCCAACAGAGGTATTGACCAAGTTGTGGTAATATTAAATGTACAAATGTAATATACCATAGTATAAGTATGTATTACATGTACATTTATCAAATATTCATAATTCTAAGCTGTTTGAAAGAAAAAAAAATACTTTTGTTTCATGAGCATAATTGCCAACAAGGTTTTGCTTACTACATCTCGGATCTGTCCAGTTTAAGACATATGTATATGTTCAATGCTACTTTTCATTGGTACAGTGCATACTGTTGAAAATATTCATTTTGTTTGTGTATGTGCATGATTTGTTGTGTGTTGCCAATTTTACTGCATCAGATTTGCATATTATCGAAATCAATATATTTGATAACCAAAACATGATAAAAAAAAAGTTGAAGAACGTTTATTGGGATAGAGGATATGTTCCTTATGTCCTTATTATCTACAACCCCGTTCCCTGTTCCCGAATATGACCTACCGAATTACACTTGTTATCGGGTTTGTTCTGACATGAGCAACATGAAGGGTGCCACATATGGAGCGGGATCTGCTTACCCTTGAAATACACCCAGATTTTCGATGGGGTTCATGTTGCTTATGCTTTATATTTCAATGTTGTGTTTGTCTGTTTGTCTTTTATCTTTTTAGCCATGGCGTTGTCAGTTTATTTTCTATTTATGAATTTGAATGTCCCTCTGGTATCTTCTGCCCCTCTTTTATCGAAATAGGCAAACGTCAATTCAATATGAATGAGGGATATAAATTAAATTCCTTAAACGGTAGAATTTTTAAAAACGATAAAGAAGATGTCAAAGAATCACACAAACTAGTGAGTCAATGCAAAACTGACGACAACACTATGACAAGAACAAAAAAAAAATTATAATATCTAATATTTCGAAACGTAATGTAAGAGTTTTATAATTGATCAAATGTTTCTATAAATTTCGAACTATTTCAGATATGTACTTTGAAATGTTTTAAATGTCAATAAGGAGTCGATATCAAATCAACTGTATTGATATCGTGATACCCACAACTTAAAACAGATACATGGGGACAACTAGATAGTCGAATAAGGTGTAAAAAAATTGTTTTATGTTTTAAAGTGATTTTTTTTTCTTTGATTATATCATTTTTTTCTCTCATATATAAGTTTATGTCAAAATTGAGGTATGAATGATGCATGTGTTAGACATTCAAATGATATAGATAATGTCAAAATACTTAAAATGTACAGAATTACCTCCATTAATGAGATTAAATGAAATAATACACAAAATATATATATTTTTTCTTTAATTAAGAAAAAGTTTTATATTTATACATTAGATCACGAATTATATATACATCAAATGCTTTAAAACAAATAATGTTTATATATACATATCTCTATAAACAAGCACAGTCCATATAAATAAGATAGTCAGTAATATTTAATTTAGAAACACCATTGTGTAAAATATGCAATGATAGTTCAAATTTGCCTGTTTATATAATGCATACAGTAACTTTACATAATTGCTAAATACTATAAAGTTCGGAAAATACAAAACCATTGTATTAAATATGAACTATCTATGCAATACAGTGCTTGTTGATATATATGATCAAACAAAGTAATAACATTGAAGCCCATTTATTGCAGTCGAAATAAGCAAAAGTATTATCAGACCCAATCCCCTCCCCCCCACCCCTCATACATACATGTAGTAAAGAAAAAAAATGCTAAGATTGACAGGTTAAGTGACACAAAACACCAGTTTAAATGCATGTACATTATGAGATACTGATAAATCTTCACTTGAAAAAATAAAAAGCCATTTAACAAGGCTCGATATTAAGAAGATAATTTGAGATTTTATATATATTTTAAAAGTCCAGTAAAGTACATATTGCTACTAGACTTTTGATAAATTGAGCACCTTTTAATACCCTATGATAAAATTATTACTTGAAAAATTCCATCCGTCTCATGAAATACTTTTCGGAATTTTATTGTACGTGCCTAAATATTACAAATTGTATCGGACTATATATATATATATATATATATATATATACAACTCGTCTAAACATCAACCCAACAATGTTAGATCTGTAAATTTGCTTTCGCAAATTTTTGGTTCTTCCCTCGCCGGGGTTCGAACCCATGCTACTGTGATATCGTGGCACCAAATCGCCTGCACTGCAGCCGTCCCGCTAGACCACACGACCACCTGGGCTCTCAAAAAAAGAGCTTTCGGTGGCCATATGTTACCTTTCCACGTCAGTTTTAATCTAGCGGCGTACTACAGTACATGATATATAAGGCATGAAGATGTTATTGTACAGATCAGCTAAATTATCTATAGTAAAGGATCCTACAAATTAATGTAAGATACAGTCACAGAAAATAATTATATTCATAAGTACGTCTGAGTCAGTGACAACCCTACAACAGATGTATCCATCGGATCGCCATCAATGATGGTGATACATGGCTGTGTACATAATGTATATACAACTCGTCTAAACATCAACCCAACAATGTTAGATCTGTAAATTTGCTTTCGCAAATTTTTGGTTCTTCCCTCGCCGGGATTCGAACCCATGCTACTGTGATATCGTGGCACCAAATCGCCTGCACTGCAGCCGTCCCGCTAGACCACACGACCACCTGGGCTCTCAAAAAAAGAGCTTTCGGTGGCCATATGTTACCTTTCCACGTCAGTTTTAATCTAGCGGCGTACTACAGTACATGATATATAAGGCATGAAGATGTTATTGTTACAGATCAGCTAAATTATCTATAGTAAAGGATCCTACAAATTAATGTAAGATACAGTCACAGAAAATAATTATATTCATAAGTACGTCTGAGTCAGTGACAACCCTACAACAGATGTATCCATCGGATCGCCATCAATGATGGTGATACATGGCTGTGTACATAATGTATATACAACTCGTCTAAACATCAACCCAACAATGTTAGATCTGTAAATTTGCTTTCGCAAATTTTTGGTTCTTCCCTCGCCGGGATTCGAACCCATGCTACTGTGATATCGTGGCACCAAATCGCCTGCACTGCAGCCGTCCCGCTAGACCACACGACCACCTGGGCTCTCAAAAAAAGAGCTTTCGGTGGCCATATGTTACCTTTCCACGTCAGTTTTAATCTAGCGGCGTACTACAGTACATATATATATATATATATATATAAGTACGTCTGAGTCAGTGACAACCCTACAACAGATGTATCCATTGGATCGCCATCCATGATGGCGATACATGGCTGTGTACATAATGTATATACAACTCGTCTAAACATCAACCCAACAATGTTAGATCTGTAAATTTGCGAAAGCAAATTTACAGATCTAACATTGTTGGGTTGATGTTTAGACGAGTTGTATATACATTATGTACACAGCCATGTATCGCCATCATGGATGGCGATCCAATGGATACATCTGTTGTAGGGTTGTCACTGACTCAGACGTACTTATGAATATAATTATTTTCTGTGACTGTATCTTACATTAATTTGTAGGATCCTTTACTATAGATAATTTAGCTGATCTGTAACAATAACATCTTCATGCCTTATATATCATGTACTGTAGTACGCCGCTAGATTAAAACTGACGTGGAAAGGTAACATATGGCCACCGAAAGCTCTTTTTTTGAGAGCCCAGGTGGTCGTGTGGTCTAGCGGGACGGCTGCAGTGCAGGCGATTTGGTGTCACGATATCACAGTAGCATGGGTTCGAATCCCGGCGAGGGAAGAACCAAAAATTTGCGAAAGCAAATTTACAGATCTAACATTGTTGGGTTGATGTTTAGACGAGTTGTATATATATATATATATATATATATAGGTTCAGATAGAGATTTATTTACAAATTTATTTGAACTATACTATATATTTTTGTATCTTTTATATAAAATGAATATCAACTGATGTCCTTTGTTAAGATCAAGACTGACATATAGTTAACAGTGAATACACTCGATACTAAATTACTAAATATAAACATTACCCACAAATTATCAACAGTTAGGTAATCAGCATTTCTATGTTGATATGAATTACCATTGATATAGTCATTAATATAAACTCATTCTTTAAAAAAACTTTGAATTTTTATAACAAAAAACAAACATCATAATTCGAATACAATCTTACAAGGCAGTGCAAGATAAGAAAAAGTCAAAAACACAAATAACAGTACATAAAATAAAATAACATTCTGAGCAAAATGCGCCACACCAAACAAAAGGGGTGGTATAAGAAGCTGGACAGAACCGTTTTATTTTAAAAACAACAAATTTGGCAAACAAATGTAAACTCTCTTATATTATTTACAATAATCCAGTAACATTTTGGGAAAATAATTCTGCAATAATTTGTGTAAGTGCACAACACGTGAGAAATTTCCTTAAACCAATAGACTAAGTCTAAATCATTTGACTCTGTTATAAGATAGAGAAAAATAACTTAAATGAAAACAGGGCTTTATTTCATTTATTCTAGTGTTGTCATATATAAAATGAATATTATTCAAAGCAAATTTGAATTATCGTTGGACTCTTTCGATTATTTAAAAAAATATTTCAATTGATAAATTTCAAAATTCCTAAAACAAAACACACAACAACAAAAAGTCCAGCAAGTTAACCGAATTATTAAATGAAAATAATTAGTCATACTAGTTGAGTCTAGTTCGGGGAGTTTAAACAAAGATTGGCTGAATCACTTTTAACATTGAATACAGATAAATACACCTACATCGATTTTAAATGTATCTATGCAAGTACAAAAAAGCAGAACCTAAACGCTACCGATAACTTTGTTTAGATTATTCCTTGACATTTTGTTGATTAATGAAAAATTGCATTGAAATGGATGCTTCATTTTGTGGTTTAATCAATTGATATATTCAAGTTAGCACAAAAATTCACTTATATTTAAAATATCTTCTACAATTATACTCGCCGTCACGTAAAATTGGTACCATGTTTTTTTTTATTACAACCGCATTCATTCGAGATGAAGTTGTTCATTTAGCGGAATCAAATACCATTCCAAAAATCAACTACTGTCCTGCCTTTTATAGTGTTTGCACTGTATAACCATGACCTTTACATAATCCAGGATTATTTTGTATGGTGGAATTCGACATTGTTATTATCGGAAATGTTGTCGTGGAGTTCCATGTGCTGTCTATTTTCTCAGGTCTCACGGAGCTTTTCATCATCGTTCTTTAAATTTAGAAAACGCGGGAAATTGTATCACATCAATGGCAAGGATATTACCGGAGAGTAACGAATGTAATGTAAATAAGGGATCATCATAGAAACCAAGATTGCGGTTATACAATGAAAAGAATCTTGGATAATGAGAAGGTCAGGATTTTACAGTACAAACACAATAAAAAAAAGTATGACAGTAGTTGATTTTTTGGAATGATATTTACATCATCTCGAATGAATGCGGTTGTTGAAAAATATTTCAACCGAAAACATGGTACCAATTTTACGTGACGGCAATTATAGTATCTACTTATAATGATAAACTAATAGTATTTCACTAGTAAAACAAATTTAAGTACACCACAATAGTCTATCAAATATATTGGGTTTATGAGTGTAAGAGCATCATTAACAAGCATTCATTTCGTCTTCCATTAAACCATCGAAATAAACTCACAATTCACAGGAATAAATATGTCTTGTAGACAAAATTTATTACATGCTTTTCGAGTTTTTTTTTATAATCGAAAAGATATATTTAATGACTCGTGATGTCAATATTCACTTCAACACCGATGTTTTATAGTCTTGTACAATACAAGGTTTTTGGCATAAAATTAATATATATATATAATATTATATATTCTCTTTGGATACGAACTTATTTGTACACAAGAAAACTTAGTCTTACGATCAAAGGTAGGTAAATTATTAAAGCATATAGTGCAATAAAGATTATTCAATTGTGTTATAAAAAAAATATATATTTACACATGGAAAAAAACACCTTGATTTTTAAAAAAATCAGCCTCTTGGTTTGGATGGAATTTGATAAAATATTTGTAAAATAATATTGAAACGTAGTTAATGATATCATTCGCATTAAAACGGGAGAAAAAAATGTATGAAAAAAATGTTTTATCTAATGAAGGGTTTTTTTAGTTGCACTTTACAATGTCAAGACATTTCAAAATTTATCTTTAGATGATTATTCACATCATGGTTGATCGTTATACGCCAGAAATTAGTACTTTATGCGCAGCCTTCATTTAAACGGATAACCGCATCTTAACGTCTTCTGATTTCTGCCTTAAGTTGACTAATTTGTTGCTAAGGTAGCAGCAACCATTCCTGACGAAAGGTATTGTTTATTTCATGACGTGTTTGGACTGGGGTGTCCTTTCGTGCACTTTACTTCCAACAGTGTCCCATATATCCTCGATATAGTTCAAATTTAAGCTACAATCGGGCCAAGGAAGATAAACCGAATTCCATTGGAACTCCACGATGCTAATTTCCAACTTTGGCGAGCTCTGCACTATATTGGATACGGGAAACTGTGTGTCTGTTCTTGACAAAAGGTCCCCGAAATAGTCTTATCGCACGATAACCAGTAGCGATGAGTAGATACCGAACAGCTCTTGTTAAAAGGCTCCTGTATGGTCATACACTCTCTGTTTAGGATTGTATTGTTTGCAATGGGTTTCCTTCTCACCAACCTTCATCATGCTTTTTTTATGATTTTCCCTAGCAGATGTTATAGGAGTCTTCTTGATCTCGGAAGGTCTTTAACATCGTTTTTTGCCTGATTTTTATTCTCGAAACAACTTATAGTAGAATGGTGATGACCAACAATACGTGCATTTGTCACAGCGACATACTTGCTTCTTTCATGCTGATTATCTGCCATCTTGCTGCAGTTATGAGTTGTGGATCACCAGTTACAAGGTGTCAATCACATAACTTTATAAACTTGGTTATTTAAAGTGTTGAAAACAATGAGGATAAAACATATGCTTTATTGTTTACGAGTACTGTAGCTGCATGTGCAGATAAGAACTAATCGAGTCGATATTTATTCATTAAACTCAGTTGATATTTAAATAATGTTTAACTAGTTCTATTCCAACAAATTATATCACAAAAAAATAAAGAGTGTTTTGTTTTTTAATTAGAATTTCAATTTGGTGTTGCAATACTTATTTCCATGTGTATATATACATTTTGGAAGAAACTTGAATCGATTTTATATCTTCAACTATCTAAGTGTTCGTTGGACACTTCAATTTTTTTTAAATAATATTTGAATTAGGGGTTTTAGAACACTTAAATGGGTTACATCTTAATAAATCTGCTTTCACCTATTATTACATGTATAAGTGAAGAGGAAACAATCTTCTTGATGATAAAAATAATTGTTTATAAAACTGCTGTATATGTAATGAAGTTATTCCTGTAAATTGCATAGTTTCTCATCTCTTATAATATTTATATGTTTGTCAACTGGTCAAAGTAAATACTTTGTCCAACTTTGATGACAATTAAACGAGCCAAATCTATTGCATCCAATGTTTTGGTTACTTCCTTGACGCTAATTTCATGAGAAGTCATATCATTCAAAACTGTATCCAGTTTAAGAGGTGCTTGATATACTCTCTATTGCTGTTTCTTTGGTAATGCTCCACCAATGTGCTGGTATATCTGGGAGTTTGAAGCCATACATTTCTGCAAATTCTTGCTGATATTTACAAACAACCCACATCCAGTATTTTGAAACATCAGACGATGGTAAAATATCCCAGTCTTTATGAGATTCCTTGTAATCTTTGTAGTATTTCCATTCCTCCTTTTTATCATTTTCATGCCATTTGTATGTTTTTTCTGTTGTTATGCTGTAATTGCAAAAATCGACTATAAATTTGTCTGTCCCAGCCCAGGCGAATCCCCGGATTCCCATAGGTCGGTGTTGAATACACTGGTGTGGAAACCCAAGTCTGATATGATCGCTGTCAGTATTTTTACATGGTTCGTAGCAGAACATACATTTTGCCTCACATCCCCACAAACGGTTCATAATTTGGGGTATAGGATTTTCATTCCACTGCACGGTACTTGCAATCGTTGTTTGGAAATTCTTTAAGACTATACTTTCTGTATCTTTCAATGCATCGAGTACCATTTCCGTGAAATTGTTTATATCTGAAACTTTTCTACTTTGAACATGTATTAGAATGTCATTTGACAATGGTAAGTAATTAGATTCCCCAACATGATTCATAAAGTTTGCGATCCAGTGTTTAACATTAGACTGTCCTAGTTGAAAGCAGTTTTCATTGGCTTCTTGTATACTTTCCAACAAGTGAGAAAATATCTTATGTACTCTACTTTTTGCCAAATACGCATATTTTGTCTCGACATTTCCCTTACGTTCGAACATTACGTCATTGGTAAGCTTTGTTATCCATGATTTTGCGAAAGTGGTTGGATCGTGAATGTAGTCTACATACTCTTCGTATTTTTCGGCATTTGCCAAGTATACCATAATATCCTTCATTAAACTAAATTTTGCATTGCCGAACAAGACCAAAATATTTTCTTGGACATCTATTGGCAACAGTTCGGTGACATGTTCAACCACAGCTTTTATCATTGCTTCTTTAAAGAATCCAGCAGCTATTACGTCTTCAGTCTTTTGTTCTACTAAGTTTATAAACAAAGCGAATGCAGTTCCTTTGTAACTTTCCATCTGGCCTTTAGGGCTGTGTTTTTTATTGTACCTTTCATTTAATTTCGTAAACAAAAATGAAACATACACAGCAACGTGATTCACAATCATAGCCCTAAACGGTGGAAGGAAATTAAATCTGTAGCTATTCCTTGTGTGATCATTATGATCATCGATGTCATTCACGATTATATTCATTATTTCTGTGACATATGAAATGTCGAAGCTAATATCTTGTGAATCGAGTTCCAATAACATTGAATCGATTTTTCGGAAGGTTTGATTAACTATATCCACAATTTGATTCCTGCACTTGTCGGAATTTTCTTTTCCGAATTCCCAAAAAGTAGCAAGTCGACTGAAATGATCCGTTTTTATTTGATGCAGGCTTATACTTCCTACAAGTTTTGTTAAATGGTCATGTGATAGGTCTGCCTTGGACCTCTCTTGCATAAGGAATGCTGCATCAGATGGGAATTTGTCAAATAACAGATGTTCAATCTGATCGGCAATAGACACAAACTCAATGTCATCTTTTATACCCAACTGATTTATCCAAGAACTCCAGAAATGATTAAATGTTTCTTCTAGTTTTTCTCTTTCTGGAATTGTTCCCTGCATTTTGACTGCTAGATTTCTTGCAAGTTCGTTTATTTTCATTTCGTGATTCGTCTTCTCCATTGATTTCAATCTCTGGATTTTAATTTCTTCCTTAATATTGCTGATATCTGATTTTGCTTTGAGGACAAACTTTTTTATTAAAAGTATCAAACTATTTTTCTTACTCTCGGTCCACTGCATCATGACATCTTTCAATGTACTTCGTTCAACAAACGAATCTAGTTCGTTGCACGAAATTTTCACTTGTTTTTCTATTTCACTGGCAACCTGAGTAACTATCTTTAGAAAAGCTTTTTCTAATTCATGATCATTTAAGCAGTTTACAAGCAAGCTTTTTGCCTCAGACCTGACAAACTCTAGAACGTACTTTTCTAATGCCCATGTAAGACTCTGGTATTGTCGTTCCATACTGTTGTACGCTTTTACTTCTAAGCTGTTTCTAAAGCTGAAAACGAAGTCATCTTTTAAAATACCGTTCCATAAATCTTCAATTCGTGAAATGGTATCAGTAATTGTAAAATATGTTTCTCTCTGCGTCAAAGATGAACCAAATAACAATGCGTCTTTAACCCTATTAACACATGAACTGTAACCGGGATTTACCGGGGCCATTGGCGGATCACCATACCAAAGATCGGAAAAATACCAAACATTTTTCTCGCTATCAAAATCGATAACTTGTCTGAAAGAATTGATGTCTGCAATATTTAAGACCGTCGCTGCCGCTTGTGTCATTTCATCCAAATGTCTTACAAAACATGTTCTTTGTTGTGTCAACTTATCATTGGCATTTGGAGCTGAGACATTTTGGTGAACAAACACACATTTTTGTTTCAGGTTCAGTCTGTCATTTGCAAGTTTTAGTCTGAGAAAGGCATGAACAACAATCTGTAAAACATCTTCTACTTCTGCTGTATTATCTCCCTTCACATTAACTATCGTAACATCACCTAATCCAACCACAAATGTGGCAAGCTCGTTGTCATGACTGCGCTTGGCATGTGCTAGTTCTGGAGCTCGAAGACCTTCGGTATCTATCACAAGCACATAATCATAAGCTTTTGTGTTGTCTGCAACTGGTACAAGTTGCATAAACACACCTCGTGTGCATCGTCCTGTCCCTACAGCAAACTGCAAACCAAACATTGCGTTCAGTAAAGTAGACTTTCCAGAACTCTGTATCCCTAAAACGGACAATGCCAGTAGCTTTTTGTCTCCTATGCTTTCCCTTAACGTTTTCAAAACTGCTTTAACCCAAAGAAGTGGTACAATTGCTGTATCCCCGTCCATTACTTCAAAAGGATGTCCCATCAATAGAAGTTTTGCGCTAATATGCGGTAATGAAGATTTAATTGTTTGATATTTTACAGGTGTCGGTAGGTTACTCTCCATCATAGCTTCGTACATTTGGCCCATTTCGCGGCATAAATGTTCAAGTCCAAAAGAAGCTTCCGCTAATTCATATTCACGTTTACTGAGCTGATGTTGCAATCTATCAACTGTTGCTTTAGAGTCTTTTTGGTCTTGAACATATTTCAATTCCTGCCATTTTGACTTGTATCTTTCGAGATATTCTGGAATAATATGCTGCGACCGTTCATCAAAAAACATCTTCAACCAAACAACAAACACTTTAGTTTCTTTTTCGTATGGTAAAATCTGTAGTATTTTATCAATAAACATGCTCATGAAAGGACCGAGATTTTCACAAATATGAAACTGCGTTTGTCTGGCTTCGATCATTTTATTTCTGATAAGACCATTTTCTTGAATAGTTTTGTACTTGGACGATTTGTTGACCGTTTTTAAATTCTGGCTCCATTCTTTCAACGGCTCACCCTGGAGTGGTAAGAGCTGTGCTTTAATGCTCGAGGACATGTTTGGAATAAAGCTTGTTATTTGGTCAGCCGCTTCTTTCATGGCACTGTATACAATCTTGTTTTCGTCTAAATTCATCTCTTCACACACATCTGCTTGCACCCTCTGCCAGAGAGACATCAATGAACGCTTTGATACCAATTCAGAAATGTTATTTCTCATTTCTTTTTTTAAGACAGAACAACTTCTTATATGTCCCTCCACAGCCATGATATGTATTCTAGTTCGGTCCTTGTACGTGGTTGTTCTATCTAAGAAAGTGTTTAATTCATTTCTCAACACCCCTTTACTACATCGCTTTGCATCTATAGAAATAATTACCATCACGTTCGTCTTGTAAACTTCTGTAGTTAGCTGCATAAACCGTTCATTCCTCATTTCATCAATATCCACCATAATGACAATAGCATCTGAGAAATGTGACAAAAAATGGAACTGTTGTCTATGTACGTCACAATCACCTCTTAGATTTAGACATGCAGTTTCATTAGAAAGAAGTCTACTGTTCTTTGATGGTATATACCAGGCCATTTCAACCAATCCATTGCTTATCCATCTTGTAGTTGAACCAAGAGGGCTGTCTTTGTTGAAGAATGTACAATGATACTGGTCTGAAATTATCTCATTAATCATTTTAGACTTCGAAACTGACGTATACCCAATTCGAACAAATGACACAACATTACAAGGGCAATCAACAGCACCAATATGAGATAGTTCTCTCTCTATTACAATTTGTCGAATAGGCCAAATAGATACTACCATGGCTTCGTTTCTGCATTGCGGAAAGACAAATGGAATGGCAAGGCGGCACATAAACATTTTTGAGGCAACAATCTGTTTGACTACTGGAGAACAACAATTGAATATAGCAACGGTCAAATCAATTGGATTCACTCTAGTTAGTAGTGCATCACTTCCAAGTAAATTATCTAAAATATCAAATTCATCAGGTACACATTTTGAATGTTCTAACTGTTCTTCTAAAATTTTATCGCGAGCATTATAGTTTAAAGAAATTATATTCTCTAAAAATACCCATGGTATATTACTAAGCTTAATGTTAGAATTACTTGGTTGGATCTTTACAATATCAAATAAAGCTATCTTATCAGGGTAATACATTTCTAATCCTAACTCACTCAAAAGCTCAGTTTCAGATTTACATGTTTTGTCATTTCCCAATTGTTGGTCTAAGTACATTTTTTGAAATGAAGCACTGACTTCACTGCTAACTTCCGAGCTCTTTATTCGGCATTGTGCCCTTTTCGCTGAAAAAGAACAATAGACAAATGGGTGCGAAACAAAACAAAGTTAAGTGCCTACATTAAGTATCGATAAAACAATATTGTCTGAAAAGGATTGTTTGATACATATACGACATGTACGATTCGTCAGTAAATTAATGTAATAACAGTCAAAACATATTGTAAATCATTTGTATATATATTTTCCTTTGTTTTGGTAATTTCAGAAGAGCTCGAGTATTTAAGAGATTTGGAGATGTTTGTTACTTTTCTTATTGCCATTCGACCAATACCTTGATGCAGCCTTACACTAAATCTAATGTTATAAAACTAATAAAAACGAGCTCTATATCTAACTGTACAATTTGAGGTGTATAACGACTATAAACCTAAGGTTCATAGCACAATATAAGCTATTGACCTGTTTGTATGCTAAAAGTACAAATGTAAATTTGATATTTATTAGATTATTGGAAGATACAATTTTTTTTATTTTTTTTTACCTACTAAAAAGTACAATAACAAAAAATACTGAACTCAGAGGTAAATTCAAAACAGAAACTTCCTTATACCAGCGGCTCTAAAGAGCTTGTGTCGCTCAACTTGGTCTTGATGTATATTAAAAAAAGGACACACATCAAAGACAAGAATATAATTATGACGATTTTCTTTTTTGATGATGTAGATTTTACTTTACTGAAGATTCTTGCTGTTTACAATTTTCTCAATTTGTAATAAAGAACTTGGCCGATCTAAGTTTCAGAGGAAAGTCTTTGTTTTCTTTTATAAAAACTACGGAAAAATTGTGAAAAATTTACTTTCAATAGCAATTACTCTGGATGGGGTCAATTGTCAATTTTGATCAATTGATCTATTTGTAGACCTCACTTTGCTGATAAATTCTGCTCTTTACAGTATATCACTATGTTTTTCAATATTCAAGATAATAACAAAAAACTGCAACAAGGCGATGTTTGATGTGACTGAAAATTACAAGACAGATAGATCTAACTTAATAAAAAATTACGTTAAGCAGTTCACCGCTATGCTCTATTTTTAGCCAAGGAGATCACCATGGTTAATAGCCGGGCCGTTGGATACATGTTGTCAAACAAGATACCGTACGGATGAGTTAGACCAAGTTTGGTTTAATTTGGTTCAGTACTTTAAGAGAAGAGAAATGTGAACAGTTGTCTTTCAAGGGCAATTACTCTTGATGGGGCAATTGACAATTTTTGTCAGTTTGACTTATTTGTAGATCTAACTTTGTTAAACATTCTTGCTGCTTACACATGTTACATTTTATCTTATCTAGAACATAAAACACAAAACTGTTACATTTCCTTAAAATTAATAATTCAGGGGCAGCAACCCAACAATGTATTGCCTGATTTGTCTGAAAATTTTAGGGCAGATAGATCCAAACCTGATAATAATTTAACTCTCGTGTCAAATTTACTCTAAATGCTTTAGCTTAAGAGATACAAGCCAAAAACTGTATTTACCCCGAATGTTCTTTTTTTTAACCGTGATACCTCAATGAGGATTTTTGACAAGTTTGATTAAATTCGTCAAGTTGTTTGACCTTTTAGGTGAGGGGAGCTAAAAAGTGTGATGGTCAAAAACTTATACACAAACGAATTATGGTTGACACAAAACAAAAATGTCCTCTCACTTTTCTCTCAAATATTAAGCATGTAAAAGAAACTGATTCATACCGAAACACCATACAAATAAATTCGAGCGATTACAGTTGAATGTAATCTTACTTCGCTGATTTCGCTTACCAAATACAGTTGCCCTATTAATATTAATAAAAAAAAACTTAACAAATCAAGAACAACAAGACCCGATCGATGGGCTAGCGTGTAAGTATTGTATTTACATTGATCATAGTCAACAACGATATTGAGAGTTATATACCCATATGTGTGGCAATGTATATAAATCTCCCCAACAGGCTCTCAGTTGTTTTAGTAGTAATCGCAACTTTCGACTACCATACTAGTCTTTTCATGTTCTTTCCTTCTTTACACATCCAGGCCAGGGCTTTCAAATGTTCGGCTTATGGCGTTCTTGATGAAGGTAAATATAGAAATGCACCCAGTATGCATGCAATTTAAAACATGCTGTTTTTCATTTTTTATGGATTAAATGTCAAATCGTTGAAATAACTATAACCAATAAATAAAATCATGAAATGGTATGTCTAATATTCATAGTTATTACATACATTGATTGCTATCTCCTGGCAATACTATTGCTTTAACTTCCTTTTCTGGGAATAGCTGTTTTCCGTTTGTCTTTGTTATGATGTTCTCCATAAATCCACCAATACTCTCTTGAAAGATGTCATCAGTTCGTAATACATCATTGCTGACCTCTAAATCTATTAGAAGAGAATGTTTTCCATCTGGACTAGAATATATTTCTTCTGTTATCTCGAAATCGTTACACTCAAAGCCATCTGGAAGGATAGGAAATATTTACTAAGGAAGTAATTATTCATGTTACAAATAATCATAAGCACACATAGTAGATTTAAATATATTTACAATTCCAAATTACGAATTGGTAATAGTAATGAAATATTAAAATAAAGAAAATGTCAAACAAAGTTGAACTTTAGTAAATACCAAGAGTATATAAATAATATAAACAATGAAAAAAAAGAGTTTTGAAAAATTATTACTCTTATCTTACTTTGTGTGACAACGATTATGATGCATATGCTTTTCCTATGAACTTTTGTTTAAATTCTTTCTTTTTTTTTTTACATTATCTTAATTTTTTGAAATATATATAATGTATTTAAGACAACCATCTGCACAGCAGAGTTAACTCAGAGCTGAATTCTGCGTTTGAAATATTTTTTGGATTGACGGGGAAAAGGCAACACCTATCTCGTAACATTTTAATGATAGGAAAAAACATTCGATACAAATGATAGGCAAAATGCGCGCCTTCCTGACGAACAGAACAGAAACATATTTTTTTCAATCTCTCTAGAAGTGTAGTATATAACGAGTCAGTTGATGACCATTTGAAAAGAGGGACGAAAGACACCAAAGGGACAGTCAAACTCGTAAATCTTAAACAAACTGACAACGCCATGGCTAAAAATGAAAAAAATATTGAATCTTCGAACAAAGTCTCCAATTAATAAAAAAAAACCTGCAACTCCCAAAACAGGACATTTTGTTTCTGATCTGAATAACCCATATCACGTTGGAGTTGCAAAATGACTGTTTACCTTCATCAGCTGTCAGAATTATATTCATGTCTGCTATAGAATCGATCTCTAGTATATTTCCAATTTTGAAAACCCGCTCTATAAAATTTGTTAGATCATTCATCAGTGTACTATGGTGTTGTAAAACTCTGTTTAAAATAGTCACGTGCAAAATTAGACTTCCTTCTCGTACATGTTTGAAATGGATGCTGACAGATCCGTTGTTTATCTGATCAGTAAGAGAATTAAGTAAAGCAGCTTTTTTTCCACCATCGTTAATCCCTTTAACAATTATTGTGACTGGTGTGGTTGTTGAATCTAAAGGCAAAATGACGAGAAAAAATAAAAGGAAACGTACGATTTATACAAAAATAAAATTTCACAAATCTAGATGTATCATACAAAGTTCAGTTCGCACGATAACAATATGACTATGTTAGAACATAAACGGAAATAAGGACGTTAAAACGGAAGAAAGGATGGAATGATAGACATAAGTTATACACCTTATACTTTTTGGAACGTCGAATAATTATTTCAACTAACAAATAACTAAAATATTTTTTTCAAAATTCTGACAGCATGAAAACTGTGAACAAAGCAACTACAATTTTCAGCGATCAATCTCCGATTTTACAGTGTGATAGAATCTTCTTATTCTTTATACGACGTCAATTTATGTATCATTCAAAGTTATAATTGTCAATATATGCGTGTACTATACTATTTTTATACTATTATTACAAATGTGTAGTTAAGCCTGTCGTATCTACGGGTATTCTGTAACGTATTTTGCAATCTTATAAATATTTTCTATTCTTTTAAGCTTACCTGTTTCATCTTTAATATCTCTTATGAGATCCTCTATTGCTGTTCCGTAATAAACACGAAACACTATTTTATTGATATACAATCTGGCTTTCTCTAAAAAAAAATTAAAAAAAAATTGACGCTTGCTTGAGTTTAAAGTGTATTCCAGTTTTCATCTTTCATTAAGCTTTCTCTAAAATGTCAAATATGTATGCATTGTGTGTCAGACAAAATGTCTGATCATCAATACAAAACATTTTAGTTAAACGCTTATAATATCTTTATTGCATTCCAAAACCTTGGTGATAAACTACATCTTTCATTTTTATCTTAATGTAAGTCTGTTATGTTAATTTTCATATTACAAGTTAGTTTTTCTTAATTTATAGTATAAATCTAGACTTACTTTAACATGTTTAACAATGGAAAATTATATAAGAGATATAAGACATGATGTTACCTTTAAGACATGCTATTTCCTCTGTGGCCCGTATGTACTTCCATTGTAGATACTCATCCATTTGGCATGTTTAGAAATGCATAATGTCTTTTTCAAAGCCTTCATTGCCCTGATAGACATCTATTCTCCTTCCAAGTTCAATAAACTCATCAAAACATTCGTTAAATTCTATATCCGTCACATTGCAGTCAATTATGTGTACTAAATTATTTCTTGTTAGCCTTATCCGCTCGACATCGTCACCGATTTCCTTCTCATGAACCATCGGTTTTGAACCCCAATTTCGAGATGGTGGTGGGATGAATTTAAAGTACTTGACGATTTTGTAGATAAGTGTGACGTCTAGTTTTGTGAAGCCATCAGTTAATAATGTTTGTATTGATATTTTATCAGTTGTGCTTAACTTTTTTTGAAACATTTTGTCCTTCAATATCATTTTGTGTACGACAGGAGATGGAATTCCTGATTTTGCTAGTAACTCTTGCAGTATTTTGGAGAATATGTCCACAACGACTGTACTGCATCTTGCAAACTTCGAGTGACAGCCCATAGCTAAGTTGATTTTTCTTCTTGGGTTTCTAAACAAACAGTAATTGTTACTAGCGTTCAAAGAGCAGGTTGATGATTGAAAAATATGAATGACACAGTGTGAAAACACTTATATATTTTATATATGGTAATTCAAATATGTAATCATCGATTAATATATTGAAAAGGATGAAAATCCAGCATGTATTTTTATTTCATCATTAACATCATTAAGATCAAAAGCTTTCTTGTTAGCAGAAACCCTCAACATCCTGGTCAATCACGTTGACAATTTATTTGTATACTCGTTGTTTCCAAATTCAGATATATAAATGATCATCCATTTAAAACTTTGTTTTTTGTTCTTATGAATTTCTAGAATTGTCATGCTTCATCAGTCTGCAATGTTCAAAACTAATATGAAATGAAAATAAGTAGAAATCCTTCAATTAAAAAAACTGTGAAAGCCAATGAAATATAATAACATGATAACAGAAGATGCTGTATTAGTAAAGGATATCTACAAAAATTGACAAAATCTTCACAAGGCTACTTAACCATGCTGGTAAGGAGAAAAATAGAAACCCTCTAAAAAAAAAAGATAAATCACAAAAAATACTGAACTCCGAGGAAAATTCAATCGTAAAGTCCATAATCAAATGGCAAAATCAAATGACAAAACACATCAAACTAATGGCCAACAACTGTCATTTTCCTAACTTGGTATTTCAAACGTAGACAATGGTGGATTGAACCTGGTTTATAGCGCTAAACCTCTCACTTCTATGACAGTTTCATCAAATTCCGTTACAACGATGCGTGAACAAAACAGACACACTAAATAAAAATAAGAATATAGTTACATTATGAGCCTATTGCATGTTTTTTTTTAAGAATCGGTGTTGAGAATAATTAAGCCATATCTATAACTTTTGTTGACCCAGAAACAGGTGCACCCCAGTTAAATAACCTAGCGTGCCTGTAAAATATTATTATCAAAACACTGAACGATTAAATCCCTATATGATACCTATTGTAGTGCACATTGTGTACGTAAAAAGGATAAAATCGGCACTGACGGTTCATTTAAATACTAGTATCACCCTGTATAACCCCGATACAGATGAAACCGGACGTTGACGCGTTCGAGTCGAGCACACCGTATAGCACTGAGTTCAGACAGTAAGGAATTCATACTTTTAAAGACAATCCAATATCTATTCTTCGTATATTTTGCACCAATATATTCTTTGCCATAATACTCATGAGTTACTAAAAGGTTTTTCAAAAATGTGACATTTTTTTTATACAAACATCAAAAAACGCACGAAGATATCAATGATAAAACGTGCTTGGTATTTTTAAACATTCAAAACTTTATGTTTCTCGTACCTCATAGTTTTTAAAACATACATTTTTGGAAACTTCATAGTATAAATCAACAAACTTATAAAGATCGTTTGTTTATGTTGTATCTAGAAACAAAAAAATACACGTTTTAAAATGTCTCTATTTTCATATAGCATTCATAAAAAGAAGTATTCAAATCGATTGAACATAAAAAGAAAACATTTATTCGACGGACAGCATGCCATTAGTGAATCTTGTCATGCTAATAAAACAAGTCTCAGAGTACTGCACAAGTACATTTCAAACACTTTAATTCCTAGTCAGAACGATTTTTAAGCTTAAATGATTTTGAACAGTAAATTATTATCCATCTTAATGTTTCAGATCAACGAACTAAGAACGGTTTTTAAATCTGATTAACAACAATGTCTTTTGAAGCGGTGAAAAAATGGCCGTTGTTTCTGTTATAGCATAGCAGCGACCTCGTTAAGATCGGTTGCAATTAAGGATTTAATTAACTAAAATATTCAAATGGTATGAGCAAACATACAAAATAGAAATTGTAGTTTGAATAAGGCAGTTTTTATGTAAGAAAAAAATTACAACAAAAGGGAGTCAAAGGAAATTTTGTTGATTGTTTTATTTATAATTACTTGGACTTTTTAACTCACAAGTTATCTACATGTGTCGCTAGTCAGACTCACATAAGACATTGTTTATTCGTGATTGTGTGGGACCATGTTTTTTTTCAGTTTTTTTTTATTTTCCTGCTCAATCAAGAACAAAATAATTGTTCAAATGTTTAACTAATTATCACACACGCATCTGTAAAAAGAATGTTTGTCAAAAAATAAGGTTCAACCACGCATCCCCCATACAAACTTAAATAATGTATGCCTTATACATTTGTGTGTCATTTTGTACTTTGCTGTAATGATTGCATAAGTTAGCGACTGGACTGGGTGGGGTAATATTTATAAAACTATATCTTAATGGTGTCATTATGTTGTTTGTACGAGTGGTAATGCAAGTGGAAGGGGTGCCAACATTTTATATAGACCCCGCGGCTGACAGATAAATACAGTTACTTAAATATTTTTAACTGTAACATATCCTGGATAAAACCGTTCATGGACTTTCAACAAATGATTGATATATATGTTGTGTCACTTTTTCAGTATATTAATCAAGTATGAATGTTGTTTAACAATTATTTAATTAGGTTGAAAGTTGGAAAACAGTGAAGTGCAATCTTGTACAATGTGTTATAATTGTCTAGATCGAAATAATAATAAATATACGCATGCAGTTTGTGTGGAGTAGTAATATTGATTATGTTTCAACTATAAATATATTTACCTTTGTCTTCTACATATTTTAATATTCCATTATAAACTAAGCATAGATCTCGACAAACATCAAACGTATTATTATTGCAATTATTAAAAATTGACTACCTGTGAAAATATTTAACACAATGTTATTGACTTGTGTCGTCTTGTCTGTGGATAATGATTTTAATTTGATTACGGTTCAGTACAGGTCAATAGATTGAAACAATATATGTATTGAATGATTTTAACCCAGATAAAACTATTAAGGGTGGTAAATTCGAAATAATGTCTCAAATATATTTAACACATTCACAGTATATCAGTCACGTCAAACAGAGCAGAGCAGGGGACGGAGTGCGCCCTTAATAAAGAGAGGTACTGGCTACGGTTACATGGAAAAGTAACAAATGAATAATAAATAAAAAATGTTACATTGATGACTTATTGTAAGAATGCAATGTTGGGTAAGGAACCGATTAAATACGATTGGAACAAAAATTGGTGTGTTTACGGTTACATTGCGTTATTGTTACATTGAAGACTGCGATATAAGCTAGATTTAAACCTTCTATATTTCTGTTGCTTATTTCTTTGACATGTACGAGATAATAATAAACGTTTTTAACTGGACCAAATCACAACTTACCATTAAGATTCAGCAACCACATTTGTTTAACATGTAATGTCATCCCCCTACTTAATATTTGATGCATTAAATATCAAGAAATAAATTAGGAAAGTGCATGAAATTAAAATTCCAAGTCATAATTTGTTCACACTAAGGACTATATTCGTAGAGGAAGACAAATGTGTCCTTGGACCGTCTGGTGCAATGGTCGGATAAACTATGGTGTCATATGCAAAGATACGTCAAAGGCAAACGACTTGATAACAGTGAACTAAAATTGATACTGTGAATTACTGACTGATACATGTTTCCAGGGAGGCCATAATGGTGTTTCTTAATTTTTAGCTTCAGAAAGGGATAGTGCAGAATGTAAGGGAACAGTGTGCAATACAGACATGCACAATGCATCACTGGTTTGTGATGGCTGCTTGAATGGTTTCGCCAATTTCTTTTTAGACTAAAACATGCTTCAAAAACAAATTACAAAATTTAACAAATGAATGCAAGTATCAAATAAAAGTTTTCAAGTTTTATTTAAATACGTATTGCTATTCCCATCGTACATTTCAGTGCATGAATGCAATAACGCAATGTTATCACAGACACGAATATTATTGTTACGTTCTGCTATTTCGTATTTAATCAGTTATTTACCCAACCATACATCCCGACAATAAGTATCCAACGTAAAAATATTGATTTTATTATTGGTACATTTCCATGTAACCGTAGTCAGTGCCATAAATATATGAATATTGACGGAGACACTCAGTTGGTAACATTCTTCAAATAAAAAATACCCCTACCCCTTCACTTCACCAGTACAACAAACAGGTGTTGTAACAATAGTACATCTGCACTCATGTAACATGATTATTCAGCAAATTACCCAGAAAACAACACCCAAATTCTAAAATTTAAATCAATATAATATATGGAACCATTTGACCTATATGTGAACCAATTTGAAAACAGGCCACAAAATCAAAAAATTTCATACAGGGATAAATATTGTGGTACAATTTTACAGAAATCCATATTTTTTTTCTTAACTTAAAATTCAGGGAACCAGAATATCCTTATTTTCGGCCCATGTTAGCCCCTAATTCCTAAACCGATTGGTATACCACCCCCAATGATCAATCCGAACCTTCCTTTTTTATGGTACCTTGTGGTACAACTTCATATAGATAAATTAACTGATACTCAAGTTTTGTCAGGAAACCAAATGTTTTTAGACGACCATAACAATAGTGACAAAGTCACTACATTTTATGACTGCAAAAATTGTGGTCACATTAAAGGGGAGAAATAATATGTTTTTTAAAAATAATTGATAGGTTTCCCTTGGAAGTCGGATTTTTTGGAATGTCACATTTGTCATGAATTGACAATCATAATTTTTAACCACCCTCTTTATATAATCTTCCTTTCTGATAAATAATAGCTTTATATTTGTGTTATACATGTGTATATTTATGGAAAGATAAAATTGACAATGGAAATATGGAATGTTTCAAAGAGACAACAACCCGACCATAGAAAAAATGTAGCGAGAAATTCCCGCATGAAAAGAGCATCTTTACATAAATTTTATTTCAAGTTATAATGGTGATAAATAATATTTTGGTGTAACTATGTCAACAATCTGCATTTATTTGATTTAAATATTGCAAAAAATGTCACAAAAATCAATAAAATTTGGTCCAGAAGAGAATTTCACTCAAATAGGGATAACTTTCCTGAAATCCATAGAGATCTATCAAGAGGTCCAAAAAAAATAAATCTTTGTTGAAAAAATACCAATGCAATAAATTCTGGATGTGAAAATACAGACTGTCAAACAGAAAAAATAGCCCATAAAACATGGTAAAAACAATATTGATGTTCAAATAAACCCACATGTTGTACAAAAACTTTCATATCTAAAACATTCACCAAGGCTAAAATGTGAGACTAAACTTCTTACTTTAGTTTTTAAGTATGCAGCTGGTGGATCCAGAGGTTTTCTTTCCTTGCTGTGGTCTCCAACTCAGGCAAATGCAGATGCTTATATGACATTAGTATAAACTGTAGATTTTTTTTTACTCAAACACTTCTGGCCAACATGTCTGACTTTGTTCTTCTTAATGTTAATGTGCTTAGCAGGGAGTGGTTCAAACTTGAGATCAGAATGCAATCAAGAAACCACAGAGGGAGTTTGTTTGCTTAAGAAAGATTTCTTTCAGACTATGGAAAAGTATCAATAGAAACAAGAATATGTCCATAGTACACGGATGTCCTACTAGCACTATCATTTTCTATGTTCAGTGGATCATGAAATCGGGATAAAAACTCTAATTTGGCATTAAAAATTAGAAAGAACGCATCAAGCAAACATGTGTACTAATTATCAAATTGATCAGACTTCCATTTCATCAAAAACTACCTTGACAAAAACCTTTTACCTGAAGGGGACAGAATAATTTTCTATGTTCAGTGGAACTGGAAATTGTAGTCAAAAATCTAACTTGGGATTAAATTAAGAAAGATCATATCATAAAGAATATGTGAACTAAATTTCAATTTGATTGAACTTTAACATCATCAAAAACTAACCTTGACCAAAAACGTTAACTTGAAGCTGGACACTGGACAGTATCATTTTCTATATTCACTGGACCTCGAATTTAATTCAAAACTCAAATTTGGCATTTACATTTGAAAGATCATATCATAGAGAACATGTGAGCTAAGTTTCAGTTTGATTGGTCTAAAACTATATCAAAAACTACCTTGACCAAAACTTTTAACATGAAGCCTGACACACCTACAAACGGACAAACAAACTCATAGACTGAAAAACATTATGCCCCTAGGTTGGGCATACCCATATATGGGGCATAAAAATAGGGAAGATGAAATATGCATTGATTCAATATTTATTACAGATTAAAATAGCACTTTGACAATCACAAATAGTATCTGCATATAAATCTCCATAAATATCTTTTTCATTGTCATTGTCTGTACTGCATTAAACTAGATTTTTTCATTTTAGCCTTGCTGCATTGCTTTTAAATGCATATCCATACACTGTCTTGTAAGCTCAAGGTCTATATGAATTTCATGTCTATGAATGTTGATTTGACACTAAAATCATCCTTTGATTACTTTCCAGGTATCGTCTGTCTTTACTGTTGAGTTTTCAGGTCCTATAAATGACACAGCGGCTGGTCTGTCTCCTGTCAGGTACCTACAAATGTTTAATCATAGAGTAAGAAAAAAATATCTGGTCGTAAAAATTGTTCATCTTTCGGTTAAATTTTAACCAAGGGTTAAATATCATAACCTTTGGTTAAATTTTAACCCTTGGTTATTTTCTGTTGTTCATCCTGTGGTTAAATTTAACCCTCTGTTAAATCCTTGGTTAAAGCAGATATATTTAACCCACCTTTAGGGGTTGGGTTAAATATTTAACCAAGGGTTAAAATTTTCAAAAAAGCAGCACAACTTATTTTCCATATTCTAAATCCTATTGTTAAAAAACCGCGATGAACAACTGGCTTCTTGTCGTAAAAAGTGTCAAGATTACTTCTGATTTAGAAGCATATATAGAAAGTAAAAATGAGAATTTTTAAGGGGTTCTATGAAACCCTGTGTTTAGCCTGCATTGGCTTTCAGTGTAAAAATGTACTGTTGACCTAAAAAAATTTAACCCATTGGTCAGTAAATACAAAATGCTATGAAAAAATCAAAACGCTCTATTTAGATGCTACCTCATGGTTTTGAAGTTTAGCATCTGTCCAAGTTTTATAACAATCCATGGTGGTTTACCATATTATCATGTAAAAAAAAAGTTTAATAAAGTAAAGATAAAATAAATTGCTTTGCCAAATGCAGCTGGCTATGACAGCAGAGGTTCAAACCTGAACAGTTGGGGCAAAAATGGACACAATATTTGCCCTTGATACAGGTCTTAAATTGATTTGTATTTAAATATTTGACCCATAATAGGTTTTTGACACAGAATAACTAAGGTAAAGGAACTTGAATTGGTCATGTAATTTGAATTTATATTCATTTGTTTGCTTTTGTGCTTAACACTATCATAATACAAACTCACTCATCTCCCCACTAAGAAATATTTATTTGCCACCCCCCTCTTTTTTTCCCCCAAAAAACATCTTAAGCTCAAGATATGGTCATATTTAAAGTCATTTCAAATTTCAACTAGAGTTTCAACCATAATAACCCATTTAAATACATCGTAAAAGTCTTAAAATAGAAAAGAGCATCAATAATCATGGCTAAAACTAAATTACCTTTATCAGCATTTATAAAATAGTAACTTTTAAAAATAAATTGACAGGTAATAAAATTCATAATTTAAAAGCAGTGTAAGAGAGGTAACTTGTCAATGTTGTGTTTAAATTACCTCCCTTACACTGCTTATATATTGTGTGTTGTACTTAAATGATTGTCACTTAACCAGGAGTCTTGACACCCTTGTTTCCTCCCTTTTTAGCCCTTTATTCTGAAACAGTATAAGCCATAACCCCCGCCCTCCCCAAAGCCAAGTCTTAACATCCCTTTGTGGTATGGAAACTTGTGGTATAAATTCAGAGAGATCCATACACTCCACAAGATATTGTCTAGAAACTAGAAAAATTATTATTTGGGTCCCTTTTTAGCACCTAATTCATAAAATGTTGGGACCATAACCCCCAAAATCAATTCCAACCTGCCTTTTATGGTGATAGACCTTGTATTTAAATATCACAGATTTTTATTTTCTCATACCAAATTTATTGTCCAGAAACCAAATGGAGGATGCGGACAACAACGACAACAATGTGATACCAATATGCGGTCATAAAAAATAAGTCCATTTATCAGTGAAATATAACCAATGAAAATAAATATTTTTTAAATTTGCTCTTTTCATTCACATCATTACTTACTTATTTGTTACATTTATAATATCCTGTTTTGATACTTGGAATAATCTGTCTCGCATGGTCTGTCTCATCTCATCAGTAATTCCTGACAAAAATAATGTCATACCAGCTGACCCTGGAGTAATAGGCTTGTCTGTCTGCAATAAAAAAAAATGGTTTAATTTACACATTTTATTTGAATACTTCTTAGAGCTATCAAAGAGTTTGGAATTTTCAAAATGGCCACCCCAACAATGGAAACAGCTAACATGTCAAAATATTCAAAATGCTCCAATCTTCATGACACTTTACAAAAATGTTAATTGGTATTTGTAGATGCCCTATTTGACTTTGGGATTTTCAAAATGGCTGCTTTTCCTCTGGCAATTGGGGTAAGAGGGTACCATCAGTTATTGCTAGCAAATCTAGTTTTATTTGACATTGGAGAAATATTAATCTTAAATGTATAAAAACTTTTGCCCTTTTTATAACTACCTTGAATACTTAAATCTTTGTAAAAATTGACCAAAGCTTCACTTTCATACTAAGAAAACAAGTATACAAACATGACCAACTTTTATAAGAAATTGGGAGGTTAGACCTGTAGAGCTATAACCTTCTGTCAATGTGCTATCAAATAAAAGATTAACACAATGCATGCATACCTAAAGTTCTTAAAATGAGACCAACAGCAATGATCTCTAAAAGGAAAGATTCAGGGCAAGTCTATTTCTAACATTTCATGTGCCTTGTCACCACGCTTTTGTACACCAGTCAATAAGAACAAAATACTGAATATTGGACCTAAAAGTCCATAAAGAATCTTACAGCAATGAATGGTTTAATGAAAAACTTATTTATTGTTTTATATTCTTATGTTTATTTTATTTTAAAACAAGAATGTGTTTCTAGTACACGGATGCCCCATCCACACTATCATTTTCTATGTTTAGTGGACCATTCAAATGAGAAAGATCATATCATATGGAATACATGTAATAAGTTTCAAGTTGATTGGACTTCAACTTCATCAAAAATTAACTTGACCAAAAACTTTAACATGAAGCAGCACAGACAGATTACAGATGAATGGACAAACGAACAGATGGACTAACGGACACAAAGACCAGAAAAAATAATGCCAATAAATTGGGCATAGAAGAAGGAAATTAAAACTGAGAGAATGTATATAGATACCTGTTGGAAAACTGATAATTTTGCTTCATCAACATCCTCTGGTACAAACTTATCATCCACGACCCACTTTACTGCCTCGTCAAACACTTGTAATGTTTTACTGGAGTTGGGATCTCTATAAAATATATAATAAGCTGTGAGATGTCCACAATATTTATATTAATTTGCTACTGCCACTATTTTTTTTGTACAATCTTTTTGTGTCTATAAAATGTTTTGATGAACAAACCCTTTTTGGCCTTTGAAACTAAAGGAAACAAGTGAAACTGCGAGCTACTGCTCACTGATGATACCCCTGCCGCAAGTGGATAATATTAATAGTGTAAAAATATGCAAGTGTTCGGTAAACAGGAAGTTGTCGAGTGATGAATCTGAAAATGCATCACAGGGTATAGCTGACTTATATATATCCTGAAACCAAATTTCAGAAATCCTTGTATTGTAGTTCCTGAGAAAAATGTGACGAAAATTTTCAACTTGGCTATCATGTGTAAAATCATACAAGTGTTCAGTAAACAGGAAGTTGTCAAGTGATCAATCTGAAAACGCATCACACGGTATAGCTGACTTAGATAAACCCTGAAACCAAATTTCAGAAATCCTTGTATTGTACTTCCTGAGAAAAATATTCATGGGACGGACAGACTGACTGACGGACTGACGGAAGGACAGACAGAGGTAAAACAGTATACCCCCCCCCTTTTTTTAAAGCGGGAGTATAACAAGCTTTTTATGAGAATTGCCTGGCAATACATACTGGTAGTTCCCTATTGGTAAAAAGTTCATTTTACTGGAAAAAAATACTAACTTGATCTATAACCTGCCATGGTGTAAACTTTATAACAAATATCAAGTCAATATATTTTCATGCATGACAAAAAAAAAAAGGTTGCAAAATGAATTATTTGAGTGAATATGAGTCCAAAGACTGCACAAAATTGTTGAAACGTAACAACATTTGAACTTGATCTGTCACTTGTCATGATAAAACTATATATATCAAGCAAGACAAAAAAGTGTGGAAACTGAATTTAAAGACCATGACCATGTAATTGTCAGACTGGAACAAAATTCAAACAGGATTTGTAACTTGTCATGATAAAACAATGCATCATAATGTGAAAGTTAAACACACACAGACAATTTTTGGTAACCCTAAATATATATTCCTTACCTGTATGAGTAGAAACTAAACACTCCTGAACCACAAACAGCACCACTGCCATATGCTCCACCTTTCTCTCTGGAAAACAAATATTTTTAAATACAGTTAAAAACAGTAATGTGTGTTGTAATTTCAGTAATTTTTAAATGAATCTTTTAAAGTGATTGTTGAACAACCTACACAAATGCAAGATTGATAACAGTATTGGGATTTCAGGAATTTAAATAAACCAATTATGCTCTCAAATATTTAAAATGCAAGTTTATGTGTTTTTTTATCCAAACCTATCATGTCACAATTTTTGTAATAATAAACATCACAAATTTACAGTAAGCTTTAAAAATATGATTTTTGAAAGCACTGTTAACTTATATTTGCAGCATTTAGATTTATGTTAAACAGACTTTGAACTTAAGCAGCTGTTTTAGTTAACACTGAACTGAAAATTTCTTAATTGTAATTAACCTCTATCATTCTGACAAGTTTCAAATCTTCACTGTGGAAAATTCAATAATTTTCAGAGAAATTTTGTTTGGAGGAAGCATAGAAGTATAATGCTTTCTACAAAAAAATAATATAAGCACATGGCACAAAGCTTAGATACTACATATTTTGGCCTAATTCTGGTGATGGTTAAAGAACAAAGGACTTTTATGTGACTTGAAAGAAAATTTAGTCAAAGAATATAAAGTTTTTAATTTTTTTAAATATTTAATCTTTAAGGGGAATATCATCTTCATTTGTCTTGCAAAAAGATAAAGCAGATATTTTTATAGAACAATCTATTATAAAATTAAATATTCGACTTACATTGCGTCATCAGATATTTTGTTTTATGATGTCAAAATTTGTCCAGTAATGGCAGACAAATATCGATACTTATTCGTTAGATAGATATAGGAAGATGTGGTGTGAGTGCCAATAAGACAACTCTCCATCCAGATAACAATTTTAAACCAGATGCTCCGCAGGGCGTAGCTTTATACGACCGCAGAGGTTGAACCCTGAACGGTTGGGGCAAGTATGGACACAACATTCAAGCTGGATTCCGCTCTAAATTTGGATTGTGATTAAATAGTTGACACAGCATAGGTTTTTGACACAGAATGAATGTATTCAAATGAACTTAAAATTTTTGTTTTCTCTTAGAGCAATTCACTATGCTGTTGAATATTAATCCTCTCAAAAAAATGTTTGAAGAAATTTTCTTTTTATTTATGAAATTTCAAATGAGAAAAATTGAACCCAATTTTTTAATCACATCCCCCTTTCCCTTATTCCAAAACTAATTTCAATTAAAATATTCTAATGGAGTTTGCAACAATTACTACTCATTTAAATACATCGTAAAATATTAAGATGTAAAAAAACTGCTTGTTTTCACTGAATGGTAAAGATTATTTAAATTTATCAGTTGGTAGTAAAAAGTGAATATACATTGTATATTGTATATAACAAAGATTTAAGTTGATTCTGGACAAAGAAAGATAACTCCAATTAAAAAAAATTCTTGCAGATATTTCTTGCTTACTATACTGGACAAAGAAAGATAACTCTTAATTAAAAAAAAATTTGCTATTTCACAATATTGTGAAATTAGATATCTCTTGCCATTGCACAATACTGTGCAATTGAAAAAAACTTGCTATTGCACAATACTTAATATAATAATTTTAGATCCTGATTTAGACCAACTTGAAAACTGGGCCCATAATCAAAAATCTAAGTACATGTTTAGATTCAGCATATCAAAGAGGCCCAAGAATTTAATTTTTGTTAAAATCAAACTTAGTTTAATTTTGGACCCTTTGCAATTTAATTTAGACCAATTTTAAAACTGGACCAAAATTAAGAATCTACATACACAGTTAGATTTGGCATATCAAAGAACCCCAATTATTCAATTTTTGATGAAATCAAACAATGTTTAATTTTGGACCTCCATTTGGGCCAACTTGAAAACTGGGCCAATAATCAAAAATCTAAGTACATTTTTAGATTCAGCATATCAAAGAACCCCAAGGTTTCAATTTTTGTTAAAAACAAACTAAGTTTAATTTTGGACCCTTTGGACCTTAATGTAGACCAATTTGAAAACGGGACCAAAAATTAAGAATCTACATACACAGTTAGATTCGGCATATTAAAGAACCCCAATTATTCAATTTTGATGAAATCAAACAAAGTTTAATTTTGGACCCTTTGGGCCCCTTTTTCCTTAACTGTTGGGACCAAAACTCCCAAAATCAATATGAACCTTCCTTTTATAGTCATAAACCTTGTGTTTAAATTTCATAGATTTCTATTTACTTATACTAACGTTATGGTGCGAAAACCAAGAAAAATGCTTATTTGGGTCCCTTTTTGGCCCCTAATTCCTAAACTGTTGGGACTGAAACTCCCAAAATCAATACCAACCTTCCTTTTGTGGTCATAAACATTAGGTTTAAATTTCATTGATTTCTATTTACTTTAACTAAAGTTATTGTGCGAAAACCAAGAATAACGCTTATTTGGGCCCTTTCTTGGCCCTTAATTCCTAAACTGTTGAAACCAAAACTCCCAAAATTAATCCCAACCTTTCTTTTGTGGTCATAAACCTTGTGTCAAAATTTCATAGATTTCTATTAACTTAAACTAAAGTTATAGTGCGAAAACCAAGAAAATGCTTATTTGGGCCCTTTTTGGCCCCCAATTCCTAAAATGTTGGGACCAAAACTCCCAAAATCAATACCAGCCTTCCTTTTATGGTCATAAACCTTGTGTTAAAATTTCATAGATTTCTATTCACTTTTACTAAAGTTAGAGTGCGAAAACTAAAAGTATTCGGACGACGACGACGACGACGACGACGACGACGACGACGACGACGCCAACGTGATAGCAATATACGACGAAAATTTTTTCAAAATTTGCGGTCGTATAAAAAGTAAACCATTATAGATCAATGAACAGCCTTCAACAATGGAACCTTGGCTCACACTGAACAAGATACCAATTTTCGTGGGTTTCGTGGGTAGAGTTGAACATGTATTCAAATGTTCAACAAATAACATATTTTCAATGGGCTTTGTATATAAAGATTGAAGAAACCCCAAAATCAAATATCCATGAAAATGCAAGTTTTAAGCAATTCATGAAAATTGATACCCAAGAAAATAAATGAATCATACACAGTATTATTGAAAAAATTTAAGATAATATGAGGATAAAATGCCTTTGCTTTGCTGTATAATTTAAAAGCTGACTCTTAACTGAAATTTAAAAGGAAGATACTATTTCCACAAATCATTTTTTTACCACAATAAGGTCAAGCAGTCATATCTTTTGAAATAACACTACAATTGGACTGGTCAAGACTTAGTCTTGACTAAGTCTCCAACAGTCTCAACCTGTCTTGACCTATAAATTCAGTCTATACTGGTCTGAATCAGTCCATCTAACTCAATTATATATTTATAAAAATTCAAGGTTATTTGATAGTTTGATTCATTGCTGTCAAATTTAATCTTTTATTCACTATTTAACAAAAAAAGCTAAAATTTTAAGTTCAGACTAAATTCAGTCATCTTTAGTTTTTATACGACCGCAAATTTTGAAAAAATTTTCGTCGTATATTGCTATCACGTTGGCGTCGTCGTCGTCGTCGTCCGAATACTTTTAGTTTTCGCACTCTAACTTTAGTAAAAGTGAATAGAAATCTATGAAATTTTAACACCAGGTTTATGACCATAAAAGGAAGGCTGGTATTGATTTTGGGAGTTTTGGTCCCAACATTTTAGGAATTAGGGGCCAAAAAGGGCCCAAATAAGCATTTTCTTGGTTTTCGCACTATAACTTTAGTTTAAGTCAATAGAAATCTATGAAATTTTGACACAAGGCTTATGACCACAAAAGAAAGGTTGGGATTGATTTTGGGAGTTTTGGTTTCAACAGTTTAGGAATTAGGGGCCAAAAAAGGGACCAAATAAGCATTATTCTTGGTTTTCGCACAATAACTTTAGTTAAAGTAAATAGAAATCAATGAAATTTAAACACAATGTTTATGACCACAAAAGGAAGGTTGGTATTGATTTTGGGAGTTTCGGTCCAAACAGTTTAGGAATTAGGGGCCAAAAAGGGACCCAAATAAGCATTTTTCTTGGTTTTCGCACCTTAGCGTTAGTATAAGTGAATAGAAATCTATGAAATTTAAACACAAGGTTTATGACTATAAAAGGAAGGTTGGTATTGATTTTGGGAGTTTTGGTCCCAACAGTTAAGGGAAAAGGGGCCCAAAGGGTCCAAAATAAAACTTTGTTTGATTTCATCAAAATTGAATAATTGGGGTTCTTTAATATGCCGAATCTAACTCTGTATGTAGATTCTTAATTTTTGGTCTAGTTTTCAAATTGGTCTACATTAAGGTCCAAAGGGTCCAAAATTAAACTTAGTTTGATTTTAACAAAAATTGAAACCTTGGGGTTCTTTGATATGCTGAATCTAAAAATGTACTTAGATTTTTGATTATTGGCCCAGTTTTCAAGTTGGCCCAAATCGAGGTCCAAAATTAAACATTGTTTGATTTCATCAAAAATTGAATAATTGGGGTTCTTTGATATGCCAAATCTAACTGTGTATGTAGATTCTTAATTTTTGGTCCAGTTTTAAAATTGGTCTAAATTAAAGTGCAAAGGGTCCAAAATTAAACTAAGTTTGATTTTAACAAAAATTAAATTCTTGGGCCTCTTTGATATGCTGAATCTAAACATGTACTTAGATTTTTTATTATGGGCCCAGTTTTCAAGTTGGTCCAAATCAGGATCTAAAATTATTATATTAAGTATTGTGCAATAGCAAGTCTTTTCAATTGCACAGTATTGTGTAATGGCAAGAAATATCTAATTTCACAATATTGTGAAATAGCAAATTTTTTTTTAATTAAGAGTTATCTTTCTTTGTCCAGTATAGTAAGCAAGAAATATCTGCAAGAATTTTTTTTTAATTGGAGTTATCTTTCTTTGTCCAGAATCAACTTAAATCTTTGTTATATACAATATACAATGTATATTCACTTTTTTACTACCAACTGATAAATTTAAATAATCTTTACCATTCAGTGATAACAAGCAGTTTTTTTACATCTTAATATTTTATGATGTATTTAAATGAGTAGTAATTGTTGCAAACTCCATTAGAATATTTTAATTGAAATTAGTTTTGGAATAAGGGAAAGGGGGATGTGAATAAAAAATTGGGTTCAATTTTTCTCATTTGAAATTTCATAAATAGAAAGAAAATTTCTTCAAACATTTTTTTGAGAGGATTAATATTCAACAGCATAGTGAATTGCTCTAAGAGAAAACAAAAATTTTAAGTTCATTTGAATACATTCATTCTGTGTCAGAAACCTATGCTGTGTCAACTATTTAATCACAATCCAAATTTAGAGCGGAATCCAGCTTGAATGTTGTGTCCATACTTGCCCCAACCGTTTAGGGTTCAACCTCTGCGGTCGTATAAAGCTACGCCCTGCGGAGCATCTGGTTATATATAAAGTAAAGTCTAGCCAAAATTAAGTACAGTTTAGTACAGTTATGTACTGCCAAAATAACGTTGAGTCTTATCAAGTAAATTCAGACCAGTGCTTCTTTGTATATAAAATATGGTTCTTTGAGACTCTGAGCAGTTTGTAGTGTAAGGTCCAGAATTTCAATCTAACTAGCAAAATTTGATTAGGAATGTAGATAACTAATTACAATTATGATTTTTCATTAAAAAGAATAAATTTATAACATTTTAACTCATAAATATTAATATTTTTACAAACATATATTATTTTTGCTTGCTTCTTATTGTTTTTACATTGCATATAAAGGGAGGTAACTCTGAAATAGTGCATTTTTTGAAGAAATGTACATAACATTTTACAATTTTATATTTTTTCTGGAAAAAAAATACAATGACCCTATCTTTTCAATCAATATTCTCAACGCATTTTCTAGAAGCTATCTTCTAGTATTTAATTTCATGATTCTATCAATGTGTTAAGCTTCTTATCACATTATGGTGTTTTCTCCTGTATAATCCATACAAAATGTGTCATTTTGTGACAACCTGTAGCTTGAGAAAATTCTCGGTGACCTGTCATTTAAATATTTTATTATATATTTGAACATTTCTCAATGTATACTACATTTTGGCAAAGTATGTACAAGTTCTAAGATTTTGAATTTATACTCCCATACCACCTTAACACTTAATATGAATGAAGTCAAGTTTTATCTATTATTTTTGTTCCTACTATACTGTACTTTTCATACGATTATTTTCTATTCTTTCTAATAACGCCATTCAAAGCTTATATACAACCTTAATTTTTACCTGATTTCTCTGTGTAAATATTTAGCTGACATCATTCTTGACAAAACTCTCAATCTAAAATGACAAACAATAAATATATATAGAATATAAATCTGCAAAATGCAGTTCTGAATCAAACCATGCACTGTTACCTTTCCATGATCAGCGAACAATACAATATTGGTCAAAATTTAAATCAAAGTGGTACTAGCTGTCAAATTCATATTCACTGACTTGACTCAAATTCTAATATTCGATTTATAACATAATAAATTGTATATTCAATTTACAATAAGTCTGAAATAAACAGTATTCACTGCATGTACTCCATTATATATATATATTAGAATTGCCTGTGTTTTTGAGTCTAGATGCAATCTAATTATCTTTCAAAGTGACCACCGGAGACTGCCGATTGCCATATAACCCGATAAAAACATGAACATAGATATATATAAATATTGACCTCATGTAATTTGAATTTTCTAGGTCAGTTAAAATTCATGTTAAATCAAAAGTTAGTTGCCGTTTTAGTTTTAACCTGTATGAAAATGATTTTTTTGGTGGATCAAATCTGTCAATAAAATAGTTCACCGTTGTTTCACTTTCAATTTTGACATTCTGTTCCTTTGAATGGCTGTCCATGATTTATACATGAGTCACCAATATTTAGCTATTGGGTTACATGGATACAGATTCAATGGGGTCCAAGCAATCACTTTCAAGTGAATAATACATCAGCAATGTTTTTTGCTTAATTTGACAAAGTTGAAACAAATTGGTTGCTAAAACAACTACTATTTCATCATTTCACTTATAATAACTATTAAACAAAACAAAATCAAATTCTATTTTTTTCATATCTCGTAGCTAGTGCCCCTTTAATATGGAACAACAAGGTGATGCAACCACAAACAACAATAAACCGAAACTCTATAAGAGGACTGAGGAACAAACTTTTTGAAGTTTAAATCTGAAATCTCGGACAGACAGATTAACAGACAGATATAAAAACAATGTCTGCACTTATTTTTTTCTGAATTGGAAAAATGTATATTTGTGGATATCTCAATCTGTGATATTGGTGAATTATGCACACAATACCCATGGAAAACTTTTGTATTGTTGAAAACTTAAAATAGTGATTAGTTCATACTTATATATACTTTGAGAATTAATAACTGAAAAATGTAAACACATCATTATATGATATTATGTACATAAAAGGTCATAAGAGAAATTTGAAAACTTTAAGATTCATTTTTTTTTAAACTGACATGTAATATATTTAAATCCATGTTCAAGTCTTTTTCAAATTGTTTATAAAAACTTACTTTGGGAAATCTTCATGTGTGTAGGGAACTGTTTCTACTGCCTTACTCATGTAATTTACAGAGAATGGAAGTTCAAACTGTGTCTTGACTAATTCTGGTTCAAAATAACCATGCTGAAGGAAAAAAAAACATTATGATCAAATCTTCAAGGTAGTATAGTTTCATGTATTCATGATTGCAAAAATTGCTACAGAATAGACCTGGTTCCTAAGTCAGGAATCTGATGTTCAGTAGTTGTCTTTGTTGGTTTAGTTCATAAGTGTTTCTCGTTTCTCACTTTTTAAATAGATTAGACAGTTTTCTAGTTTGCATAGTTTTACACTAGTAATTTTTTGGGGCCCTCTATAGCTTGTTGTTCGGTGTGAGTAAAGGCTCTGTGTTGAAGACCGTACCTTCACTTATTATTGTTGAGTTTTATAAAATTGTGACTTGGATGGAGAGTTGTCTCATTGGCACTCATACCACATCTTCCTACATCTGTTTACAATCTAATTTTAATTGCAATCTTTGTATGCATTAAATACTGAAATTGCAAAAATAATTCTAGCATGTTTGTCTCCATAGCTAGTTTATAATGAATGTATGCAAAAAAATTCTGAATTTTGTTTTTTGTTTTTTATTTAATTTACACATTAAAATTCTGTTTTCAAAAAGTTTAAATACATGACTTTTTTATATATTTTGTTCTTTTGTTTTCAAAGTTCCTACTATTGTAATATTATCAAATTGATAACCATATGCATGCAAATTAAGTTTATTTGAAGGATTTGTATATATTTTTCTATTTCAAATTTCCTGGTAATTACTTGTGTATATTTTTCTGTAGATTTTAAATCTCCGGGTATTCCTTCAATGAATTTTTCCACTTTACTCTGATTTGAAGACATTTGTTCTGATGTACTGTTGATTGCAAACCTATAATAGAAATAGGACAATATATCAATGTATAATGTCTTTTGGTAGACAAACAAGTTTAGGAATTTACAGGACAGATATGAACAAGACATGTATCAATTTATAATTAACAACATGGGGTTAGGGTAAAATCTATATAGTTACATGTATATATATTGTTCAGCTGTAACATTAAGTATCCTACATTATCTTACCTCCTATACATTTCTAGGAACATAATTGGTTAAAAGTGTCCGTGTTGAGACTGTGTATATTCCATATTAGGTTAGTGAGGAGACGGGGCTTATTTCAATACACAGTTAGTTGTGGAGTTACGACTTTGGCACTATTTGATTATTTAAATGTATTGTTCTGTTTAATATTGTTATATCAAGGTAGTTGAGATAGATGCTAATAATTTATAATGGGATTCTTTTTCCTCATTTGCTCTCCCCCCACAAATGAGGCTGTAAAAATCGGGCCCCCTTAATTGATTCCCTATGGGTTGATGTACCAGGTGATTATTAATAAAATGTTTAAATTAAAAAAAAAAAAGAAATAAAAAAAATGACAAAAAAACTTTCCTCGGCTGAAAATGTTTTCTATAGATTGAGATTTTTTTTCAGTTTTTCTTTTTGCAAAATTTGTGAGAGGATACGTTTTGCAAAAAAACTAAAATTCACATTTCTTATTTGTATGTAATATTTCCTATCAGCAATGCCATTTTGTATGTTGTTTAAAATTTCTAATAATAAATGCACACACACATATCTTAATTTACAGTAACCATTAAATTTTAAACTAAAAGACCATACAAGTTGTTTTATAGTATATGGGTGCGGGAATTTCTTGTTGTATTTAAGACCTGTTGGTGACCTTCTGCTGTTGTCTGCTCTATGGTCGGGTTGTTGTCTTTTTGGCACATTCCCCATTTCCATTCTCAATTTTATTGATATATAATATAAGTAAATACCTGATATTATTTTTATTCAGTAGAAATTGACCAATTTTCTGAAGTTTTTCTACAATTGTAACAACAGCACTTTCATCCGTTTCAGCTAAGGTCTTCATAGTGGAAACCTACATTGAATATAAAACATAAATAAATAAATCAAAGGCTGTACAGTGACCTAGCTATCCTTGCTAATTTTTGTGTCTTTTGGTCTCTTGTGGAGAGTTAAGGTTGTCTCGCTGGCATTCGTACCATATCTTCTTATTGTCATGTTTCATTACTATTTCAGAAATGCTTTGTTTATAACTTCTATTTCAAATACTGTAAATTCATAAATTATTGCGTGCATTTATTATTGCCATTTTTGAAGAATGGACAAAAATTTGAGTTTGATTTCTTGAAAAAATGCATACAGATATTTGCTTCAGATATCAGAAAGCAAGTTTTTATTATTGCAATATGCACATAGTTGCATTTTTCCCAATAATAAAAACCTTGCAATTATTTCTGAATTTACAGTACATAATATTACAGTAGTCCATTGGTTTACTCTTTTGAATTGTTTCATATTTTGTCATGTCTGTTCATTTCATATTGGACTATATTGTATGTGATAAATAGTTTTGCTCATTGTTGAAGGTTTGAGAGTAACCTATAGTTACTTATGTCTTTTGTCATTTGTTCTCTTGAGGATAATTGACTCTATAGCAATCATACTACATTTTTAAGTGCATACGATACAGTTACAGGGGAGGTAGTGGCGTTGCTAAATGTTTTTTTCGCGACGTCAAACTGTGACATCTGAAAAGATGCACTTTTTGACTGATTTTTATCATTCAAACTGATTTAATTTGAAAATAAAGGCATGGACTCTTATTTTATAAAACAACATTGTGTTTCATTTTGCAGGAAGATTATGTGCACCAAATTTTATATGAGTTATTTTTTAATAAAAAATGCATAAATTTTTTTGATACTTATTAAATACAGAAATTACAAATTATTTAACAAAAAACAATTTTTGTCTTTCTTTTAAAACAAAAGAGTTATGGCTATCTTTCGAAATGGAAAATACGGCCACAAATCCGATTTTTTAGCAAATATACAAAACTTCGACCTCATTTAACTCAAAAAGTAGCCTATGAAGGTATATTTTTAATTACATATTTGATTTAATCAGGCAAAAAATAGCCTATATGGAAATTTTCATCATACTGTAAATACGGGATCAAAACTGTATCGTATGCCCTTAAGGGGGATTGGTGGCTGAGTGGTCTATGTAGTTGAACTGCTGAATCCATTGCCTGTCAAAACACTGAGTTTGTTGAGTTCAAATCCCACATGTAATTGATAGAGATTGTCAGTTTTCCTACCAAAGGTCAGAGTTTATCTCCATGCACTCTGGCGTCCTCCACCAATAAAAAAATAACTACCACAAAATAACACAATAGTGTTGAAAGTGGCTTTAAACACCAATGAATCAAACTAAATCAATAGTATATTTATATATTTAAATATGTTGATCCAAACATACCTGAGCCATTCCTCCTAGTACTTCCTTTAGCTGGGCAGCAGCATTCATACGGGAACTGCAGTGTGTCATAGCATAGGAATGACCTTGACCTGATATTGAGGAGGAAAGGTTAGCTGCTTCCATCATTACTAAAGTCATTAAACGACCTTCATCTTTCAAATTAGGACTAAATTTGGAAAAAAAACAGAAAATCAATATTCAAGGTTAATGTTTACTCTTAATAATTACAAATATTAAATTTTAGAGGCAAAGAAGAATTTATGAACATTTGTATGCCATCAAAAATTGAAAATCTGATTGTTATACCTTTTTAAGTATCGTTTTTAATAATACATAATATACTTTAACAAACTAATTTCATTTGGACATCACAAAATTATTATATACAATTAACAATAAGAATCATGAAATTTACCATAAGACCAAAAACATATTGGTGTGCAATATTGAAAATATCATGAAAATGGTTATAGTATGATACAAATATTTTTTTGAGATTTTAAAACAAATTTTGATTAAAATACTAACAAACTCAAGATCATCTATCAATCTAAAATAAAACTATTTAAACAAAAAACTTTGGCATTCATGATTTAAATCAGTATATTTTTAATCGCTGATCGAATTTTATGAATATGATGTATTCATTTATTTTTGTTGATACCAATTCTTACATACTAAGGAAAACATTACCTGCAAAATATATTGGTCCATAGATCTAACATTTTATCAACATTTCTGTCCAAACAGTAAGATGAAAATTCTACACCCTGAAAAAGAAATACAGAAAACATAAGTTTCCATTATTTCCACGGAGGCACAATTTAGATATCAAACATGTACAAAATTCTCATAAACTCACAGCACATTATTTCCAGCTGTTCATCAAGATAATCATAAATATGTTATACAAATGTAGCATGAAATATATAGTATGAATGTAATTTTTCTAATTTGTGTGCTATTTTCACATTTGAATGACATTTTGTTGGTAAAGACGTCAGAGCACTTATACCAATGCAAGCAAAGATATTTCTTTTAATCAATCATTAAAAAGGTACATCCCCTTCTTGTATGAATATATAAGCTTTAGAATAATGTATAATGTTCTTATAATCATCAAGTATGAAAAAAAGGGGGGGTCAATTTTTCATACAGGGGGGGGTCAATTTACCAGGGAGGGGGAGGGGTCATTTTATCATAGCAGTATTTTGACCACGGGGGCAATTTGCCATGGGGTTCAAAATATCATATGACACCGGTGTGAAAAAAATATTTCTCCGAACTAGTGAAAAATCTGTTCTTGGCAAATGATTGGTTGAAATTTAATTGCGACGTTAAATTTTCTTGTTTTCTTCTGAATTTTCTTATTGTGACGTCATGAAAAAAGGCAAACATACCTGATGACATCGCATCAAATGTACACAACTTTCCTCAAATCTTTGAAAAGAAAGGATAAAAATCATAAGAGAAACAGATTCCACCACTATTACTCGTGTATTATGATACTTCTCCACTCTCAACAGTTAAATTTTAATTATATAAAAAGCTCGGCAAGCCTTGCGCTTTAAATATTAAAATTTATCTGTCTAAAGTGGAGAAATATTGTAATACAGTTGTTGCAGTTGTGGAATCTATATTTCCATTGCAATACATCTGAACACACATGTTGGAAACAATTAAGGGGAAAAATTATTATGGTAAAGGTTATTCTTAGAAAAAAATATTTGTGGAGGCTGAAATACACTGAAAATTAACTTGTTGGGGTGAAAAGATTGCAATTTTTATTTGGATAATTTCTTAAATTATATTTTTTTGGTTCTAGATGATTTCCTTCCATTTAAAACTCTAACCAATACATATTTAAAAGCAGTAATTTCCCTGTTTAGTTCCATCTTTTAACTATAGGCTGACTTACCTCACTTTGAGACAGTTGTCTCCCTTTTAAAAAGCTATCTTTATTATATTTCTTTCATTTAAGAGTTATCTCCTCATTTTAAGGGACACACTTACCTGTTCATAACTGTAATTATCACTATGATGTTGATTAACATGGGTACCAGCTCCCAGACCACTTGTGGTTAGCTCTATCTGCTGAGATAACTCTTTGTAATCCATAGAGCCAGCTCCCATTCTGGTAAAAAAGATAAAATAATCCAGAGAAAATTATAAATGCCAAATTATCACTGATGAAATAATTACTTACCAATTTAATCTAGACTAGATATTTTTTTCATCTAAAAAAATATGCAATAAATCCTACAGTAGACAATGGTAGACAAATATTTTAAATGAATAAATATAAAAGCAAAGATTATATTGGTGATTTCAAATACCCTTAAACATTAAAATTATCTACTAATCAATAATTTTTTTTTTATTAATTGTTATAAGTTTAAACACAAATCAATTAGCAAAAACTTTAGAATATCTTAATTTTCCTGTTTCAATTGTGATTATATAGGTCTCTTCCCAACCCCTTAAAAAATGCTTTAATTTTTTTGATAAACTACCACTTTCAAGAAAATTGGTGAACACACATCCAGTCTCTGCAACAAAGGTACTCACTTTGTGATGACATCACAGAACAAGGGTACATATGGCTTAAGATCTGCTGGTACATCACTCATATTTGACATCATATTTAAATAAGTGATTCCATTAGTAGGTTGGACACATAACTGTACTGGTACCTTCCCTACAAAAATATATGATTACAAATTATGAAATCAGGGTATTTTGGTAAAATCATTAAAAGACAGCCATCTAGAAATATAAATTCAGCCAAAAAAAGGATTTTTTTTGAAAATCTCAAATTTCATTGGTAAACTCTTATTAAACTTTAATCTTAAGTAGTTCTTGTAGACACTGTTCCAAATGTCTACTTCTATAGCAACTTGATAAGAGTGTAATAAACTTTGAAAAGTATGGTCCATTTTTTCCTTAAAAACAGGTTTAAATTCTTTAAATTTCCCCTCAAGTCACTGATATTCTATTTAGATCATTCCATAAAAGTTTGAATATTATGAGGTAGAGTGGACACTTTATCATTTCATGTGTTGTAATCATTCAGAGTAAAAAAAAGACAAGGTCGCTATGAATTGAGTTTTTTTATTCATATGCCCTTGTATTCTGTCAGAGCTTTTTTTCTAAATTTCTTACTGGAACACTCCTTTGTTATAATGTATGTCACAACTGCAATCCTGTCCCATTTTCCTTGAATGAAACCTACCAATTATGGACTTATTACGAGGTTTGTACTAGGATGAGCAACATGATGGGTCCCACATGTGGAGCAGGATCTGCTTTCACCTCTGAGGCACCCAAGATTTTTACCAGTTTTTGTGGGGTTTGTATTACTCAAATTTGTGTATTGTGTTCTGTCTGTTTGTCTTTTCCTTTTTCAGTCATGGCGCTGCCAGTTTATTTCGACTTATATGAGTTTGAACTTTTGCCTCTCCTATTAAAGCATACTTATATTTGAGAATTGCTTTAATATTTATTCTCCAGCATTTTACCTTGTTCAATGTGGTTTTTAATTGTTTCCTTACCCGATGTGACTGTAGCTGTTTTTTCTGGTATAATTTTTTTGTCTATCTCATTGATGTGTAGTGTTGGAAGACAACTCAGATCCTCTTTCTCCATCTGTTGTTGTAGCAGTGTTTGACCTGAAGTATAAAGGAAAAACAAGAATATAAGGAAATAATTCCCTGCTTACACTTTTCCAGTTATGTAAATATTTCTTTGAGTGAAAAAAAATCTCTGTCAAAACGAGTATTCTGTAAATGTTTCAAATCCATGTAACATATTCTGTTGATGTAGTTAAGCATTACAAGCTCTCCTAAGAAATAAGAGAAACATATTCTATCACTGCAACTTATACCTTCAGTTTAAAATTTTTAGTTTTTAGGTTGAAGAAATGTTTTCTATTGATACAGTGATATAACCTATTTAATTTCATTGCTTCAACCTTGTTTACCATATATTTTAATGGTCTTCTAATTGTAAACAGAAGTAATGTTGACCAACCTTTTTTGTAAATTTGTTCTTTATCTTCATCAGTTAATTTTTCTACCATTTTTTGTAATCGTGTTGTTTCTTCTTCTTTCCTTTTCTCTTCAAACTTTTCATCAGGGCTCATGGTTGACACCAAACAATGCTTATTATTCTGTCAAAATAAATCACACATTATATTTGATAAAAGCAAATAGGTTTAATACAAATTTCAGTCTCTACAAAAATGAACAATGTCTGCAAAATTTTGCTCAAATTAGCTCTTGAGGCAGTCTTCAACTTGCTGTGAGGTGAGAGTTTGTTTTGCCTCCCATTAAAGGCTGCATTGTGATTTTGAGATGAAGAACAGCAATAAAAGCACTTTTCTTTTTGTGTTTTTTGCTGTGCATATACAGATTATGTGTCATGGATGGGCAACAATTGTCTTTCTTTTCTATTGACAAGCCATTTGGAAAGGAAAATTACCAAAATCCTTTAACCTTTTATAGGATGGATAGACAGACAAATGCACATATTCAATACATAATCCCTCCCATAACTACTATTGTAGGCAGGCCATAACAATTACATACTAGCTTGATTGACATACAAATAAACAATCAATTTCACATACTATCTTACCTTAAAATACTGTTTAACTTTATTCTGTAGGAACTGTGGATCCTCTTGTAATTTCTGTCTGAACTGTGCGACATATTTATTTATTTGTAAACTTTCTACAGGATCTGTGTCATGGTTCCAACTATGACTTATCCCCTAAAATACAAAGCAATATTTAATAAGACAGTCGATTGCTGTCTGCCTTGTTTTTGTTTCTTTTTCTTTTCTATTTTGTATTCCTCAAATCAATAAGATTTCTATCTTTAATTGAATAATTTTTTTCCAAGCTAACTTTATGGCTCACTTAATTTTACAGTTTTTGCTCATTTTAAAGGCTTTTAGATAACAGGTTGTTGTTTTGTAATTTTTTTTAAGTATAATAGTCTTGTTGGCAATCATACAAGATTTTCCAATTTTTTATACACATATATGTTACAAAAAGATACAGGATAGCATGTATGTAAGGTAGTGTGTATTGCAGTGCTGGCTTGAGACATCAAGAAATATTTCTTTTTCTAATGTTCTTTCTGGTCATGAGTATATTTTATCATGTTTTAATCTCAAGCTAAAGTAAGTGAAATGTATGTGTATGCCTTCTATCTTAAATAACTGCAGTTGTGGACAATCTTATAAATGTTTTTTTTAACACCAGCATTCTGATTGGTCTATGTGAACTAATGATTTTCAAGATGTGAACATTTATAAAAATAATCCTTTTTTGCTTGTAATAAATATGACTCTTTTTTATGCTGATAACACAGACATCCTACATGTGTGCACAAAAACCAATTGAATTCTTCTCCCCAAAATTGTACTGAGTAACAGACTACTGTAAATTCAGAAATTATTGCGAGGTTTTTATTATTGCGAAAAATTGCAACAGAATGGTAAACGCAATAATTTAAACTTGGATTTTAAAATAATTTATATGAATTAAGCAGGATTTTCCCCATAATTGTAAAAATTAAATCACATTTAAGTCTAAAATGACAAAATCGCAATAATACATGCACGCAATAATTTCTGAATTGACAGTAATTAAAAACCCAAATTGCTTAATTTGAGCAAATCATTTCTTAACAGATAGATATGTGGTGTGAGTTCCAATGAGACAACTTCCCATCCAAGTAACAATTAAAAAAGTAAACCATTATAGGTTTAAGTATGGCCTTCAACACGGAGCCTTGGCTCACACCGAACAACAAGCTATAAAGGGCCCCAAAATTACTAGTGTAAAACTATTCAAACGGGAAAACCAATGGTCTAATCTATATAAACAAAACGAGAAACAAGAAACACTTATATATTACATAAACAAACGACAACTACTGTACATCAGATTCCTGACTTAAGACACCATATTTAACATAACTTCACTACCTTTAAACATGTTAAATCTCCAATTATACTGTTGTAAACTTACCAAAGTTAATTTTATACCAAAGTTACTGCTTTGATGTTTCTGTCCGAGTTCTATTTGATGCAACAAGGCATCAATTCTTTTCTGTTCAAATCCTTCACTAAAAATAAAAAAATAAATATTAAATTAAACATAAATACTAAGAGCAGAGCTAACAAATTCATAACCCTTGTCCCCGTTTGTAAAGGTAAATGTTTGGCAAAGATAAAAAAAAAATATTTTGGTACAAAAATCAAATCCAAAATGCTACAGGTATATCTCATTAGAAACTTCAAATTAAGTGAAAGTCACAGTCAAATTGTCTCTGGCTTTGAATAAGTTGTTGTTATAAAGTGTAGCAGGAAATGGAAAAGACAAACACAATTATTGATATTGTCAAGTCACTTCAATAAGATTGGTAGTAAAAATACTATTTTTTTGAAACCATGTGCATCCTTATGCCAATCCTTGGCATTTACAATCTACTTTGACAATCCATGTCATGGTCTATGACTGCAACATTTGCATTTCATAGTTTTTTAACGCCTATTCTTTTTTAATGTTAGATAATTCAAACAACAAATTAAAAAAAAAATATGAGCAAATTTAATAGGAAATTAACTTGTAATCAATTTATTTGGTAGATCAAACTCAAGTAAAACCTAAAAGTGATACGATTAGGAAAACAAAGAGTTGTTTGTGAAATCTAGAGGCCAAATGTTAATTGTTAGATTATTTCTAGTTAATTGCTTGTTTGTTGGTTGCTTAACATCCAGTAGCAAATTATTCTAGTTCTAGATGAGTGGCTAAATGTCTTTTACAACTGAAAATTAGGAAAATTATTATCCAAATTGTTGATTACCATCTATATTCGTAGTTCAGTACCTTACAACTTGATCAAATGTATCAGAAATGATCTGTGTGACTTTTTCCACATCATTAGAGCTGATTCCTTGAAGACCAACAGAGAATCCTGAATCTTTGGTATCACTATGGTAACTGAAAACATAAAAGATGAAAAATGAGACAAATATAATAGTTTGTTGGTTGTTTGGAATATTTCAGTATAATTTCCTACATTGTAAAACGACACATGACATCTTTGAACAATATCATCCAAATATGGCGATTCTATTCATTTAAAGTTAATAATGACTTATCATAATAAGACACACACCCTAAGAACCATTTGTTTACATATTTTTTAATTCATACAGATAGCATCGTTACTTTTATATTTATGTTCAAACATTGTAATATTCATATCTACATAAATTGTTTTAAATATTACAATATAAACTTTAAAAAGATGATTGTATAATATTTTTCAGCTACTTCCCTTTCCATCGTTGGACAGTTGAAACAGGCATACAGTTACTTACCCTGTCATAGGTGCAAAATCAGAACCAATGTTAGGTACCAGTAAAGACTGATAAAATGGTGAAGTTTCTCCATCCATCAGTAAAGCTCCAATTATACTCAATGTAAAAGATTCAAATGTTTCAGAGATACTGAAATATAATTCAAAACCAATCAAAATGAAATTACAACCTATATTATCACATGTATTTTGTGAAAGATATATGTGCATGTTGATGATAATTAAAATCATGTATTACTAATTGCAGAAGTCTTGTTATTCATTTTAATTAATAAACCCCTGTTTATAGAATTCAGCAATTACACAAATATTCAAAAATTGATTTGTTTTAAAATAATTATATTCACAGAGATTTTACTTTTGGTGCATACTTTCAAAAATATCAACAAAATGCTCTCTTTCCTGATATGGTCTATGAGCTAAAATAGTCATTTTCATCAGGTCGTCAAAGAAAACAAATATGTACAAATGCTCTTTATAATACACATACAGGACAAGAATTGAAGAAGACCAACTGCAGAGATATATTTAATTCATTGATAGCTAAATTACTAGCGAGACAATTGACTAAAAAATTCATTTCGCAGCTAAAAATAAGAAGACTTGGTATGATTGCCAATGCGACAACTATCCACAAAAGTCCAAATGGAGTGGATGTAAGCAATTATAGGCAACTGTACAGCCTTCAACAATGAGAAAACCAATACTTTATGGTCAGCTATAAAAAACCTGGACATGAAAACATGAGTTACAAAACTTACTCTGTTAAAAGGTAACTGACTGACACTGTTGTTTGTTTTTCTGGGTCAGGTGCCATTGGGTCAGGCTGGCAGGTTATATGTTTTCTTCTCTGATAAAAATATAAAATGATGTATAAGAATAAAGGAACTTCAAATATCTCATTACTGGCTTTTTTTTACATTCAATACATCATTCAATCAATATACCAATTAATAATTCAAACAAATAGACAAGTGATGAATTTAATGGGAAAAAATGCTTTTTATCATTAGAAATTGTATCAACTTCATTCTGAATGTATAAACAATTATCACTTTAAATATAGAGATTTACAATATACAATTTGAATATGTATTATTTATTTGTAATTTTTAAGCTCAGTAAAATAATCTTGTATAAAGGGTCCAGTAGAACATTGTGTCTGTGATTTCTACTATCTGTGTAAATGTGGGCCATTCCAGTTAATTTCTGACAGGTGGGGATGGATAGGGAATTTTTTTTTATACGTATCAGAAAAAAAAATCATGAAAAACTACCTATCAGATCTAAAGTTTAAGACCTATCAGATGTAGATATTTTTTACTGCAAGGATTGTACCCATTAGAATTTTAAATACAATACTATATAATGCACATTACGAAACTGTCTACATTCCAAAGCAACCCTAAGATCTGGCATAGGCATTTTGTAACCCCTAAGAAGTAATAATTTTTAATTATTTTATGCTGCAAGACCATTAGAAGTTTTTTGCGTATAACATGTCAGATGAAAAAACCCAAATTGTCATCCATAAGATGTATAAATTTTACACCCCTTAGAAAGGACCATCCATCCCTCTTTAGCAGATATTTACTGGAATGGCCCTGTGTAATGAAGACTACAAAAAATAAAATAAATATAAAAAACTTTTACAGCAGATGATTTTTTTTGATAAAGAAGAATCTTAGGACCTATTTTTGTACCATTATCAATTTCTATACAGATTTGATTAATTATTGGCCTACATTTAAAAGATCTAAATCTGAAACATATTGTGGCCTTAGACACACACAAATATATATGCGAATGAAAGGAGATTTATGAAATACGTCTATGAGACAGCAAACCAACAACTTGAATTGTCTGAACTTACCATTTCTGTCCATCTTGGTTCATTCGGCACTTTAGTATCAATATCAATCTTACTAAATTTCTGTAGATAGTTACTATTAATGTACTCTAGATGTCTTTCTAAGGGAAAATTACCATATGTATAAAACCTACAAAAATAATAATTGATCCTGTAAACCAACTTATTTTCGAGGATATTATATTTCTTGTTTTACCTTTTCTAGTCCACTATGTGACTATTGAATTTTGCGATTTTCTAATTAAACTGCGCAAAAATTTAAATTGGCATTATTTTCTACTTGCAAAAGTCATGATAATTCATAAAATTGAGAATGGAAATGGGGAATGTCTCAAAGAGACAACAATCCGACCATAGAAAAACAACTGCAGAAGGTCACCAACAGGTCTTCAATGTAACGAAAAATTCCCGCACCCGGAGGCGTCCTGCAGCTGGCCCCAGTTTGTTTACCGTATTTGAGCTATTCCAATGTAAGATCTCTAGTTGGTTGGTTGTCTATTGAATCTATATAAGAAGTCTTAAAGTAACACAAGGAGTTTTTTTACCCGTTCCTTAATGAGATCGGTAATTCTGGATATACATACCTTGAATTTGAAGGATGATAATGTGAAGCATGAAAGTTCTTTAAATGTTCCCATGTAAGATCTGTTATTTTTGAAGGTTCACCACCAGAGACCACTCCATAGGTATGACTTGGTAACAGTTCATTCTCTACTGCTTGGCAATAAATGTTATCTTTATTTGACTATAACAAAATAAAAGAATTGTAGATATTAACTAAAGAAATGTTTTTAGGATTCAATTTTATGTATTTTTAACAACAAAAAAATCATTAATCTTTGTGGCTTATTGAAATGCAGGAAACTCCTAATGTCAAGTTTTATTATTGTGTTTCTGTATTTTGTGTGTATGACTTTTGAGGGAGGGGATGCACACTGATATAATATCCATTTGCCAATTGTTCAGCCAAAGATTTTTTTCCACAAAAAAGTTATATACTGGTGCAAACAGATATTCATTTATGAATACCTTAAAGCTTGGAACTCCTTTTTTTCACTTATTTTCAATCAGCATGTGATAAGCAATACATACCCCAAAATTCGAATTGATAAACTGAAGCAGCATTCCTGTATTGAATGGTGGTCGATAGGAAAGTACCTTTAATTTTACCCCAGCTCAGATATATTCTTTTTAATTTGTAAACATCCAAATTTCTCATCCAGTATACTTGTGTGTCATTTTTAAAGTCTTTCAGATAGAAAGGATGGAAATAAGTGTATTCCTTTGTTTTATCCAACTCATATTACTATAACAGAGTACTTACAAATACCCCTTTCATTTCATTATATACAACCCCTTTAAACATCAGTGGTGAAGACTTGTCTTCAGGGTTCTCATTTTCTAATCTCCAACCTTCTTGGCTGCAAAAAAAAATATTGAAACCATAAATATATTTTCTGTCCCTTTCTGACATACTTTTTTCCCACTGGCAGTCTTCATTTCCTTACCACCATCCTAGTTGACTCACTTGAATATTTTTTTTGCATGAGTTATCTAATTTGCAGTTAACTGGGATTTGAAAGCAACAAACAAAGCGTAATGATATCCTGTATATAGTGGAATGCAGTAAAAGAGTCATGCACACTTCTTTAAAGAAGTTAATCTTAGTGTATTATGTCAGGTTTGAAGATACAAGACTTTACATAAGGAAAGGGAGAAAAATCTTTTTTAACAGTAAAGAATTTTTCAAAGGCAATTTTATTAATGTTTTTGAGGCATTATTTTGAGAAGCTTTTAAGATATTTCTGAAAATGGTTGACACACTTGTCATTGAATTTTGAGAGTTATTTCCCCTTAATCTAGAGATACCTTCTGATGTGAAAATTAACCGTTAAATGGTGGGTTTTTTTCAAAAACAAATTGAAAAATTTGAAGTAAATGGTAATTTAAACTGTAAAAAAAAATACATTTGAATGAAGAATACTTTTCTTTTACCAGTCAGGGGCGTTACTTAAACAAGTTATTTTTTTTAATTACTTATATAAGTATTTTTTTATTTTAAAGATAATAAAATTACTAAATAGAGTTTTTTTAATTTTCAATAGAAACATAGATTAAATGTAGTTTTCATGATTTTTAACAACATTTTATATCATAAAATAAAGAATTTATCAGATTTGAGAGGAGTATAGAGATGAGGGGTCACTTTGAAAATAATGACAAAATATTACTTGAATAAGTTATTTTTAACATTTTTGAAAAAAATAGCAATTACACTTATCTAAGGCACATATGTAATTGATTTAGGCTACAAAATATAAATTACTTCAGGTCTTAATTAATTCACAAGTATCTATCTATTTATATCAGTCTACCTTCAAGATTTTAAAGGAAAATGATAATTTGATAGTCCCAAGAGACCAATCTTTGACCCAGAAGCGTCGGTATGAAAGATAAGTGCGTCGGAAAGTTAATTAGTGTTTCTGAAGAATTAGTTGTTATATATCAAGGGAAAAATAACCAGATAACTGTGAAAAATATTTAAAGCTAGTAAAATCTGTATTCTTGGACACCTATAAAAATAATATTCAGAAAAATAACTTATATAAGTTATATTTAAATTAGCCCCGTTTTCAACATTACTTGTACAGGTAATTTTAATTGTTACTTGTTTAAGTAATGCCCCTGACTGTTTACCAGAAGTGCTTTGAAGTCTTTCTTTTTTTTTTTTTTTTTTGAAGGTATATATATTTTATTGAAATCTTTACATTTGTTAGTTTAAAACATCGATTACCGGTACCTTATCCCGGCCTCGTTAACATTAGTAATGATATTTATATATAAAGGAGTTAGTGTAAGTTAGATGCTAACAAATATAAAGATGGTTCAATATAAATGTCTTATAAAACAAACAAAAAATAAACAGTTCTTCATAAATGACATATTATTTAGTTTTAGATTTTAAGGAATCAAACAAAGATTTTAAATCCATAGTAGTTTCATTTCTTTTTTCTCTTTCTCCTCTCTTCCCTCCCTTTTCAAAAGCAATAAATGTTTAAATGATTTTATTAAATTTTAACTCTCAAGAAAAAAATAATAAAAAAAAATAGCTAAGATAGGCTTTAAAACACACTGAAAGTAATTCAGAAAAAGAAAAGCAAAAAAAAAAACACAAAAAAAAACGAAAATGGCCCTTATAGCCCCTAGTCCTTTATGAATATATAAATAAATATCAGGAAATAACAATGTAAAGAGGTCAATAGAAACTAGAGGCTCTAAAGAGCCTGTGTCGCTCACCTTGGTCTATGTGCATATTAAACAAAGGACACAAATGGATTCATGACAAAATTGTATTTTGGTGATGGTGATGTGTTTGAAGTTCTTACTTTACTGAACGATTTTGCTTCTTACAATTATATCTATCATGAACTTTGCCCATTAGTAACAGAGAACTATATTTGGTAAAAATTTACATAAATTTACCAAATTAATGAAAATTGTTAAAAATTGACTATAAAGGGCAATAACTCCTTAAGGGGTCAATTGACCATTTAGGTCATGTTGACTTATTTGTAGATCTTACTTTGCTGAACATTATTGCTGTTTACAGTTTATCGCTATCTATAATAGTATTCAAGATAACCAAAAACGGCAAAATTTCTTTAAAAATTACCAAATGGAGGGCAGCAACCCAACAACCAGTTGTCCAATTCATCTGAAAAATTCAGGGCAGATAGATATTGACTTGATTAACAATTTAACTTCTTGTCAGATTTGCTCTAGATGCTTTGGTTTCATAGCAAAAAACTGCATTTTACCCCTATGTTCTATTTTTAGCCGTGGCCGCCATCTTGGTTGCATGGCCAGGTCATCGGACACATTTTTTCAAACTAGATACCCCAAAGATGATTGTGGCCTAGTAGTTTCAGTGGAGATTTTGTAAAAGATTACTTATCCCATGTCAGATTTCCTCAAAATGCTTTGGTTTTTGAGTTATAAGCCAAAAACTGCATTTTACCCCTATGTTCTATTTTTAGCGGTGGCGGCCATCTATGTTGGTTGACCAGGTCACGCCACACATTTTTTAAACTAGATACCCCAAAGATGATTGTGGCCAAGTTTGGATTAATTTGGCCCGGTCGTTTCAGAGGAGAAGATTTTTGTAAAAGATTACTTTAATTTACGAAAAATGGTTAAAAATTGACTATAAAGGGCAATAACTCCTAAACGGGTCAACTGACCATTTTGGTCATGTTGACTTATTTGTAGATCTTACTTTGCTGAACATTATTGCTGTTTACAGTTTATCTCTATCTATAATAATATTCAAGATAATAACCAAAAACAGCAAAATTTCCTCAAAATTACCAATTCAGGGGCAGCAACCCAACAACCAATTGACCGATTCATCTGAAAATTTCAGGGCAGATAGATCTTGACCTGATTAACATTTTTATCCCATGTCAGATTTCCTCAAAATGCTTTGGTTTTTGAGTTATAAGCCAAAAACTGCATTTTACCCCTTTGTTCTATTTTTAGCTGTGGCGGCCATCTTGGTTCGTTGACCAGGTCACGCCACACATTTTTTAAACTAGATACCCCAAAGATGATTGTGGCCAAGTTTGGATTAATTTGGCCAAGTAGTTTCAGAGGAGAAGATTTTTGTAAAAGATTACTTTAATTAACGAAAAATGGTTAAAAATTGACTATAAAGGGCAATAACTCCTAAACGGGTCAACTGACCATTTTGGTCATGTTGACTTATTTGTAGATCTTACTTTGCTGAACACTATTGCTGTTTACAGTTTATCTCTAACTATAATAATATTCAAGATAATAACCAAAAACTGCAAAATTTCTTCAAAATTACCAATTCAGGGGCAGCAACCCAACAACCGATTGACTGATTCATCTGAAAATTTCAGGGCAGATAGATCTTGACCTGATAAACATTTTTACCCCATGTCAGATTTGCTCTAAATGCTTTGGTTTTTGAGTTATAAGCCAAAAACTGCATTTTACCCCTATGTTCTATTTTTAGCCGTGGCGGCCATCTTGGTTGGTTGACCGGGTCACGCCACACATTTTTTAAACTAGATACCCCAATGATGATTGTGGCCAAGTTTGGTTTGATTTGGCCCAGTAGTTTCAGAGGAGAAGATTTTTGTAAAAGTTAACAACGACGACGGACGCCGGACGACGGACGACGCCGGACGCCGGACGCAAAGTGATGGGAAAAGCTCACTTGGCCCTTCGGGCCAGGTGAGCTAAAAAGAAATGAGAACCACTTGCATTCACTTTCACTTTCTCTCAGTCTCTCATACACACATACAATTCTTACTTACATACACACATACATTACTTAATTATGTACATAATTATTGTTCACAATTACATCAAAGAATAACCAAAATCTAATCAAAAAATTTGCTCACAGATTAATATCATACTCTATGGTGGAAATATATATTGTAATGGGGTCCAAAATTTTTCATATACATCAACATTATTATATTTTTTTGCAATATAATATTCATATGACTGATACTGTTTTATTCTATTTTTAAAACCAAAAATATTAGGAGTAAGTTCCTTAAACTTACATTTATAAATATAATTTTTTGCTACTATAAATAAAAGATTCATGAATAAGCTTTCTGAATAGAAACCAAGGAATATCTGCTTTTTACTGATGGCAAAATCCCTGCTATACAATCTTATTTGCTGTAATAATGATGACCAAAATTGATATGTTATTGGACAATCATAGAAAAAATGTACAATAGTTTCGTCATCAAGTTTACAAAAAGTACATGAACTAGAATCTTTCTTCTTTATCTTGTACAAAAAAGAGTTTGTAGGAATTATTTGGTGCAGTATTTTGTATTGGAAGCTTTTTAAGTAGGTATCTTTGCAAGACTTCCCTAGTAGCATAAAGTATGTTTGCCAATTTTCAATTTCTGAGTCTAACAACTGCTCCCATTTCTGAAATTTTTCAAGGGGAGGTTGAAATATATGATCGATAAGACTCTTATACACAAATTTTGGTTTCTTATTATTAATAATCTGAGTACAAAAAGCATCAGAGATTTTGACATTTTCAATCTGTTGAGAACCACAATATTCTTTTATGTGATCTTTAATAAATTTTGGAATATTGGAGATTAGACTGTAATATTTCAGAAAATTATTTGTAAGAATCTTATGTCTAATCTTTTCAAATGTAAAGAATTCTTTGTTTTGACAATTTACAAGGTCTTTTATATACTGTACACCAAAGTCCTTCCATTGCATATAAATAGTGTAATCTGAAAGTGGCACAAAATTTAAAATATCTAGCGATAATATATCATTTGTACAAGCCTTAGTATCAGGCTTTGCAGTATGTAAGCAAAATAAAACATCTTTCCAAAAAGGATTCTTAACATAGCCATGAACTTCTAGTAGTTTTTCTTTTTGTAAAGAAAAGACTCTGTCACCACCAAATTTGGTTAATTCAGACAATAATAAAGTCTGCCATGACCCCTCTAAATTCAAAAGAAGTCTTCTAACCCAGCTTATTTTTAGATATGTACTAAAAGATGACAAATGCACCATGTTCAAACCTCCCTGCATAAAATCCCCAATTAGTGTATTGCGTTTTATACGTTCTAATTTCCCATTCCAAATAAAGTTATAAAAGAGAGTATTAAACTCTTTAATTTTAATCTGGGATAGATTTGGTAAAGCTGTTAGCAAATGAACTATCTTTGGTAAGTCTTTCTATCTTTGTTTAAATACAAGAGATTGCTTGACACACTTTGTATACACAATGACTCTATAGAAAAACAAAATATTAACAAATCATTGAAATTCTTAAAAGCAACCATCCTTTTTTACAATCACATTGATTTTTTTGATAATGGTGATAAGTTATAGCAATCTGACACTGTAAAGTAGATCAAGATTAACTTCTTATACCCCTCTGCCACCAGACACATGAAAAGAAAAACAAGATTTACAAACCTGAAATCAAGCTCTCTTAGTTGTGGAAAGAACACTGCATCCAAATAAACTGACAATAGATTCTCAAAATCTTTTTGGTTCTGTGAGGAGAATGGGTACATTGTCCAATCACTGGCTGTAGACATAAATTATGAGGAAAAGATATAAAAGTAATAATATGCATAAATTGAATTTTAACAAATCATTGTTAAGGGTCCAGCTGAAGGACACCGCCGGGTGTGGGAATTTCTCTTTACATTGAAGACCTGTTGGTGACCTTCTGCTTTTGTTTTTTATATGGTCGGGTTGTTGTCTCTTTGATACATTCCCCATTTCCATTCTCTATTTTATAACAAGTGGCTGTGTGTTGCTGTTTATCATATTTATTTTTCATTCATTATCTTGTTTATAAATCATGCCTTCAGTTTTCTCATTTTGATTTTTTTAAATTTTTCATTTTATTGAGTTTTATAGTTTGGTTTGGGTTTTGGTCCTTCTTAAAGGTTCAATGCTGTATGGTGACCTTAAGTTACTAACTTTCACATCATTTGTTTTCTGATGAGGTGTTGTCTTAATAGCAGATATACCACATCTTCTTTAAAATTTTCTTATAAGCATGAATGAAAGAATTGATTCTAAACATGCTAAATAACAATACATGTGTTCAAAAAGGTTTTCAACATATGTATACACTTTTTTTTAACTGTATGCATGATTTAATAGTAAGTTGAAAAGGCACAAAAAGTGAAAACAAAACTAAAAAATATCCTATACAGTACACTTCTGTGCAATAACATGTACAGCATATGGACCATAATTTGCTATTGGGCTCTGTTTCCTATAACTATAGAAAAGTGATAAAATGTGAATTACTGTAAGAAAAGTTGTAACTACATCTAAAGATGCCATTATTTTTATCAACATACAAGTGTATGCTACTCTTCCCTAGAAAAAAAATTGAAATATACGAATTTCAAAGATTCTACAACCGTATTTTTGTGTCGTTTCTCGCGTTACTTTTTGCTTCCGAAGAGCATAACGCTGACTGATTTATAGATAATCGTCACCGGCAAATTCGTAACTTTTGCTTTCAAATAAAAAAGAACATAGACCAATAAGAATAGTGAGAAGAAAATGCCGAGAACTATAAGTATTTATGTAGCAGATGTAATAACAGTAATGACAGTGGCGTGATTTTTGTGTCCGATTTCGTAACGCAATTTTTAGATGATGTAATCTGCTTTGTTGTAATAGAATTCTTAAAAACAATATGCAAATATGAACTCTCGCGAGATGTTCAAACAGGTAAATCCGAGATGATTTACATTCTTGTTTTGATCTTCGTAATAATTAAGTAAGAAAATGACGTTGTCGTTATGCATTACATTTCACACGAAACAGAAGTCCAGTTATTTATAAAAATTGTTTTTGTCCTTAAGTTCTTCATGTTCTTATCATTTCTGGTCATATGTGAAACATGTGACTAACATGTGATAACGCCATTACGGCCGGATGTACGAAATACTAGGTCTAAACATTGTTTTTGTTTCCAAAGGGATGTTAGCAAACATAATCTGTAGACTTGTTTCGTCTTGTTTAAAAGAGGAAAATACAATTGTCAAAGAGATTGCGCCGGGGGTCTGTTATTTTTCTTATGTGCATAATGTTACATACGATCCTGTGTGAAAATAAATGCCCAATGACTTGGCAAAATCGATTTCATATTTGACAGACGTTAGAACACACTTCGTTTCCCGATAATGATGTGAAGAGTCCTTGGAAAAATCAATCGAAATTACTTCTCTTATCATTGTACCAATGCTCGTTGGATTGATTTAACTTCAGCAGTAAATATTACTGGATATTTTAGGTGAATAAATATAATTTAATAAAAAATACATGTTAATATACCGTTACACTTGGAATGTACAAAGTTGACATCTTTGTCACAGTTTTTAATTAATATTTTTTTATTCATGTTCTGCAAACACTTATCAGAAACGCAATAAACTTGTCAAAGGAGAAGTAAACTTTTACCATGCATGACTTGAAAGGAAGTACTTTATTGATTTTAGCCCACTAAAGTAGGTTTAAATGTGGAAACCATGAAGATGGTGTACAGGTCACAAGTATCACATTGTGCCTATTTTAAAGATTTTAATTCCAAGTTAAAAGTTTTATTCTTTACTGGATTTAAAGAATGTTACATTGCCAATGATTTAGAATAAATTGTATATAATTGGAATATCAAAACCAAATATGAATACATTTTTTTGGCTTAAACATCAAGATACAACGATTATGGTATCCTGTATCAATGAAGAAAATAAGGAAAATTCTGAATAAATTGTACTAATTGTTTTCAAAACAAGCACATATTTAGGAGTGTTATAATACTGTTACATATAAGATGGATTTTAAGAAAAAGTATACTGTTCAGATTATTTTAAGCAGATTTTGCAATAAAATAAAACTAAAAAAATGCTTTCGGTTTCTTATGGTTTCCTGTCAGGTTTAAAAAAAACTTTAATATGACATTGAAAATAGATTTTAAATATTAACATGAAGCAAGTAACACTAGTAATGGTGTTTATTTATGCCTTTTGAATTATATTGTGCAAAATAAAGAAAATAAAGATTGGTTTCCTGTTTGGTTTCATGTCACGTAAACGGTGAATCAAAATGTATAAATTTTTTCTCGAAAAACTCAATTGTTCCATTCATACTATTCTAACACCAACACAACCCACAAAATAAAAGTTAAAATTTTAGAACTTATAAAAAAGGATACAAAAAGAAACCAAAGGCTGAATACCAAATTGTGGTCCATATATATTCAGAGACAACTATCCAACAGTGTTTAAGGTGGTACCTAACAATTTAACTAAAATTAATTTGGCTCGTTTAATTTTCTTAAAATTTTGACAAAGTATTTACTTTGACCCTTTGACAAAAATATAAAAATTTCAAAAAATTTGAACCAATTGTTTTTATCAGAAAAATTACACTGGCTATATAGCAGTTTGGCAAACACCAATTTTGATCATTCAGAAGCTTAATATTCCCTTATGAACACTGTGTCATTAAAACGTTCTGATGATTTTACAGAGTTATCTCCCTGTAGTGTTAGGTACAACCTTAAATAATGTGGATACAAGTAATGAAAGGACATCATACAACCTTCAATAATAAGCAAAACTTAAACTGTAACATACCAGTCATAGCATTCATGAACGTAGATAATGATCTATTCAGCATTTTAAAGAATGGATCTCTGACAGGAAACCTCCTTGATCCACACAGTGTGGTGTGTTCAAGTATGTGTGGCACACCTGTACTATCCATAGGTGTGGTTCTGAACATAACACTGAAATTATAAAATATATGAGATAATATATGATTTTATCTAGCCTTTTCTAGCTAATGCTGCAATTTTCAAAATTTACTTGACCTGTTACAAATGTAGTTTAGTTAACAGTTCAAATATATTCAAGTTATTTTTCCACTTGTAAAAATAAATGCTGGGGAAAACTTATTGGTTTACAGCATATGAATTTATTTGATATTTTTTTTCATATGCCAACATTTCAAAATGCCCATGGGTTTATATGTGCAAGATGGCTCTCATCCAATAAAACCTACATGTATAAACAGGGCCTTCAATTTTATCTTGATGTTGTTTATTTTTGCCTCTTCATACTTGTACAAATCTATAGCCATGTAATAATTAAATTGTTTTGTTTTGTTTTGAATTGTGGACAAAATTAATCTTTCAAAATTTCCAGTTTTGAACTTTTGTGGTGGAAATCAACTACAAATAGTGACAGCTGGCAGATATGTTTGCAGTGATAATTTCATGTATTTCAATTTTGTTTTTCACTATATCAAATGTTGTATTTATATATAATGTAATTAAAAAAACAATGTGAAACATAAACATATAGATCTACTAACTAAAGGTTAATCCAGTTTCTAGCGTAAAAATATATGTATATATGAATGGTCAAGTGTTTTCCCCTCACTTCTTCTTGAAACATGGTATACACTTTCTAGTCTAGTTATGACATATTTTCTTAACATACCTGAAAGCATTATTACTATCATCCCTGGCCACATGTAAATGTTCTGCTCCTGTTTTGTCATGGTGGAGTACAACACTGGTCAGCATCAACTCGGGTACCTCAACAACCTACAAAGATATGCATAAGTTTTATGATTAATTGATTGTTCAATGATCCAGATGTTAAGTGCTACTTTCAGCACTCTTGGCTGCATCATAACAGCCAATTTAAGTTTTTTTCTGGTTGAGAGGCAAGAGTTCCCAGTGAAAACCTCAAGGCCACAGAACAACATTCTAGTAAACATTTTTTCTTCTTCATGAAAATGAACTATACCATGTATACACTGTACTGACATTTCTGTTCTTAGAGTTGTCAGTTCTCAGGATTTTTTTTTCAAATTTGGAAAGCATTTTTATAAAGACATAGCTGGTTGAATCTCACCCTTTTGATTGAAAACTATAGGTTCCTCCTTCTTTGACATTTGACGACATGAATCTCTGTATATTGTAAAAGTTGAAAAAAAATTATTGTGTAATCAAATAAACACGATACAGAGATAATTAAGTGTCAAAAAATATAATCTTGCACTCTAAATATTGATAGCATTAGTTGTATCATTTGTGTCAATTGTTATTGTCAAATAAATGCAAAAATATAAATGCACACTGTAATTTCTAAATCAACATCAAAGAGAATAAAAGATAATGTACATGTATTTTTTATATTATGTATCATGGTCACCTTTTCACCATTTAACTATGTCCATACATTTAATTACACCTTCTTTTAAACTTTGCTACCAATAACTCTGACAATCATACATGTCATATCACCTCAGCTTACCTTTCTAACTGTATAACCATGCACTTTATCTCCATCTTTGTATTTCTTCACAGCATTTTGTACCGAGGAACATAGACGGCAGTGGTGAATTCTTTGGCTGAAAATGAATTTGTATTTTCTTTGAACAGTTAGTTTTAAATTTGGTTATCTATTAATATGTACTGTGTCCCAATAAAATTGAGAATGGAAATGGGGAATATGTGAAATAGACAATAACTGTCATGAACAAAGAGCAGATACCAGTCGAAGGCCACCAATGGGTGTTCAACACAGCAAAAAAATCCCACAGGGACTCGGTTAGCAAACATTTTTTTTTCATATTTCCTGTCTAAATGCATTACATGTACATTGTTAACGTTTTTAATGTTTGCATTAAAGATTTCTTTGTTTTCTTGCAATGCGCAGTATAGAGAGGGGGGTCAGAGAGGTTCTGATCCTGAAATTCCAGGCTTAAAAACATGATATCCAGAGGTTCAATTGAAATAAATTAAAATCCTGACCTGACATCTTGAAAAAAAGAATTCCTTGATAAATCCAAAGCTTAATAACACCCTATCCCCCTACTGCATTTTCTAGCAGTGTGCAGTTTATACCCATATCTGTATACTTTAATTTAGTAAATATAAGAATTTCCGGTATACAGATATGGATAATAAACTGCATGCACATTGCTAGAAAACAAAGAAATATTGATGCCAACATTAAAAACGTCAATAATGTAATACAAATATTAATGCCAACATTAAAAACGTCAGTTATGTAATACAAATAGACAGGAAACATGAAAAACATAAAAACAAGTTCCTGTGGAAAATCCTGCACCCCTAAATAATACCCCCCTTTTTCCCCTTCATTTTAGCTGTTCAGTCTTCAATGAAAAAATTTTAGCTCTAAAGTAACTAATAAATGTCAGAGACCACTTTTTTCAACTGACAATTGCAATTAAATATGCTTAAGGGGGTTCGCGGCGGCAGGTCTAAATCATTTATATAGGATTTCTCTATATTTTTCTATAAACAAACTTTATCTTATAGTTAATAGAAAAATAAAATAAAAAAGTGGGGTCACCGTTCATTTGCGCTCACAATCTGCCTTCGAAAGAAGCATACATTTTTGTAAAAGTGGTGTTTTTCTGTTGAAGTACATGTAATAGGAGAAATAAAGTTAATATCGAAATAAAAAAAAGAAATTTATTACAGAAATCGCTCACATTTTACAATAATTTAGTTTAAGTACAGCTTATATGGGGACGAAGTCCCCAATTACGGTAGAAAAATCAATGAAAAAAAAAAAAAAAAAAATCTGGGAAAATTTCCCGAATTTTTCATTGTACTAATGAACTCAAAATCGTTAACTTTTTTTTTCAGATCTAGTTCCTGTTCCGGTTTTCCCGCATTTGCGCAGAAATCTGTCTTGTTTGCATGAGACTTTAATTTTTTTTATATTTATCAGTCTAGTAAAACATAAGATTGGATCTCAATACAAATTCAATTTTTAATAATTGTTTGATATGAAAAAAAACGTTACGTTACCTGATGAAAGCGTTTCTTTTGTTTACATCGAATATGACGTCATAACTTAAAGAACGTCACAGCTAATTCCCTAACAACAGAACCAAAATCGGGAACGTTACGTACGGTATTTCGGTTTCTTTTATCAACATGATTGAATTAAGAAAATAATACATACAGACTTCGTCCCCATTCACAGGTTATGCCTGCCTCATATTATGGAAATCATATTAAAAAATATAGGTCACCGATGAGTTGAAAAAGATATTTCAATTTTAAAGCAAAAAAATGACATTTTTCCACCAAAGGGAGATAATTTGGAACTTTTTCAATGATGTATACATTTTAAAAGTCATCTGGGGCCAACACGAATTGATTGTTTTGAATGACTTTTTTATTTTATTTTTCTAATAACTATAAGATAAAGTTTGTTTATATGGGGACGAAGTCCCCAATAACAGTAGAAAATTCAATAAAAAAAAAAAAAATCGGGAAAATTTCCCGAATTTTTCATTGTACTAATGAACTCAAATTCGTTCAATTTTTTTTTGTTGCCGTTTTGAAATCCCGGACCTGCGCAGAAATCTACTATGTACTTCCTTTTTCCGGTTTTGTTTGTATGAATCTTTGAGTAAAATATATATGTATCAGTCTAGTATAAATAGGAAGGAACGCAATACCAATTTCATTTTTAATAATTCCTTGATATGAAAAAACATTCTTTGTTTACATTGCATATGACGTCATAACTTAAATAACGTCACAACTAAAATTCCTTACAACAGAACCAAAATCGGTAACGTTACGGTATTTCCGTTTCTTTTTTATAACAAATATTTAAGTTACAAAAAAATAATTCAAACAGACTTCATCCCCATCTACAGGTAGTGCCTGCCTCATATCAGAAAAATATAGAGAAATCCTATATAAATGATTTAGACCCCCGAACCCCCTTAAATTCCATGATTAAAGGATTTAAAGGGAAACTTCGCAAAAAAATCAAAAATTGATATTATGTACATTCTGTATAAAAATGCTCAAATTTATAAATATTAAAGTTTTATTCCGCTAGATAAGAGATCACCATCGATTTTAAATTTTGAGTATCAGTTCTCTGCCTTCCGCCATTTTGTTAAAATGTCCAAATAAAAATCACGATATGTCTATAAACCACAAAGAAACAAAACTACAGTAACCGATGTAGTCTTAATTACGTGTCGATATCTTGTCAATCGTACGGTTGTTTTATCTGACTAACTAACTTGATACGGAAAATGTTCTTATTTTTTTAATAACCATATAGTCTGTTATTTTTAAACTGTTAATATTGGAATTAGTTAAAAAGTCAAAGTTCAAATCATAAATAAGTGTTCCGTGAAAATTGTTTTCGAAAATCTAATTCGTTCATAATTCTTTAACGTAATATACTTTATTCAAATAAATTAGGATCTTCGCTCCACTGATCACCCGCATGGCTTAAGGTATTACTCCCAAAGGTATTGTGAGGGGTGTAAGGTGACACGTCCAGGTATTTAAGCGATTTCCTGTCGGGCTTGCAAGTTCATGCATCGTTTCACTTCTGTAGGTATTGATCAGTGTACACGGCCGATAACTTAATAACTTATAACTTTCCATTTTGAACTATCAGGTGCATGTATAATATACATCTCTGTCTTGCGTGTCCGAAAGTGATATTATATACTAGTCATTACTTAACTCATACACTTGTTTATAAATAAAATTTCTGATGTAAAGAATATTATTTATATAAAAAAAAAAATGAAACAAAAACAAAAAAAATTGAAGATATACAAATATACGTATTTTTTCCAAGGGTTAATTTGGGAAAATCAGAGACATATAATTGTATTATATGTCTCTGGGAAAATGTAATATTTACTCGTTGTCAATAGTAAAGGACATAGTTGGATCATTCCAGAAATGTTGATTAAAAAAATGTGCGCACTTGTCGACGATTCGTTTATACGCCCGGATAGAAAGTTACGGAACTACAGCGCAATTTAAAATATATACATGTATACATTGAACATAAGAAGGAAACATACATTTTGTGCAAATTGGGGTAAAAGTTTTGTAAGTAGACTAGTCCATGTATACCAACAGTATGTAATCATCCAATTCGATAGACTATTGTATACCAAAAGAAGAAGAAGAAGAGGACCAATTTGATTGAAATACAGGTCTATCTATAACTTGCTTTGGTTCATCGAAGTTATGAACATAGTAAAATCACAGATTTATATATCAATTAGATTGTTCTCGAATAAAGAAAGAAATTCGTCATCACCACAATTGTTCCGACATATGCAACTGGACGTACACTAATAATCCCCGATGGATGTGAATATTTTATAGAAAAGCTATTGAGTATTAAAGTTTCAAATCATTTTCGGGATTTTTTCTTTCTTGATATTCAGTGACAGCAAATTTAAAGAATAAACTGCTTGTCAGATATTTGTCCGCTTTAGGGGTATTCTTGCCAGTTGAACAGACTTATAGTTACATTCAAAAATAGGGAAAGATGACATTAAATTCGTTGTCTTTTGTTTTTAAACATCTTTGGTCAAATAGTTATTAAGTATTTTACGTTGTGAGACGAAGACTATATTTAATAAGGACGTCCCCGATTATGATTAAATTTGGTTGAAGTTTTTCACACTTGATAAAGAATATCTATTCGTAATTTTTCGATTCCATTCCAAGAAGACCTTAAATTTGCTGTCAATTTTTTAAAACTTCTCAAGTAGAAAAATATTTTTTCTTTATTCGTTCATATTATATTCCGCTTCGGTACAGTTATCTTCAGTGAGTTCCAGTTATTAATTTATACGTGGCTTTTAAAAAGTCTAAATCTAAGTGTTCTCATTCATTTATTTGCCTAATAAAGACAAATGAAAATACTTTGGTAAAGCTATTTATAATTTCTAAGTTCTCCTTTTTATTAGACATCAATCAAGGTAAAAGGTGTAAATCATTTTAATCGGACATATGATTTAAGTTTCCCGTCTTTAACCGAAAATTGTGTCTTTCTTAGTAAATTAACTTATTTGAATTCAAATAAATAATAGCACCAAACATAATTAAATAATTCCACGGTGATCAATTTTTATTTGTCACCAACTTGAATATATATTTTAAATATGTGTATTGAATGCTCTCTTGTCTTATAATTCACTGATCCGAATAGACAGTCACACCTGGCAAGGTGTGCCCGAGAGGCGTGGTTAAATACCGAAGTGCAAATAACAATTTCAACAACCAATCTACGAGTATTGCCACAGAACCGTGAATACACACATCGTATCAACCAAGTCATAGCAGAGATAGTAAAAGGTCAATAAGAGTACTAGTACACCAACATATTGTCTTTACAGATTATTGTACTTTACTTTGTTCACCTTATCAGTCCGAAAATATATTAATTAAAAAATAAATTTATAACTTTTTGTGTTGTCTACAAAAATAATTCGAATATATACGTTTAACATAGAAAATTTATCTCATGAATATGAACAATTGAACGCCTGTGCGTTTTATCTTCTTATTATCGGATGGTTATTTAGATAAAGCATAAGTCATCGGCGCGCTTACGATTACGTTAAAATATGATTAAAAACCAAGACTTTTAATGATTGTATTTTAAAACCCGGCATGCAAAAACCAGGAGAAAACGTCACGACCTACAGGAAGTAGTTAATATTTTTTCATTTAATATTGAATTTCTCCTTTATTACTGCACATATAGCGATAAAACTTTGTGAATATATATATTATGTCATAATGAACATATTTAAACCATAAGTAAAAAATCGTGAATTTTCCCTTTAAGGTAAAGAGAGGTTAATGACTAATGAGAACTTAAATTAAAAAAAATTCTGATGCAAGACTTGAAAAAGTGAGCCTCATAAAACAGTCACATACCTTTTCGCAAAAATCCTAGAAAATTTTCCTGGTTTGATTATCCTATGCATGTTGTATCAAAATAATCAACTGATCAGCTCGAAGTGTAGATGTTGAAAAATTATAAGTCAGGTCGGTCAAATTTCAATGGGCGCATCCATGTTGACATTCAGAAGAGAATAATTTATATAAACAAAATTTAACCTATTTAAAAAAAACATGACAGTAAAATAATGTTGAATATATCAATTTTAAACTAAAATTACAAGCATATTGTCAAAATATGTCCTTGAAGATAATTGTAACATACATTATTTTCCATTTTCTGCATATATCTTATTTATACGGTAAAGTGAATATTCCAATGTTATATCTTCAATCAAATATTTAATATAAACATTGATTCAATACTAGAAAAATAAGTTGAGTCAGATACATAAAATGCATTAAACGTCTTTGATTATGTTTACACTCGTTGGTTATTTACTATTTTATATTTAGCAAGTGTCTGTTGGATGACCTTAACATTAAGTTGTCTTTATATTCTGTACATAGTAACTTTACCTTACAAAAAAATGTCAACAAACTTTGACAGATAGTTGACAGCTGTTAATTTGAAGAAAAAGGCTTTCTGGACAGTGACAACACGTTTAAGTAGTACATGCTAATGGTATATTTTAATTAGATCGTAAACTCATAGAAAAATAGCACAACAAATACTTTGCATTAAAAATTTGGAATGCATTTAAACAAAATGCTGACATGTAGTTTTATTTTTCCCTAGGCCATATCATATACATGTATATTCATGTGCCAACATATACAAATGTTAAATAAAACCATTTTGGCTATTTTACTGCAAAAAAAAAAACCCAGTTATATCAAATTCCAATGTTGCCAAAATGTAAAATAATAATTCCCTTAAAATAAATCTCTATGGCATTAATTGTCTCTTTATTGGAACATGCAAATCTTCCCCCATGATTTTGTGATAACTGTGAAGTTGAAATCATTCCTTTGTAAAGGAGTAGGTCCGGTAAGGACCGATTTTGGCCTCAAATTTCAGTTTCATCTGACGAAAGATTTAGACCACTTTCTAAACACTTAAGTGTCTATTTCATATGATTCAATTAATTTATGTGAAAGATTTTAACTTATTTAGTCATAAAAATCGATCCGATTTAAGCTCAAATATGAAAATCTACCAAATATGCGAAAAAATGTCACTTTTCAGATGGTTTCGGTGAAAAACGAAAGTGGCCACATCCGTGTTCATCCTCAATCTTTATATATGTTATGTATTATCATCAAATACAACTTCCATTTCAATATTTTGGATGAACACGAATGCGTCCACTTTCGTTTTACACGGAAACTGTCTAAAATTTAAGTAAAATGCTGGAATTGTTAAGATTTCAGTAATTTAGCATGACTTATTGGTGCTAGTACCCAATATATGTGCATTGTATTGTCAAAAACAGCCCATATTTATGTAGCAGAACCATTCTACTATCCAATAAATAACCACAAGTTTACATTTTAACAATTTTGTAAAACTGCTATATTTTGGGGCCAAAAAGGGATCTTACTGGACCTACTCCTTTACAGATGTTTCCATGAGTTAGTTGACTGTTGCAGAATATCTGTTTCACAGAATATAAATATACATGTTTTGTTTTTAATGTCATACTTACAAAATGTACAATATACAATTAATCCATTGCCCTTTCGACGAATGTGTCCTGGTGCCACATGTGGTCATAATGTGGAGCAGGATCTGCTTACCCTTCTGAAGCACCTGAGATCTAGTTTTTTTGGGGGTTCATGTTGCAAAGTCTTTAGTTTGTGTCTTGTGTACATGTACTATTGTTTTTCTTTTTAACCATGGCTTTGTCAGTTTTATTTTTGATCTATTACTTTGAATGTCCCTCTGGTATTTTTGGCCCCTCTTTTGAAGTATTAATGTTAAATATGAAAATCTCTTTTGCATTGTTGCATAATATATAACTTCACCTTGTTATGGACATTTATGTCATGCATGCATGTACAATGATGTACAATGTATATAGTACTATATACATGTACTTATTGTGAGATAAATTTTGTACACTTAAATGTTTATGTCAAGTGTAGTTTACTGTCAATGACTGTGCACTCAAAAGAAAATTCTTTGCTTTTTCAACATGAAAAACAAGAAACCTATTAGGATAAGTTCACCCTGGTGGAATCAAAAAAATGTTTATGCTTTTTCAATCACTCAGTAGTTTATATTTAAGAAATTATATGAGTTTTTCACTTATTTTTTAGCTGCTTTACCAATGTGGTATGCTATGGAGAATGAACAGAATATGTATGCTTTATCAGAGCGTCTGATTCGAGCAATCAGTAATTGGCATTTATGTGTTCCCTCTGTAGACGACATAGAAGATCTTATTGATGCAGGGGCAGATGTTAACAGACTGCATGGTACTTTGTTACCCCTCCATTGTGCCTGTATGGTCAGCGACAATGAAACTCTCAAGTTATTGTTGGACAAAGGTGCTAGGGTTAGTATATTTTAAATATGCCAAGGAAAAAAAGAAGTAGCATGATCATCAATAATACATACAGCAATCAAAAAGAACAATTTATTTTTAGAAATACATTTAGATGTCTACAGGTCACTATATATATAGTCCTTATTGTTGCCAAGCTCTCAGTATATAAATTGAGGCCAGCTACATACATATACAGTACTACATACATATAAATATCCCCATCAAAACCCTCAAACATGTAAAAAGACAGATTTACATGTATCAACACTCATTTTCAACAAATTTTAATATTTACTGTCTGGAAAAAGATAATAATGACTCAAAATCTAGTAATGAGTGTATGAAGATGAGACAGCTACTTTTTAACTCAATAAACAATGATAAATGAAAAAGATTTGATAATTATTCAGTGGTATTGGTTGTTATTTTTTTAGATCCTTTTGCCAAAATACAACAACATACATGTATGAAATATGATTGAAGATTTAAGATTAGCATTAAGGGGTAAAACTTATACAATTCATGTTCATTTGCTTAAAGATGTTGAAGATTTAAGTAATATTTACTTGTAGAAGTAAATTTGTATTATTTAATTTTCAGATTTGAATTATCTCCCTTTATCTTCACCAAAAATAATAAAAACAGGTCACTTGTACTGATTAAAATTGTTAAAACTAGAATTTTGTATCTTTTTATCAAAAGCTTGAGACTGCAAAAAAAGGGGAAATCCAACATTCATGACATAAAATTATCCATTTGACTTAAACACTCAACAAATTTTACAAATAAATATGTACATTATAAAATATTTATGTTAAAATTAAACTTGTACCTCTTTTTGTCTCTGGTAGAGAGTTGTCTCATTGGCAATTATACAAAAGCTTCTTACAATTGTTATGCTGCATTATTTATATGGCCAGTCTTTTTTACAGGTAAATGATGCTGACGGTTATGGGAGAACAGCTTTACACTATGCTGCTGAGCGAGATTCCGTTTGTACAGAAATGTTGATAGAACATGGAGCCAACGTAAATGCAGGAGATGCTAATTCAAACACTGCTTTACATTGGGCAGCATTTAAGAGCAACGAACCATGTGTTATATTGTTATTAAAGAATGGGGCCAATGTTGACGCCCATGATTTCAATGATGACACACCTCTCAGTTGGGCAGCTAGAAAAGGCAGTGTATCTATAATAAAACTCCTTTTAGATTACAATGCTTGTGTCAATTGTAAAAATCTTCGTGGACTTACAGCATTACATAGGATAGCATCAGTATTAGCTAGTGGACTCAACACAGATGCGGACAGTGACTGCATGGAGTTATTGCTGAGAGCTGTTGGTCAGTTTGACTTTCGAAATGAGAATTCAGAACTTCCGGCTGATTTAGCTAGAGACAATAAGTTATGCGAAACACTGTTACCACTCTCACAGAATGTTCGACCATTGGAAAATCTATGTCGTTTTACTATTAGGAAATTTTTAGGCCAAAGATACTTGCCAAACGTTGTACCAAAGTTACCTCTTCCTAGATCTATTCAAGAGTTAGTCTTGTTAAAAAAATGAATTTTAAATAGTATATATATATTTGCATTATGGAACAGTACACACTAGTAACATGTACTACATTGTATGGATTCATTTATTTCGTAGGTACCAATTTTGTGAACTAAGAAACACTTGTACATGTATTTTCATTAATAATCAATTTTATTGTTTTGATAAAATTTGTAGTCACAAGCCCATAGGCATAGAAAATATAAACTTTATCAAATTTTTCAAAGAAATTTACAGTTCATCTGTACCAAAACATTTAACAAAAATTGGTTTCTCACAAAAATAAAAATGAATCCACATGAAGTCTAGAAAATTCTTCTTATTGGTAATCTTTCATGATATATACATGTATATACTGCTGAAAAGGGCTAGTTCACTCTTTAATATCAGGGCTGTGTATTTCAATAGGTAATATTTGAAAGTATTTACAAATGGTAATTATCTTTTATCATCAAAGATGCCCTTTATTATACCATTATATATAATTAGCATGATTAGGAACAAATGAGTCAAGTCAAAAAAGTTGTACTTGATCACATCCACATTTTAACCTATTCTTTGTATCAAACTGGGTAAAAAAAAATGGTTGGGATGGGTTTTTTTTAACCAAAAAAGTCACATAAATTGTCATAGATGGTATGCGTTTCACTCATGTCAGTGATTATCTAACAAACTTAACAACAGGAAAAATGCATTCACAAAATCACCCTATTTCACAGAAGTTCAGTTCACAGAACACTAGCAAGCAGGGGCAGATCCAGCCATTTTAAAAAGGGGGATTCCAACTAATGTACATGTCCCCATTCAACATGTTCAAATGCATTTTAATGATCATCCAAAAAAAGGGGGGGGTTCCAACCACAGGAACATCCCCCTCCCCCTGGATCCATGCCTGAGCAAGAGTGTTTTGGATTCAAGCGTCACCGATGAGTCTTTTGTAGACGAAACGTGCATCTGGCATATATACAAAATGTAGTCCTGGTATCTATGATGAGTTTATTTATGTCTGCCCTCTATATAGTTTAGTGGAAGCAAGATTTAAGCATGCTGTTTCCTGGCAGTGGATGTGGCATATCACCAATTTATTAAGTTTATAAATTATTACCTCAGTTTAACGGGATTCACTTACATGTAATAACTTCGTCAATGATAATTGATGTGCATGCATATTAGTTTAGTACATGTTATTTCCATGTACATATATCATGTATAAATATCATTTGGTCCTGTCCCTTCAATTTTGGCTATTGACTTTGATACTGTACTTAGATTAGATGTTAAAGTTTGTGATTATAGGTTGTAGTTTAAGTGGAAGCACTATACATGTACATATAATGGTAAGTCAGTTACATTAGTATGAAGTTGTATCAGCATTTACACATCTTATATTCATGAAGATCATTAGACCTTTCCACCTCAATCATGGTCTATTTGTTGACTTTAAAAATTTTGAATAGTTTTAATGTTTCAAGTTTGTGATTTGGGGATTATGTTAGTTAGCAGAGGGGGGCAGGTGTCCAGTGCCCCGTATTTATGTTGGAAAAATTTGGTTGCTTATATTGGGAATCACTGAAGCATGAGAGGAGTAGACCCCTTCTTAAGCAGTCAGTGCCCCTCCTATTATGAAAATTTCTACATCTGCATCTGAGAATTAGAACCACTTATGGTAATTGAATGAAATTTGGTCACATGTATGCATTTGTATTAGCAATAGCCTACAGCATTTCTAGGGAAATTATAATATATGGTCCTGTCCCTTTGTCATGGTTCATTTACTAATTATTACTTTTGTAATTAACTTTTGAAAAATTTACATGTCAGAGTTTGTGATAATGTCACTGTAAGTGAAACCACTTTATTATAATAAAAAAAAATGAATTATTATGCAGTATTAGCATTGGCATATATAATTTCCAAGGAGATATTGTGACCCTACATCATTTTGTAAATTTTTTGAGTATGTTACATTTTGAAGTGCATGAATTGCCATTTTAATTCTAACATTTGCATTTTACTATTAAAATAACACTCAAGTCAAGACATATCTCTGTGTCCACAGTTTATTAAGGTGGTACCTAACACTGCAGGGAGATAACTCTGTAAAGTCAGCTAAATGTTTTAATTACGTTGTGTTGTAAAAGGAATATTATTAAGCTTCTCAATGATCAAAATTGGTGTTTGTCAAATTGCTATATAACCAGTGTATTTTTTTTGAAAAAATGGTTAATTCAATTAGTTTTAAATTCTTATATTTTTGTTAAAGTGTCAAAGTAAATACTTTGACAAAATTTTATGAAAATTTATCTAGCCAAATTAATTTTAGTGAAAGTGTTGGGTACCACCTTAAAAAAATCACCTTGTCTGTACTGTATAACACATATTATGTAGATGTATTTTATATCATTATTAGATTTGTTGTTTGTTTTCACTTGAGATTTGTTAAGAATAAACTGTTATATATATGAAGAAATTAATCTTGTTCAAGCTGTTTTTAATGTTTAAGTTCCAAAAACAATGAGCAAAGCCTGCATAGTCAGCTATTAAAGGCCATGAAATGACAAAATACGAGAAAACGAACGGCCTAATTTTACAGGCTCATGATATGGAACAGGCTCATACTTACAGAATGGGGGAGGGGGTGGGGTAACCATGATAGATTGATCCCCATCCTCTGTTAACCTTGAACAGTGTTGTAACAGTACAACAGAAGAACAAACTATGAAAATCAGTTGAAAAAGGCTTAACTCATCAGATGGAGGATATTTACAAAAAGAAGATCATTTACAAAACATTACACACAAAACAGATTTAGCAACACAATGCTCACTTACAGAGATCTAGCCATTTCTTAAAGGGGGTTGCAATATATTCAAGTCATATAAAAAAGGGGAAGGGTACCAATACAATAGCATTAGTTGTCACACAAAATATAAACTTTTAGCTACTTCTTTACAAGCAGAACCAAATAAAAAGCAAGTCCCAACTGTGTACTGGCTTCCGAAGCTACACAAAACACCTCACAAATACAGATTGATTTCATCTTATTTCGTCTTCAAGTCATTGTTCCACTACTAAATTGTCTATTCTATCTACTACTGCACTTGATAAAATAAAAAAACTGATAATAAATTGTTCAAATAAGGCCTTTGAAAATATTGGAATTAATTACTTTTGGGGTGTCAAAAACTCGTTGGAAGTACATTTTACTTGATAAATTGCATGCATGTATTGATGATTTTGAAAGTTTTGATTTGTCTACCCTATATACAACGTTGCCTCATTCTTATTAAGAAAAAAATCATGCACCTTTTTGAATAGGCATTAAATAAGTCAAAATGCAAATACATAAGTTCAAACTCTTTTAGGTCATTTTTTAGTAGCAACAAACAAAAGTACTTTGTGAATTGGACATGCTTTGATATTATATCAGCTCTTGCTAACTAAACCTTTAAACATACTTATAAAGAAGGGATACAGTTACGATACTGTTGACAGGTCATTAAAGGTTGCATATTCTGGCTTCAATATTGATTCACTTAAAGGGTCTTTGCATCGGAATTAAACACATTTGTTCTAAAACCTGTTGTTGGCATGACAAAGGTTATAAATGTTCTTCTCGTATATTTTATGATAGTATATAATACTAAACCTCTAACGGGAGGGATTGTGCTTGATATTCATATGATGACGACATAATCTTTCAATCAGTTAAATTGAGGTCTGCAGCTGACATGCCAGTTACTGCTATATAGTAGTCTTTTATTATTATGTATTATTGTCGTTTTGTTTATTTTTTTCTTTTGTTACCTATTCTTACATCGGACTCGGACTTCTATTAAACTGAGTTTTACTATGCGTAGTGTTTTGCATTTGTTTTTCTACAGTGATCAGATGTATAGGTGGAGGATTGAGATCTCAAAACATTCCCCCGCTTCATTTTTACGCCGCCCTGTCCCAAGTCAGGAGCTTCTGGCCTTTGTTAGTCTTGTAGTATTTTTTATTTTCAAAAGCTACATGTAAGTGTCAACTTATTCTAAGCTTGGACTTTTATACTAACTCTTAATAGTCCCCGTTGTAAGTGAAACATTTATAGACTCAACATTATATACCAGACTCTACTATAGTTCGGTCACTACTCAATTAAGTTTGTCGATAACGTAACTAATTTTGACGGTAAAGAAACTAAAGAAACATCAATTCGATCACTTCTCTGTTACGGGCTGTATCAAAACCCTTGTAAAAGGAAAAGAAAAGAAAAAAATCATTTAATAGCTTTTTGGTTTTGGCGTAGTTTTTCTGTACACAATATAGAATACCTATGAGGGATAAAACTCGACTCGAGATCTTACGGGACTCCCCACTGAGCGATAATCCAGGTCCGCCTCGGGTCGGTGTTACAATAAACAATATAAAGACAAGGGCATCACGGAGGTCCATTTCCTGTCATGTCTTTGGTATCGCTTAGCGAATATCTATGTTGCATTTTGAAGAGACAGAAAGAAGGATAAAAGACAAGACAAGTATAAACTACTATTATTAGAGAAGGTAAACCTTATAGATTCAAATTTAGTGTAGTTTCGATATATGTCTGAAATCTGAGACTTCTGTGTAAAATAAGTTTCAGTTAAAATAAATTTTTGGTAACAATTTATTTAAATAGACCTCAGTCTTTAAAAATAGATCACACGTGCACGAGTTTCTATCCACCGGTTAAATTTTAAACAAAAACAAAAATTCTGCTTTGTAATTTTCAGAAAGCTTGACAACCAATTAAGGCAGACAAAATTATTTGATATTTGCATGATGCTGAAACAATCTATACAAATCATGAACTCTGTTGAATGCTTCTGAAAAAAGAAAATGGGTTTTCTATAACTTTGCAAAATTCATTTTGAAATTTCATCATCTCTCATCTCTCGCCTGACAATGTACTACGAATTTGAAAATGCAAAGAACAAAATTTTAGAAAAGAAATAACTTTTAAGGAGAATATTTTACTACGGTTACGTCTAAATAATGAATGCAAATTTTGGTATACTTATTGTAAATTACCCAATTTATATGCTGAACATTTTTAGTGGAGCATAAATATATATAGGTATACCCTACTATGCTGTGAATTATTTTAAAGACTAAAACCTACTTAACCTCGCTGAATCGATAAAAACACGTTTTGCAGTGTAATTATTGCTCTAATGATGCATGGCGTTGCTTGTACCGGAAAAAAAGGGGACATACATTTTAATTTTCTTGTGCAGCTGCTGACAAAATAGTATGGAGGTTCTCATCGTTGAATGCTATACGGTCATTTTTAATTTCTTATATCCACTTCATCTGAACTTTGATGAATAGTTGTCTAATTGAAAATCATACCACATCTGCTTTCTTTTTAAAAAAAAAATCAAAATTTATTTGGAACTTCAATAACGTTAATGGAGAACTCTCTATAAGAGACCAAAATGACACAGAAATGAAAAAAATATAGGTCATCGTACGGGCAAAGCCCAATACGCATAGTCAGCTATAAAAGGCCCCGAAATGACAATGTTAAACATTTCAAACGACAAAACTACTGACTAATTTATGTACAAAAACTGAACGAAAAACAAATATGTTACACATAAACAAACGACAACCACTGAATTACAGGCTCCTGACTTGGGACAGGCACATACATACAGAATTTGGCGGGGTTAAACAAGTTAGCGGAATCCCAACCCTCTCCTAACCTGGGACAATGGTGTAACAGTAATGACTTTTGTCCTTGTTCGAGGAAATGAAGAATGTAATAATTTCCGTATTGATGATGGTGGATGTGTTTAACGACTTTGACTGGATTTACATATCTATATTGAGATTGATGCTGTTATCTTAAATACGATTTCATTTTTGTTATGTTTTTTTTTATTTTTAAACACGAATTTTTGAAATTCAAAATCATTTTTATCCCAGTTTCGTTATAATCATGCGTTGGTGCTTATAATAATATCATATATCAAGTAAATATTTGTGCTATTAATTTTAAACTATTTCTAGTGAAATATTTATTGCACCAATAAAAAAATTAAGGCGTTGACAGATGTGCACGTTTTTTAATTATTAAAAAAAAAACGAAATTAGCATAAGCGTATTAATGTTAGATTATACATGTACCTGCAAATTGGATTGACCCCTACCGGTGTTTATTGTAACACATGTAATCGAAGGCAGTCTCTTATCTAGAATTATATAATATAATATAATTAATAAACTATAATAATGTCTGATTTCATTTCATCTTTGAATACATTCATGAAATATCAAGATGAAACACAACGAAAATAACATTTTTGAAAACATGCCCAGCGTCCTTGTATCCCATTTTGGAATTATTGTGGACTGTAATCGCTATATATATGAAGATAGTTCAAATTAAATCTTCCTTTCCCCTACAAGCAACTTGATCACGTATTTTAACCTTTTTCTATATACTTTTAAAATACATTTGTAAAATTGTAGTACAATTTGTCAACAACAAAATACCTGTTCCAAAGTTATCTTACAAAGACAACGCAATTAACATTTGATGAGCATTTCATATTACACTACGCAAATTAAAACAGACTGTCAATTGAAAAGGTTTAACTCATCAGATGAATACAAATATAGATACATTGAACAAAAACACAGATTAGACGTAAAATAGAGAATGGAAATGGGGAATGTGTCAAAGAGACAACAACCCGACCAAAGAAAAAAACACAACAACAGAAGGTCACCAACAGGTCTTCAATGAAGCGAGAAATTCCCGCACCCGGAGGTAGACTGATACTTGTACATACCAACAACAAACAGACACTAAGTACATATCTAAGAGTACTTGCAGTAACTGGCAGCTAGTTCAAAGCCAGTAACAACTTACAAAAAAATCAGGAGTCTAAAACTAAATTATTAATCAACACACTTCCAATATCCAATGTAGTTAGTGTAAAGACATCATAAACAGTCAGAGAAAAACATGACATTGTGCAAGTCAAATATACAGGTATCTATTTAACATTATGTTTAGTTTGCTTTAAATTTACAGATAACAAAATCAATATCAATACCAATAAAAACAATATTCAAAGATTTTTACGTGTTTGTTTGTCTGCTTTACGGAGTAGTTTGGTGTTGTGTTGTATTACACAATCAAGGGTCAATGTTTCACCTTTTTATTAATTTTTATGTTATCACTTGTTTTGTTTTTTAGTAACAGAAAAATGCCAAAGAAGAAAAAAATCTCGTTGTCAACCAACAGGAAATATCATTATAGGAAGCACAAGACAAAAACTAAGCTATTACAACTAGACAACCGTATTTCCCACGACCATACTTATTCCATGCACATACCAAAACCTGAAGCAGAACATGATGGAGACCACATGCAAACCACTGACTTGTCAAACGAAAGTCATTCTTTACCCATTATTCAAGACAACTGTTATTCTATGAACGTACAAGTAGTTGAAACAACATACAATAGGGACAATGACCAATTGCAGAACACCAAATTGTCGTACGAAATTCGTTCTTTACCCATTAGTCAAGACAACGGGTTTTATAAAGTACAAGTACCTGAAGTCGAATATGAAAGAGAACTTATGCAGAACTACTACTTGTCAAACGATATTCAAAACGAAAACATGTCTCGGAAAATTGAGGCTTTTGAGACTCAACATGTCGATGACGTGTCAACGCCATTTCAACAATTGAAAAAGAACGTTAAAGACTTGGACTTGGGCCCTTTCGAAGTTAACGATTCAAAACATGCAATAACCTTATTTGAGTTGTATAGATGAAGAATTCACATCAGTTAAATTGTCAATCAAACTACAAGACGACTTTATACCCATTGTCCATGTACACAATAGACCTCTACCAACTGACCATGATATATGGAAGTCCGTACCTCAGACTTTGCAATCAATTGAAAAACGTGAGGGCTTTCTGAGAAACATACGAAGATATGAGGTATGCACGGGAAATTTTTACCAAAAGTTCCAAGATAAAATTAGTTTACAAATAAATTTTTGCTTTGTTGAAGTCTCCATTGATCCTGCTTCTATTTTGAACAACTGGTAACTACCTTCGCAGAACAGTTTGGGTTTTTTCCGTGTGTTATTAATGCCATACAAACAACGCTAAAAAAATAGACAGTTGGAAATTCTAATTTGACTTTAATAACGCGGTTAGCTTAAACTAAAACAAAACAAACAATACACGCAAGCCTAACTCTTCGTTCTGTCTTTAAACTTCGTACAGATATTGTTTTTACAACACGTATAAAATAAGATGTGGTATGATTGCTAATGAGACAACTCTCCATTACAGGCTCTTGACTTGGTTACGTTGACCTTTGAATAATTTGGCTCTTGTTTAAGATCCCTTTGGTCAAATTGCCCCGCACGTATTCGGGTACTAACACATCGATCCTTGGTTTTCAAATTTTGATTGCACTGTTCTAATGAGGTAAATACAGAAAAAGCACTACAGACGTACCAAATTGTTATTCTAATATGACGTCCTTATTACGCTTTGTTAACAAAGCCGTGTTCTAATGAGCACAAAAAATATGCTTGACACATGCGCAAGGACTTAATGCTTATAGTAACGTTATTTCCATCGTTATCCTTTAAAATATATACATTTAGGCAGCTAACATAAACTTTTATTATATTTTTTTATGAAACAACATTATATTTATCCTGCTAGTAGTTTTTAAACTTGTCAAATATGAAATGCAATGCACAAATTCCTCGAGGAGGAAACGGGAACAGCCAAACATTTTTACGATAATTTCGTACGCTTCGACCTATAAAAATACTATATTTGTCCTATTAGAATCGAAATAATTCCTTCATGTCATGCTCTATGCTCATTTTAACATGGGTAGGCATTATATTTGACCACATTTTACACCTCGCTAACGCTCAGTGTAAAATATTGACAAATATAATGCCTACCCATGTTAAAATGAGCATAGAGCATGACATGAAGGAATTATTTCTTAATTATTATTTTCAATCAAATAATTAAGAGACTCTTTTTCGAGTTATTGTCTCCGAAGAAACAAATGTCCGAGTCAAATGCATATTCAATTGATGTAATTAACAAGAACCTGCATATCTCATTTTTTTTCTCATCCTAATTATGCATTAATATTTGCCACTGGACATAACATTAAAATATTTTTCATTTTTCTTTAAATTTGTATCAGTCTATTTTTTTTAAGTATTATAAATTACTTTTTAAATTTAAATTTTTCGTATGAGATCTGATTATGCAATCGATCGCTATTGGATTATAATCATGTTTTACTCTGTTACATTTACATGTCTAATAGAGGTAAGAAGATGGGTTTGAGCACCAATGAGATATCTCTCCATCTAAGTCACAATTTGTAAAAGTAATCCGTTATAGGTTAACGTACTGCTTTCAACACGGACCGTTTTGAATGCCACCAATCATGTGCATTCATGTCCAAGACTTTGTTCCAAGTCTGTAGATACATTTTCGTTCAGACATAACTCCTGGCTAGAATTCTTTGTTTGTATTATGATTTTAGAATCAATACCTTAATAACATTACTTTCCCTCCTGTGAAATTCAAATAGAAATGTCTGCGGACAGATAATATAAACATTGCTTTACATATATATGGTATACATACATGTAATTGTATATCAATCGAGGCTACGGTTTCTTTACATATATGGGTTGACGTCTGACTAGCTTCTTTTTATAGTGTTATACTGTTTGATTTCTGTTTCAGTGGAAAAACATTCATTTCCTTTTCCAAAATTTATTCATATATCAACAACATCGTGTTGTTATTTTGTAACAAGCAAACACGGCAATAATTTACGCAGCTCCTTTCTATGAAACTATATGTTATGTTCTTCTTCAATGTTTAATCTAATTTGGGTCGCCCGTTGGTTTTATTTATATCATAGTATATCAGTCTGCAATTCAGTGGATAGATTCTTGAACCGTTTAGAATGGCCGGTCTATTGATCGTGCAGTGACCCTTCAGTGGAAAATATTACTTTAAGTCAGGACGGAAAAAAGGAAGAACAAACGAAAAAGTTTTTTTTCAAAGATAGTTGATCGATCTGAATGAAAGCCAAAAATTCGACAAAACAAATGGAAAAATAGCGTAAGTTTGATAGGAACATGAAATTTGCAGCACACTAGTTAAAAAACGAAGTACTAGTTCATTTTTCTGCTTGTGTTTGGGTGCAAGCGTTTTATTTGAGGGAGGAACACATATATATATTTTACTGTTCGTTTCTTGCTACCACGTACATGCGCAGCTTGAACGAAATCTGAACGCATTGCAAAGAACAAGTGATAAAATTATATACATGCTGTAGAATTGAAATAAAACGCTTTTCCAAGATACCATATCGATTGTGTATTCAGCATTGTCTTAATTGAACTTGCACATTTGAAAACTTGTTTTACGTCAGAATACTGGTATTTGGGGACATGACAGTTTTGTTACTCATCCCCTTTATGTTGAAAAAAAATCGTATTAATTTCAATTATTTTTGCTTTTTTCTGTAGTATATGAACATAATTATACTACACATAATTTGCATAAAATTTGCTATTTACAATTAATTCCAATTTTATAGTTTACTTGGATTTTGCAAATAATATGACAAGTTAACTTGCTTTGAATTGCTCAGAAAAATTATGTTGCTATGCATTTGTAACCGACAAACGGAAAACGATATACAACGTCACAAGAACCTATGGGAATAAAGGCGCCGTTTATTTGCGATTTTGGCACTCAAATGTTACCGGTGCTGCGTAGCAGAGACAGTAAAACGGGTATTTTTTCAATCAAACTATCGGATGGTTAACACAAGTATTGTTCAACTTGTATATTTATCTATTTAAGAAAACTAAAACAGGGAAGAATCTGTCCATAGTACACGGATGTATCAATCGCACTATCACTTTCTATGTTCAGTGGACCATCATAATATTTGGATCAAAACTCTAATCTGGTATTAAAAGCAAAAGTATCATTTCATAGGAAACATATGTACTAAGTTTCAAGTTGATTGGACTTCAACTTCATAAAAAATACCTTGACCAAACACTTTAACCTGAAACGGGACAGACGGACGACGGACGGACGAACAATCGAACGGACGGACGTATAGACCAGACAAGATAATGCCCCTCTACTATCGTAGGTGGGTCATACAAATAAAACTACGTTCCCGCCGTTAATTGCAGATTTGATAGTCACATATTTTACTAGCGCTGCATAGCGGACACAGTTTGAATGCCCCCATGTATACATTCATATCCTACACTTTCTTTTATTACTGTCGAAACACTTTCTTTGAAAAGTTTTCTCTGGCTTGCATTTTTTTCAACGATTGCGGTTTTAAATTCAATACCATAATCACCTTACTTTCTCTCCCGTGAAATTCAAATGAAATGTCCGCGGAAAGATACATTGCTTTACATATATATATGGTATACACAATTGTCTATCTTTCAAGGTCTGAATATATATGAGTTGACCTCTGAATGGCTTCTTTTATTGTGTGGTGATATGCATGTTTGATGTCTGTTTTAGTGGGAAAACATTCGTTTCTTTTTCCAAAATTTATTCATGTATCAATTATATTGAGTTGTTATTTTGTAACAAGCAAAAACGACATTAATTTACGCAGCTCCTTTCTATCAAAATCTATATGTTATGCTCTTCTTCAATGTTTAATCTAATTTGGGTCGCTCGTTGGTTTTAATCATAGACTAGTATATCATAGTGCAATTCAGTGGATAGATTTTTAAACCATTTAGAATGGCCGGTCTATTGGTGTTTGCTGATCGTCCAGTGGAAAATATTACTTAAAGTCAGGACGAAAAATTAAAAAAGATTTTTTTTTCAGAGATAGTTGATCGATCTGAATGAAAGCCCGAAATTCGGCAATGCAACTGGAAAATTAGCGTAAGTTTGATAGGAAACATAAAATTTGCAGCACGCAAGTTAAAAAAACGAAGTACTAATTCATTTGTCTGCTGGTGTTTGGGTGCAAGCGTTTTATTGAAGGATTCGGGACACACATGCATATTTTAACTGTTCTTCTTCTCTCGAAATCACGTACATGCGCAGCTTGAACGAAATCTGAACGCATTGCACAGAACAAGTGATAAAATTATATACTAGATGCTGTAGAATTGAAATGAATTCGCTTACCCAAGATTTTTATTATATGGCTAACACGTGAACATCCATCTTTTATTCTTTTCCAATTAATTATTTCCAGTTTTTATATTATTTTTATATGTATATTCTATTTCGTGTTGGATGTTGTGATTGTTTTACACGACAAGTATCCATGTTTCATATACTTTTATAGTTGGTTAACGGTTTATATGTCTGCATGATTCGATACGCATTTATATGATATGCAACAGCATTATAATCGCAGGATGACGATTTTTTTCTGTGGTTTTATAGATATGCAAGATGTGTGAAACAATAAACAAATATGATTCATTATTACAGTGAAACATTTTGTTTGTGCTAAATCCTTATAAATTACGAAAAAAAATATGTAACGGAGACACGAACTACATCATCCGATCTATTAATCATCATAAAATTTCAACTGTCTTTTAAGTTGCATCTGCAAGGTCACCAACAAGACATCAATTATACGTTTCTGAGACCCTATCGAATTAGAATTATTGTCTTTAAACAAATTTTATGAATTTAAAATCTTGTTTCGAGTCATATTTAAAAATGAAAAATGAGTATCTTAATTGTACAATTTTTGTTGTATTTCATAAAAGATACTAAGCTTGCCATGATTTGTTACGTCAGACGAGTGTTATCATGACAGTAAATGATCTCTCTTATTTTTTTTAATTAGACGATTTAGTTGCTATGAATTGGTAAAAAATGATGTTACTATATATTCGTTTTCAACCGACAAATAATTTTAAAAATGGTCTTTAAAGTTACAAGAAACAATGATTCAGAAATAACACTGCTGTACCCGCCATTAATTTACGGATTGACAGTCACAAATTTTGTGCACGGCGTAGCGGTAGTATTTGCGACTGTAAAAATGGCCACGCAACAAAAATATACGTGTCTCCCAAAACGTGGAAATGACCATTTTGTCAGAAAATAACCTTCCTGCTACTTAGACGACTTGTGAAACTAGTAGCATGGCGGCACTTGACTGGGACAGATAAATGGACACCGGATGTAGATATACTAATTTTAAAGGTTTTACCTGTTTCATTCTTGAACTGTGAAATACCAAAAAGTTTTATAACATAAATGCATACATATATTATCGATAAAATGAGTAACATTGATATTTAAGTACCAAACTTGACGTTTTTTCTATTAATTAAATATCACAAATACTTGTGGTAATCAGATAATCTTATATGTTGAGGTGAAGTTATAAAAAAAATCACACAAAAGGCGCTGGAAATTCCATGGCAACTACCGAGTGATGAAAGTGATGAAAAGCAAGAAGTTAATTATCTTTTGGCAAAATCAAACAAGGATTTCACGAAGCCAAAACTTTGTTAAAGGTTTTATCACGTTATTTATGATAACATTCAAGGTTTCAATATGTCACTCATTTCAAAATGTATGTTAACATTCAAGGTTTCAATACGTCAGACCCATTTAAAATGTTTGATAACATTCAAGGTTTCAATACGTCAGACTCATTTTAGAATAGATGACAACATTCAAGTTTTTGATACGTCAAACTCATTTTAGAATAGATGACAACATTGAAGGTTTTGATACGTCAAACTCATTTTAGAATTGATGACAACATTGAAGGTTTTGATACGTCAAACTCATTTTAGAATTGATGACAACATTGAAGGTTTTGATACGTCAAACTAATTTTAGAATAGATGACAACATTGAAGGTTTTGATACGTCAAACTCATTTTAGAATTGATGACAACATTGAAGGTTTTGATCCGTCAAACTCATTTTAGAATAGATGACAACATTGAAGATCTCGATACGTCAAACTCGTTTTAGAATAGATGACAACATTGAAGGTTTTGATACGTCAAACTCATTTTAGAATAGATGACAACATTCAAGGTTTCGATACGCCATACATGTCATACGCGTTTGGAAATAGAAGACAACATTTAAGGTTTCGAATTGGTGCGTCACGCTCATTTTTGATTTCCAAATATTCAATTAATTTTTGTAGACTTCAAAATTGAATTCATAATGACCCAAACGTGATTTAAAAATAAAACAAACTATAATTCAATTTGTGATGCAAATTTGATAAACTGTCTTAATTCTTATAATTTAAATTAGAAATTGAAAATTTTCAAAATTTCTTTTAAGATGCTTGATCTCAAAAATCATATACGGAAGCAATTACGATTATGAGAACCAATTTTTCTTTTAAAACATTTTCTAAATCACATTCGAATTAAGTAAACAACAGTAGTCTGCTGTATTCAATAACCACAAGAAAATGAATAGGTTGATTTTCTAAAGTATTCTGTTGCCTTGGTAACCAATCAAATCAGAATGTTGGCACTTTTAAGGTAATGATTATACGTACAAGATGATAAAACGTGATAAAAGAGAATAATTAGTCCCTAACATGTCGTTTGAAGAACTGCTTTCCTTCAGGTAAGACTATTATTATTTACATCGATAATTGATTAAGCTATATCTGCTGTAATTAGACAAATTGATATTCGTAATATAGACATAGAAAAGGGGGGGTCTATATGATTAAAATGCAGTATTCTTGTTTTGGGGTTTAGGTAAAAAGGGTCACATTTGTATAGATGAATGGCACCTCAGTGCTGTTTTTTGTTTTTAAAAGGAGAACTTGATAGTGTTTAAAGATAAGAAAATAAAAAAATATTTTTTTTTTTGCTGGATTTATAGTATAAATGTTTTCCGGAAGTTGAAAAGTGTCTATTCTTTTGAAAGAGTAGGCAAACAAAAAGGGCAGGTCGGACAGTAAGGACAGCGGAATATACAGAAAATTGAACCGAGGAGTTATGCCCTTCCATTTGTGGGCAAGCTTTGACATACAAAGCGACACTGTACTTCACACCATTATTTATTATTATGTTATACACTTTGTTTTTAACTTAAGTAAAACTATAGTTTCTTATATATGAAAGGCATCTATAATTGTCTAGATCGGCATATTGGAAAAAAAGAAAGTTTTCTTTTTTAATTCAATTTATATTTTTAAATTAAGATGAGCCATTATTGACTAGGTCTTTCAGCTGATCATCTTCATTAAATGTAAGTACTCTTTGATATGGTACCACCATGATGGATGCAGTTTTTTTTACCCTCCCGTCACTATCCAAAATGATCACGCTACTTTGTATAGTGAGTACAAAAAAGGCACGAAAAATGTTTTTCAATTGTATAAAAATAACACGACAATATGAGTAGCCACAGGTTAGACACGCATTGGAAATAAATAAAGGCAACGGTAATATACCGCTGTTCAAAAGTCGAAAAATTGGTTGAGAGAAAATAAATCCGGTGAGATAAACACATCAACTATAAGAGGAAACAACGAAAGAACAGAAACACTGAAGTGAAACATTAACAAACGACAATGCAACATAATAGAAAAATAGTTATTAGATAGCAACTGCCATATTCCTGACTTGTTAAGGACATTTTAAGAAAAGAAAAAAACATTGTGTTTTGAACCTGGTTTTGTGGCTAGCCCAACCTTATGCTTTTTGACAATGTTGCATATACCGCTCAAATGACAAAATTACATGACAAATAAATGCAAGATCACTCAGGACAAAGAAAAACGTAAATAGATAGTATAATAGTTTATTTCGACATGCTAACCACATAATAACAATGAATAAAATTGAGAATGGAAATAAGGCATGCGTCAAAGAGACAACAACCCGACCAAAGAGCAGATTCTTCAGTGTTTGGTCAAGATGTTAACTCTTTGACACATTCCCCATTTTCATTCTCAATTGTATTCATTGTTATTCTGTGGTTAACATGACGAAATGAACTATTATATTCTATTTAAATGTTTTTCTTTGTCCTGAGTGATCTTGCATTAATTTTACATTAATATGTAGTACGTGGTGTTCTCTATTGCAATAGTTATGAAAAAGTAGATGTGGTATGAATGCCAATGAGACAACTCTTTACCATCGAAGACAATACATACATTCACAGTAAAGACTACCGAGCGTTCAATATTATGCTCTCTATACTAATTATTTAAAATAAGATCTTCACCGCATCCATTTCTCTGTCATCAAATATTAATAAATTATGACTGCTTTCGGTATGGCAATATGAATTGCTGTTGAATCTATCTGATCTTTTTTGTGTCGAAATCGAACGTTTTGCTGATTAATGATAACACTTCTACATATTAGATGTAAGCTTCTCAAATCTTAGTCAGCCCGGTATGAAACGATACAATCGGATAATGATTTGCATAAACTTTTAAGGTAATAAATAAATATTTTATTTTTTCTCCTGTTCGAAAAAGAGCAATCAGTTAATAAAACGCCAATAGTGTCATTAAATCAAGATACAGCTGCAGTAACTCTTTCAGGAAATGTTTTCAATGGATTTGAAATAAATCTTAAATGTGTCTTCTTATTATTTTTCTGTCATTAAATTGAAATTATCCACTGCTTTTATATAGCAACATGATGCTATACTACCTTGTATCTTTTTGGTTAAATGCCAAAACTTTAAGTTTTTATTGGTAAATGATAACTCTCAAAATACATTTAGTCAACATTTAGTAAAGTAGGTTTTTAAACTTGCTGAATTGTTAACATTTACCATAGAAGCTAAAATATGACATATAATCCACCATTGAATCACTAAAATGTTAAACTATATTCTCACTGCACAGTCCAAATAGTCCGGTCATATTTATGAAGTACTTGTGTGAGGTCAGACATGCGAAGCAATTAATGTGTTTTTTTAATTTGAGAGATGCTTTTGTGAGTTTTTTTGTAAATGATTGTTTGTTTTGAGATAGTAACACAGTGATGACTGATGTACCCATATTTGACTATTTTATTTATTGTGTCTATTTTGTTCACGCATCGTTCTAAATATAACGGAATTTGATGCGACTGTCATACAAGTAAGAGGTTGAGCGCTATAAAATCAGGTTTAATCTACCATTTTCTACATTTGAACATGCCTGTACCAAGTCAGGAATATGACAGTTGTTGTCCATTCGTTTGATGTGTTTTGTCATTTGATATTGTCATTTGATAAGGGACTTTCCGATTGAATTTTCCTCTGAGTTCATTTTTTTTATGATTTTACTTTTCTCTTCACGTACTTCACTATTATGAGGGCTTGAATCGGTGTACTGACATCAGGAGAAAACAGTGGGCAAATATTGCAGAAGAAAAGGCAAAAATCATAAAGAAAGGACAACAAATAAATAGAAAATAGTAGACAAATAAATAAGAAATGATTGAAAGTTTTATACGAAACGAAAGGACGAAGAAAGTAAGGACGCCCCATCCAGCATTTCTATCATTGTATAGACCAAATGTATAGATTCTAATAGAAAACCAGATGAAAACATTCAACCAATGGTACCGTCCAAGTGATCCGCATGCTAGTTTAACTGCAAGCTCTTGGATAAAAAATTATACTATCCGAACATGGGTCAGTTTGTCTTATATATAAATAGTGATGAGGGAACATGTACCACAATTTTATGACTCTGGTGTTGTAAATAGAATATAGTTTTGATACGTCCTAATGTTTTATCATTTACATGTTAAATTTATTCTAATCCCTGAAGATCTTCCTAGACAGAAGATGCTTACAATGAATCATTTGAATCAGGACCCCCAAAGGTTTGTCGTTAAAGTATCTTTCCATGTATGCGAGCGTTAGATGCATCTCTTTCGAAAGATGTTTTATAGTAACGGATTTAAAATGAGAACTTTAATGCGTCTATTTTTTCTGTCATCAAATATTAATACCTTATGACTGCTTTTGGTATGGTAATATGAATCGCCTTTAAATCGATCTTGCCTGGCGGTCATTAATCTTTCGAGCATGATTTTTGTACTCAGACTCAAGAATTAACCAATCAAAGTTCTGGATTTCATGTTTCGAGCATAATTTATGTGCTCCGAGCACTGAGCAAAGTTTTATGATATCAAGGCCTGGTCTTTTTTGGAATTATTTGCCAAAAACTCGAACATTTTGCTGATATAGGATTACCTTTCTATTATTTCGATGTAAGCATCTAAATCAAGCATCTAACATATTTTTAATTTGATGATGATGTACATAGAAGTAATAAATGAGTAGTCGATCTTTTTTCTCTTGTTCGAAGAAAAGCAATTACTTGTACTTAATAAAAGGCGGAAAGTGTCATTATCTCCAAATTTTCAAGATGCAGTGACACTTTCAGAATATGTTTTACATTTATGGATTTGAAATGAAGTCTTAATTGCGTCTATTTTTCTGTCGTTAAATTGATACCTTGGCTCTGCTTTTATGGCAATGTGAATAACTGTACTATCTTGGTTTTTTTCTGGTTTATTTGCTCAAACTTGAACGTTTTGCTTTTTTGTGTGCAAGCAGTTAGTAAAGCCGGTTTCTAATCATATTCAATTGTTATCATTAACCACACAAACCGAACTATGACATAAATTATCCATTAATTTATCATAAGGTAAGGGGAAACATCAATTTTATAGAGGAAACCATATAGTTCCAGTTACAATTTACTCGTAATTGTTCTCTGAAAGCATTGTCAGGATCCCGTCTTGTCATAGACTTAATTAGATTTTAGTGATGACCCCTAAAGTAACAAGTTTTCCATTAATTTATGAATTGCTTGTATGTTCTTTTCACGTACTAATATGAGGGATTGAAGAATTTTATTGATATAAGGAGAAAACAAATGACAAATAATGCAGAAGAAAAGGAAATAATAATACAGAAAGGTCAACAAATAAGAATAGAAAATAGTAGACAAATAAATAAGAAGTAGAGAAACTTTCTATGCAAAACAAAAGGATGAAGAAAGTAAGAACGAACCTTCTAGCCTCTCTATTATTGTCGGGAAATGTATAGATTCTTACAGGTAACCAGTTGAACACATTCAACCAATGGTACCGTCCAAAAATGATCCACATGCTGATGAAAAATGATACTGTCAGGACATTGGTCAACCGGTCCTACTATACAGACGAGGGAAAATGTATAAAAATTATGAGACTCTGGTATTGTACATTGGATATAACTTTGATAAGTCCTTATGGTTTATCTTTTACATGTTAAATGTAATCACTGCAGCTCTTGTTCATTTAAATAATGTATAAAAAGATTAAAAAAAAATATTCTAAATTACTGCCTTATCTGCAGTTAAATTATTTTCAAAGTAATTCAACTAAGCATTATCAGTTAGCCTAATTGAAAATTTACTCAAATGAAGGTTTAATGCTATAATCCTGTGACATCCTCTTTATTAAACACGATGCATCACGAACTAAAGATATAACAAAGCTTTAAGTTAACTTTAATTGACTCTTAGAATTTTCAGCAGCAAATATTGTATGCACACTGAAACCCGTTATGTTTAATTTAGTTTAATATATTTATTTGCAAAAGTAGCAAAACGGATTTAAAACGTCAGGCTATTACAACAATAAACCCGAACCGGCGCAAAGGATCGCTAAACTGACATTGAGGTGCTGTTTTTTTTCTGCAATTTTATTTTTTTTAAACTGACATTGAGGTGCTGTTTTTTTTCTGCAATTTTAATTTTTTTTAACTGACTTTGAGATGAACGGCTAAAAATTTATTTCTGTAAATAAAATGAAATCTACGTAGCATCCAATTTACAGCCATCAATACCTATACCTTGTGACTGCTTTTGATTTGGGAATATAAATCGTTGTTTAATCTATCTTGTCTTTTTCTGGTTTATTTGCCAAAACTCAAACATTTTGGTGATAACCGACAATACTTGTATGTACTAGATGTAAGCTTTTCAAACCTAAGGGGCGTCCGTCTAATAGAAACGATTACATTTCATTTACATAGAAGTAACTAATAAATATTTTATCGTCTCTCTTGTTTTAAGAAGAGCAATTTATTTTGCAAAAGTAACAAAAGGGATTGGACACAATCTATGACAACATTAAACAAAACCAGCGCAAAGGATCGTTTATTTAGTTAAATTTAGGTGCGGGTTTTTCATTGTTAAACGTCTAACTGACTTTTAGACGAACGGCTAAAATATATTTCTGTACGTGGAATCTGTCGTAAATTATTCCAATCAAGCAACATAGAAAATAGAAGCTATGATTAATCATATAATTGAAGATGACACGAAGCGTTATATCACACCTAGATAACGAAAATCTCCATATTTTACACATTTCTTATAAGATGCTTATAATTGACTATCCATTAAAATGTTAGTGCTTGACAGAAACCAACTAAAAACCACGTAATTTGACAAAATATCGCATTGCTATTTCAGAAAAATCTTAAGTTTACAGATCAGAGAATAATGGTCATAAAAATAAATCAGAATAGAAAATAATGGACCAAAAAAAAAATTCTTATGTGATAGAATAAAGATATTAATGGGAGTAATGATAATAAAAAAAAGAGAACAAAAACAAAAACAATGTTATAAAAAATATGAGTCCACATATTGACCCTTATGATTGTTTTTTTTTCCTTTTGTGTTGTGTGTGTATTTTCCTTTCCTTTTGTGTTGTGTGTGTATTTTTCTTTTCTTTTTTTATGGGAAAAGGGGTTCAGGGGATAGGGGGTGGGAGTGTGTGTGTGTGGGGGGGGGGGGGGTGAAATAACTATAAAAGCTGCTGAAAATACTAATATGTTTTACAGTTGTCCATACCGTATCCTTATTAAAACAAAAATCGAAAATCTCGAATGCTCACCAGCCCCTACCCCCTTTTCCCCCTAAATAAAAGAAATAAAAAAAAGAAAAATACATACACAACACACAATGAAAGAAAAACAATCATTAGGGCCATATTCAATGATATTATAGATGAATGTCAAATAATCCAACCCTCTCTCAGTTGACGACGCAGGATAACTTCCACTTGCACTGTTATGTGCTAGTGCATGGACTATCTAACAGCAAATTGACATTATCACTATCTGTCAGCAGATACTGTTGATCAAATACATTCTCGTAGAAGATGACGTGATAACGGAAAATATCAAAATCACTGACATCGAAGGCCAATAGGAAAAGCGACGCAAAATATTAGATAAGTGCTGCGGACACCACAATAGCGTTCAACTCTATTCATATTACCAAACGTAATTGACTTTTTATGATTATATTTAGAGACTTACTCTTTTTGCTTAGTATATAAATACGTGTAATCATGCTTTAAATGTCTTAATCATGCAAAGAAAATAAATTTATTGCATGTCTTCATATCTATACTTTAGAGAATACAAAAGCAATGTAGTCGGCTTTAAATACATTAAAGTTTAATGTAAAGTTACATTTTAAGTTACAAAGTTATAAAGTAAATAAAATTAAGCATCTTTAATTTTACAACGAAATATACCTCTTTTATAATATCTTAAGTCATATAAGTATGTAGGGCAAACTAGGCTTCTCTCTTAATCAAAGAAAAACGAATAGAATGTAATTGCCTTCTGACATTTAAAATTCATCTTTCCCTTTGATCTGACATTTCACATTTTAAACATTGCGATTTAGCCAGAAGTCTTATAAGTGAAAACCATAGGATTATAGGGTTATTACATGAATATTGGGGATCATTGTTATAATGTTCAGTAATACATATTGTTGAAGTAATATTTTATTGTTTAGATTTATATTACACGAGCTTGCGATTGCAATATTTATTCCACGATGGATAATGTTCACCAATATGCATGCAATGACATTTTTTTATCAATAATATCCCTCTCCATCTCATTCCTAAAAAGCAAACCAGCGCCACCCATCCATGGACCCAACCCCACGATATACTAGTATATAATCATAAAACAGAGTAAAAAATCCGAAAGCAAATCGGTATATTTCAAGATTCTCGATATCCAATAATCATTTACACAAAGTAAAACAAAAACAAAATTTAATACTATGCTGGCTTATCCAGTTTTGGACTTAAAGACTAACGAAAAAAAAATCACTTAGGTCAGGGGTAGATTGCTATGGTGGTCGGATAGGTACATTTCGTGTTTCCGCCCTACTGAATATGAGTTTACCAACTGAAAAGGCACTCTCCGTTTTAAAAATTTCCTAATTGATTGGTATTTTTGTTTGCTTTACTTAAAATGAATCACATAACGCAAGTTCAATAAAGCAATTGTAGCATACCGCTGTTCAATAGTCATAATCTAATTGAACTGAAACAAATCCGATAACAAACAAAAACTTAGGGAAACACGACAACTTTAAAAAGAACAACAGTAACAAAGGACATAGAATTGAAGTATGTGATAACAACTGCCATATTGTTGACTGCGAATACAGGACATTTCAAGGGGAAGCTGGCGGGTTGAACCTGATATTATGGCTAGCCAAACCTCCTGCTTATATTGCAATGTTGAAAATAACGCTAGAATGACGACAGAAAAGTTCCCGCCGTCAGTTGATGATTGGACGGTTGCAAATGCAGTTTTTTTTACTTCTTATTAATTTATTGCATGGAAAAGAACATTTGTAATGACTGTGTCATTTTGAAAGCTTAAAGCCGAAAGTTTCGGAAGTAATTCATAGATAACTGCATTGTCTGGGTATTGAATTTTATTGACTTTGAAAACTTCCTTGTCCCAGGTTGCATTGCTAGAAGTAATTTTTTTTAAAAAGATATCAAGACCTCTTCCAAGAAACCTCTTTTGCACTCATTATCTATAAACGGTTACTTTAAGAAAAGCGTATACATTAAGTGTCATCTTTTGCACCTATTTTCTTAAATACGTATTTTAAATACTGTCTCATAAGTCAGTATTTATGGCTGGATATTGATTGTTTTATGTGTAAATATTTTAATTGTTTTATATGTTTTATGGCAATCAATATGGGACACTTTAATAATCAAATTTATATTTCTTAGGAAATCATATATCTTTGCACTAATTTTCTGTAAACTGAAATTTTAGGAAAATCATAATTTATATTTCAAGAAAACTGCTTTTGCAATAATTATCTTATAAATGTCGATTTTTAAGTAAATCATATAATTAAAGGAAACATCTTTTGCACTAATTATCTATAAATGGTAGCTTTAAGAAAATCAAATAGTTTAAGGAAAAATATTTTGCACTAATTGTCTTTAAACAATAATTTTAGGAAAATCACATATTTTCAGGAAACATCGCCGTACGGTGACCTATTGTTGTTAATGTCTGTGTCATTTTGGTCTTTTGTGGCTAGTTATCTCATTGACAATCATACCATATCTTCTTTTTTATATTTAATCTATAAACGGTAATTCAAATGTTATCATATCAAATATATTAAACAAAGTACCTCATGTTCTAAATCAAATGTTGGTTGTAATGAAATTCAATCTGATCAAATTCAGATCATGTTTCTAAGCTTTGCATACAAGGATCTGACAACGCTTCGTTTTACTTTCTATTATGGTATTTATACATCAGCCAATAAAATTTACCATCAAAACGTTGCACATGTAAAGGCACGTACTGATTCTACAAAGCTAGAAGATCTTAAAATTACATTTTAAGAACAAGAAGATCAGAGCATTTTTAGTTTCGTGTACATTGTAAGGATAGATTGGTCACACAGTTATCTGTATTTCAAGTTGACTGAAACAGATATGTCGAATATTACCTGGGAATGATATTTTAAGTTTAGAAAAAGTTAACAAACCCGAGAAAAACCTGCGATTATTCAGGTATTGTTAACATTTGCTTTCATAATGATTTTAATTGTAGAATGAAGAGTCAATACTGCCAACTTTAAACAAAAAGCTCAAAAAGCTCAAATTTGTAATCTTTTAAATTCAATAGTGATATCATCATATCTTCTTCATTTGAACTAATTGATATTACCAAATAAAGTCGCTTTTACTCCACGTTTATAATTTATTTAAAAGAAAATATAATAATAGATTTGACTATTATTTTTTTTATTGAAAAAAAAACCAATCGCATAAGGTCATTCTTTACGAGAACTGTGAAAATTCTGAGATACGTCTAAACATTTCAGAACATTTTTTCTATACATCTATCTCAATTTGTCGCAAATTCCTCAGATCGATTTGTTTGTGTAGGAGGCAACTCAATGTTCCAGATATAGCTATATATATGAGGTGGTTAATATCTCTATCAATTTAACCCTAAAACACAACTGTCAATATCCGTGTCATTGTCCGTGTAGTATTTTGATTTCTTCCTATAACCATTGCTTAAAATATGTTGACAAGGCAATGCCATAAAATGTAACATTGATGAAAATTATTTTCTCTTAGACATTATTTCTAAAATCAGTAAATGACACTGCTATTTTCAACTACTATGTTATATGGCATCTACATCTTACAAAATACTATGAATTGTTACAGGTGTTATTGCGATGGCATAGCACTCAATGTAACATTTATAAATATACTTTATCAATTAAATATAACAATTGGTATGTAATTAATATTATAAGCATTATTTTGATAATAATTATAATTGTTGTTGTTTGTATTAAACCTGTAGTTTCAGAAAAAATAATAGGAGAGGAGACCTTAACGAAACTCAACGGTCTAAACTAAGAAATCAATTGCTAGCCGAACAAGTAGCCACTTCGTACTTGATAATATTAACAGACCAGCGTTTTTGTCAACTTAGAAAATGTTAGAGACAAAAGAATAAAATTATGCAATAATCTTAAATCATATTTATTGAGTTTTGTCTAGAAGTGAATTCCTAAACAGTGGTCGGAATTAAGATAATATTTCAATATCATAGCTTAATTACGGGAAACAAATAAACAGCAAAAATATACATACATATGTAATCAGACGGAAAATATTCTTGTTCTTAAAGAAGTTGCCTTTGACTATTTAAATCCATTGGGGTGATGCCACTGCTGGTGGACATTTCCCTGAGTGTATCACCAGCACAGTAGTCAGCACTTCAGTGTTTACATGAATATCAATTATATGGTCATTTCTATAGACGTCCTGCTACAAATTGGAATTTTAGGTTCTCAATGCTCTTCAACTTTGTACTTGTTTGGCTTTTTAACTGTTTAGATTTGAGTTTCACTAATGATTCTTATGTAGACGAAACACGCGTTTGGCGTATTAAATAACAATCCTGGTATCTATTTGCCAACTAAAAATAGAAAAGCATATGGCTTTTTTCATTATCAATACCTTATCAAGCAGAGACACTCATAATTACATTGATAAACCCACTCCTTTTTCATTTAAATAGTGGAATCTGTCTAAACCGAACCTTGCATAACTCGAAGACCTGTCTAAAACAATTAATGTTCACAAGTCCAGTCATATCGATATTTATAACTGTTGTCTGCTCTATGGCCGGGTTGTTGTCGTGGTGACATATTCCCTATTTCCATTCTTATTTTTTTATCAAATTTTATGTGTTGTGAACCTGATGAAACCAGACCTCTACCAAAACCGAGCAAAACCTTTAGTCATGAAGAGTTTAACACTTGATTTACACAGGTTTAACTGTATATGAATGTAGATGGTATGTGAAATTAGAACAATGTTCTGATATACTGAAATCTATCATGCAGCTACTGTCAGTTTCATATCAAAGTTGTCTAATAAATTGGTTTTAAATATGTTTTAAATATCAATGCAATTACAGCTTCAAAGATTACTGTAAAGTAGCTTGCATCTTGGAATTATGTGACATTGACTTCAGTCATGCTGTTATGTAATCTTTGAGTGTCATTTGTCAAATCGAGATTATAGAATATTTCAGTTTCCAATATATTTTGGTCAATCAATGCATGATGTAATCCTGGTAATTTTGAATTAGCTTAAAAACTATAAAAAACGACAATGTAGGATTAATATTCTGATAATAAATTTGCTTCAAATATTAAAGATGGATCAGCTAGGTACATTCGTCAATGCAAGTTGAGATAGCTGTTACTAACGCAAACATGATTTTTTCAGGGACGGTATCGATTTTGATTTACGAAGAACACGTTCTGGTATTTGATAATACTCCAAATTACAATAAGAAATAAAAATAAAAAACAGAACGTAATTATAATGTATATTTCGAATAAAAATCCTGGAGTTACCCAAGGTGTTACGAAGGGGTAAGCAATTATCCTATTATTTTAGGGGTATTCTCATGTTACTAGTCGCAAATAAAGTTCACATAACACTATCTTAATTGAGTAAAAGAGATATTATGGTTACGGCAAATGAAACCTGTCATTGATCATCCAAATCTGTAAAACAGGGATACAGTAGCTGTCGACCAAATCATGAAGGTGTGTTGTAATTGTATTTCGAACGTTTTTTGTATTAAAGGTTATAATATCACTTATAAATATCAAAATAGGACTTCGTGCATTGGAGTAATACATTTTACTGAATAGTTTCATGTTAGTTGTATAGAAAATTAACTATATATAAAAATAAGAAGATGTGGTTTGGTTGACAATGAGACAACTACACACCAGAGACCAAAAAGTACATATATATATGTTAAAAACTAAAGGTCACCGTCGACCTTCACCAAGAACAAAACCCGTATAGTGATTGTAA